>NC_137770.1:12036790-12636790 GCF_963455305.1 Plecotus auritus
GACAGTCTTTTCATGTTGATGCTATCCATTAAAGCACAAAAGTTGTTAATTTTTATAAATCCAATTTACCTATTTTTTCTTTGGTTATGATGCTTTAGGCATCATATCTAAAAAAAGAAAGAAAAGAAAAAGAAAGATATTGCCTACCTAATCCAAAGTTATAAAGATTTATACCTAAGTTTTTTCTAAGAAGTTTGTAGTTTTTGCTCTATTATTTAGATTTATTATCCATTTTTAATTAATGTTTGTATTGATATAAGATAGGGATCCAATTTCATTCTTTTGCATAAGGATATTTAGTTGTCCTCATACAATTTGTTCAAAAAATGATTCTTCCCCCATTGACTTGTCTCCTCGCCCTTGCCAATAATCAATTGCCCATAAAGAAGAAGTGCTAGTTCTAGACTCCTTTCTATTCCATTGATCTATCTGTCGGTCCTGGTGCCAGTACCACACTGTCTTGACTACCGTAACTTTGTAGTAAGCTTTGAAATCCGTAGGTGTGAGTCATACAACCGCGTTCTTCGTTGAGGTTGTTGGACTCTTCTAACAGGCATGTCTTGCCTCTCGAGTGGATGTTTGGTGGCAGGGTTTCAGGCATGGTGTGACCAGAGGCCAGGAGCACCAACAAGGACCTAGCCTTCCCCCCCCCCCCCGCCCCTGTCTGCCATCTTCAGGACTGGCTTCATCCTAGGTCATGACTTGCTTTCCTCACTGGAGGTAGGTTCAGTGGAGACATTCACACAGGATCCTTAGCTTCTCGGGAACACACAGAGGCAAGTCCCTTCTCCCGTGTTGTCCAGTGGCTGCCGTCAACGGTGAGCAAGCTTGCATCCTAGTCGAGAAGCACTTGTTTTAAGGACGTCACAGGCAGTAGCAGGGCCCCTGTGTGGCATAGCACAGAGGCACCATTCATGTTGAAAGCCACATAACTGGCATCCCCTGGGGCTCACCTCCTTCGGGTTGCAAAATGAATGATGCAATTTTGAAGAAGGGTACATTTGTCTGAATAGTTACAGTGTATTCACTTCATCTTCCCATAAGAAAGCAATGTCAAGGGGTCCCATTGGACTCCGTACTCATCACCCAACCTCGTTTTAGAGACACCTGCATGCACTCAGCATTGTGCTAGGTGAAGAGCTGGGGGTGGGGGTAGATAAAGGGTTACCTGGTCCTCAAGAACCGGAAGCCTCTCAGGGAGGGAGGCTAGGCCAGCCAGGGTGTGTTTTATGGAGGAAGCAGTGGTAAGTCAGGCAACCACACTCAAGAAGCCACACAAGATCTAGATTCTGAGTCCTCCAGCTCTGCCGCCACTGGGCTGTGCAGCTTCAGGCAAGTCACTTAACCTCTCTGAACCTGGGTTTGCTCATTCACCAATTGTCAGTGATACCACATCCTTTCTAGGGCTCTTGTGAAAGCTAAGGGAGATGTAGGCAGAGTTTGATGGTGCTTTGGTCCCTGGGAAGTGGTGTCAGGAATAAAGAATGAGAGGTTTGTTTTTCCTCCTAGAAATTTATATTGGACAAAATGGAGACAGTGAAATTTATCTTACTGCTCATGGAGCCCAGAGTGTGCTGGACCGGTGGTAGCCACAAGGACCAGCGATCCAGAAGTCACCCCAGACCCTTCAGAAAATGTCCAACGAGGCAAGATATCATTCCAAGGGCCCCCCTTCCCAACGCCGAGACTTCCGAGTGCTCCTGCCTGCGCTGACACGCCGACGGCCACCAGGCTGGCCAGCATCACGACCACCTCATGACCTGCTTGGCCTCCTTTTCTCACGCAGCGCCCTTGAGTGGGTGGGAGCCAGCCCGAGGGCAGGGATCGAATGGGTAGGGTCCTGGGGCCAGCTGGGATGGGGGTGCTGTTCCCTATACTGGGGGATTGACAGGGACCAAAATGAGGTCTGCCTGGACCATGGGGAGGAGAGGGGGTTCCTGAGTCAGAGGCAGCAGCCAGGCGGGAAGTCCCAGGCTGGAGACCAGCAACCGGAAGCCAGGACTGCCTTTGTGCAATTGGTGGGTTCATCTGAGACCACGGGGCTCTGCCTGGCTATCGGGATGTCTGAGTCACAGAAACTCTTGTAAAGAGCCGCCCAGAGCTGTAGGGTGCAGGGGTGCTTGCCTTGCATGCAGCAGACTGGGGAGCACAGTGGACTGAGGGTACTGAATTGTGGCGGGCGGGGAGGTGCATTTCATCACTGGCCCCAGAATCTGAATACCAAGCCAGTGCTTTCCGGCCCCCCGCCCCCCATGGGTCCCGGAGAAGCCAGAAAGGAATGCTATTCTTCGGGAGGCCCTGGCAAGGTCAAGCCCCTCTCGGCTGGTTGTCCCGCCTGTAAAATTGGGGAGAGGGTGTCTCAGGAGGCCCCTCTCCAGGTTAACATTCTAGGTCAAGGTCGGAAAAGCTGGTCTGCACGGAGGGCGCTCATTTGGTTTTATTGTGTCGCTGGGGTCAAATCATCCTAGCAACCGCGCAGCTGTGAAAAGAATTCACCGCTGGAGGTCTGCGGGTGAGAACTGATGTAGGTAAAAGTTGAAAGTGAAGAGCAGCTGTTGAGCGGCGAACTGCGGTAAAGCAGCAACTGAACTTTCAAAGGGGCATGTCAGAAAAGATGCTGCTGCTCCCTCAGCAAACACGGAGGTCTGCTGTATTCCAGGTGCTGCTGGGAGAGGGGGGTGAGAGGCTGGGTGGGAGGGGCGAGGACTTGGCCACCGAGGTCATTAGAGGAGCTAAACATGATTGATAGACGGCTGAGTGCGGTCGGGTCTAAAGAGCAGTTTAAACACAGGGGATCCGAGCAGGGAGCATCCTTTTGCGTTTCTGATCTCACGGGTCTTTGGGACTAAGAGGACATCTCAGGTAGGGCTTGAGGCAGCTTTCAGGAGGAGGAGGAGGTTGGGAGGGCTGAAGAAGGTGAAGGAAACACAGGGGCGGGACTTGCAGGGTGGCAGAACCTGACGGGCAGTCTGAGCAGGTGGGCTGGGAAACCGTGTGGGGCCCCAGAGGCCAGGCTATGAGGTTGGACTTCCGTCCAGAAGTCACTCATGAGGATGTCTCGCCCATCCGGCTGCTGTAACAAAAGACGGTGGCCTGCGCGGCTTAAACAGCAGACATTGGTTTCTCCCGGTTCTGGAGGCTGGGAGTCCAAGATCAAGGCACCGGAGTTCTGCCCCGTTCCCTGGGCTGTCCTCCCACCGCGGCGGGGAGGGAGCTGTCTGCGGCCCTTTATTAAGGGCACTAATCCCACTCATGAGAGCAGAGCCCTCACGACCTACTCACCTCCCAAGGACCCACGGTTACATTGGGGGTTAGGGTTTCACCATATGAATGGGGGTGGGGAGGCGTGAATGTTCAGTCCATTGCAGAGACCCCCTCACATTCATGCTCACAGTTCCCTTTCTCTCCCCACAACCACTTTCCAGAGATCTGAAGTATCCCATCAACCTCCCTGTTATGTGGGTACCCGTCAGGCCAGTGATTCTTCGACCTGCACACGCATCAGGGAGGCTTGTGGCCACAGGGCGCGGCCCCACCCCAAGGGCTTCTGGCCCGGCAGGTCTGGACTGGGGAGGCCTTAGAATTTGCATTTCTAACAAGATGCCCGATGACGCTGATGCTGCGGGACCGGGGCCGCACTTTGAGAACCACTGCCTTCGAGTCATGGCCAATCCTAAATGCCTAAGCTGGGGTCTGACCCACCTGGAGCACATCTGCCCCTGCCAGGACTCCAGGTCCCCATCTGCAGGATGGGGTGCCCCTGGCATTCTGGGAGGGCCGCCCCCACTCCATCTAACCTGCCTGCTCTCCTGCCAGGTGCTGGACATAGTACCCCCCTATGGGCCCAGGCATGGCTGGCTGGCTTTGTAGCTCTGCCTGCCAGGGCTCTGCGGAGAGCTGGGCGTCATCCTGTCCCCTGCCGTCGGCCTGCTGTGCACCTGGTGTGCATTCGTAGGTCAAGTTCAGATGCTCTGCCACACTCCTTGCGAAGCAGGAGGATCAGAGGACAGGCACCTGGTGTGGCAGTGGCCTGGCCATCGAGCTACAATCTCACAAGCCCCCAGGGGGTTCTGATGCAGACGGGTCTCCAAACACAGGCAAGAAATACTGGGTGTTGCCATGTCAAAAAGGAGAAAACCTGGTCCACGTTGGCCTGGTCTTCAGCTGGGAAGGATGTCGGAAGCATGAAAACAACAGAGTGACGCCTGAAAATAATTTGATCACAAAAAAAGTGAAAATACATCTACTGCCCGGCCAGCCTGGCTCAGTGGTTGAGCTTCAACCTCTGAACCAGGAGGTTACAGTTTGATTCCCAGGCAGGGCACATGCCTGGGTTACGGGTTCAATCCCCAGTGTGAGGTGTGCAGGAGGCAGCTGATCAATGATTCACATCATTGATATTTCTCTCTCCCTCTCCCTTCCTTTCTGAAATCAATAAAAATATATTTTAAAAAATAGCCCTGACCGGTTTGGCTCAGTGGATAGAGCGTCGGCCTGCAGACTGAAGGGTCCCAGGTTTGATTCTGGTCAGGGGCATGTACCTTGGTTGTGGGCACATCCCCAATAGGAGGTGTGCAGGAGGCAGCTGATCGATGTTTCTCTCTCATTGATGTTTCTAACTCTCTATCCCTCTCCCTTCCTCTCTGTAAAAAGTCAAATATATATATATATATATATATATATATATATATATGAATATATATATATATGAATATATCAAAGAAGCCCCTCCTTTTAAAAAATACATCTACCTCAGAAAACACCAAAATATTCAAAGACAATAAACTGGAGGAAATGTTGAGAAATGTGAAAAAGGAACAATTTTTGATATTTTAAAAACTCTTGCGAAGAAAAAAATTGACACCAATTGTTCCTATTTAACAAATCACAAAATAAGTAAAAATGGCCTATAAACATGAAACATACTTCAGGTCACTAAAAAACCATATAATTTCTGCCCACCTAAAATGCTTAAGCTAGTATGCTACTGCTTGTGATTTAGGCTCACAGACACTGTGGTGCTCTCTGCAGAATAAACTCTCTGGAAAGCAATTTGATAGGTCTCAAGAGGCTTAAAATGTTTATGTCCTCTGGCTCAGTAATTCTAGGTCAAGAAATTTAAGTTAATAAAGCCAGAGCTAGTTGGTTCCAAATGGCAGCAAGCCCAACTCAACTGGGCGTAAGCCACCAAGAGAATGCATTGAACTTTAGCATGGAAAGGCTAGGATTCCAGCTTTAGGCACAGCCCAATCAGGAGCTCATTGTCAGCAGAATCCAGTCTGGCTTTGTCTCTGGCCTCCGCTCTCTACATGTGGACTTCGTTCTCACGCTCCGCTTTAACAAGCTGGCCAACCACCTTGGCCTGGAAGTCAGAGGAAAAGAGAGAATGTCTCTTCCCAGTAGGTCCAGGGCAAGTCCCAGGGTTCGTTCTGGTTGGATCACCGTGGGTCATGTGGCTCCCTTTAAACAAATCCCTGATTGGTCAGGCCTAGGCTACCGAGTCCATTCTAACCCATCTCTGTAATTAGGGGGGATTCTATACTCTGATTGTCCAGGCCTGGGTCAAATTTTCATTTGAGTTTTATTGAGGTGGCTAGAAGCTAGTCCCCTGGAGCTGGTGGTGGGTGCTGCATGAACTTCATGGACTGAAAGAAGGGGACAAGTGGGGTTCCCCAAAGGGAAATCAAGCTACTGTCATCAGAGGAAGGTGGGGCCTGGAGCTGAGCAAACAAAAGCAAGAAATGTTTGTTACAGATGCAACGAAGTGGCTGTATGAAGATGTCCACCACATTGTTATGTATAGTAGCCAAATTGGAAACAACCTAAATATCTCAGAGGAAGAGTTTAGTAAATGATGTCCAAACTTCGTGATTTTATAATTCGGCAGCCATTAAATTACAAGTCCAAAAATATTTGATGTAAAGCAAAATAGGATGTGAAACTAAGTGAAATAAGCAGGTGTGTTTTTTTTTTGTTTTTTTTTTTTTAAGTAGACTATACAAAAGTACAAATTAGTAGTTACAAACAGTCATGGAGATATAAAGTACAGCATAGAGAATATCCTATATAATAAAAGAGTAATATGCAAATTGACCATTGTTCCAACACACAAGATGGCTGTCCCCATGTGGACACAAGATAGCCGCCACAAGATGGCCATCAGGGGAGGCAGTTGGGAGGGACCAAGCCTGCAAGGGAGGGCAGTTGTGGGTGATCAGGCCAGCAGGGGAGGGCAGTTGGGGGCGACCAGGCCTGCAGGGGAGGGCAGTTAGGGGTGACCAGGCCTGCAGGGGAGGGCAGTTAGGGGCAATCAGGGGAGCAGTTAGGCATCAATCAGGCTGGCAGGGGAGTGGTTAGGGGGTGATCAGGCTGGCAGGCAGAAGTGGTTAGGGGCAATCAGGAAGGCAGGCAGGTGAGCAGTTGGGAGCCAGCAGTCCTGGATTGTGAGAGGGATGTCCGACTGCCCGTTTAAAGGGGCATTTGGACATCCCTCAAGGGGTCCCAGATTGGAGAGGGTGCAGTCTGGGCTGAGGGACACACACCCCCATTCACGAATTTCGTGCACCGGGCCTCTAGTAGTCAATAATGTTGTAATAACTATGTGTGGTGCCAGGTGGGCACTAAACTTATGGAGTGGGGGTGGGGAATCACTTTGTAAATTATATAAATATATAACCACTTATGCTGTACACTTGTGCAAAATAATATTGAAATGTTAACTGTGATTGAAAAATTTAAAAAAAATTTTTTTAATTAAACAGAGATGAAAAAAATCCAGTTGTCTACATAGGATGGTTTAACTGACATAGGTCAAGTTCAGTTTCTTTACAATTACTGCTCTGTCATGTTGGTACTATTTAAATGAAGGAATATAGAGTACAATGGGGCTGGAGACATTGTAGGCTGAAATGATTCCAAATCATTAAAAACTTACTCTAAAAAATAAAAAAGTAGACGATAAACCCAGTTTGGTAAAAATAAACTCCTATATAATAAAAGGCTAATATGCAAATCAACCGAATGGTAGAATGACCAGTCGCTATGATGTGCACTGACCACCAGGGGGCATTCACTCAATGCAGGAGCTGCCCCCTGGTGGTCAGTGCACCAGAAGCCGGGCTCATGGCTGGTGAGCACAGTGGTGGTGGCAGGAGCTTTTCCCACCTCCGTGGCAGAGCTAAGGATGTCTGACTGACAGCTTAGGCCCGCTCCCAGCTGGCAGTTGGACATCCCGCAAGGGGCTCTCAGACTGCAAGAGGGTGCAGGCCGAGCTGAAGGCTCCCCGCCCTGTCCCTCTCCCCCCTCTCCCCCCCCCCCGCCCCCTGTGCTCTAGATTGTGGGATCCTAATTTTTTATTTTTCCTTATACTTTCATGTTTTCCAAAGTTTCTGTAATGAGCATGCTTAACATTTATAACCAGAAAGAGCTGGGCAGTGACTGTATCTCAGCTGTGCCCCCAGGGCCCAGCACGGCGCAGGGCCACGGATTTAGTGGGCGCCCAGGGAGCGTCGCTAAGTGAGCATAGAGTAGACTGAGCCTGGGCGAGGAGATGGCTTTCTTGCTCAAGGTCTCTAGTCAACTTTTCTTGGCACCTCACGGACCCTAACTTTTGGTGTCCCCAAGAACAAAGCTGATTCCTGAGTCCTCACCCACAGGACTGTCTTCAGGTCTCTGAAGACCGATTCTTGGCCCCCTGCATACTGTCCTGTCTCCAAGCTTGGCACTCTGCTTCCTTGAACGTGGCTCCACTCTCTGAACGGGTCTCCATTCATTTCTAGCCTTATACCATGGTGTCCCAATCTGGGTTCCATTCTCCAGGTAAGGGAGCTGGCCAGACAGGAATGATAGCAAACATCTGAAAGAGGCTTCCTTGCTGCAGCCCCAGCTGTGGAGGCGCTGGGCATCCCAGCCTTCCTCCCAGCCCCTCACCCACAACCCTTGGCCCAGGAATGGCCAGGCTGCTTTGAGGTTGGTGCTCTGAGGCTGTAAATGTGGCCAGCCCATGGGAAATGTGGCCAGTCTCAAATGTCTTCAAACCTGAACTGCCTGGACCTAGTTTGTCCCATTGATCTTACGAGGCGGCTCTAGAAGACACGGCAAGGTTTCTGAGCCCTTTGGTGCCAAAGCTCACTTGTCCCTGGCTGCCAGCTGCCTGGGTTCCCTGCACGATTCAGTGCTAAGTGAGACGCTGCATTCAGAATTCAGAGGTGGGGAGCCCTGGGTCCCAGCTGCACTGTGGAAGGGAAACGTGAGGCTGGAACTGCGTCTCCTTGGCCTCCAACCCTCCGTGGCCTCGCACAGAGCAGGTGCTCTCTGTTGGACCAGTGGGTGCATGGGAGTGAATCAGGAGAGTTAGGCTCCTGATGGCTGTCCCCAAGGTGGTTCAGGGTGGTGCTCACAGACCCCTGTGCTCATCAAGCCCTCCCTGCCATCATGAGCCAGAAAGTGTCGTTTTCCTAGCTCCCTGTCACAGAGGGGAGCTGGAGCTCAGTAAGGTCATGTGGCCTGAGCAGGGCTATCATGCAGACCCACTGGCTCCCAGTGGAACACTGTCACTGTAACGGGAGACGGTTTGCTGGTCAAAAGAAGCATAAGAACAAGAGGCAACGTGCATTGGGCACTTGCTCTGTGCCGGAACCTCGCTGAGCTTGTCATCACTCATGTAGCCTTCACACCCACCCTGCCAGCAGCTCGCCCCCTTGTAGCTACGAGGAAATGGGGCTCAAAGAGGTTAAAGGCTTGCCAAGGTTGCACAGCCCAGGAGCCAGGCCTGTCTGTCTCCTTTCAGGGTCAGTGCTACAGGCTGAAGGTTGCACAGGCAGGAATCATGAACCACAGGCAATGGCTCAAATTCAAAGCTGCGCAACAGTTCCCAGAAGGAACAAGTTAGAATGTGCTGCTGCAGATCCCGCTACTCAGTGTCGTCCGGGGACCTGCATGGGGGCAGCATGTGGGAGCTGGTGAGAAAGGCAGAAGCTGCATTTAACAAGACCCCTGGGGGACCCATGTGCACAGGAAGGCACTGGTCTAATTTGCTCTGAGGTAAGTAGGAGGGTGTGGCTTCTAAGGACGGAACCAGCTCTCCAATCCAGGGATTCTACTGCAGGGGCTGTGAACTGGGAGGAGCGATGTCTCCAGCTGAGGGCTGCACAGGGTCCTGAGTGTGCCCTACAATTCAGCAGCATAAAACAATGAATATATATTACTTCCTTATTATTCCTATGGGTCAGCAATCTGGGCATGGCTTAGCTGGGTCCTCTGGCTCAGGCTGTCTCTACAAGGCTTCAATCCAGCCGTCAGCCAGGGCTGTGGTTTCATCTGAAGGTTCAACTGGAGAAGAATCAGCTTCCAAGCTCACCCACACTGCTGTTGGCCAAAGGCCTCCCTCAGCTCCTTGCCCTATGGGACATCTCCGTACATGGTAGCGAGTGAGAGAGAAGGGAGGTCAAGCATGGTCTTTGGTACCTTGATCTCAAAAATAACATTGCATCACTTTTGTTGTACTCTCTTCATCACAAACAAGTCACTAATCCAGCCCACACTCAAGGGGAGGGGATTATTTCTGTGAACACAGAAGGTGGGGTCATTGGGGCCATGAGAGGCTGGGCATCACAGAGGTCATGTACTTGCCCCAGGTGTGTAGCTAGGACACCTTCCAGTCTTCAGGAGGTGAGGCTGGGGCTGGACCAGGCAGTTCTCTCCAAGCCCAGGGCTTCCTCCCCGCTATCTCCATCCCTAAATGTCCTCTGCTTTTTCCTTTCACGGAAGCCACAGTGTTCCCTGCCCAGCCCAGGAGCCTGCACGTGGTACAAGCACTTGCTATCTGAGCTGAAGAGATTTTAGCTTTTAAACCCAGGCCTGGAGGAGCCCACCAATGGGCAGCTGGCTGGGAACTGGGCCCATCCTGGGCCTTCGAGGGGCCGTGGGTCATGTTTCCACTGAAAAGTGAGCAGTGACATGGTATAGCTGAGCCTTGTGAGATGATTTCTCCTCCAGGTTTTCTTGTCTCACATTTGAAAAGCTGGACCAGCCTGGCATGCATGTAGCTGGGACCTTCTCTGAGGGTACAAGAAACACCGCATTCCTTTTGGGTTTCCCCACTAACATTACCTCTCACTGTGTGTCCCATCTCCCTGGGCTGGTGGGAAATTAAATCTCCATCATTTGGGGGCTCCCTCCCCATCCTCCCTCACCCTGTTGGGGTGTGTGGTCCTGGGCAGCTGACCCAGGGAGAGTACTGGAGGGTCCGTCCTCACTAGACGGAAGCTGAGTGGGGGCAGCGGTTTTTGTCAGCTTTGTGCACAGATGTGCAGTCAGTGCCCGTCACACGGCGATGTGCAGTAAGTCTCTGTCGAATGAGCCATCTTTGGTTCTGTCGCCACACCACTGTACACAGCAAGAGCAGAGTGGACTTTTTGGACACCGTGGGCAACCCAGTGTGGAGCCACAGTCAGCCACGACAGTCGTATCAAGTGCTAGGTCAAGACTGAGGTGATGGGGTGCAACGGGAACACCCTTAGGAGGGGTCCAGAAAGCTCCAAACTATAAGTCTGGACTCTCAGATAAGGACTCCACTGTGGACGAAAGGGGCCACATGCTGACCTGACAAGCTCAGGGGAGGCCTGCGTGGCGGTCTTGCAAACTCAGAGACCTAAAGTCACCACAAAGGAGGGTCTGAAATTAAACTTGAACTAAATGCAGTTATGGTGGGCAGTTACATCCTAGGCCGGTATCTTCACTGACAAAGTCAACCTTTACCTTACTGAGCCTATCTGTCTTTTTGCATCTATGATAACATACCCTTGAAATGTCTGGGTAACTTGTAACTTCCCTTTTTCTGGACCCTGGGGCACAACCAAATGTGCTGGGCGCCAGGACAGAGACCACAAATTCCTTCATTATCATGTTAATTGTTCCTGCACCCACCTAAGTATGTGTCCATCATTTTACTTTTTATCCAATCCCAGGGCTTTCCCTGCATTGCTGTCTCCCGCCTCTCTAGTCTATCACCGATGGATTTCATGTAACCCACCTACATCCCCCCTTTGATGGCAATGTATAAATACAGATGTAACCCCCTATTCTCGGGAACATTATCTCAATTCGTTGAGGTTCTGCTTCCTGGCATATGTCGACAGTTTGGCTCAAATAAACTCACAAAAATTCTTTACAGGTTTCAATGGGTTTTTTACGTTAACACCACTGAGCACCAACCTGAGCGGGACCTCCACCCCCGGGGCTGTAAGAACTCAGAGCTCCAACCACCTGACGCACGCGCTGGGCTGCACCACGAGTCACACCCAGAGTTCAGCCGGGCTTCCACTCCCCTGGACGCGTGTCGCCCCTGCAGGCACCTGGCTTGAGACCAACGCCTGTCTCTCCACCTGCAGACGCTACCAGTGCTTCGCTCTGCTCATTCCTGTCGCATGAGCTCCCCTCTCTGTGTGTAACCTGCATGCGACTGTACTGGCTTATGGGGGAGTCTCCGCTAATGAACCTGGCATTGCGGAAAGACACCGGGGAGTGACTCCTTTCGGGGATGCTCCTTTGCTCACAACAACCACTCACCCAAACATCCCGGTGCCTGGAAGGGAGGGGCAAAGGGTCAGGCACTGAGCTCCCTGGGGCAGTGCAGGCCTTTTTCCACGTGTTCCTCCAGGTGCCAGGGCAGTGAGGAGAGTGCTAGGAGTGCCCCTTGTCGGGGGACACCTGCTTTCACCCCTTCCCCAATTCCAAGAAGTTCTTCCTAGTCAGCCAAACCCATCTCCCCAGTTCTCCAATCCCCCAAGTTCCATTGTTCTTCCCAGAAAGATCTTTTCTCAAAAATAAAAGCCTCTTTTGCAACCTTGCCCCGGGGGGTGGGAGCCAGGGCAGCCCACCAACTCCAGGGCTGGTTCACAGCTCTGCTCCCTGAGGGGGAGTGGGGAAACGGGAGTGTGTGTGTGCGTGTGTGCACGTGTGCGTGTGTGCATGAGTGTGTGCGTGTGTGTGTGTGTGTGTGTGTGTGCTAACAATAGCTCTGATTCTTTCTGACCTCTGACCTTCCCCAGCAGTGAAGCAACACACGAATTTGTATCTCAACAAGTTTTCCAGCTCACGGTGGCAGGCTCTGATGGGGCGGCCAGGGGCACAGGATTCACTTGTGCCCAGGGGAAGGGGTGGACTGGGTCCTGGTCCCCCTGCAGAGCACCTGCCTGCAGGGCAGGGGAAGCCAAGTGCGCTGAATGGCACCGTGTAAAGACGCCAGGAAGATGGGCCTGCACTGAACAGCTCCTGCCAGTGGGGATGGCTGCCTGCGGTCCCTGGTCCCTCGGGCAGAGCTTCGGTTCATGGTCCAGGAAGAAGGCAGGTGACCTCCTTCCAGATGCTGATGCAAAAGTCCTTGGGGCTCCTCCTGCCAGGAGCAATCCCTACCTGTGCCCTTTAGCGTTAGTCACACGAGGATGCCCAAGGGTCAGGCCCCAATAACCACCATACCAGGCCCACTTACCGGACACCACGTACACAGGGGCGGGGAAAGATCAGGGCTGCATAAGGCCCGTGAAACCATGTGGTCTGGCCCTGCCAAGGCATTAGGGGTGAGTTAATGAAATGTTTGACCACAGATAGCAAGCTAATGTGTAAGGTGATAATTTTGTATGGCCGGCGAATGATGTTATAAACATCCAAATGGCCCTGGGCGGGGAAAAGGTTTCCCACCCCTTCTATCACATACGCTCCCCCTCTCTGTGTGTAACCTGCGTGTGACTGTATTGGCCACTGAGTGTCAAGTGCTTTTCATGATCATCTCAAGTAGCCTTCCCAATTGCCCTCTGTGAGGGGTAGGAATACCCCCACTTCACAGATGAGGAAACTGAGGCTCAGAGAGGTCTGACTTGCTCAAGGAGAAATACCATGGGAATCATGACACGAATATACTATATATATGCCGTTGCCTACACTTGTAATTACCATGTTCTACTGCCCCCTCCAAATCACAGTTGCAAGGGGTCAGCATCAGAGAAGGACAGACATGAGGTGGTGGAAATGCGGAAGAATGTGTGACCAGCTCTGCCATCGGGGCGGGCGTCAGGGGGGAGGGGCCAGAATTTGAAGGCTGGGTGGGATCTGACATGTGGAGCCTGTGAAATGGGCATTCAGGGAGAGCAAATGCTCAGAGCGGGGAAAGCATGGGGAAGGTTCTGAGCACTTGAAGCCATCCTCTTAGGCTCATGTGCTGGGCCCCTGGGGAAGTGAGGGGGAGAGGGGATGAGAAAGGTGGGTTGGGGCCACATTGTAGAGAGTGAGGTGGGGACAACCTTCTGAGGAAGGCCAGGCCATGGGCCCAGGGCCCAGCCCCGGGTGCTGGGGTGTCCTTTGCTGGAGGACAAGACCCTCTTTTCCAAACCTGTGAAGCCATAGCAGCCATCCCCCTCCCCCTCCCCCAGACGCCTGGACAGCAGGTAAAACAGGTGCAGGGAGATGAAGCCAATTCATTTCAGACAGAATTTGTTCACCTCCAGCTATGAGGCGGCCCCCGAAAGGCCTGCTCACACTTTTAACGCAGACCCAGCTTGAAAAGCAGCTGGACTCCGTACACGGTTTTTCTCTTCTAATTGGGCTTTAGAGAGAGCTCAGGAAGAAGCCTGATTCGTCATTGATTAAAGAGATAACAGTTCCCCCTGCTTATGGGAGCTGGAGTTGAGGAAAGATTCCATACGCATACACTGAGGTTCTGGATAAGACTGTGTGTTGTTTAAAAGCTTCACTACTAAAAACGGTTTTTAAAAATCTTTTTTTAATCCCCCGGATGGTCCAGCCCTCTCATTGAGTGATGAATCAATCACAGGCCCAGAAATGGCTTGGAAGTCACTTGAGGCCACACAGCATAGAGTGACAGGGAGGGGGGGCAGCGTTGCTGCAAACCAGCCCAGTGCCCTTCCACACTGCAAGGTGGACTCAGTTTGGAGCTGCCGTGGCCTGGGGCAGGGAGGACAGTGGGCCAGGGGCTCAGGGCTTAGAGCGATCCAACACGAGGGTTCCTAGAAGCCACAGCTCACTGAGGGTCCTCCTCCTGGGGAACCCAAATGCCTTGGATGTGGGCTCAACCAGGGCTAAGCCTGAGACCAGTCCCCAGACCATGCCCTCACAAGCCCTTTCCTCCTCTCCGGGGAAGACTTCTCTCCTGCACCCCCTGTGACCGCTCTGACTCAGTCTTTCCTCCACCGAGTGAAGCCGACCAGCCAGGAATGAGCACTAGCTGAGGAGTCAGGTGTCTGGGGATCCAGTCCAGCGGGGCCTCTTCCTAGCTGAGCAGCATGGACTGCTTTGTCATCTCTCTGGCTTCCTAGGTGGTAAAAAACAAAGAGCAGAAACTCTCCAAAAATAGGGGCAAGGGGCGTGCAATCCCCTCTCCCCCGCCCCTTCAGTCCCACACACAGTGAATTCAAAACCAGCTCTGGAGTCAGGCTGCCTGGGATTGACACCCCCTGCGTCTGTGAATTTACCTCCCTACACTAGATGTGAGCAAGTTAAGAAAGATAATATAGGCTGGGAGGTTAGGACAGTGCCTGATACACAGTAAGTGCTCAGTAAATATTAGCGATTAGTGCGATTGCTCCTTGAGCCTCCATTGACCCCAGGCTCCCCACCAAGTCGACAGAAGCACTCGGAAGACACAGGCCTTAGTTTGCCCAGGAGCCTCGCCTGGTGCCCGAGACAGGGGAGTGAGAGTGGGGTGGGGAATAGCTTACGGCCTGCTCCTGGACGTATTAATATTGGTAAAAAGGGCACGTGCAAGGCACTGCAGCCCCATTCCCCACAAACCTCTCCCCCACCTAATGCGCCTCCTCCAGGGGCCAAGGGCGGGTGACTAAATCTTTGAATGAAACATATTTCTTTGATGTTTAGTAATAATGAGCTTGTTTGCCAGGTGAGTCACCAACCCTGGTTCACGTTCTGTGCCTCATATATGACCATACAATTCCAGAGGCCCAGAATCAACAATCCTGGAAATTCATTTATTCAACAAACATTCATGGGTGCCTGGCAACCTACTGATTCATGAGTTGGAAGGGGGTAAAATATCATTTAGAAGCTACACAAGGGCAGGCAGTTGATGTTTTGGATACATGTTCCCTCAGTGCCTGTTCTCTGATCTCAGTAAACTGTTACTTATATGACGTTGTTTATGAATTAATGAGGGCCAACTAATCTTTCAGAAGACCTCGATTTGCAGTTTTGGTTACAAATGAAGCCTTTACAAATGAAGACCTCTCTTTCCCGATGGTGCTAACTCCTTCCTTACTTAAAAGCTTTCTGTGTCTTTAAAAAGGGGGCGGTACCCTGTCAAATGGACCCTCACGCATAGGCTGAAGGCGCTTGAAGGTCCACCCACTTTCTGTGACGTTTTGTGCCCCGGCCTCTGATTGCCCGCCTCAGACGTCAATCGCGGGGCGTGTGTCTTGCTGGGACACAGTGTAGGTCTCGCCTCTGGTTTGCGGAGCGGTCGGGTGTATTCGCCTCCACTCTCCCCCAAGCCCTCGAGGCCCCTGCCGCCCGAACCAACGGCGTAGCCAGCCAGTGGCTCCGCGGCGCCCTCCCGCACCGGATCGCTCCTCGCTGGGGCGGGACCTGGCCCGACAGCTTCGGTCACTATGGTCAGTGGTCGTGGGGGGAGGCGGGGAAGGGGGAGTGGGGAGTGGGCACGGTAGGCGGGTCGCCACCGTGGCGCATGTGCACTCGCGGGACGGGAGTCCGGCGCGAGGCTCAGGTCGAGCGCGGACCCGTGGCGTTCGGACCCCGGGAATACTGAGTCGGGACGGGTGCTAGGGGCCCCCGTCCTTCCTCGGAAGGCCCTGCAGGGCCCGGGACGCACCCCGCCGTCCCCCACGGACGCACAGCGAAGGGGACCAGCCTGGCCCCCATGGCCCCCGCCCAGGCGCGTTAGTCTCAGGTGTCCCCGAGGGCGCCGTCCTGCCGGCGCAAGGCAGGGCCCTCCCGGGAACCAGGTCAGGGGGCGGCTCCGGGGCTAAGCGTTGCCGCCTCTTTGTTAAGTAACCCCCCAGTCGGCTGCTCAGCCATCAGAGACACCCCTCCCAAGGCCCACGAGTGGACCTGGGGGGTGCGCGGTGGCCGGGTCACTGAACACCCCGTCGGCCCCGCGAAGGTGTTTGGAGTCAGGACTCACATGGAGAGGCTGCCCCAGGTTGTGAGGCACACGACTTAGGAGTTAGGGCAAAGCCAAACCGAGGAACCCCTGGTTCAGAGTCCTGTCTGAGCAGAAAGGACCCCAAAGACCCACTGCGCTGAGACAAACCTGGGGCTTGAGCAGGTGGGGAAACGAGCCTGGGACTTGGGTGAGCCTGGGACTTGAACCTGAGCCTCTGGACTCGCAGCCCAGTGCTCTTGTGTTACATCAGTGCACCTTCCCGGGTTGGGGGAGGGGTCAGGCAACTGCAGGGTGCTGCGTGTGCTGATTGCCTGAACCCTTCCCTGTGAGTCCCCTGTCCAGGGGTCCTGGGGAGTGTAGAGGTGGGTGGCCCTTGGAGTCACAGAACCTGAGCTCAGATCTCACCTCCACCTCTTGGGAAGCCGGGAGGCTTTGGCTGGTCCATTCCCCTCCCTAGCGCCATCTTGCTCATCTGTAAAATGGGCTGCTGTGAGGACCACATGAGGGGTGGTGCGGCTTTTCCTGTGATAACTGAGTCCTGGCAATAGGTGTGCACAGGTGCCTGCTTCTTTTTGCTTGGTCTCCTCCCCCCATGTCTGGGCATGGAAATGGGTCACTACTGCCGGATGCTGCTGGGCAGGGTCATGGGTCAAAGCCTGGTCATGGCCTGGCACGTTCTGGGTGTGGCTTGGGCAGCCGGGTCATCTGAGCCCTAGCTGTCAAACCAGCTCGCTGCTGAGGTGTGGCCGAGGTCTCTGGGGCATCAGGAAGCACCAGCTTCCTGCTTCTACCCAGTGCCCAAGGGCTGACTGGCTCTGCTGCTCCTGGAAGGGGGCCCAGGTGTTTTTGCATCACCCACTAGGGAGTAGCCTGAGATGGGGTAATAATGGGTTTAGCCAACCTGGAGCTGGGGGCTGGCAGCTCCCTTCTGGTCGCCATTGGGCAGCTGAGAAAACAGCAGGGACAGTGGGGTCTGGGACCTCACTTCCGCCCTTTGTGCTGTACAGTGAGACCTCTGGCCCCGCCGCTCTGCCTGCCCTGGACTTGTGAGACGGGAAGGTAGAGGGCAGGTGGGGTCAAGAGCATCACACCTTCACCCGGTCACCATCACTGCGAGGCTTGGGTGCCTCCAAGAGGGAGGAAGTGATGAACCCACTAAGTAGGACATCTCCAAGGCACCCACGCCTGCCTAATAATAATGGGGGGGGGGAGGAGAAGGGGACACAGGCTGCGTGGGTCTGTTCTCTTATATTCACTCAGCATTTATTGAGCACCTGCTGTTTGCCAGGCACCGGGGTGGACCCTGGGCTGCGTGGTGTGAGTGGTGCTGAGTGTGTGCGTGGTGGGCAGAGGAGAATGTCTTTGGAAAATGCAGCATCTTCTCTCCTTTCCCGTTTCAAAGTCAAGGAAGGGTCCCAGCTAGAAGACACAGAACCCCAGGGGAAGACAAGGGCCAGGATGAGGACCAGACCTGGGGCTGCCACTGGTGGGGCTGTAGGTGGGGAGGGTCCCATGCTCACTCGAAGTGCATTTAACGTTGGGTGAATGCATGGGTATCAGTAGTGAACAGAAAGCCACAGGGCCCTTCTGTGCCTTTGTTCTTTTATTTGTCAAACAAGATTCGAGTCATGCTGGGCACTGGTGAGAAAGACCAGGGCCTGCCCTCCCTTAGTGCCTGTTGTGAAGACATAGCCGGACACAAGCAATTCCGGAGCTCCTGGTCCCGGCCTGAGGTCTGACCAGGGCTCTGGGAGCACAGCGGGAAGCCAGCACCCTCTGAGGGAGGGGGAGTGCTGGCGGGGCTGCACCAGGAGGGCTTGGCACCTGCGTGCTGAAGGATGTACCTTCAGGAGGAGTCATGGGAGAAGTACATCCCAGGCAGGATGGCACAGCATGCTCAGAGGCCTGGAAATATGGTTAAGAACATGAGGCCAGATCTCCAGGAAGAGGTCAGAGCGGGGTATTCTAGACAAGCACAGTGGTCGGTGTGGGTGCAGGGAGCTGGGGGGAGAGCTGAGTCTAGAAATATAGGTGGGGCCTGGATGATGTGGCTCAGTGATTGAGCATCAATCTATGAACCAGAGGTCATGGTTTGACACCCGGTCAGGGCACATGCCTGGGTTGCGGGCTTAATCCCCAGTGTGGGGCCTGCAGGAGGCAGCCGATTAGTGATTCATTCTCATTCATATTCTCTCTCTCTCTCTCTCTCTCTCTCTCTCTCTCTCTCTCTCTCCCTTCCTTTTTGAAATCAATAAAAATATATTTTAAAAAAGAAAGGTAGGTGGGGTCAGAACATGTTGTGCCATGGGGTTGGGTTTTATTCTTCTAATGGGAAGAACCATAACATATTTTGACCAGTGAGAGATGGTTGACTTTGGCAGTGCGGTGGGCAAGGGGCTCTGGCAGTGCGGTGGGCATGGGGCTCTGGCAGTGCGGTGGGCACGGGGCTCTGGCAGTGCGGTGGGCATGGGGCCCTGGGCTCTGGCAGTGCGGTGGGCACGGGGCCCTGGGCTCTGGCAGTGCGGTGGGCATGGGGCTCTGGCAGTGCGGTGGGCACGGGGCTCTGGCAGTGCGGTGGGCACGGGGCTCTGGCAGTGCGGTGGGCATGGGGCTCTGGCAGTGCGGTGGGCACGGGGCTCTGGCAGTGCGGTGGGCATGGGGCCCTGGGCTCTGGCAGTGCAGTGGGCACGGGGCCCTGGGCTCTGGCAGTGCGGTGGGCACGGGGCCCTGGCCGTGCAGAGGACATTGGGCTCTGGCCGTGCAGTGGGCACGGGGCTCTGGCAGTGCGGTGGGCAAGGGGCTCCAGCAGTGCGGTGGGCAAGGGGCTCTGGGCTCTGGCAGTGCGGTGGGCACGGGGCTCTGGCAGTGCGGTGGGCATGGGGCCCTGGGCTCTGGCAGTGCGGTGGGCGTGGGGCTCCAGCAGTGCGGTGGGCGTGGGGCCCTGGCCATGCAGAGGACATTGGACTCTGGCAGTGCGGTGGGCGCGGGGCCCTGGCCGTGCAGAGGACATTGGGCTCTGGCCGTGCGGTGGGCACGGGGCTCTGGCAGTGCGGTGGGCAAGGGGCTCCAGCAGTGCGGTGGGCAAGGGGCTCTGGGCTCTGGCAGTGCGGTGGGCACGGGGCTCTGGCAGTGCGGTGGGCATGGGGCCCTGGGCTCTGGCAGTGCGGTGGGCGCGGGGCCCTGGCCATGCAGAGGACATTGGACTCTGGCAGTGTGGTGGGCGCGGGGCTCCGGCAGTGTGGTGGGCGCGGGGCCCTGGCAGTGTGGTGGGCACGGGGCCCTGGCAGTGCAGAGGACATTGGGCTCTGGCCGTGCGGTGGGCACGGGGCTCTGGCAGTGCGGTGGGCGCGGGGCCCTGGCAGTGTGGTGGGCACGGGGCTCCGGCAGTGTGGTGGGCACGGGGCCCTGGCAGTGCAGAGGACAATGGGCTCTGGCCGTGCGGTGGGCACGGGGCTCTGGCAGTGCGGTGGGCGCGGGGCTCTGGCAGTGCAGTGGGCACGGGGCTGGAGGTGGCCAGGCTGGAGTCTGAGACTGGTTCATCCACTCAGTATGCATTTTTGGAGCATTTCTGGGTGCCAGGCACTGGGGATCTAGTCCTGAAGGCAGAGTCCTTGTCTTTATGGAGTTGACATCCTAGTGGAGGGCGACAGACAGTGTGCAAGTGAAGGAGGGAACCTGGGTGTCAGAGGATGCTCTGAAGAAATGACACTGGGTGGGCAGGGAAGTCCTCTCCGAGGAGGTGATGTCACCGAGTCACGTGAGGAGGCAGCGGAGCATTGCAGGCAGCAGGAACAGCAGGTGTGGGTGCTCCGAGGTAGGAACGTGTGTGTCTTGTTGGAGGAACACACTGAGTGTCTCTGTGGCTGGGGCTCAGGCAGGCGGAGGAGAGCAAGGCCAGATGGTGGAGGACTGGGAGCTGTCCTCGCTGTCTTCTCCTGAGGGAGGGAGCATTGGGGGGTGTTGAGGAAGGGCATGCCATCACCTGGTTTACGTGTTAAGCAGCCTGCCCTGGGTGCTGTGTCAGATGGTTGGGATGGGGCCAGGGCTGGAAGCCAGGAGTCCATGAGGAATCCTGTTGCAGCCTCTTGGGGCTGGGGGAGATGGTGGCAGCTCAGGTTGGACCCATAAGCAGGGTTGATGGGGGAGGAGAAGAGGTGAAGAGGACTCCTGGGTCTTTGGTGTGAGCTCTGCTGGCTGGAGGGGCCTTTTGGGGAGCTGGGGACCCCTGAGAGGGGAGGCCGAGGTGGAGTGAGAGCAGGTAGGGGCACAGTAATTTGGGGATGCTGGTCAGACATGCCAGTGGCTGATGGCTGTTTGAGGCCAGATCTCCAGGAAGAGGTCAAATTCTGAGGATATTGTACAAGTTCAGGCATCAAATAAAAGGGGGGCCAGTCTCTAGTTCAGGGTCTCTGCAAGGCCAGCCAATAACTAACCCAAGACATATGGGGGCCCAAGCACAGGGTCTTCCCTATTTTCTGAGCTAAACAACAGAGAAGGGGCATTTGGATGGTGGGCTGAGTCGTAGCCCCCCAAAGGTGCCCACATTCTAATCCCAGAACCCCTGAACAGGGTACCTCACACAGCAACATGGACTCTGCAGGTGTGATGAAGTTGAGGCTCTTGAGAAGGGGAGATACCCTGAATTACCAGGGGGGGGGGCATGTATAATCGCAAGGGTCCTTAATAAGGGGGAAGGCAGGCGGGTCAGAGTGAGAAGGAGCTGGGAGGATGGAAGGAAGGGATCATGAGCAAGGAGTGCCAGCAGCCTCTAGAAATGGAAACACGTAAGGAAATGGCTTCTCCCCTGGAGCCTCCAGGAAGCACAGGTAATGATAAGTCCGCGCTGTTTCAGTTCCTGAGTCTGCTAATTTGTGAGACAGCAACAGGAAACTCATTCGGGGCTCTAGGCCTTTCCGAAGTCTTTGGTCTCCAAGCATTTTTGATTACTCACCTGAGTAAAAATGTTTTGATCATTCCACATCCTATCTAATAAAGAGGGAATATGCTAATTGACTGCCACGCCCTCACAAGATGGCGGTGCCCAGTCCCCTCAGCCCCGCCTCATCCAGCCTCAGTCCCCCTGTCCCCTCAGCCCCGCCTCATCCAGCCTCAGTCCCCCAGACCCCTCAGCCCCGCCTCATCCAGCCTCAGTCCCCCTGTCCCCTCAGCCCCGCCTCATCCAGCCTCAGTCCCCTGTCCCCTCAGCCCCTCCTCATCCAGCCTCAGTCCCCTGTCCCCTCAGCCCCGCCTCATCCAGCCTCAGTCCCCCAGTCCCCTCAGCCCCGCCTCATCCAGCCTCAGTCCCCCTGTCCCCTCAGCCCCTCCTCATCCAGCCTCAGTCCCCCAGTCCTCTCAGCCCCGCCTCATCCAACCTCAGTCCCCCATTCCCCTCAGCCCCTCCTCATCCAGCCTCAGTCCCCCAGACCCCTCAGCCCCGCCTCATCCAGCCTCAGTCCCCTAGACCCCTCAGCCCCGCCTCATCCAACCAGAGTCTCCCAGTCCCCTCAGCCCTGCAGGGGGAGGCAGTTGGGGGCGATCGGGCCAGCAGGGGATTGATTAGGGAGCTATCAGGCTTGCAGGCAGAGTGGTTAGGGGGCAATCAGGCAGGCAGGTGAGTGGTTAGGAGCCAGCAGTCCTGGGATTGGGCCTAAACCGGCAGTCGGACATCCCCCAAGGGATCCCAGATTGGAGAGGGTGCAGGCTGGGCTGAGGGACACCCCCGCCCCCGTGCATGAATTTTGTGCACTGGGCCTCTAGTATTTGTATATTACACATCGCTCCTAAAGTAGACATCTTAAAGGGCATTTCCTTACAGCCCCTGAGCCAGCCCACTCTGGAGACCTAGCCCCAGGCAGGCAAAGCCAGGGTTGAGCCCCTGGGAGCCTCTGGAAGTGATGGTACCTTCTAGGAGGGAGGTTGGCCAGGTTCTGGGCCTGCCCTGCTGCTAGGCGAGCCTAGAGGCTCTGGCCTCTAGGAGTCGGGAACTGGAGGCTGTGGCCACGCCATGAGTTGTGGCTTCGGGGCGGCTGGGCCTGGTTAACAAGGCTGACTCAGCCCAGGGTGGCCCTGCAGAGTGGCCTCAGAGGGAGGCTAGGCTGGCCGCAGGGGACCAGGGTGGACCCATGAGGCCCACCAGCACCTCAGACCTGGCTGGAGGGTGCTCACAGGTGTACTGACGGCTATGTTGACAGGCGTCCGCAGGGCAGCAGGAGGTATAGGTGGAGGCGTGAGCCTGAGGCCTGGCTGTTGAGGAGCCGTCAGGTAGTAACGAAAGGCACATGCAAGGGCCAGGGGGATTCTCTTCGTGGAGGGTGAGAGGGTGCAGACGGAGTGAAATATATTCAACGACCATCTCATCCCCTCCTCTGTTCCAAGGCCTGGGATGGGCCCTGGGAATCAGCCAGGTGAATACAAGGTCTCAGAGGGCCTGACAAGCTGTCCTGTGCCAAGGAAGCCTGTGTGGCTGGGGACACTTTGACGGGTAGGGGCATCCAGGCCCCCCCGAAATGCCCGAGTCGTAGCACTTCTCCTCTGTCCTGGATGCTGGGTACAGGAATTGGGGCTGAGAGGCCGCCCCAGAAAGGCTCGTGTGGGTGAAGGCACTCTGTCAAAAACGATGGCAGTAGCCTTAGCCGGTGTGGCTCAGTGGATAGAGCATCGGCCTGGGGACTGAAAGGTCCCGGGTTCGATTCCTGGTCAAGGGCACATGCCTGGGTTGTGGGCTCCATCCCCAGTAGGGGGCATGCAGGAGGCAGCCGACCAATGATTCTCTCTCCTCATGGATGTTTCTCTCTCTCCCTCTCCCTTCCTCTCTCAAATCAAT
The DNA here is from genome assembly GCF_963455305.1 of Plecotus auritus. NCBI lineage: Eukaryota > Metazoa > Chordata > Mammalia > Chiroptera > Vespertilionidae > Plecotus > Plecotus auritus. The sequence continues at coordinate 12,059,764 of NC_137770.1, forward strand.
AAAAAAATACTTAAGACTCAATAAAAAAACAAAACAAAAAAAAACGATGGCAATAAATGGACAGAAAACTGGCTTTCCATTTACAAAACTCCCCATTAACACCAACCTTTCAGCTGTGAACTGTTGCATAAGAACTGTCTCCTTGGGTTGTGCGCAGGTACCAGGGCCACAGATTTTAAACTTAACTGCCAGCGGCTTTAACACCAAATTCCCCTACATTATTTTTGTGCTGAAATCAGAGCTGTTCCTGGGGCGCGTTGGAGGCAGGGGTGCAGCTCAGGGCATCATCGGAGCCCTGAGTCTGGCAGGAAAAGCGGAAGGCAGAGACATGGCCTGAGGGGAGTGGTCGTTAGGACAGAGTCTCCTGCACTCTCCCTGGCTCTGAGCACTCTCCCTGGCTCTGAGCTTCCCGCTGCCATCACCTGCTCCCTGCCAGGGGACTTCTCAGCCATCCTGAGGCCCCAGGCCCAGCCTCTGGGTCAGGAGGTTTCTCTCTGGGTTGGAATTGACCTAGACTCCGAGCTGGGCTGCAACATGAGCTCTCACCGGTAGGTGGTGCATCCGGCCAGATGCTATCACCTCTGCACATCTAGCACTGCTTGGTGCAGGCTGGGTGTTCGGGAATTGTTGGATGACTGAAAGAAGGAATGGATGAGTGAGTGAGATGGGAAGGACAGAGGAGGCAAGGGGACATATCATGCTCTAGCAGGAAGGTTCACTAGACTCGAGGCATTACATTCTAGAAGATGAATCAGTCTGGCGGGTACCAGCTGGCACCTTCCATGGTGGCTGACCTGACTCCCTGTCCAGGGAACGGCATGCAGGACCCTGGTAACGCCACGCGTGCCTTTTGGGGGAAGGTGACAGTCACTATGTCAGGCAACTAGCAGTTCAAAGGCTTTGAACTTGGTGAGGGCCCATCAGTTGCTGCTGAAATGGCCCCAGCTTTGCTTCTTTTGCTTTCAGAGTGAAACATCTTTCCACCTAATATCAGAAAAATGTGACATTCTCTCAATTCTCCGGGATCATCCTGAAAACAGGATTTACCAGAGGAAAATCCAGGTGAGGCAGGGGGTCGGAGGAGAGGATCCTAGATGAGAAGGATGAGGTTGGGAGACTGTGAAGGGCGGGCAGTCTGAGGGGCGGGAGAGGGGTTCCTGGGGGAGGTCGGGCCGGCCCTGACAGCACGTGACAGCAGGCGTGTTGCTGCAGATGTCCACATTGCCCTGTCTCCCCACAGGAACTCAGCAAAAGGTTCTCCGCAATCCGCAAGACCAAGGGGGATGGGAACTGCTTCTACCGGGCCCTGGGCTATTCCTACCTGGAGTCGCTGCTGGGAAAGAGCAGAGAGGTCCTCAAGTGAGTGGGGCGGGGTGGGCTCCTGCTACATCGGTGCTGAATTTCCTCGAGGGTTTTTCCTTGGCACGGCCCGCTTAACCCCGGGAGTGAGCTGGAGGGCTGCCTGGCAGCGGCCTTGATGTTCGGGGATGCCCAGCTGCCTGCCATGTTGGAGGTGGGGGCACCCAAGTGACCGGGGATGGAGCCAAGGACCTAACAGTCACAGAGCACTCAGGGATGACCTGTGGACCCCGGGGTCTGAACCCCTTGGCCAGGCAGGTTTCTCAGGGGCGGCACTGCGGACATTGCGGGCGGGATCGCTCTGCCGTGGGGCTGGCCGCTGTCCTGTGCTCTGGGGGATGTTGGGTAGCATCCCTCGCCTCCACCCACTGCATGTCGGGAGCACCCTCCTCAAGTCAGGACAACCAGAAATGTCTCCACACATTGCCAGGATCTCCTGGGGCGGGGGAGGGGCAGGGGGGAGGGGGGAGGGGAGGGGAGGCACCCTGGTTGAGAACTGCTAGGTTAAGGCCATCATCTCCTCTCCAAGGGGATAGAAATTAAGCCACCTGGTCCTTATTTATTTTTTTTTAAATATATTTTATTGATATTTCACAGAGAGGAAGGGAGAGGGATAGAGAGCTAGAAACATCGATGATAGAGAAACATCGATCAGCTGCCTCCTGCACACCTCCCACTGAGGATGTGCCCGCAACCAAGGTACATGCCCTTGACCGGAATCAAACCCGGGACCTTTCAGTCCGCAGGCCAACACTCCATCCACTGAGCCAAACCGGTTTTGGCCTGGTCCTTATTTTGAATGAGTCACCCATTGCATTTTCTGAGTGACATTGTGTTTCTACCATATGTACACACCCGACAGAGAACCTTAAGAGCATATAATAGTAAAATGATGAGTTTTAATATTATCTTTGTTTTTAGCATAATTTAATAGTAAGGGTACATAAGTTGATTTTTAAATAATGGCTGTGTTTAACACCTGGCTGGCAAAATTCTTAAAAATTGAACAATTAGCTCTTGTGAATGGGAACAAACCGTCGCTAGCACACTACGGAGGAGAGCATCCCTGGCTGAGGGGACAGTGGGGACTGGGGGGTGGGAGGCACATGGGGAATGGCTGTGGGGCGTGAGGGAGGCTGTGGAACTGGGTTAGAGATGAGGTTGGTGAGCGAGGCCAGACACCGGTGCTGAGGGAGAAGGCTGGGGAGGTCACTCGGAGGTCCCTGTGGAGAAGCGACCAGGAGCAAGGCAAGGCTAGGCATGGCCCAGGCCAGAGATGGGGATGAACCCTGGGGACAGAAGTGGGGACAGAGCCAAGAGGCCTTTCTGGGAGCAGGTGGTGATTACCTCACCTTCCTCATCCAAGAAATGGGTATAATACCCACCTCCTTGGATTGTACACAGTGAGGACAGAACAAGTCAGTGTGTGGTCCATGAGGCAGTGCTCTGAGAGGCAGAGACGTCCTTCACCTGTTAGGGACACAACTTCTCGTATTGGGGGACAGCTGGCGAGAGGGGATGACAGCTACAGTGACAGCAGCGCTCCCTGTATTTCTCTGTAAGCATCCATCTACCCCTTTAGGTTCAAAGAGCGTGTACTGCAGACCCCAAATGACCTTCTGACTGCCGGCTTTGAGGAGCACAAGTTCCGAAACTTCTTTAATGCTGTGAGTTAACCTGTGGCGACGGCTGGGCCTTCCAGCTGACCCAGCAGACAGGATGGGCTCCGGCCCGAGCCCCTTCCCAGCCCACGGCTCTGTGGTTGTGCTTCACTTGCTCCTCCCAGTTTGGAAGGACTGAGGGGTGCTTCCTGCTGGTGGGGATGTGGGGTGACAGGGAGCTCAGAGCCCTGCCCTCCCTCTGGGAGGAGGCACCTCGTTAGTGTAGCTTTCAGGCTGGGAACTCCCCCTTAATCTCTTCCCCCCAGTTCCTCTCCACCCTACTCCCCTGTCCCCATTCCTGAAGGGGGGGCTCTCAGTTCTGAATCTCTAAGTAACAATCCCAGCGAGTGATGGAGGGACACCCCCACTGTTGTGCACTAGACCTGACTCCGGGCTGAGTCACTCATTACTTAGCTCTGGTGCGATCTTGACTCGAGGATTTAAAAGTGAACATGTGGTGGCAGGCATCCCGTGGGCGGAGGGCGGCGGCGCGGGTCTGGCTGTGCCGCGGCTGACCCCCGCGGGCCCAGTTTTACAGTGTGGTGGAGCTGGTGGAGAAGGACGGCTCGGTGGCCAGCCTGCTGAAGGTGTTCAACGACCAGAGCGCCTCCGACAGAATCGTGCAGTTCTTGCGCCTGCTCACCTCCGCCTTCATCAGGAACCGCGCAGACTTCTTCCGGCACTTCATCGACGAGGAGATGGACATCAAAGACTTCTGCACTCATGTAGGTCCGCCGGGTCTCGGGCTTCGGGGACGCGGCTCCCAGCCCTGGGCTCTGTTCTCCACCGTCTCTCCTTAGGGGACTTGAGCACCAGCCTCCCTAGCCAAGAGCACAGATTAGCCAGCCAGCAGCATCCTCCGTGAACTGCCTGAACTGTGTGGCTCTTGGCCTCAGCTTTCCCATCTGAGAAATAGGGCTTCGGACTGGACTGTGAACATAATTAAGGAGTAGCAACCCCAAAGTCACATTTGCCCCAAGATGTGTTTTGTTCATGATGTATAACATGAACCTGAAAGAGCTGCCAACATTTACACACTGGGCAATTTTCAGAGGAAAATCTGGATTTCTCCGGAAGATGTAGCTCCCAGGCCTGACTCCTGCATGGCCACAACCAGCAGGGGCTCAGTGGCAGGCACTCTGACCCAGGAACACGAGAGCCGGGCTTCCTTCCTAAACTGGGGTTTTTCATTTTGGCCTTTGCAGGAAGTGGAGCCCATGGCCATGGAGTGTGACCACATCCAGATCACGGCCCTGTCCCAGGCGCTGAACATCGCCCTGCAGGTGGAGTACGTGGACGAGATGGACACGGCCCTGAACCACCACGTGTTCCCCGAGGCTGCCATCCCTTCCGTTTACCTGCTCTATAAAACTTCCCACTACAACATCCTCTATGCAGCCGATAAACGTGATTAATTTTAGGCCATGAAGTGGAGCCTGTCACCTAACGGGACTGCATTCTGAATGGAACATTACGGCTTTTCCGTTTTTTAAGCGATTTAGACTGTAGTTAGAAAACATCAAACAGCCTTTTGGGCAAAGTCACAGGGAATGAGGCTTACCAATATGGGCTGTGGTAACTTGGCAATATTTTTAGTATTTATTTTCATGGAAAGTCAAATGCTTTTTAACTCGGGGCTAAGAAGCCAGGAGCCCTGGCTCTGCCCCAGTTCCCGAGACCTTGGGTAGGTCACCTCCCCTCTCTGGGCCTGGGCCTTCCTCTGGAGGCGTTTCTGCCAGTGTTCACATTCCATTGTAGAACCGCCAAGGCCCTCGCTTTCTCTCCACCAGGGGCAGTGCCTCTCTGGTGGGGAGGAAGAGCTCAAGGCCAGCCGACTCCCAGTTCTGTACAAAAAGATCAAGTCCACTCAGCTGTCGGACTGGACTTGGATGGATGGCTTCAGGAAGCGTGGGCCACTGAGGCCAATGTGAATGTGAGGCTTCAAACATTGCAAACATTCACGATAGGAGTGTTTTCTTACCCCTAACTTAAGAAGGAAATGGAGACTTTTATGCCAAAGTCTAGAACGGGGTCTTCAGCATGAAGTGCAAGTTGTCGGGGCCCCTCTACCTCTCTCGGGGCAGGACTGCCTGCCTGGCCCGCCTGCCCGGCCCTTCAGGGTTCTGCTGCCAGCCCCACTTGGACCACCGCTGGAGAAAAATCAGGGTCTGGGACCTGGAAGCTGTCTGTTCGTCCCCAGCATATCCTGGAAGTAGACTCTAGCTACCCAGCCAGGTGGACACAGGCACAGGCAGCCACGGACTCCAGCCGAGCAGAGCAGACACGTTTTTAAGGTTCTCTCTGTCCCTCCTGCGCTCGGTGCATGGGCTGGCGAGAGGTGAGGTGGGAAAGAACAAGGCAAGCCGGACTTGGCAGTGGGGAGACTTCTGTTTGGAAACTGCCTGGGAGACAGGAGCCCTGGCGGGCAGCCTCCTCATTCTTCTACCTGGACATGCCCCTTAAGAACCTCACCTGCTGCCTCAGGACCTCGAAGAGCCCTGGCTGGCCGGGGCACTGCTAGCAAGTTCTAGTTCTCTTGCTCTGTGGGGGGAAATGGAGAACGCAGGGCGTGGAACTGCCCCACGCGTTACTTCCTTCTCACAGGCTCCATTCTGCAGGGAGTTGTTAGAAACTACTGGTGCTGCAGTGCGAGTCGGCTGGTGTGACGATGCACAATGCACGGGGACCGGAGCAGACAGCTCCCAGTCCTGGTGCACAAGCGTCACACCTGACTCATGCATCTGCCTTGGCCAAGACAGATGTCAGGTGCTTTCATTCCGGCAGGGACCACATTCCCACCAGCCGCTGGCTGGAATTTGAACCCAAGGGCTAAGTGATCATGTCACTGTCCACAGGAATGTAAATCTTACCCTTACCTCTGAATTGGTTCAGTGTCTCACCCGGTTCTGGGCAGGAGTGCTGGGCCGGGAGTGCACTGGACGAGTGGGGGGACGTGTTACATGGTTTGCGAATATCAGCATCCCATGGCCACTCTGCGGGTGTGAGGTGGGTCCTAAGCTCCGGCCAGGCTCTCAAGCACAGCATCAGTAGCCCTGGCCGCCACTTCTCTGCTGTCGTGGCTTGTGTAGTGTCCACAAAAGCAGTTTTCCCTTTGGCAGAGCGGCTGGAGAAATGCCCTGAGACTTGCCCATGGTGTGCTTCTAGGCCCGAGGGCCCGCCAGAGCTCATGGGGGAGAGCCTACCACTTCAGAATCAATGCCCAAGAGAGGCGGGCCAAGTTACTTTCTCTAAGGGAAGCACTGTGCAGAGAAAGGAGTAGCACTTTAAGTATAGGTGCTACTCGGCTTAGGATGGGGTTCCGTCCCAAAAAAACCATCCTACGATGAAAATATTTTAAGTCGAAAATGCAGTTACCACCTAACCTACTGGACATCAGAGTTTAGCCGCCCACCTTACATGTGCTCAGCCTCCAGTTGGGCATTTATCTTGAGTTTCATCTCAAGAATTGCCTTCCTCTTCTCACCAGCAGGAGACATAGATGGGTATTTTGTAGGCATGCTGGGATGAGAAGACAACAGTGCTGGTGACAGTCAACTACAGAGCATCAGTGGTCTGCCCTCATGTACTCGTGGCTGACCTGGAGCTGCGGCTTGCTGCCGCCGCCCAGCGTCACAATAGGGTGTCCTACCACATGGCTAGCCTGGGAAAAGATCAAAATTCAAAGTGCTGTTTCTACGGAATGCATAGCGCACGTTTGCACTATCATACAGTCAAAAAGTCCTAAGCCAGGACAGTGTGTGACGTGCTCCGATACAGCCACCTGGTCCAGAGCGCCCAGCCATGCTAACAGTCACTCTTCCTGGACAATTCTCCACCCACCCCATGCAGCCATCTCTTTCCAGACCAAAAGCTTTGAGTTTGTCTTTATAATTGTCTATTTATTACTTTCTTTCCAAAGGACACTTTGTAAATCAATGGAAATATTTAGCAACAAAAAGAACAGACTATCCTTGCTTTTGACCTAGATCCTATTTTAAGCACAAAGGGGCTCTGGAGGCAGCCTGGGTTTGAATCTCAATTTTGTCACTTTCTAGCTATGTGACCTTGGCCAAAACACTTCACCTCTCTGAGCCCTAATTCCCACCTTAGTGAGATGGAGACAGGACTACTGAATGAGAGTCTATGGATCTATGGATGGGGGTGTTCTCAACCCACCCTTCCCAAGGGCAGCAGCGGAACACTGCAGGATGGGGGAACGCTGTGGCTTCCCAGACCATGGTCTAAGAACCAAACACATTCCCACACTGGGCAGAAATGGGGGTGGGGGCATGAGCTCTGAGTGGCTGCCCAGGAGCCTTAGGTCCCATGGGATGTGGGCCAGGCCCTACAAATTCCCCGGGCAGTTGGTGAAAACATTTCCTAGCATTAAAATGGTTTCCAAAACAACTTTTGTCCTGGCTGCTTAGTATTTGGGACTTAAGTGTGTGAGTGGATTTGGTGGTGGTGGGGGCAGCTTGTTCGGTGGAAGATCCAGACACTCAGGAAGTCCTCCTGCCCTTGGGCTGGAAGCATTAATACAAACCACAGGCCTCACCTCATCCGGTCAGAGAGCAGACCTGCCTGGGAAGCTGCCTCATCTTTTAAAACCTACTCCCATAACATGTTATACCACCAAAATCCTATATAATAAAAGGGTAATATGCAAATTGTCCCCTTGACCAAGAGTTCGACCAGGAGGCGGGCCTGGCCGGTCAACCTCCTGTGTCCCTCCCACCCCCACCACCACCCGGCCAGATCCACCCCAGTCGGGGTGGGCCTGCTGGACCCCATCTGTGCACGGATTTGGGCACCAGGCCTCTAGTAAAAATAATAAGAAAGAATTTGCCACTAGGAGGTATGGGCAGGATGTCAGTGGACATTGGTGGATCTGTTTGGCCTGTGACAAGTGCCCGGGCCTCTCATGGCTCAGGTGCTGCTAAGGGACCTTGAACCTCCCTGAATCTCCATGTATCATTTGGAACATGGAGAGTCCCCTGCTGTCCTGACAGCTGTCACTCAGGCGCTGACCTCACGGACTACAGCGTTTTTCTTCTGCGTTCTCTCCGGTGACACTGGGGAGATGCTCTTTGGCAACACTGCTGTCTTATGTTTAACCTGCTCTGAGCCCACAGGAAATACTCAGGGTTCCAAACCCAGCTCTGCCACCTGCTGCTGTGTGAGCCTAAGCAAGCCTTCATCAGTCTTCTCCGCTACAAGGACGTAAGAATGCCTCAGGGACCTGACACAAATAATCAAGTAGCTAGCAGTGCCTACCGGTGCCTGGTACTTGGTCCACACGCAATGACACCTGAGTCTGAGTTTAGACCAACTATCCTGCTGTAATCCGAAGGGGCTGAGAGAATACGGCTGCCATCCTGCCAAACTTGCCAACCATGAGGCCGAGGGAAACCTGTTTAGAAGCCCAGACTTAGCTGTACAGAAATCAGCGCTTCTCCTACAACTGCAGCAATATTAGCTCCTCGTCCAGACCGACCAGAGAAAGCTGGGGTGGCACCGGGAGGTCGCTGGTTCCCTCGGCACATTTACACACCACCCACGGCTGCAGAGGCCATAAGCAGCAGCCTCTGCTCTCGAGGAGCTCAGCAAAGGTGATCTGAGTGGCAAGCACTGCGCAGAGGGTGGGCATGGGTACTCGGGGGCCCATGGCAGGAGCACTTCACTCTCTTGGGGGCTCAGGGACCTACAGACAGGAAGCAGGGCTCAAGGATGGGGAAGGCAATCAGGCCAAGGGAAAAGCGTATGCAAAGGCTCAGGACAAGAGAAGGGACGCATGGAATCATGGGAAGCAAACCAGTTGTGTCACAAAGGGGCTGCCGAGAGAGACAAGGAGAGAAATTGGCTAGGGTAGGTCTGAGTTAGCATACTAGTCTTGGCTTCCCCACAAGTGGCTCTGATGTTCAGGAAGCTTGTGTTGTCCCGGAGCCTGAGGACGGCAACCTCTTTCGACCCACACCTGGGCTGGCTCAGACAGAACAACAGCTGTGAGCGAAGCGAGTGGTAGAGAGCCCGAGCTAAGGGTTCTGCTGTGGGGAAAAGCGGGAGCACGGGTAAGGACCCAGACAAAAATGATTTCACATTGATCTGCAAAGCACTGGTCTCCTGCTCCATCCACACTGCCCAGTGGGGTGAGACACCCCCCATGTGCATCCTACAGCCGAGGACTAGGACAGAATCCCCCATATTCTGGCTAAAAACACAGGATGACATGCTGGTTCTGTTGTTTTTAATTAAGGAAATCAAGTTGAACATACAAGCCTGTAAACAGTGAAATACAGAAACACACAAGCTGCTGCACAGAATTCTTACTTTAAAACAACACAAATCTGCATGAGGTCCCTCCTGCCATGGGGCGGTGCGGGAGAGAGAGATTTCTGTAACCGGGCTGACAGTGGAGTGAAAGGAAAGGTGGAAGGTGTCCCACATAACCAGAGAGCACGGACCAAGTGTGGCCACAGCAGGCGGCCTCAGGGCAGTTAATTTGCACTTGTACTTGGCTGGGGCTCCTGCTGCTGCTGCTCTTTTGTTTTGGGCTTTGGCTTCCTCTTCTTCTGTTTGGAGAGGCAGCTCAAAGCGGACTCACCGTTCCTCGGAGCAGGCCCGAGCACAGGCGGCTGGCCAGACTGAGTGGGATACTTAGTCTTCAGGTCATCTTTAAACAGCGGCTGAGAGAGTAGATGGCGCAGCTCCTTCTTCAGAACCTTCATCTGCTTCTGTCTCCGACGCTCTTCTTGCTGGTCAGCTTTTCCTCCTTGAAACACAGTACGAAAAAGATCACATTTACCTGAGGACTTTCCCCTGATGGGGATATCGTGAGGAGAAATGTTTTGGAACTCTTTTGGAGAGGCAGACTCAGAAGTTCTCTGCAGACCCTGTTGTTGTCTGACTTCTAACAGTTTAGGAGGGACACTCAGGGCCACTCTGTCCTTTACCTGTCACAAAAACCCTCTAAGACAGGAATTATCTTAATTTTACAGTCCAAGAAATTCAGAGGTCACTTGCTGAAAGTCATAGAGCTAGCTGTCAAACAGATTAGAACCCAAATCTCCAGACGTGTTATCAGTTTTCTTTCTACACCCCCCACCCACTTGCAGCCTGGGGTTTGACAACTCGAAGCTACAAACCCCTCAGGAGACAGGACACGTCTATGCAGCCCAGCTCCCCTGCGTCTCCCCCGCAGCACTGTGACTTCCCTGCAGGGGCGGGCACAGCCAAAGGGCTCACACCAGCTTGTCCTCGCGAAGGGAAGCAGAACCTCAACTATCTACAGCCCAGGCCCCAAGCTCGAGCTACCAGGAGGACTAGCTCACTGTCATCAAGCCGAGTGGTTTGGTTCCTGCTTCTATGCTGAGTACACAGTAGTATGTCTGCCTCTGACTCTTGATTTTGGCACCGAGATGCCAACACCCCAGCTGAGCTACTCACTGTGGGCTGGAAAGAGCAATGGGCCTAACTCTCGTGTTGTCGGTTCCAGATATGGTTCTGCCACTTCTGAGACTCGGGAACTTTCTAGAGCAGGGAGCACACATATGCATCCCTGAATCCTGAGCCTCGGGCCCAGGTTCGGAGTCAGGGGCTCAGGAAACACCTGGTGGTGGGGCTGTTTTCCTGCACAAATGACCTCTCTTCTGTGACCCTAGTTCCCTATGTACAGCATAACTAGCCTGCTGTTTATGCCAGGAGACCATGGAGATCAGGTGAGCTGATGACCCAAGTGCTTCGTTAGCTTGGAAGACAGGCAGAGTAGTAATGACAACAGTTAATAACTTGATCCCCCATGAGGTAGGTACTTTATAACCCTGATTTTATAAATGAGGACACCCAGGCACAGGGAGATTAAGAAACCTGACCTGGTAACATCCAGTTAAGGGAATAGGCCAGCACTCAAACATGGGCAGTCTGGCCACATGTGGGTGGTAATGGAAGGCCCCAGACAAACAAGACAGAGGGAAGCAAGGCCGAGGACTTTAGGCTCATCTGGGACAAGGGCCGGTCCCAAAGAAGGAAAAGGCATCTTGCCGACAGTGACAGGACCCATGGTGTGGGGAGGTTCCAACAAGGCAAAGTTGAAGGGAAAACGAGCTGAACTCGCCCTTGCTCAAGGTCCGTGCAGCCCACTCACCCTTGTACATTTCCTCGTCCAGCTCAATCTCAAGGGCAGCAGCCGCCTGCTCAATCCAGGAGTTGTGCAGACAAGCCTGGAAGTTCCGATACTCGGCTTTCTCAACCTGCCGAGCTAACTGGACTCGCTCCTGGGGGGGAAGGAACAGAAAGTGTTCATCTGACAAAGGGTTCAGGCGTCTGGGAAGCAAAGTCTGTTTAAGCTTGTTTAAAAATGCTCTTGAGCCCAGCTGGTATGGCTCAGTGGTTGTCGACCATGAACCAGGCGGTCTCACGTTCAATTCCCGGGCCCCGGGTTGCGGGCTCAATCCCCAGTGTGGGGCGTGCAGGAGGCAGCTGATCAATGATTCTCTCTTATCATTGATGTTTCTAGCTCTCTTTCCCTCTCCCTTCCTCTCTGAAATCAATAAAAATATTTAAAAAAACAAACAAACATGCTCTTGTGACCCTTTTTGGAAACAAGTGGTTCCTCATAAAAAGGCAGAGGGCACTCATGAAACGTGGCACACAGGAAATCACAAGGGCCGGCATCCAAACAACCCTGACCTGCCCCTGGGAGCCTCCTCAGGCGGACTGCCAGTTACAGGTGTCCAAAGGACAGTCTTCCCCGGCACCACAGCTGGCTTCCGCGGCTGAGCTGAGACCCTGAAGCACCCCAACAGCCTGGAGTTAGGGCCCAGCTCTCAACCGCAGCGAAACAAACCCACAGAACTACCGTCCCTCTCTTTCACGCTGTCCTTTGAGAAAAGCATTTCAAGTCTCCCTCTCACGGGTGTTGTGGTCAGACTGCAGTGACCGCGGAAGACAGAGAGAGCTTGCGATGTGAGGGAAAGGAGCCACAAAAAGCCAGGGTGGCTCATATTCCTCCTTACTCAAGGTTATCCTCTGCACCTCCACCTTCCCACCTGCAGTTCCACCTTCCATCTGCATCTCCACCTTCAACCTGCGTCTCCATCGTTCCATCTGCATCTCCTGCCGGATTTCCCCACATGGCTAATATGCCTTTTGAGCCAGAGGAGCCAACTGCTCTGCTCCCTCAATTCCTAGAATTTCATCTCTTCACCTCTTCATAGTTTTATCTTCAGGAGGCTTGGAGAAAACCTCATCTCCTACCAATTCGACCATGTGCCCACTGGTACCACAGTGCTCCATTTGTCCTGAATTTTAGCACTTGGTCGGCCTCACAAGCCAGTGGACCTCCTCAGAGAATGCAACCGCTTTGCTATTTGATGCACTCTGGCCCATAGTAAGCAGTTACCCACTCAGGGAATGCCTGCTAAGTTAAAATAAAACCCCAAAGGTGGGAATTATTGGCATCTGCTTCAGCACTGTGACAAAGCCTGAGTATCTGCCTCAGCAAGCCACGCTGACCTCCCTTCCCTGCAACCACCGCAGAATGTCCAGGCAGCAGGGCTCACTGCGTGCAGAGGACGTGGTGGAGGCTTCAGAGACAGACAGTGAAGGGTCAGCAAGAAAATGCCTCATTTGTGGCTACTCAGTCTTATGCCAGGTACAGTGCCCCATTGTTTTCTGTGGTTTTTTTTTAACAGAGAGTGAAAGAGAGAAGGAAAGACAGAAACATCAATGTGAGAGAAACGTATCAATTAGTTGCCTCCTGCAGGAGCCCTGCCCGGGGCTGGGAAGGAGAGCCTGCAACCGAGGTACATGCCCTTGACCAGAATTGAACCCGGGACCCTTCAGTTCGCAGGCCGATGCTCTATCCACTGAGCCAAACTGGCTAGGGCCCCGTTCCATTTTTTTAATGAACCCCTTTGTTTAGCTCTTGGAAGAACCATTACTTAGTTTCCAAGGGTTATACTTCCAAGGTGGGGGAGCATGACCCTCCCCCTCACTAGCACTGGCTTTTCCCTTTTTACCTTGACTGCGTCCATGTACTTTGTCTCCACAGGGAACAATGGGATGTCCTCATCTTTCTTGAGGGTTTTGTAAATCTTCTTAAAATTGATCACATCCTCAGGCCCAATCAGCATCAGGCTGAGGCCTTCGTTGGTGGCACGAGCAGTTCGACCACTTCGGTGGACATAAATCTCCGAGGTGCGAGGGACCTGCCAAGGGAGAAACTGGGAGGTCAACATGTGGCCATCACCAAGCACTGCTCCTCCCCTCAGGACCAGCAGGCCAGTGCTGGCGCCTCCTCCCTCTCAGCCAGACAGCTAGAAACGTCTCCAGCACCATGGACGGATCCAGCCCTTCCCAGTCCCACATTCAAACTGTCCCCAGGTTTCCTGCCCTCCCACGCCCCTGCCCTGGTTCAGGCCCTCAGACTACTCAAGTGGAAAATGGAAGTCATTCTTCACTTTCCTCTCCCAACATACCCGCCTCTTCTCACTCAGCCAACTGCCCACTTCCCCGTGTTCTTTCCTACTTCCTTTCCTACCTCTACATGCTCACATCCTTTCTACCTTTACATGCCAAGCATCTTTTAGAAAGCACTTTCCAACCTCCCAAACTAAAAGCTACCTCTCCCTCCCATTATATATCTGCACATACATACGTGTATATATATGTAAAACACCATATCGGGACAGCGCTCTAACCAACTGGGCTGCCCAGCCAGGGCTCTCTCCCATTATATTTTGAAACTCTCTAATTATCTTCTGCCTTAAATTATGGCTGCAGTCACTTCATCTCCTCTAGTGGACCTGCTACTTCTTAGGGGCTAGAACTGTATCGTGTTCACCAGATATCTTTTACAAAGACCGACCCAGCCTCTTCCCCAAAAAGAAGATTTGCTAAATTGAACTGGTTCCCTAAATTTGTTTTTTAAAGCAAGAAAGACAAAAAAGGAGAAATAATAATGCCAGAATAGCTATCTTTTATTTGAGCGCTTTCCCTGTGCTAGGTGCTTCATCAGCATTAGCTCATTTAATTTTAGTAATAACTCTATGGGGTAGGTAGCATTTACTCCATTTACAAACAATGACATTGAAATCAGAGATGCTAAGTAACATGGCTAAAAGTAACCAACAATGAGGCAGCCAATACACATCAAACCGTGATATTCACTAGGGGTATACACTAATATTAACGTCAGTATCAAGAGCTGCTAAGATTTGTTTAAGTGCTTACGCTGTGCTACATGGCTTTTTAAGCTCTTCACATGTAATAACTTACTTGACCTTAATAAGAACCTAAGAATTAGATACTATAATAACTGCCACTTAACAAACGCAAAAACTGCGGTACAAAGAGACTAAACTACTTGCTCAAGCTGGGATTGAAGCTCACGCTCTATATGCTAAACTGATTATCCCCACTGCGTGGAAGAAACTGAGACTTTAACCCGGCAATATCATGTAGCTTGCCCAAGTAAAAGAGAGGGCTCTTTGATATAAGAGAAAGCCAAGTGGCAGCAGCTAGTTGTTCTCTAGGTGCCAGTGGTATTCTCTGTTGCATGAGGCCTTGGGACCAACAATTCCTCCTCCCTCTCCCAACCTTTGCTTTAAAAATTCCCCATTTGGTACTGGGAACTATCTACAAATTCCCTGATGCCCCTACCTGGTAATGGATGACATGCTGGACTTTAGGAATATCCAGGCCCCGAGCTGCCACATCTGTTGCCAGGAGAACACAACTGTGATAGAGAAAGAAAGCTCATTAGTAATACCCAATAGCTATCACTAATCAAATTCTTACTGCCTGCTGAGTACTCTAAGCACTGTAAACCCTTACAAACACCCAATGAGATAATATGTACGTATCTCCCTTTTACAGATTCAGAAACTTAGGCTCAGAGAGATTAACTTCCCGAGGTACATACATGGCCGTAACCAACAAGCCACACTCCGCAATACTGAAGACCACCTCAAGTGACTTCCGTGAAGCCACACATATTCCAGGTCGGTGACCTCATCTCCTATCACCCTCCCACTTACTTCCCTCCAGTCACATAGATGCCCTTGCTCTTCCTCAAACATGCCCAACATGCCCTTGCTGCCAAGCCCCTGCACTTGCTATACCTTAAGGTCTTAAAAGGTCTTCCTCAGATGCTCACATTTCCTTACTTCCACTCTCTGCTCAAACCTCCCCTTATCAGAGAAGCCTCCCTGGCCACACACTCACACAGTCTGCACAACTCCCCACACAACTTGACTATTTAGCACTTAGTACCACCTGACAAGCAATATACTTACTTTGCTTCTTTTTTTCTTATATACTTACTTTTCAACTTATTATTTCCTTCCACTGTAATGTAATCTCCATGAGACTGCATTGTTCACTGAGCTATTACCAGCCCCTAGAACGCACCTGGTTCATAGTAAGCACTTGAGAGTATGTGTGGAGTGATGTTTCTTAATATATGTACAGCTCGAGGAAAGTCGAAAGCACTTGAGGTCTTAAAAACAAGATTCTGGGCCCTTCAGGGTCCAAACTCCCTGTATCTCTGAGGTAGGGATGGGGAATATGATGCAAATTAAAGGTTGTCAAACATTAAACCATTGCTCTAAGTCACGGTCAACAAACTCTTTCTATTAAAGGCCAGGTAGTAAATTATTTTTGGTTTTGTGGGTGAATAGTCTCATTGCAACTACTCAACTCTGCTGTTATGGTGCAAAAGCAGACACAGACAATACATGAATAAGCCTTGCTGTGTCCCAATAAAAAGTTACTGATAAAAACAGGCAGCCCCGCCAGTGTGGCTCAGTGGTTGAGCGATGACCTATGAACCAGGAGGTCACCAGTTCAATTCCTGGTCAGGGCACATGCCTGGGGTGCGGGCTCCATCCCCAGTAGGGGGTGTGCAAGAGGCAGCCGATGAATGATTCTCTCATCAATGTTTCTATCTCTCTCTCCCTTCCTCTCTGAAATCAATAAAAAAATATATCTTTAAGTCAATGAAAACGTATTTTAAAAAATTAAAATAAAATAAAAACAGGCAGTAAGCCCTGGCTGGATAGCTCAGTTCGTTAGAGCATTGTCCCCAAATGCCAAGGTTGCGGGTTCAAAACCCAGTCAGGGCACATAAAAGAATCAAGCAATGAATGCATAAATAAGTGGAACAAATGGATATTTCTCTCTCTCTCTCTCTCTCTCTCACTCTAAAAAAATCAATTACCCCCCCCAAAAAAAACAAACAAAAACCACAGGCAATGAGCCAGATTTGGCCTGTGGGCCAGTTTGCCAACCCCTGATCCAGTAAACCAGTAACTCTACCTACCAACATTCAAAGGGAGGTAAACCAGACACTTGTTCTAGAAACTAATCACCCTGTAACCTGACAAAAAACCCTGTGGGCAAATGCCAATTCAGAGTCACCCTCAACTGGCCAGGCCCTCAGCTTGATAATCTGCACCCTGCTGCCTGAGCATCGTCTGGCCCTGAAGCAGATGGTCAACGACAGCGTAGCATGTAAGGCACAGCATGAGCTCTGGGGGTGACAGGCTGGTCGGAGGCCCAGCTCTGTCAGGCTGAGAAACCTTGGGCAAGCTACCTACCTTTTCTAGATCTTACTGTTTCTCACCTATAAAAGGAGAATAACGATAACAAGTGATAGTAAAGCTAACATTTAGCAAGTATATACTACATGCCAGGCATTGTTCTAAACACTTTATATGCACAAATCCACTTAATCTTCTCCACAGCCCTCTGAGGTGGCCTCTATTATTACACTAACTATGAGAAAACTGGAACAGAATTTGACCAGCTAGAAGGGTACAGCCAGGATTTGATCTCAGGCAGTCTGGTTCCAATCTGTTCTTTTACCATCAATCTACTCTGCTTCTTCTCAAGAATGTTGGAAGTGAATGAATGTAGTGATGTATCGAAAATGCATCGTATTCTTATGGTAGGTACTACTGTCACCACTGATCATTATTAAGGAAATTTCTGTTGGGCATTACCAGCAACCAAATGTACTAGACAGGGTACATACTGTGCAAAACAAAGGCACCGTATACTGATAAGGCCCCATAAGAGAAGGTAGCTTCCCACCATCTCCCCACCATCCTGGCAACCTTGACCCAATGGCTAGAGGCTGGGCTCTGGGGACAGGCCTGACTTACTCTTCCAGGCGAGCAAACTGCTCCAGGTTTCTGAGCCTCTGCTTCTGGTGCATGCAGGCGTGGAGGGTCAGCGGCATGATGTCTAAGACTTTGAGGAGCCCAGAGAGGCGTTTGATGCAGGAGATACTGTTGGCAAACACTAAGGTGCGGCCTGGATACTGCATCAGGAAGTAGTACAGGTATAAGTCTTTCTCATCATTCTCACAATGGATCTTGGTCTCGGTCAGTGTCTCCACTGTGGCCTCGTTTCTTGTGAGGTCAATGACCTTGGGCTTGCCCCTCATGCCAATCTTCTGCATGAGGATGTCAAGTTTGGCAGTTTTGTCAATTTTCTTGGTATGTTTCTTGTGAAGGATTCGAGCAGGAGCTTGATGTACCAGAGTCAATGTGGCAGAAAAAACAAGTGTCTGTCTCTTTGGGTTGTATTGGGAGTCACTGAGCATCTCTAGTAGCTGTGAGAGCTCAGCAAAGTGGCCTTTCTCAACCATCCGGTCAGCCTCATCAATCACCAGGCACCTGCAGATCCAGACAGTCCCACATTCGCTGGTTAATAGCGGGTAAGAGAAATCATCTAGAGCAGTGGTCGGCAAACTGCGGCTCACGAGCCCACCCTCAAAACACACACACACACACAGTGAGGACCTCAACTGATCTCCCTCATGCATGTGTGGTTTACTGAAGGCCAAAGTTTAGCTGGTACCACATCATGACACTTTGTGACAGAGAGATGGCACTGCACACACTACCAGATCACCTCAGACCCACTCCAGAAGAGGGGGTGAGGGAGCTCCTGTCTCTCACCTGAGCTGCCGAAGGTTGCTCAAATGAGGGTGCTTTTCTTTAACTAGCTCCCACAGTCGGCCCGGAGTGGCGATCACAATCTCAGGCTGGCGGTTCAGCATCCTCTGCTGTTTCTGCGTGGACATTCCACCAACCAAAATAGCAGTTTTAATTCCTATGGTACACAAACATAAGGGACACCGTTATTCAGTCTAGCTGCTTTTCTTCCACAGCTGACAAGGGCACCCCCAGATTAGCAGAGGCAAACCAGCACAGCTCCCCTCTGCAGGGGATGCTGAAAGGGCTGGCATGGCCTGAGTGCTGGTGCCACTCCTAGAGGACTTTCCAAGTCTGGGATCTGGGCCTTGCCTACTTCCCCAACCTCCTTTCTTTCTACTCCCCTCTCCAACCACCACAGCTCCAGGAAAACTGAGCAATGCTGCACAACTGGGAATAATGTTACCTGTGGCGGTGACACACCTCCCCTGGGAAGCCTGCCCATTCCCCTCCATTAGAATTCATCGGAGTCTCCTCCACCAGTGCCTCGTGTTCTCTCCTCCCTCGGGGAGGACTTCTCGAGGTGTCCAGTGTGGAAGAAACACACAGAAGCGTGCAGTCAAATCGCTTAGCAAAGTACCTCACACGCAGTGAGAGTTGGTAGAGAACTGCTGCTTTTACTATAAAATACACACTCCCCCTGTGCAGTTCTCCCCAAAAGGAATTCCATGAGAGAATGAAGTTCTAATGCCGTAAGGCAGAGGTCGGCAAAGTTTTCCCTAAAGTGTCAATCATAAACATTTTTGGCTTTGTGGGCTAAATGGTCTGTCACAACGACTGCCCAGCCAGTATGGCTCAGAGATTGAGCATTGACCCATGAAACAAGAGGTCACAGGTTCGATTTCCAGTCAGGGCACACATGCCCAGGTTGTGGGCTCAATCCCCAGTAGGGGGCATGCAGGAGGCACCTGATCGATGATTGATGTTTCTCTCTCATCGATTTTTCTATTCCTCTCCCTTCCTTTCTCTCTCTAAAAATCAATAAAAACGTCTTTAAAAAACAAAAACTACTAACTCTACTCCACTCTGCCTTGGTGGGCTGAACTTTATTTACAAAATCAGGTAGTTTGTCAAGTCCTGCCCTAAGTATCCACTATACCCAACAAGTTAATTTCCTGTGCATCTAGAATGGCATTAGCTATGTGTCTTTCTTAGGACAACTGAGAAAGTGGCACTCAGTTTTCTGTAGAGCATAATTCTCTGGCGGACAAGCAAAGTTTCCCTAGAGGGCAACAGCCACAGCTCGCTCACCTCTGCACACCAGCACCTAGGACCCTCAGAAAATACTTATTAAATGGAACTAAACCTCACCTGTAAACTTGGCCACAGCATCAATATGCTGCTTGACCTGGACAGCCAGCTCTCGGGTGGGAGTCAGAACCAGCCCAAGTAGAGGACGCTTTGCATGTGATTTACAGGTGATGGATCTGACATCGAACTCCTGTTGTAGCTTTCCAGTCGGTTCTTCATCAAGCTTTTCCTCTTTGTCCTCATCCTGTTTGGGGATGGACTTCTCCCTGATTAGGGAAGAAGGTCCTTCGCCAGCATCATCATCCCAGAAGGGCAGCACCTGGTCTGAGATGGCAGCTCCAGTCTTGGCTCCTGCCTTGCTGGGTGCTGCTCCAGCCTTCGTTCCAGCCTCATTGGGCAGTGCTTCACCCTCTATCCCCATCTCATCACACAAGGATCCAGACTCAGTTCCAGCCTTGCTTGGTGACCCAGTCTCAGCTCCAGTCTCCCCAGCTGGCGCTGCTGTGTTACTCAGGGCTGGGGTAGGCTTCTTCACCTGCCACTGCAGCACTGAATGAATCATTGGAATGGCAAAGGCCAGCGTTTTCCCACTGCCTTAGAAGTAAAGCAGACAGACAGAACAAGCAAAAACAGTGTGAATCAACAGATGCACATATTTTTGTCTGGGGTTCTTTACACGGAATAAGGAACCCTTGAAATGGCAAAGTACCGCCCTGACCAACCCAAAGCCCCCCGACCCTGCATAGGCTCCCTTACAGAACTGCACCTGTAATTAGGAGCCTGAGGAAAATCTGGCAAACTGGCATTGAAACCTGACGTCACCAATGATGAACTAAGGACAAATGTCCAAGCAATGAAACCCTAAAGAGATGGGCAAGTTGTATGTGTGTGTTTTGTTGTTGTTGCTAAAGAACAACACATGGGGGGGGGGGGAGTAAGAAATGGACATATGTAATAATTCTTTCCCAAGACCTTGCTTTGGTGAGGAAGGAGGGAGTAAGAAAAATAAAATCTTAGTTTTTGAGAAAGTTTTAAATTGGCATACTTTCGTCTATGCTTAGACAAGAATGAATGGCCTCTGAATGTATATGGAGTCCGAATTTCTATCATGTGGGTGGTCAAAACAATCAAAACCAAACTCCTGGAGTTGAGAACTTAAAGTAGTTTCAAAGTTATGAAGCCCAAGCAGAAACAAGAAAATGAACTCTGGACAAAGAAACCTTTATCATAGGCCTCAAAGAACTCTCCCAAAGAATTTTCAGAGGAAAACGAACAGCTCGCAGTATCAAAAACTCACAAGGAAATGAGGTGCTATAAGCAGAAACAAGAATAAAAGCAAAAAGAGATCCACAAAACTTCAGAGAAGAAAAACAGCACTTTCCAACAGAAAATGAAAGCTAGAAGACAGTGTAACAATATTTGTATTTGAAGACCTGAAAAAATAACTGACAATCTAGAACTCTACACTCAGCAAAAATTTCTTTCAAAGCAAATACAAGATAAAGATTTTTTTAGGCATACAAAAGTTGAAACAATCATCAGTAGAGCTGAACTAAAAAAAATATTAAAGGAAGTCTTTCATGCAGAAGAAAACCTGGATCAACAAAAGGAATGATGAGCACCAAAAATGGTAACATGAATAAATATAAAAGATGCCTTTTTTTTATTTGAACTTCTCTTAAAAATAACTGACCATCTAAAGCAAAAATAACATAAATGTATTTTGGGATTCCTAATGCATTGTAAAGTATAAAATGAAAAGCACAAAGCAGAGGGAAAATGGAAATAAAAGGGCTGCCTGGGGATGAAAAGGAGGGAGGCCAGGGAAGGAGAGAGTACAAAGAGGTCCAAAGCATCTTGTGGGGTGGTGGGTATATTCATCATCTCCATGGGCAGCAGCTGTCCACAGACCCAAGCTTTTTTGAATCTTGGACCTGCAGATTCACAACATTCCATGCGATGGCCTGACAGGAGCTGTAGGATAACTCCCAATGTCAGGCTTTAGCCACAGTGGCTCACAGAACCTTGCCTACCTGCCATCCAGAAACCCATTTCCATGCCTCTGCACATACCAAAGCACAAAGATCCAGTCTAGAATCCAGGCACCACAGATTTCAGCTGTGCAGGTTTAGGGACTCGGTCTATCCTCTGATGCCAAGTTTCCACATCAGTAAGATGGGAATAATGGAACTTACCTCAGGGTGGTTGTGAGAACTTAACACAGGGCAAGACACATTTTTAAATGCTAAGTAAATGTTCTAAGTCATTATTACCTTCATTCCCCTCTCTTGAGGTTTCCTCACTCTTCCATCTATGTGACTGTTATACAGGAACTCATCCCAAGCTTCCTGACCACTTCCAGAAGGCACTTAGATGGTCTAGTCCAGTGGTCGGCAAACTCATTAGTCAACACAGCCAAATATCAACAGTACAACAATTGAAATTTCTTTTGAGAGTCAAATTTTTTAAACTTAAACTTCTTCTAACGCCACTTCTTCAAAATAGACTCGCCCAGGCCGTGGTATTTTGTGGAAGAGCCACACTCAAGGGGCCAAAGAGCTGCATGTGGCTCGCGAGCCACAGTTTGCCAACCACGGGTCTAGTCCTATCCATACCATAGAGTAGTCACTAGCCACATAAGGTTACTGAGCACTTAAACTGTGGTTACTTTAAACTGAGACGTGCTGCAAGTTCAAAATACACACAGATTTTCAAAAGTTAATATAAAAAGAAATGCAAAGTAGCTCATTAACAATTCTATATAAATTACATACTGAAATGTTTCTTATAAAATTGGTTAAATATATTGTTAAAGTTAGTTTCACCTCTTCTTTTTTACATTTTTAACATGGCTCCTTGGAAACTTGAAATTATATATATGTGGCTCACATTTTATTTATGTGTGTGTGTGTGTGTGTGTGTGTGTGTGTGTGTGTGTGTATCTATACTAATAAAAGGGTAATATGCTAATTGAAATGGGAGACCTTCTGGAAGACCGGGAGACCTTCCGGGAGACCGAACGTCCTTCTGGACAAAGCCATGGTGGCAGGGCTGAGGCAGAAGTGGTTAGGGGTGAGCAGGCCGGCAGGGGGGGGCAGTTGGGGGCAAGCAGGTGGGGGGGGGCAGTGGGGGCGAACAGGCTGGCAGAGGATGGCAGTTGGGGGTGTGCAGGCTGGCAGGGGTCGGGGGGCAGTTGGGGGCGATCAGACAGGCAGGCAGGTGAGTGGTTAGGAGCCAGCGGGTCCCTGATTTCGAGAGGGATGTCCCAGATTGGAGAGGGTACAGGCCAGGCTGAGGGGACCCCCCGGCACCCCCCCACCCCACCCCCGCGCACAAATTTTGTGCACTGGGCCACTAGTATAATAATAATAGCGTAATATGCTAATTAGACCGGACAGCTGGATGACCTTCTGGACAAAGCTGTGGCTGCAAGGGCCAAACCCCTTGCATGAATTTTGTGCATTGGGCCTCTAGTGTATATACACACACACACATACATACATATGAATATAGGGGATGTCCTAAAAAAAATGTATTCACACTTTAATAGCTGATAGTTCAATTTTGAAATACATACACACACACACACACACACACGTTACCAATGGTCTAGTTGGACTAACAGTTCCAGGCAGTATAAGCTCCTCCCCCCACTCAGTAGTTTAGTCCACCCAGGGAAAGTCAACCTGTCATTGCTTCACAAAGTCTTAGGTGACTTGGGGAATGCGGGAACTTTAAACAATGCCTAGTCCCAACAGGCAGCTCATGCCAAACCTGCCTACAAAATCCACCTAATAAACATCCACCACACTCAGATCCTTCCAGTGACAATAAACTCACCAACTCCCAAAGCAGCACTTTTTATCTTTGGACCATTGAGAACTGGACACTTCTTCCTTACACTAATGAACATCTACCTCTCCAGAGGGCTGATCTTAGCCCTACTCTACTCCTCTGAGCCACTTAGAAAAGCCTCAAGAACAGGAAAAAACTACCACTTGCAGATCACTTACAATGACTTTAATTTTACTTTACTGTGGCATTTACATTTAACCCACACACAAAAGAAATAGGCTGCTGTTATCTCTATTTTATAATGGGCATATACTGCTCAGGAGATAGGGTGACTTGCCTAGGGTCCTGATCAGGAACAGGCAGATTACAACTCAGAGCTGGCTGACTTCCAAACACCTTCATTTAACAGTGCTTTCGTGGTTATGTTCCCAACATCCCCGCCCTGCCAGTCACCCAGCCTTAGCAGCCAAAGGCTCAGTCCAGATAAGGTGCCCTTACCTGTCTCAGCAGCCCCAAGGATGTCCAGTTTGTCACGGATGGCAGGAGCCAAGGTCAGAGCTTGGATTGGTGTGGGTGCAGAGAAGCCGAGAGAGCTGAGTGCACGGAGAACTGGCTTGGGTACAAACAGATCCTTCCAAGCTGACACATCTGCCTTCTGGTCACTCACTGCAGGCAGCCATGTCTTGGCTTTTTTGGGCACCTTTGGAGCAGTTCCCTGGGAAGGCTCCGATTTTCTCTTCTCTTTCTTCTTCTTCTTTTTCGGAACAGTCAGGGCCGGGCTTCCTGATGCCATCTCCCCTACCTCTGGATCAGGACCAACTGCGCCATCGCCCTGGGGCTCTGGCTCAGCCTCTTTGACCTCACACTCGGTCTGGGCACTGGTTCCTTCCGTTTCCACATCTTTGCTCTTCTTCAACTTCATCTTTTTCTTTGCGGAGCTACACTGTCCTTCCGCCTCTCCTTCTGGAACAGCTTGGGCCTTTCTCTTCTTGGGCTCCTCCTTTGAGAAGAGACTGGAAGGATTCTTGGCAGGGGACACCAACCGGTAATCTGTCAGTTCCTCAAAGCACACCAGGTCATCCATCTGTCCATCTGCAAACATGTTGGGGTCAATCTTCACCTGCTTCCATTTTCCCACAACCTTGATTCCCTTCCTCTGAAACTTGCCATAGCTTGGTGACTTTGGCCTTGATTTTGTGTCCTTCAACTTCATGGTGGCTGAAAAGGAGAAATGTTCCATTACGTTGGCAACTGAGAAGCACGGATTCCGAGGCAACAGATATTTTCTAAGCAGCCTATAGAATACCAGGCCCTGCAAAGAAGTGAGGACACAAAGGTATCTCTACACGGACGCTCCCAGCTAGAGGACACCAAGGAAGGAAAGAAATACACCCACAAAGCAGGCAGCCTGGCTGCAACGGAGGGGACACAGAAGATGGAGCAAAGTACCCCAGATCCAATACTTACTGCTTGTGAGCCCTTGGAAAGAAAGCCCTGCTTAATCCTCTCTGAATCTGTGCTCTCTTCTTTTTAAAAGAAGGGCCTAATCATGTTCAAGTCACAAAATGTTTCATGCAAAGCATGGAGGATGAAGTCAGCCACACCCAAGCCATTTTGAAGGCAGAATAAAATTGTGTTTTTTTAAGGGGGGATGAGGAAGACAGCTGAAGGGGCCAGCTTTAATAAAAGTGCACAGCTTTCTTCCTTTTCAAGTCTTGCCCCGAAAGGGCAAATAAATGCCTGTTCCCCCATGCTGGCTTTTGCCAAATGCTCCAAAGCATCCAGGTTTTTCACTACCGGCGAAGTGGTTTAAGAACCATTTAAGCATGTCTAGTTTGAGCGGAACTCGATCCATGCTTTCCCTTTTCAGAAAGGCTAAGAAAAAAATATCCTGTAAAAAAGACAAACGTGAACTCCGGTTCAAAGGCGGACCACCACGCGCCAGCTGAGTCTGCTGGACGTACGGGTGATCTTTGGGCGCCTCAGTTTCCTCGTCAGGAAAATAGGGGTGATGTGGCTATTTGTTCTACTGGGTCCTCAAAACGCGACTACAAAAAGGTGACGCACGTCAAAAACCGCTTAGCATGGCGCCTCCCGAGGTGAGCGCACCTGCCCGCAAGAAGGCTCGCCCACCAACGCTGCTCTCCAGGCTCACGAACACCCGAGTTCAAGGACCCCGAGGCGTGGGCGATGCTCACGCACATGGGCGCGCAGACCGCGGCCTGCAGAGCAAGCGGGGCCCCTCCTCGCGGCGCCCGACCCCCTGATCCGCGCTCGCGCCTGGTCTCACACACAAACCGCGGCACGGAGCGGAGAAGCCGAGGCCGCCGGGCGCTGACGCCCACAGAAGGGATACCGACGAGATCCGCAGGCTGCTTGGCTGGGCCGGCGGCCGCCCTCTCTGCACTCAAGAATCGCGACCTGGAGAGACCCGCGTTGGGCGCCCGGGAGCGCACCCCCAGCTCCTCTCCCGCCGACACGCACCGTGTGGACACCCCGCGCGGTTCTCTGAGACGCCACGCAGCCCACCGCCTCAGCAGACGCCACGGGAAGCTGCAGCGCGGTCCGCAGTTCCGGGGCGGAGCTTACACTCACGCACGTGGGAACCTCTGCGGCAGGAAGTCCCGCCCCTATTGAAGACGCCGCCATTTGATTCGCTGCCGCATGTGCAGTGTAGTGTGAGAACGGAGAGCATGGGTTACTGCTGTAGCAGTGTGTCCTGTGTATTCTACAACTACCAAGGAGTCGGGGCCACCCACCAGCATTCCCAACCAGTGAAAGATTAGCAAATTGATTATATTGGCTCCCTCCCACCCAGTGAGGGTTCCAAATTTGCTTTGGTTTATATGGACATTGCATCTGACTTAAGACAAACTTGCCCCTGTTGCCCTGCAAATCCAGGCAGCCACCACCAGGTGATTAGAAAAGCTGGGTATCATGCCTGGGACATTGTGATGTGTTGTAATTAGATTATCCGGAGGACCAGCCCACACTCCCCACATCAAGACAAAGCTCACGCCTACGTGGCTGTAAGCCTAGAATGAGATTGAGTCATCTGGTTCATTTGTCTCGCAAGGTTGTAAATCATCCAGGAAGGAACTATTTATATTTAGCCTGTGAGAGTCCTCAAACGCCTCAGTACGCACAGGACTTCCACCACTGCTCTGCCTTCTCAGGCAATTACTTCCCAAGGTAGGCAGGGTCTGGGAAGTGGGGAAGGGGAGGGAGCCACAGGACTCTCCTCATAGCTTCCCTCTTTGCTGCCATCCAGGGCTGCTGTGACTGTGCTCAGAGGTGACTGTGCTCAGAGGTGACTGTGCTGGGAAGGGCTTTTTTGTTGGTTTTTTTTTTTGTGTGTGTGTGTGTGGTTTTTTTTAAAATATATATTTTTATTGATTTCAGAGAAGAAGGAAGAGGGAGAGAGAGATAGAAACATCAATGATGAGAATCATGGATCGGCTGCCTCCTGCACGCACCCCACTGGGGATCGAGCCCACAACCAGGCATGTGCTCTTGACCGGAATCGAACCTGGGACCCTTCAGTCCACAGGCTGACGCTCCATCCGCCGAGCCAAACCAGCTAGGGCTGGGAAGGGGTTTGAGCCCACATTTACCCTGAGACATTAGGAACAACCAGTCTTGTTCCAATCCAGGTTACTCTCAAGCCCTAAGAATTAGACTGGGTAGGGGGCAGTGGTTAGTGGACAATGATGAATAGAACTCTGGAGATCAGGGAGCCAGGCAAAGTCATTACCTTAAAAAGCTGGGGTCTGTGCAGATTTGGGGGATGTGCTGGAAGTGGCCCATAGACTGCTATAGAACATAGGGCAGGGCTCAGGGCAATAGAGAGGTGTCCATACCCAGTCCATACAAGTCAGGCACAGCACTTGGGGTCTCACACTCTGTTTCTGTGTGACAATAGGCTGTTCACCTTGTGTTCCCACACTGCAACCAAGATGTCAGATAAAGCCATAGAGGATGGAGAAGGGTTTGCGGCTGACACCCTCCTTCAGGAGTCTCAGTCGGATGGTGAGGGCCCTGGGGAGGGCTCTGGAGGGTGAGGTGACCTAGGGCTTGGGGTGCATGGCCCAGAGCAGAGGGGGTGTGAGCAAGTCTCTTCCTTCCTGGGCTCCAGCCTGCCCCTCTGTGAAGTGAGGGACCTGCCAGCTCTCAGTTGGTTGCCAGGTCTCCCTCTGGCTCCTCCTTGGGCTCATCTCCAAGGATTCCCATCACCTGTCAGCACAGCTGCCACAGACGACCCTTCCCCACATCAGAGTTTTTGGGAAATGGCGGAGGGTGCTGTGTGGGAACTCTGGGCCTCATGCCCTCCTCAGGGGCCTGGACCTTTGGTCCCACATCTGCCGCCCTCTGTTTGCTCTTTTTCTGCTTCTTTTCCAGAGGAGGAAGAACCCTCCCAGCCATTCTCTGCTGGTTCTACTCCTGGGGGGCCACCACCGGGATCCCCCTCAGGACCCGAAATGTGGCCTGGAACTGATTCCACAGACCAGCCCAAAAACAAAAAAAGGAACTTCTCCAGCACTGCAGGTAACTGGTCCCTGGGCACTGAGGCCTCACCCCCCACCATCGCTGCTCAGCTGTCAGCATTGAGGCACACGTCTCTGGTGGGAAGCTCTACTACACCCAGATCACCAGAGAAGGGGCAATAAAGCTAGCGATGCTCTGGAGTCAGAGGGACTACACTCCAGGTCCTGGCTCTTCGACTGACCTTTGCCTGACCCCAGACCAGATACATACCCTCTGTAAACCTTGGTCAGTTATTTTCTAAGTGCAGAGGTAGGATTTTGTCATTGGCTTATCACAAAGGTCTGCTGCTCAGCTTCTAGTCAGCCTGGCACATGCTCAGGCCTGGCTCTTTGCCAGTTAAAGTCCACTGCCAGCGGACCTATTGGCCTGGGTAAGTTTCATTTCTCCTCTGTGCTCCTCCTCCGTTGACGCACCACAGCCTGGTCGATACTTGACTCCCAGGACACATCCTTGCAGAGCAGGCTCACCACTGAGGTGGGGCCAGCCCAGGGACAGGGCAGCAAAAGGTCCACTCTGCGTGTGTTTTAAATTGTGGCAAGATACATGTAACATGGAATTTCGTCTGAGGGATTTCATCTGAGTGGTGGTGATGTAAGAAATGTCTAACTATGTAGAGAATTCCTTTAAGAATTTATTTGAGCCAAACTGACGACATATGCCTGGAGGCAAGATCTCAAATGTTCCTGAGTGTAACAGTTTTGCAGGTTCTTTTGTGCATTTGAAACGAAGGAGGGGACATAGGAGATTGAAGGAAGCCAGAAGGGGTTACAGGAAAGTTAACAGATGATGTGCTCTCTTGAGGATTAAACCCCTTCTGGGGGCATTCTGGTATTTCAAAGACGTGTTAACCTAGATGCACCACAACACTGGACGGGACTGGCATAAAACCTTTCACTAAAGAAGTTATAGGCCCGGGTGCGACTATCCACCACGACCTGCCCAGTTAGGAATGTGTGATCAGATCACCCTGGGAGGTTACTTCCCATAGAACCCCTTTTATTCGCCCACAGTGGAATCATACAGTATTTGTCTTTTTGTGATTCACTTGTTTCCCTCAGCATAATGTCCCAAGGTTCACCCCTGTGCCAGAATTTCCTTCTTTTCTAAGACTGAACAATATTCCATTGTATGTAGATAACACATTTTGTTTATCCATTCATCAACCTTTGGATATTTGGATTGCTTTCACCTCGTGGCTATTGTAAATAACGCTGCTATGAACATGGGGTGCAGGTATCTCTTCTAGACCCTGTTTTCAGGTCCTTAGGCAAATACCCAGAAGTGGGACTGCTGGATCATACAGAACTCTATTTTAATTGTTTGAGGAGCCTCCATACTGTTCTCCATAGGTGAGGGAAACATCGATTGGCGGCCTCTGTGCCGTGCCAGCACGGCCAAGGTTGAACCTGAGAAGGGGCGGTGAAGGATTAAAGAAGACAGACAAAGAGAATATAGCTGGGATGTGGAAACCCCTTTCCACATCCCGCGTGGTTCAGGGTTCGGGTTCTGGAGGAGGCTGCACACAAATGAAAGAGACTAGAAAATATTAATTTGGGAAATGGGGGCCAGGCAGAAGCCCAAGAGAGGACTACACCCCACTCTGGCCTTGCTATCTCTGTTATTAAACTACTAGTGGCCCGGTGCACAAAATTTGTGCACATTAAAAGGGGATTAATAAGAGGAAATCATTTAATATTGCTATTTGCCCTTTCTCTATAATAGAAGTGTCAGAGATGAAAGAAAATTAGTAAAATGTATCTGAAAACCTTCCTCCTGTCAGAGTCTGGGGCTCACCCCGGAACCCAGAGTCAAGTCCCCGCCCACCCACATGCGCCTCAAAATCGCATGAGACCCAGACCCAGCCAGCCCCCCGCATTGGGCTAGATCCAGACCTGGCCAGTCCCACCCTTGTCAAGCCCCGCTGGGCAGGGGGCGTAGCCTCAGGTCCCCAGGCCTGGCACCAGGAAGGGGGAACATGGCCTGAGATCCCCTGTCAAGCCCTGCCAGGTGGGGGGTGCAGCCTGAGGTTCCCTAGCCCAGCACCAGGACAGGAAGCGCACCTTGAGGTGCCCTGTCAAGCCCTGCCGGGTGGGGGGCGTGGCCTGAGGTCCCCTGTCAAGCCCTGCTGGGTGGGGGAACACGGCCTGAGGTCCCCTGTCAAGCCCCGCCAGACAGGGGGTGCAGCCTCAGGTCCCCTGGCCCAGTGCTGGGGCAGGGGGTGCGGCCTGAGGTCCCCAGGCCTGGTGCCAGGGCAGGGGGCAAGGCCTGAGATCCCAGTCAAGCCCTGCTGGGTGGGAGGCGTGGCCTGAGGTCCCCAGTCAAGCCCCATGGGGCGGGGGAGGGTGTAGCCTCAGGTCCCTGCTGATTGCTCCTTAAGGCTCCTTAAGGGAACTTGGCCTCAGCTGTGGGAGCAGCCAACTTTGTGACGGAGTGATGGTCAGTTAGCACAGTGGTCAGCAAACTCATTTGTCAACAAAGCCAAATATCAACAGTACAACAATTTAAATTTCTTTTGAGAGCCAAATTCTTTAAACTTAAACTTCTTCTAACGCCACTTCTTCAAAATAGACTCACCCAGGCCGTGGTATTTTGTGGAAGAGCCACACTCAAGGGGCCAAAGAGCTGCATGTGGCTCGTGAGCCGCAGTTTGCCTACCACTGATTAGCATATTCCCTCTATTAGATAGGGTGGGATACACCCATAGCCTTTAGGCAGGCAATTCCAATAATAGCCAATCAGCAAGAATTTACATAAGACTAACAGGTGGAGGCTGCTTCAGCTACCAGTGTCTCCACTAAACAATGAGTGGTTCGCTCTGACCTTGCAGAGCTTCAAGGTTGACCAGCCTTCCGGATTCCCTGTCCACATCTCTCTACTAGTGAGGACAATGGGCGGCTTCCGGCACTGGGGCTCCGTGGATCTCC
This sequence comes from Plecotus auritus, assembly GCF_963455305.1. Classification (NCBI taxonomy): domain Eukaryota; kingdom Metazoa; phylum Chordata; class Mammalia; order Chiroptera; family Vespertilionidae; genus Plecotus; species Plecotus auritus. The sequence goes on from NC_137770.1 coordinate 12,090,298, forward strand.
CATGCCTGGATGAGGACACAGAAAAGATCCAGCGGGCAAGCTGAGGCTTTATTTTATAGCCAGAGAAAAACAAGGAAGTGGTCAACATAGTTACAATGTTCTTGTGAGTTTCACTTGTGTTGACAGCACTTGCTGCATCTCTCACAGCCCATTAGCTACCTAGGAAGGATCTAGGGAGGCTATAAGGTCAAGCTTAATTATGCTAGGAGAGCTCTGCCCTCTAAACTGGGACTTGTCTGTGGCTCTGCCACAGGTCAATCCGAGGCTTAACCCTATAGCCGCTCCCTATAGGCCTCCTATACGTGCCCCAACTGGGGATCGAACCCAAAATCTAGGTACATGCCCTGACCTGGAATCGAACCCGCAGGTTGGTGTACAGGAGGACACTCAACCAGCTGAGCCACCCGGCTGGACTCTTTGCCCATTTTTTTTAAAATTGGGTTATTTGTGTATTTTGTTTTCATAGGAATTCATTATCTATTCTGAATATTAACTCCTTATCAGATACATGGTTTGGAAATATTTCCTTCCATTCTGTAGATTGCCTTTCCACTCTGTTGATTGTCATAGTCCCTTAAGGCTGCTATAATAAAGTGCCCCAGACTGCTGGCTCATAAACAGCACAAACTTAGTTTTCACAGTTCTGGAGGGTGGAACGTCCAAGATCAAGGCACCGGCAGATGAGTGTCTGGTGAGAGCCCACTTCCTAGACAACCAGGAACTTCACATGGAGGAAGGAATGAAGGGGCTCTCTGGGGCCTCTTCTATAAGGGAACTATGTAATCCCAATCATGAGGGCTCTGGGAGTAGGTCTGGGCTGGACATGTCAATTTGTGTGTCATCAGAATGCAGGTGGTCCTGAAAGTCATGGGCTGGGTGAGGCACCCAAGGGGTGGAGCTAAAGCAGAGAAGGGGTCTGAGGACTGAGCCCTGGACATGCCACCGTCAGAGATCAGGGAGAGAAGAGGAGAGGAGACCGAGCAGAGGCAGGTGTGGTAGGAAGAGAAGTGAGAAAGGATGGTTCCTGAAGGCCAGGTGAGGAAATGCTCCTAGCCGATCATAAACACACCGAGTGGCTTAAAACAACAGAAATGTACTCTCCCACAGTTCTGGGGGCTGGAAGTCCCAAGTCAAGGTGTCCACGGGTCATGCTTCTTCTGAAGGCTCCAGGGGAGGACCTGTCCCATGCCACTTCTCGCTTCTGGTGGCTGTCAGAAACCCTGGATGCATCACCCCAGTGTGTCTCTTCTGGGTGCCTTCGTTTTCTGAGTTAGATAGGAAGCAGGGAACCAGGAGGGTGGAGGTGCAGGTTTGAAGATTGGGGAGAAGTTGTAAATTCTGGGTGTTCTCAGAGTGGGGGGAGTGAAGAGAACAGGAAACTTGGTGGGGTGCAGCACAAGAGAGGAAGAGGAGGGGGAGAGAGTTAATGGTCTGCAAGGGGCACGTGTGATGGGTGGGTATGGAAGCTACATGGGTGAGGAGGGCACGGAGGACTTGGGATGAATGAGGGGCAGCGATGGGGGTTGTATTGTGTCCCCTCCAAGAGCAGGTGGAGTCTTTTCAAGGTGTTGCCCTTCCCTATCTGGAGCGCCTCAGAGCTCTGGGCATCCCCCCTCCGCATGCTCAGTACCTCAGATCTCTGTGGGAGAACAGGCAGGGGCTGCTCTCTCCTCTGACCCCGGCTCCAGAGCCCCCTTCCCACTGTGGGCAGCAGTGGGCAGGGCAGGGGGAGGCCAGCGTGCCGCACTCACATGGGTTCTCTTTGTTTCCAGTCAAGGTTGGTGCAGCAGCCGTGACCGGAGGAGGTGAGTCTCTCTGGGAAGGAGGTCAAGCCCCCATCTGGCCGTGGGCCCCTGGGAGCAACCTCCCGTGACCCAGCCTAGGATTCCCTGGAGCCCCACGATGCGGGTGGGTAAGGGTGAGTGGGCAGGGGACAGAGGTGGAGTACGAGAGGTGAACCTTAGAGCGCAGGAACCAAAGCGAAGCCATGAACACACCCAAGTCCAAGCTCAGCTTCTCCCGGGTGTAAACCTGTGGTCCTGGGCGAGCCATTCCATCTGCCTGAGCCCAGGCTTCCTTTCAGAAGGCAGGGCTGTCGGGAATGTGGGAGCGGAGCTGTGTCTGGTTCCCAGGAGCTGCTCTGGGCACCCCGGTAGCTCCTCCAATGAGCCCAGGTGTTAGCTGTGCTCCTGAGCATGGTCCTCCAATACAGTGGCCAGAATTAAAGAAAATAAGAACGTTTCTGTCACACTAGCCACACCTTGATGCACAATAGCCATGTGGCTACAGTATTGGATGGAGCAGGTACAGAACATTTTCATTGTTGAATGTTCTGTGACTGCACTGCTCTGGAGATGTAAGATGAGGGGGGGGCACCCCTCACACGGCTACAGGCCCTGAGGGGCAGAGGGCAGGAGCCCCCACCCCATCACCGCTTCAGAAGAGCAGCGCTGATGTCATCTTCTGCTGACCCTGTGCTTGGGGGCGGGAAGGGGGAGGAAAGGAGAGACACTTTTTCCTACCAAAGGGGACGCTTGAAGGCCACTGCTTGTTTCAACTTCTTTAGTTTCCACAAGGGCAACTCGGGCCCAGTATCACAGCAAACCAGAGACCTGAAGAGTCCTGGGATCCAGTGTTCTCGCTTCTGTCACACCTACAGCCTTCCCTTGTGTTCGGTGCCTGTCCCTGCCCTGTGACTCTCACAGAGCAAAGCAGACCCCAAGTTCATGCCCCAGGAAGATGACAGGGAGACCTGAAGGAGCCTGTCCCATGGGGCCAACCTCAGACGCTTCTTCCCCGCAGTGTTGGCCGTGGCTGCTGTGCCCGTGGTGCTGGGCGCCATAGGCTTCACCAGCACAGGCATCGCTGCCTCCTCCATAGCTGCCAAGATGATGTCAGCAGCTGCCATTGCCAATGGGGGCGGAGTTGCTGCCGGCGGCCTGGTGGCCACTCTGCAGTCAGTAGGTAGGTGTCCTGAGCAGGAGGAGTGAGGGATGAAGGGGAGGATCGGGGCCAGGATGGGATTCAGCCCAGAGCCTAAGCCTGAGGGAGGGCCTGTCCTTTCCCTCCAGTTGCGTGGTCCTCAGTCCCTGGTCCTCTGTCTCCACTCTGCTGTCCCCTCTTTTGGTTTGAGGTGGGTGGCTGCAGGGGTACAGCCCAGCAGATATGCATTTCCAGTCAACCCTACAAAACCTGGGCCGCCCCTCCACCCCCCACTTCTAGACCCCAGCCTCGTCTAGCAGGTGAAGTGCTAGGTCTGCCCTGTCTGTCACTGGTGGACTCACCACCAGAGTTCATGCCTCCTCTTTGGGCAGCGGCCCCCCAGAGCAGACACCCTAAGGTTTTAGGAAGTAGAGGAGGGAGCAGGAGTGGGATGCTGGGGCCTCTGGCCGCCTGAGGTTCCCTGGGATCTCTGACCTCCCGCCCTTGCCAGGGGCTGCTAGGGCACCCTGTGCCCCTGTGGTTTCACCCTCTCTTCTTTCCCAGGGGCAGCTGGACTCTCCGTGTCATCCAAAATCCTCCTGGGCTTGACTGGGTCATCTGTTGGGGCCTGGATGGGGTCTTCCTCCAAGAATGGTTCAGATAAGGATAAGAAATAAAGAGGAGCCCTGGCTGGTTTGGCTCAGTGGATAGAGCGTCGGCCTGCGGACTCAAGGGTCCCAGGTTCGATTCCGGTCAAGGGCATGTACCTTGGTTGCGGGCACTTCCCCAGTAGGGGGTGTGCAGGAGGCAGCTGATCGATGCTTCTCTCTCATTGATGTTTCTGGCTCTCTATCCCTCTCCCTTCCTCTCTGTAAAAAAAACCAATAAAATATATTTTAAAAAAGAAATAAATAAAGAGGAGATGCTGTCACCTTCCCCTGGTGCCTGTGCTGCGTTCTTGTGGACAGGGCAGGGCAGGGCGAGCTAGTGGGAACTCTGTAGGAATGAGCACCAATACCATCGCCACAGGAAGCCAGGTCAGTACTGTCACTCACTTTGAGCCTGAGGTCAGGTCTCCCCTCAGAGCCTCAGTTTGATGCTCCTCAGATGGGGACATGGACCAAGTGTCTTCGAAGATCTCAGCCAGAGCCAGTGTGGTAGGATGACCTGGCTCTGGGGTCACTGTTTGAGCCACTGACCCTCAGCTATCAAGCCCTGTAGCCTCAGGCATTATCGACCTCCTCCCCTCCCCACCCAGGACTCAGGGTCTGGCTCCATCCTGACGCTAGAACAGCGATTTTCAACCTTTTTCATCTCATGTACACATAAACGAGTTACTAAAATTCCGAGGCACACCAAAAAATATATTTTTTGCCGATCTGACAAAAAAAATAGGTATAACTGATTCATCCAGTCCACTAGCTTGTGTTCATACCTAAAGCCTTCCTTTGTGTTCGGTCCCTGTCCCTGCCCTGTGACTCTCACAAGAGTAAAGCAGGCCCCAAGTTCATGCCCCAGGAAGATGACAGGGAGATCTGAAGGAGCCTGTCCCATGGGGCCAACCTCAAACGCTTCTTCCCCGCAGTGTTGGCCCTGGCACTGCGCCCTTGGTGCTGGGCGCCATGAGCTTCACCAGCTCGGAATCCCCGCCTCCTTAACGGCCAAGATGAATTCAGCAGCTGCCATTGCCAATGGGGGTGGAGTTGCTGCCGGTGGCCTGGTGGCTACTCTATTGCACAGCAGGTCCTGGCCCTGGGACTGACTTGCATGACCCCAAGCCCATCACATGACCTCTGCGGACCTTGATCAGTTTGTTTCTGAGTGCCCCGTCTCTACTTCCATCCTTCTGACCGTGGTCCCGTGCAGCTCCCACCTTGGGTCCAATGTATGTGCTGGCAGAGGGCTCACTCTCACCCACATAGGCCCCTTCCTTTCAGCCACCCTACAAGGCAGTGCCCCCTTGCTGTGCTGGAGCCAGCTGTGCTGGCTTGTGAGAGCCAATTGATCCGTGTTTCCAGGAACTTCACAAGCCAGGTTTTAAACACAGCCATGGCTATAAATTAACTTATGTGAACCTGTGATTAAATAATTTATATTAAAAACAAAGGTAATACCCTGGGTTGGGCATTGTCCTGTGTACCAAAAGGTCACCGGTTCCATTCCTATCAGGGCACAAGCCCAGGTTGTGGGTTTGGTCCCTGGTAGGGGTGTGTTCTGGAGGCAACCGGTCAATTTCTCTCTCACATTGATCTCTTTCCCCGTTCCTCTTTCTAAAATAAGTAAAAACATATTTAAAAATAAACTTAATAAGTACACCAAATGTGCCACTTGTAATTGTTTTTCTGTTACCTATGCTCTTGGGTTATTCATACCTATTGTACCGGCATGGAGGTGATATTATAGAACAGGTGGCACTGCACATCTATTCCCATCTTGGTGGACAGGGACTCCAGGTTGGAGGCTTGAAATCTGCTGTAGTGAAAATATTTACACCGAGGAAATTGGCAAATGTTACCAAATCAGGGCTTGATTTGTTTTCTTTAGTGTCTACTCTCTCTAGACATAAGAGTGATGGAGAAAATGTTAAAAGTAAAGATTAAACTGAAAAGTATGTCTTGGGTGAATATTGTGATATGTACATTGTATCTCTGTTTTTTAAAAAAATGTCTGTAGGCATTAGAACACAAATACATTAGAAGAAATTCAGGGACCTGGGCTGCCATTCAGAAAAGGACTACCTGATTGAGTGAGGTTCTCACACACACCTTCAGCTTGTTTTACTTGCCAACATAAAAGAAAACATCATCCAACATTCACGTTGGAACCACAGTCATCCGTTAGCTGAGGGCAAGCACAGGTGGGCTATAAATACACCTGGTTGGCAAAATCAATGAGGGCTTTCTAAGGGAATCGATGGGCTGTGTGCATACATGTATAAATACATGTGTATGTGTGTGTGCATACATGTAAACATATTCCCTCCTCTTCCTCTGGCTGGTTGATAAACACGTGGCTGGTTGCTTCCTTCCCAAGGTTTGTCCGACGTTTTCTAATGTTCTCACTTTGCTGTTCTCCCAGGGAGAGCCCCTCTGGTGCCACAGGTGACCCCACCCTCTCTGCAGGCAGACCTCAGCCCTGAGCTGGCACCTGGATGTTTCCCACCCCCCAGATCACACAGCGCCCAGGCCAGCGTAGAGGTGGGGCCCTGGAGCTCAGCGGGGCGTGGTTTGGGATGCCCCCTCAGCAACGGGACCCCATGGTACTGCCCAGGGGGGACCCCCACCTGGGGTTGGCTGGGTACCTGAGCGAGACATCAGAGTTGGAAGCAGCTGGGGGAGTGATGGACAGGACACGGGGAAGAGAGGGGATGCCCAACACGGTCTGGCTGAAGGGGACAGAGGTGAGGAGAGGCGGCGCACAGAGGCTTTGCTGGGGGAGGATGGTGAACCGTGTGCTGAGCATTTTGAGTTGGAGGTGTCTTGGGACATCCAAGCTGGAAACAGACCTGGAGGTTCCCAGGAGAGGCTGGGGCTGGAGCTGATTGGAGCCTTTTGGGAAGACTGCAGTGAAAGCTGTGGGTGTGTACGAGCTTGTCGGGGGCTGGAGGGTTGGGGGGTGATAGAGGGTTGGGTGCACCCTGAAGTGACCCATGGAGAGGCTAGACCGCAAAGAAATGGTGTAGCTAGTGTGGAGGCTGAGGGAGCGGAGGTTCAAAAAGGAAGGTCACCCAGGGTGAATGCTGAGAGGCGTCATGCGGCTGAGAAGTTGCGGGAGGCAAGCAGACCAGTTGACAAGCCCCTGCCAAGACCCAGGGACGGGTGTCGGTGGGGGGGGGGAGGGCGGGGGGGACGTGGGATGAGAACAGTCAGCTAAGAGGGGCGGGCAGATTCCAGACCCACTCCCAGGTTCAGGGGAGCGATCACCTGTGGGAAGTGGAGAGAGGAGGGGTCCAGCCTGCACCACAGGCTTTTGGCTTCTGTGATTGACAGCTGGTGTGCTGGGATAAGTAGGGAGCCCAGAGGAGCCGGGCAGAGTGGGGAAGCCTGCAGCCCGGGCAGAAGGTCTAAGGCAGCCGACCTCAGGCCTGAAGCTCAGGAGTGGTCAGAGCTAGGGGAGCAGGTGGTCAGCCCTGCAGAGGGGGCCTGGAGGGCGCTGCCTCCACGGTGGAACCCGGGAGTGAGCACACAGGAGCGTTCAATGAGTGTTTGTGGAAGGACTGAGTGAGTGACAGAGCGACTGGCGAGTGTGAGCCCTGAAGGGGTCCCAGACGGGAGAGAGTCAGGGGACAGAGGCTGAGAGCTCCGAGGGGTGACTGGCCAGTGTCAGATCCTGCAAAAGCCAAAGGCGCAGGGGAGGCGGCCTGCAGGTGCCGCTGCTCAGTTCGGCTCAAAGCACTGGGGAGGGCAGCTCGCTGAGTGAGCGGCTCCCACAGCGGCAGGACCTGGGGAAGAATGGAGAGGAGGCCAGAGGAGGCATCTCACAGGAGAGGTCTGGTGAGGAAGGAAGGGGCCATGCAGGCGGCAGCTGGACAGAACACCACTAGATCAGGCCAGGAGGGGATTGCTACATGCCTCCCTCCCTCCCTCCCTCCTTCTTCTGACACTTCCTGGTTGAGTAGCCTTGGGAAAATCCAGTGCATTACTTTAAGCTGAGCTCCTGTTGTGAGATAAATCCCAACCAAAATTCGATTCAACTAATAGGAGCGTAAAATAAAGGCTGTTGCCTGGTAAACAGGAAACCCCGCTTTCCCATGCTCTGACCTCAGGTAAAGGGAGCTGGTGGATTCCGGGGGCTGGGGAGACTGGGGGGCTGATGCAGGGAGCCCGGAGACCCTACACCCCCAAAACGCTGCCAGTGACGAGCGGTGAGGAAAACTAGGACTCAACTCTACAACATCTTATTTTATTACAAACCCGTCCTTGTGTTCCAGAATCAATGGCTATTTAATATACAACCCAAAGCACTTTGACAATTGACCATGTTAACATTTCTCAGTACTTCAGCTCAAATGGAGAAAATCTTTATAAAATCCCAATCACCAGGTTTAGTACATCCCACGATGAGCATCTTTAGTAGCAACAGGAAACAAAATGTGTCAGGGACCCGGCCAAACTCACACAGCAGCAGGTGAGACTCCCGACGCAAACAAATGACTCCCTACAGAACATAAACATGGAGTGTCCCCCAAGAAAGGTACACGAGGTCAGACTCCCAACAAACATGAATGGCTCCCTATGGAACGTAAACATGGAGTGTCCCCCAAGAATGGTACACAGAGGTCAGACTCCCGATAAACATGAATGACTCCCTATGGAAAGTAAACAATGGAGTTTCCCCCAGAATGGTACACAGAGGTCAGACTCCCGACAAACATGAATGACTCCCTATGGAACGTAAACATGGAGTGTCCCCCAAAACACGTACACAGAGGTCAGACTCCCAACAAACATGAATGGCTCCCTATGGAACGTAAACATGGAGTGTCCCCCAAGAATGGTACACAGAGGTCAGACTCCCGACAAACATGAATGACTCCCTATGGAACGTAAACATGGAGTGTCCCCCAAAACATGTACACAGAGGTCAGACTCCCAACAAACATGAATGACTCCCTATGGAACGTAAACATGGAGTCCCCCCAAAAAAGTACACAGAGGTCATACTCATGATAAAAACGAATGACTCTCTGTGGAACATAAACATAGTGTCCCCCAAGAATGGTACACAGAAGTCAGACTCCCGATAAACATGAATGTAAATATAGGGTGATGCAAAAAATGTGCACACCGTGAAAAGAAATATCAACCCCCGAAGGAAAAGAATGACTGCCTTTTGAACATAAATATAGGGTGTCCCCTCCCCCCCAAAAAAACCAAATGTACACTCAGGTGTGACTCTAGTGGAAGAGAATGACTCCCAATGGAACAGAATGTAGAGTTCCAAAAAAACGTGCACACACCTTAACAGCTGACAACTCACTGAATTTCCACCCTTTTCAAGTCTAACTGATTTGAAGAAATGGCTGAAGCCAGACTAAGCTTTGAGCGAAGAACATTTCCCCACGAGGCTTTTTATGGGGATCCATTAAAGATAAAGGAGGCGTCCAGGGCAGCTGTGGAAAGAGAGGCGAACACACACCAAACCGAAGGGACGATTCTTGTTGTCTGCGCCTCCATCGCTCGCCTTAGCTCTGGCGCTGCTGCTGAGGAAGCGATGGAACCGCACACACCGAGAACCGCTGCGTTCTGTCTGTGCGCCCCCCTGTCCACCGCGGCCGCGATGCCTGGACTGTGGCCCGTTCTGGACCAGACACCTCATCCTTTATGTGTCCCCAAAAGAAAGTCCAGAGGATACATCTTCTTTGCGCAAAGCTTAGTCTGGCTTCACCCATTACCATTACGTCAAATTCGTTAACCCTGAAATGGAGTGAAAATTATATATTTGGGGGACACCTCAAAGCACATATTTCACGAGGGTGAACACATGTATGTAATATATTAAATGTGGTTTCTACCCCAGGAAGTCACTCAGAGACAATAAATCAAAGTCTCATCCTCGATGGGGGACACTGGGGCGCTGCAGCCACTTTCCAAATCAGGCTGCACCTGCCTCTCGCACACGCTCCCCTCTGCACACAGAGGACACTTGCTTGCTGGGGCGGGATGGGCAGGGCTTCTCTCTGCCCCATCACCCAGGCCGGGCAGACCCAGTGTTTATAGAAAAGTGAGCAGGGGAGGCAGGTCCCCGTGTGGCCCCAGGAGCCAGCTGGAGAGAGGCAAAGCCTGAGGCCACCTGCCTGGAAGACCACCCTGGCCTGCAGGACGTGGGGCCCAGGCCTGGCTTGGCAACGCTCTGGGTTAACAGTGAGCCTGACTCCAGGGTCCACCCAGGACCTCAAGGTCTTTGTAGTCTGGCCGGCCTGGGCTTCTCCTGGGACCACCTGGCTTCCGGGAGAGGGAGTCGAGTTTCCGGACCACGAGGGCCCAGCCCTGAGAGAGTGCGTGCACGTGTGTATCTGCTCACCCGCACACGCACACGCACGCTTTAATGGAGGTGATGTAGCGAACACGTGTTCTAAGGGGCACGCTCACATAGTGGCTGCCTCTGGGAAGTCGGTTTGTCATTGCATTGTGAGCGTCCCCAGGCCACAGTGGATTTGTTTGAAAGATACCAGAGCCTGGAGGGTCAGACGGAGTTCCACATATGGTGTGTGACCCTAAGGGCTGGTGCAGCGTTGTCACTAACAGAACAAATGGGAGAGCACGGGAACCCCTTTCCTCCTTCTACAGCTGCTCCGGGCACCGCAGGCAGACAGGAGCGGAGGCCGTTGTCCTCAGAAGGCACGTTGGTAGTTTGAAGGCTCGGGAGCTGCTTTGGGGTCAGGAGGACGGGGCCACTACGGGTCCTCTGGCTTTTCGGTACGGGTCACTGGTGGTCTGTTATGGTTGTTTTATGGTTTTTTTGGGGGGTTTTTTTTTGGATTTTTTTTTTTTTTCATAAATAAGGGAGGGTATCTGGTGAGGAACTGGTGAAGGGGAAGGAATATCTAGTGTCTGGAACAGGGAGAGCCTATTTAGGAGGGGGTGGGAGGTCCACGGATGACCAGAACTGAAGGCGCTTCCACAAAGCCGGGCGGGCCGCTGGTGACTTGTTTTTGTTCGTCCTTTTGTTCTTTTTGCGCCGAGCGGCTAAAGTGTTATCCCCAGGTAACCCAAGAGAAGAAGGACAAAAGAAAACAACACAAAACAGCCAGTAAATGAACTGAATAATAACAAGTGACGCTACATTGGCTACACGCACTTGGGAATCAGAATCCTGCCCAGCCCAGGAGAGATGGAAACAATACCCACGGCACAACCAGAATCAGGACTCGGTGAGTCCTTTATGCTCCGACTCCGTTTAGTTAATTCAGTGGCACCCCTGTGCCAGTGCTTTACTTGGCACGTGAGGAGAAGTCTATACTGCTCTAGGAGCTGATGCGTTAGACCATTTTTCAGTTTCAGTGTGTTAGATTATTAAATATGTTTGTTTGTTAATTTAGGACTTGGCTTTTCTCACTCATCCCTTTTTAAAAATATGTTTTTATTGATTTCAGAGAGAGGAAGGGAGAGGGAGAGAGAAATAGAAAGAGCAATGATGTTTCCATCATGGATTGGCTGCCTCCTGATTCAAGCCCACAACCCAGGCAGGTGCCCTGACCAGGAATCAAACCGTGACCTCCCGGTTCATGGGACGATGCTCAACCAACTGAGCTACAGTACCATCTGGGCTTACTCATCCATTTTAATGACAGGCTTCCCGACACCTTGGCTCACACACAACTAACTCCTGCTCCTGTTCAAAGACCTTGGAAGACTTAATGGTATGTTTCTGTAGTAAAATAGTCTACCTCCACTATTTTATTTTTTCCATTGATCTTTAGAGAGAATGTGGGGGGGGGGGGAAGAAAGAGAGAGAGAGAGAGAGAGAGAGAGAGAGAGAGAGAAACATCCATGTGAGAGAGACACATCCACTGGTTGCTTCTCGCATGAATCCCAACTGGGGCCCGGGATCAAACCTGCAACTGAGGTACATGCCCTTGACCAGGAATCAGACCTGCGCCCCTTCGTTCCGTGGGTCGGCGCTCTAACCACTGAGCTAAAACCGGCCAGGGCTCGCTAGTAATTCTTACACATCTAACATAACCTCTTATAGAGGGTAAGTTTGAACATAATGAAAGTACCTACCTCTGCCAAAACAGCTAGGGCTCTACCTCTTTTTGATTCCAAAACACCCTCAACATCAAGAATTCTTCCTGTTTAGCCCTAGCTGGTTTCGCTCCATGGACAGAGCATAGGCCTGCAGACTAAAGGGTCCCAGGTTTCATTTCGGCCAAGGGCACATGCCTGGGATGCGGCTCATTCCCCAGTAGGGGGCGTGCAGGAGGCAGCCAATCAATAGTTCTTTCTCATTATTTTTTTTAAAATATATTTTATTGATTTTTTACAGAGAGGAAGAGAGAGGGATAGAAAGTTAGAAACATCGATGAGAGAGAGACATCGATCAGCTGCCTCCTGCACGCCCCCTACTGGGGATGTGCCCGCAACCCAGGTACATGCCCTTGACCGGAATCGAACCTGGGACCCTTTAGTCCGCAGGCCGACGCTCTATCCACTGAGCCAAACCAGTTAGGGCTCTTTCTCATTATTGATGTTTCTATCTCTCTCCCTCTTCCTTCATCTCTAAAATCAATAAAAATATATATTTTGAAAAAATATTCCTGTTTAGATCCTTACACATCCTCTACTCTAAACCTACCCTTCATGACCTTTAAATTATAGTCTTATCAGAGCAGACAATTGGCCTAACTTTCTGAGCATGTCATGTACACGTACATGAACATAACTGATTTACCCCATGATTTCTCATAGGGGGTTCAAGTCCATAGACCGGCATAGAGGAACCTCGGTTACTTCTTTCCCCATAGCGCCACCTGTTGACCACAGCTCACACCACAGGATGAGGACCCACTACTCAATGCTGGGGCCCCAGGCTGGTTCAGCATCTTCAGGGACTAAAGCAGCTTGAAGTGCAGGCAGTGCTCACAGGGGTTAAAGTTCAAGCCCCATAATCCGTCAGACCTGGGTTCGGATCCCAGCTCCACCACTTATTCTCTGGGCCAGTGCTTAACCCTGTCAAACCTCACTTTCCCAGCTCTGAACAGGGGATAGGAATCGTGCCTACCTCACCCGGCAGTTAGAACTAAAGGCGATAGATAAGCGGGTCAACTACCTAAAGGGTGCTGAGCCCAGGAAGCACCATTGCACGGCTGCCGTTACTAATATTTACCACTGACCTGCTCATTCATGGAGCCAAACGACAGTTTGGATCAGTCAAGCATTTTTTTCTCTGAAAGGTTTGCTAACTCAGTTAGGCTGATTATATTCATTAAGTCAATTTAACACAAGTTGAGGTGATAAATGTCACAATATTTAAGTAGCCAGTATGAAATCCTGAGGCAACAGAACCCCTCTAGATAAAACAAATCTTAATGAGCTTCATTATCATTTACCTGCATTTCACCTGCTGTAAAGACTGGGAATGCAAGCATTAGTTCCCACACAGTGGGCATGCGTGTGCACACCTCATTTTTGCATCTTGAGTGACACACCAGGACTTGAAGTGGTGAATGCCACCCGGAGAGGCTTGTGCACACGTCACACTCAGAAGGCGGCTTGGCACAGGCCCGGGTCCTGTCAGGTGCTGTACCGCCAGCCGCTGAGAGCACATGAGTCTCAGGCACGGCCCTGGTCCTCAGAAAGCCCTAGTGTCCTTCATAACATTGAGCTTTCTCAGGGGGCATGATGGGCAGGTTTACGGGTAAATAGCCTACACAATGATATTTAAAAGTGAATTTGAAAAGGAAACCAAGATGAGGGCTTTGTTTAATCAATTGTAAGATGCACATTTTCACCCCCAAACCTTACATCTCTGAAGTCAGGATGCAGCTTTGAGCATCTCTCGCAATCACTGTCGGCTAGGTGGCAATTCTGCCAAAATCGTCACTGCCACCACCCATTCATTTCTTTTTATGGGCACATAATGGTGCAGCTTCTAACTGACAGCTTCTCAGATCTGATGAAACACACGCAGCACATGCAATTAGAAATCCACTGCGGAACCTGTGGCACACTCCCAGAGACAGCCCTAAATGACCAGGTACAGCGCCCCCCCTGGTGGGAGGACTCAAGGCCAGGAAGGTGGGAGAAGAGACCGCACCTGCCATTCAGAGGGATGGAAAGATCAGAGCCCCCGAGGCCTTGCTGAAGACCTTGCACATGTCCATCACGTGTTAAATGCACTGAGATCTCCCTCCAGAAATGGCTTATCCTAGGCCTGGCAGGTATAAGGAACCCCAAAAATTTACAATCTTGAGCTCTCTCTGCAGTAACTGTATGGAGATCCGCTATGGACATTCCAGGACCCACTACCTGTATGTGATGGGTGAGGGTCTCATGCTAAAGGAACTAAATTGTTCTGGGACGAAACTGCCACAACACTGACGTGGGTTTGTATTTTCTATTTGGTTGTTCGCATACCTAAGGGGGGACCACTCCCCCTTCGGGCTCCTACACACGTGTGCACACCGAGCACGCCATCTCGTCGGTGCTGCCCTGTCCCCGAAGGAGACCTGAGGTCCTCCCCTTCGTTTCCCGCCTGCAGCCAAGTCACCCCTCCTACCTTTCCCCACAGGCACACTGTGGGTGTCCTCTTCCCCCCAGTTCGAGCACGAAGGCGTGGCCTCCACGGGCTCGGGAGGACTGCCTGGCGTCGGCTTCGCTGGTTCTCTAGAACCGCTGTTCTTGCGTTTGAAGATTTTGAATATGGCTCTAGCTCGCATCCAGCGCTTTTTCCTATTAGAAGTAGAGGTTTAGGACACTGCCAACCCTCACTGTCCCTCCAGCCGGGCAAGTGGCTATTAATTTGGGGTTCAGAAGGATGGAGCTCTTCGCTCGCACCATGATCTTCGTATGTGGGGCGCAGGGGATAGAACACAATTTGCAGTGAATTCACACAGACCCCACTCTGGACCTGCCATAGAGGGGAAGGTGCGGGCCCAACACACTGGTCCCTGCTCTAGATGGCCACAGCTTTCCCCACTCGTGAAAGAGCAAGCTTTCTGTTCTGGGCTTAAGTTACTCCATTAAATCAACTCACTTCTTGTGAACCGGAGCCTGGGACTCGCAGGAATCCACGACTGTTTCCTCCTCCTCCACTTTTACTGTTTGTAAGAAATTTAATTCTTCTCTGTAAATAGAGGAGAAAGAAAAACAATCTGGTTTTTAAAATAAAACACGTACATTGACTTATCGGCCCAGCCTGGGACCTGGCCCAGAAGGGCCGGCTTTTTCCTGGGACTCGGACATCACGGTGCTCAGGGCCTTTATGATCGCCGAGTCGGGACTATGGGGATGGAAGCACGTGACGTGGGTCCGGGAACCCTAACAGGTGGGGAGACCTGCTGAAGCACCGAGGATCAGGCTGAACGTCATCTCAGGAGAGCAAGCCCCGAACCATGTGAAACTCAGGGTCGGAAACCGTGGGCCCTGACAGCTCAGACCCTGGTTTTCTTGCTGGAAAATGAGTCCTCTGGATCGAGGCAGCTGCCCAGACTCCGTCAGCACACGGAAATTTCTGCGAGTTCACCGTGAAGTAAGCACCCCGTGAGAAGTGATGGCTCTCAAACCACTGGACCCCTGACCACCCTGCTCTGCTCCCAGCGCCCTTGGCACTGTTCTTTAGTCTGTGTTCTTCTCTTCCCACAGCCCTGCTGCTTGGCCTTATGCTGGAGCGCTTTCCCATAGGGCTCTGACCAACCCTCCACCCCTAGGCGCTCAAACTCACGGAGGGCAGGCACCACAACCCTCCCGGGACTGGGGCCTACGCCAAAGCCAGGAATGTGTCATGTCGGCAGAGGGAGGACAACCACGGTGCACCAACGACCCTCTCTCCAGCCTGTTAAGGGAGAACACGCAGAAAGGGCTCAGCCCACCATCCGAATTCCTCCCCTAGGCACCTCTCTTTACCGCTGTCATATTTTTAACCTGAACTGAATTCCAAAAGCGGATGAAGAACCATCTGGCAGTGGGCAGTATCTTTGAAAAGCCAACCACCCTACTTGCAGAAATCGAGACCCATTCCAGGAAAACAAGAGGAGGATGCACTGGGAAGATGGTCTCTCCCCTTGTCCTTGGGACACCAGTGCGCCCGGGGCTCTCTGCCCAGAATGCCGAGGTCTAGGCGTGGAGCTGGAAGCCAGGACCCCTTTGCGGACAGGTCAGCCCACACCCCTTACATGTGCCGAGCCTGGTCCTCATTCTCTGTTAGAAGTTTCCTGTTCCTGCTGGTCAATGTCTCAATCTGGCTTCTCAGGTCATCTTTTTCCTCTTCTAAGTTCTCCTTCTCACGAGAGAGCACCTAAAACACAGGTCAACGATGTCTCACACACCATGGTCCCTGTGATTCCACTGCTGGGAATCGGTTCCCAAAAGAAGAAACAGGCCACGTGCTCAAAGAGGCCATTGCGGTTTGATCTACGCCAGTGGGAATGACCAACGCAGCCAATGACATGGGGACGGCCAAGTGCACCATCCAATCAGGAGCCACGGCCCTCCTGCGGCCACCGAGCACTGAAAACACAGCCGGTCCGAGCTGAGATGTGCCGCAAGTGCAAACCAGACAACGGACTCTGAGGCCTTAATCACAGTCTTAAAAAACAATGTAGAACGTCTTGTTAATAAGCTGCCCGACCGTGTGGCTCAGTTGGTGGAGGGTCCTCCCAGGCACCACGAGGTCGCTGGTGAGATGCTCCGTCAAGGACCTGCCAGGTTGTGGGTGGATCCCCAGTGGGGCCTGCAGGAGGACCCATCAGGGATTCTCTCTCATCATGGATGTTTCCATCCCTCTCGCCCCCTCCCTTCCTCTCGCTGATATCAATAAAATTAAAAATATATACATATTTTTAAAAAATATTCTTGTTTCACAGACATAGAAACACACGGGGGAGGGGCTGGATATGAATTTCGGGCTGAGGTTGGTCGGCTCCTGCTCTAGAATATCATCCGGTTGGTGTAGCAGGAAAGTCGCAACTTTTGGCTTCAGACAAACTGGGTTGCAACCCACTGCTTAAGAGGGACGAGGATGGGTACCCCAGCTCACAACATCACTGCGAGGATTAAATGAGAGGACACGGGTGAGCACAGAGCAGAGTGCTCAGCCGAGGGTTCGGAAATAAAACAGTACTTGGCTGTTTCCATGCACCACCCCGACCCTGCAAAAAGCAAAGGTCAGGTGAAAGGTGTTTCTAACACAACCCCACCAGTCATGGGGTTTGTCCCCTTCAAATGCGCCTAGCTTCCTCTCGGCCTCTGTGTGACATTCACACACAGTCTCTGAGCACAGACGCCAATGAGGACCCATTCCGACCTGGCTGAGCCGAGGCTGTCGCCCAGGGCACAAGCCCGGTGTCCTGAGCCCACCAGCCCAGGCCTCACCTCGCACTGGCTGTTCAGCTTCCTCAGCGAGATTTCCATGCTCTGCAGCTCCTCCTTTGCCCCTTCGTACCGGGCCTGCCACAGCCGCACTTCCTGCTGCAGGTGCTCTAGGGACGCCTGCATCTCTTTGTTCTTGGTGCGCAGCTCCTTCTGCTCCCCCTTCACCAGCTGGTTCCAGAAGTTGACCCTGGGGGTGGAGAGCCACACGGCCAAGGGCTGAGGAGCACTCCCAGCCTCCATCCCCGGTGTGCACCCTAATCAAACCACCACCGCTCAGGCCTCCGTGTTTCCCGTGTGTAAATGAGGAATGAACAAAATCAGCGGTTTTCAAACTGTGCCCGTTGGGGTTCTAGGAGGCTGGCCCAGCTGCCCACCGTGGGCTGGGGGAGACAGGACAGGCAGGCTCGGACACCGCTTCAACAGAGCACCCTGTGAGAACCCTTCCCATGGAAGGCTTTGGCACACCTGCCGACTTGGAACAAAGGGTTCTTGGGCTGAAATACTTTTGAAATGCATGGAATCAGAAGAGTTTTGCTCTAAATCTGTATGTCTATGCCCAGCTCTTCTCCCCAATTCCAAGTCCCTTTCTAATTTCAACTCCTGAGACAAATAAAATATGAGATTCGGGAGTGTTATGTAAATCCACTGAAATCATCATCATCGTCGTCATAACTGCCTGATGGGGTTTCAGGGGAAGATTTATACCAGAAAGCTCACGTGACCAGAGGCTCATGGATTCACTTTGAACACAGATGTGCCCCGTTTGGCCCACATCACCTGTCTTTTTCAATTTAAATTAATTAGTTCATCAATATTTTAAAAATTTTATGTTTCACATCAACATTCAGGTATCTGGCTTCTCAGAGGGTGGGGAGAAAGCATAAGCAAAAGGCCCTGGCAGGTGTGGCTCAGCAGTTACAGCATCAGCCCATGTACAGAAGGGTCACGGGTTCAAGTCTCAGTCAAGGGAACAGACCTGGGTTGCGGGTTTGCTCCCCAGTGTAGTTGGGGTGTGTGCTGTAGACATCCAATAGATGTGACTCTCTCACATCGATGTTTCTCTCTCTCCCCCGCTCCTTCCCTCCCTTTAACTCTCTCTAAAATTCAATGGAAAAATTATCCCGGGGTAAGGATTAAAAAAAAAGATTAAAAAAAGGATGACCTGGCAGCCCGGGCCTGCCTCCCAGCTGACAGCCCTCAGGGTGTCTATTCTCCAGGAGGGCCTGCTCTCACGCTGACACTCCTTCCCTGGACCTGCCTGGCCACCGGAGGCACCTGAGCTTGTAGCCCCCAATACATAGTACAACAAGGCTCTCGCTAACAATTTCATTGGAAGTAGATCCTGGGGACTGCCCAGTCTGTGGGGTGCAATGTTGATGGCCACCACCCTCATGACATCATAGATGATATCAACAGTGGTGCAGTGGAATGTCCGGCTAGTTAAGAACTACAAAGGAAAAGGACTCAATTAAAGATCATTTTAAATAAATAAATAAATAAATAAATAAATAAATAAATAATAAATAAATAAATAAATAAATAAAGGCTGTGGGAAGGAAGGCTTCATATGGTCCTGCCTCTGGGTTGAGACAAGACCTGGATTTGAATCCTGACTGGGCCACTAACTAGGAGCATGAACTTGAACAAGTTATGTAATCTCTCTGAGCCTCTTTCCTCATCTGTGTGGTTTTTTTTAAGAAAAGGAATAACAATAGTGCAGTCAATTCTTATGATTCGCGGTATAATGTCCTATCAAGCCACCGTGAACACTAATTTAGTGGACACGGAAACTGTCCCCGCCAGTTCCTGAGAGTCTTTGGCCACATTTTTGTCAACCGACCACGTCATCAAGACGCCTATGTAATATGCTCACAGCCAAGAGCACCACACCCGGGACCAAAATGAACCTCATGTGCCGCTCCTTCATTCCCCGTGAGGCCCAGCACAGCCTTGCACTTGGGGACACTAGACAGCACTTCAGCACTCCATTTGGGGGCCATTTCAAACAGCGACATCGCCACCAAAAAGCACGAAAATAGAACTCCATGGCACTCAATGGGCCACAGAAGGGACACGGGTTTGCAGTGGGAGAGCTGAAACAAGGCAGGAGCCAAAGGTCTTGTTCAACTTCATCTGCAAACGTGCCCATCAGGCAACTCCAGTATCTCGCACTCTGGACAGGCCCATGAAAGGCCACGGCTACCGATTTGGGGGTTCAAGTGCGTTTCAGCGAGGAGGTGAATTCACCAACAGGGAATGCGTGAATGCCGAGGACCGAGCGTCTCTCCCTCACGGGATGGCTGGTGTTAGAGGATGAGGGGGCCCAGGCCCGATACAATCACCACCATCATCAAGGTGGGAGGGGAGGCCATCCAAGCCCAGACAATGCAGCCTCCCAGTGTTGCTGTCCTTCCATCCAGCCACCAGCTGGCGTGCCTTTCCCCTGTGACCGTCCAGCTGTGCCCATGACGGGGTTGGGAAAGATACACCATCACCAGGAGACTCGCCTGAGCTTAGCTCAGTGGGTGCTGAGTGAGCTGCTCTGAATGAAACCTGGCAGATGCGCTGCAGGGGCGGAGGCGGTTACCTGTCGACCTCCTGCTGCAGCCTCTGCTTCTCTTGGGCGGCCAGGGCGTTCGCCTCCTGCTCCTGTTTCAGAGCCTCCCTCTCGGTGCTCAGGCGGTTCCTCAGCTCCTGCAGTGCTGCCTCGTGCTGGAGCTGGTCGTGCTCCCTGAGGAGGGAAACACACCCGCTAGGCACCCACAGACAGGAGACTGCACAGCCTCCGTGAGCGTTTCTCTCTGCAGAGCTGAGGGAGGCGGGGATGGACACAGGTCTCCTCCAGCCCGGGAGCCGAGTGTCCCTCCTCCCACCCGACCCTTCTCCAGGGTCCCTTCCAGTCCCTGTGTAAGCAGCCTCTCTCCGTTAGCCCGCTGGGAACACCAACACTGTTTTCTGAACTCCTCGCCCTTCTCAAAGAAACCAGCACATATTCAGGGAATTCCACCCACGTGATAGCTGACCCCCCATCACCGGGGCCAGGTGAGCCCTCCTCCTATCTCGGGAACAGAGTCTCCCTGTGCTGAGCCAGGCAGCATGGGGGCCAGAGGATTGCCTGCTGGGGCCCAAGCAGCTGCCAGGGGCCAGTGGCACACAGGCATGTGCACACCCACACACCCTGCTCCTCCAGGCACCCCCAGTCCAGCCCTTACCCTCCCCCTCAGATCCCCCTCAGCTCAGGTCTTTTATTTTCTTCCTGCCTCAGTGTTTATAGGGTCCCGCACAGCCTCTCTGGAGGGCTGCAGAGAACAAGGGGGAGTCCCTGACCAGCCCCTGGCTGTCCTCCCACCCGCTGGAACCTCCCCTGTTCAGGGTGACTCGGCAGCTCCTCGTGACTCCTCCCCTTTCATTCTTCCCCACGCAGGCAAATCCCTTTGCAGACCCCCTTCCTGACGTTTCCACACCCAGAGACAGGCTGACAGCGACCACCCAGGGTTCCAGGGTTTGCAGCCTCTGTCTGCAGCCCTCTGCCTCCACTCTACTGCCCCCATCAGCTGCACGTGTACCATCTGCCAGGAGCCAAGACTCAGGGGGACTCAGACTTGGAAACCTGCTGTGGCAGCTGCTGAAAGACAAGCATCCTCTGGCCTTTAGCCACGGGTGGAGGCTGCTCTGACGTGGGAAGTGACAAGTGGGGGTGGGAGATCTGCCTGGCTTTCAGGGCAGTGATCTTTCTCATCCAGGTTAACGATTCTGGGAAAAGTCATCCAGGTTTGACAAATAGGGCCATGGACCGTTAGGTTCCCAACTCCTGCTTCCCTGTTGTGTCTTGGAAAAGCACACGGATCAAGCACATTCCAACCGTTCGTAACCACCCTACTGCAGGGAGAAACTGCGAGTCTCACTCCCCACTGAGTCTCTGGGACGAGGCTTGACACCCAGGAAATGTGTGCTGGGAACGAAGGCGTGAGGGTCCCAGTCAGGCGTCAAGGGAAATGAACACAGAGCCACCAGCCTGGGCTCCAGGCACCTCCACCTCCCACCCTGCAGACAGACCAAGGGCTCCAGCTATGTGTGCAACCAGCAAAACCACCGAGTAACACAGGAGGTCTACCAAGCAAGGAGCTACCGGCCGAAGGACAATGAACTCCTCCTTCAGAGCCAGTCAGATGCCACTTGCACAAACCTTCCCCATGTGAGCAGACATTAAGAATATCACGACACTGCTATAATACATCACTAGAGGCCCAGTGCACAAAATTCGTGAACAGGGGGCGTGGGAGGGGTCCCTCAGCCCAGCCTGGACCCTCTCCAATCCCAGACCCCTTGGATATCGCTCTCGCAATCCAGGACTGCTGGCTCCTAACCGCTCTCCTGCCTGCCTGATCGCCCCTAACCACTCTGCCTGCCTGCCTGATCGCCCCTAACCACCTCTGCCTGCTTGCTTGATCACCCCTAACTGCTCCCCTGCCTGCCTGATCACCCCTTACTGCCTTTGCCTCGGACCCCACACCCAGGATCCAGGCTTCCCTCCTCCGGTGGGCCGCAGGCACCCAGGACCCGGGCTTTTGTTCTTCTGGGCAGCCACAGGCACCCGGGACCCCCAGCGGCTTTTCTCAGGCCCTGGCTTTGTCAGAAAGGACATGCCAAAAGATGTCCAGTCGAACTAATTAGCATATTACCTTTCTATTAGTATAGATAGGGCCTGAAGGATAAGCCCCGTAGGCACCTGGTAAGGAGTGGGCACCACACGAGTCTCCCCTCATTAGTCAGCTGGGTGCATTCCTACCATGTGTAGACACAGCACCACGCACCCAGCAGATGCTCACTAAGCATCACGTGACTATGGGATGGATGCAGGAGGAGGCAGAGAGGGGGATGCCAAGAGGCAGAAGATGCTCATTCTGGCTGGAAGGAACAGTCTGATAGGAGCACACGTCTCGGCACCCCCGAAGGATGGAGAACTGGGAGGATAAAGGGGTGGAAGGCCCCAGAGAGTGGACAGGAAGCACTGGGTGAGCGAATAACGAATGCCATGGCCCTCACGCTCAGGGCAGCAGCAGGCGCCCTCAGCAGGCTCTGCTGACTCAATGCCCTCCCGGGACCCTGTGATGGAAACTCCCTGCACCTCAGCTGCTTCCACTACTGAAGACCCCGCGTTTGCTCAATGTCTGGAATCAAGGGAAGTACTGTGCGCAGGGACGTCTCGCAACCACAGGGAGTGGACGACAGCTCTCTCCTGTGCTGCTCCAAATGTGGGAGAGCCTCTCTTTAGCCACATCTGTCCCCCTCTCTCCTGAGTTGGAATCCCGTGCACATCACACCTCCCCCAGGCTCTGGATCCAGCTGCACCTGCCCCGGGACCTGGAGTAATATGGCATCTGCAGGAGCAGGAGCTCGGGTGACGTTGGCTGACTACACGCACACAAAGCCCTGATCTGGCAGAAGCGCAAAGCTGAGATTTGTGCGTTTTAATATACATCCATTTTACCTTTTAAAAAAGGAGTATGGAGGTGGAGAGCCAGAGGTAAAGATGACAGGAGATTGGCAGAGTATTTAGGCACTGATGTCAGAGATGAGTACATGGGGCTCTCACTATACATGTCTGTACATTTCCCTATATTCAAAAGTTTCCAAAATTAACAGTTAAAAACACACACAGAGAAGCAGATTTTGAGACTTTGACAGGGAAGAAAAGGCCTGGAAGCTGGTAAGGCACGTCCCTGTCCATCGGCCCCTGTGGAGAACGTCCCCTCCTTGTTCTTGGTTGGGAGAGAAGAGGAAGAGGGGGCAGGAATCTTCAGGGGAGCAGGGACCCCAATGCTGACACATGGTTTCCCTGGGCCGGGATCAGCTGGACACATCCTTCTCCCCTCAGGGACCCTCCTGCCCCTCAGCCTCCAGCTGCACCAACCCCACTTCGCTGAGGGGGACGTTCCATTCACTTTTCTTCACTGTGAAGCAGCAGATCCAGAGGAACCACGAGGGGCCAGAGCAAAGGGGGACAGGAGCCTGGAGAGCTCGCTAGTCACCCCGACAGTTGCCGGCACCCACCTAAGCCTGAATGCCTTGCTCTCCATTTCCAGAGAACCACGCAGCAGGGTCTTGTGGCGGCTGTGCTCCTCCAGGAGGGCCTGGTGCTGCCCAGACAGGTGCTCATGGAGCGCCCCCAGGCTCGCGTGGTCCTGCAGCAGGGCCTCATGCACTTCAATCAGCTGCTCCAGCAGCTCGTACAGCTCCTCCAGCTCCCTGTCCTTGGCCTCCTGCTGGTTCTTGGAGGAAGGTTCCACCTGCCAGGAGGGAAAAGGTGATGATGCCTCACCGGGTGCACGTCCCGGGAGTCACAGACTCTGCATCCCCGCACCCCCACAAGCAGTGAGGGGCCAAGAGCAGGGCAAGTTGCAGACACTAAAGTAGCAGGGACCCTCAGGGCAGGCAAAACCCAGCTGTGCTGAGGACAGTTCTACCAGCACTTAAGGAACTGCGCTGGGAAGGGCCCACGGCATAGACGGACTATCACGTGGTGCTACACGGAGTCCTGTGTCCCCCTCCATACACGTGACCTTTTTTGGGAAACTTATGCCCTTTCTCTGCATAAACTCATTGGGTGCCCTCTTTGACTACTTTGAAAAGCATATTGAAAAAGAGAGTAATAGAAAATTAGTAAGGATGTAGAATATCTGAACATTACCAACCAATTTACCCTGATATTTACAGAACAACCATCCACCCAACACAACCAGGAGCACCTCCCTTCCCCTCCCCCAAGTCCTACCAATCAAAACCAAGATGGCCAGTGTTCCTGGGAGGCAACACCTGTCCCTATCCCCTTGCCACGGCTGAGAAATGCTGGTCTGAGCTGCAGCTGAGCGAGGAAACTAGTCACCCAGGAATCACTGATCAATGACCAGGACATGGCTGTGATCCTGGACGCTCCTCCTTTCAGGCAAAGGTACCAGGGGGGGCATGTGCTCTGGAGGGCCTACCTGTTGGGCCTCCGCCTTCAGGGTTTCTACATCGTCCAGCACCTGCTTTAGGTCTTTCATTAATTCTTTATTGATGGCCTCCAAGTTCTGGCTGTTGTTTTTTTCCTTTTGGAGTTGCCTCTTCAACTCTGCCATCTGCAGAGCCAAAGACCCAGCCCGTGTGAAAGTCGGTTTCACGGAGTGAACTTTAAAGCAAAGCCCAAACGTGTCACCCCACGGAACACTTTCACAGGCCTTTTCTCAAGGAAAAACCTTCCTGCCCACTTCTTGTGGAGGTACAACAGCCACTGCCAAGGCTGGCAGAGTGGGAAGAGGGAAGCCTGGCCTCTGGGTAGCAACACTGAGCCGCTGCCCCAGCGCTGGGCTGCCTTCCATGGCACTTGTAGTGCCAGGCGAATCCACCCTGGAATTGCCGGGGTTCATAGGGTGACCCTGGACATTTGGAGCGAGATCATTCTTTGTCCCAGGGGCTGTCCCAGGGGCTGCAGGACACTGAGCAGCTTCCCTGGCCTCACTGCACCACAGCCAGGAGCACTTGCCCTTCTTCCCCAAGTCCTGTCAATCAAAAACACCTCCCACAAGTCCTGTCAATCAAAACACCTCCCACAAATCCTGTCAATCAAAAACAAGATGGCCAGTGTCCCTGGAGGCAATACCTGTTCCCATCCCCCTGCTGCAGCTGAGGATTGCAGCTCTGAGCTCTAAGTGAGTGAAGACACTGGTCACCAGGAATCACTGATCAATGACCAGGACATGGCTGTGATCCTGGACGCTCCCCCTTGCAGGCAGGGGTGCCAGGGGAGGCATGCGCTCTGGGGGGCCTACCTGTGGGGCCTCCGCCTCCAGGGTGTCTACAGCATCGAGCACCTGCTTTAGGTCTTTCAATAACTCTCTGTTGATGGCCTCTAAGTTCTGGCTGTTGTCTTTTTCCTTTTGGAGTTGCATCTCCAACTCTGCCATCTGCAGAACCAAAGACCCAGTCCGTGTGAGTCTGTTTTCCGGAGTGAACTTTAAAGCAAAGCCCAAACGTGTCACCCCACGGAACACTTTCACAGGCCTTTTCTCAAGGAAAAACCTTCCTGCCCACTTCTTGTGGAGGTACAACAGCCACTGCCAAGGCTGGCAGAGCGGGAAGAGGGAAGCCTGGCCTCTGGGTGGCAACACTGATTCGCTGCCCTAGCGCTGGGCTGCCTTCCCTGGCACTTGTTGTAGTGCCAGGCGAATCTGCCCTGGAGGTTTGCCAAGGTTCCCAGGGTGACCCTGGACATTTGGAGCGGGATCATTCTTTGTCCCAGGGGCTGTCCCAGGGACTGCAGGACACTGAGCAGCATCCCTGGCCTCACTGCACCACAGCCAGGAGCACCTCTCCTCTCTTCCCCCAAGTCCTGTCAATCAAAAACAAGATGGCCAGCATCCCTGGGAGGCGATACCTGTTCCCATCCCCCTGCTGCAGCTGAGGATTGCTGCTCTGAGCTGCAGGTGAGTGAGGAAACTGGTCACCAGGAATCGCTGATCAATGACCAGGACATGGCTGGGATCCTGGACCTCCCCCTTGCAGGCAGGGGCACCAGGGGAGGCATGCGCTCTGGGGGGCCCACCTGCAGGGCTCTGTCCGCCTTCAGGGTGCCAACTTCGTTGAGCTGCTTCTCTAGTTCGTCCACGAGCTCCTGAGTGAGGGTCTCCCACTCCTGGCTGTTGTCCTTTTCTTCCTGTAGTTGCAACTGCAACTCATCCATCTGCAGGGCCAAGACCCAGCCGTGAAGCGGCCCCTCCGTGGTCCTACACACACGTGCGTCGCTTCCCTCCCAGGCCCGCCCTGTGCTGTCTAACAGGGTGCTGCTCTCCTTTCAGTGAGCACTTACTATGTGCTTGGAACCTTTACCGACACTCACTCATACGATCCTCACACCACCTACAGGGGGCACATCATTAACCCCATGTCACAGGTGAAGATGAAGGCAATGGGGCACACAGATGTCCATAGTGTCCGCTCACTCTGCTGCAGGGACATGTCATGCTGCCTCGGGACTCTGCTCCATGAGGACTCGTGTCCCGCTACTGTGGCTGCCCTGCATTCCGCATTTCTCCCAGCTGCGCATCCTCACCGACACCTGGGTGCTCCCCCTGGCCTCCTGCTTACCCGTACGTTCCAGACACCACCCCCGGTTACCTGCTTCCGGAGCTGCTGGTTCTCCTCCTGCAGCTCCGGGCACTTGATGCTGCTCTCCTGCAGGGCCGTGCCCTGGAGGGTCTGTTTTTCTTTTTCCAGCTCTCGGATACGGCTGGAGGCTAAAGAGCAAAGTCCAGTCAGAGCCCAGATTCCAGGGCCTGGGCTTCCACTCTCTGCCTCCGGCCCCGAGACAACCATCCCCCTGAGCCCTAGGTCCTGGGGGCCTGGGGTGGTCGGCTGGGTGCCCTCCGTTGTTCACAGGGTGCTGTTGCTGTTGGCACCTGAGGGTTCCTCAGGCGGTTCTGGCCCCTCTGCTGCCTCAGCTGGGGCCTGGTAGGGAAGCACCCCAGAGCTTAAGAAGAAAGAAGGTGACGGTGGAGAGGCCAATGCAAAACCTCAAGATGGTAAAACTGCTGGAACCACTTTTTACCAAGTTCTAACCTGACCAGCAAGTCAAGGATTTCAGAGACTAACAGAGATGGCAGAGAGATGGCGATTTCTGTGCCAGCCCTCAGAGTGGCGGGGGTCTGGGTGGCTCAGTTGAGGTGTGTGTGTGGGGGGGGGGCCGTGATAATCGACCAGTATGTCTGCAGGTGGTAGAGACTCTGGAGCAAGTATGCCCAGTACTTACCATCCCTAGACAGGGCCCTCAGATGGATTTCATTTTGTACTTTCACAATTGCATTGAAAAAACAATGAGACAGTATATCTAAATTGCTTGAAAAGTCTAAGTGAGATCAACAAGGTAAAGACAGAAGGCAGATTTCCTCCTTTGCTTTTAAACAGCTTGAACGCAGAACAGAAAAGGGAGCAGAGACCCGAGAAGAATGGGAGATCTCAGCCCCTTCCTGACACAAGCAGGGGCGTGACTTTAGGTAAATGAATGGATGAGGGATTGGGGTGCTCCCTCACCTGTCCCTCCAGGCCCACATCCTCAGCCCTGGGAGCCTTATCACACTGCACTGCTCCTAGGGCTGCACCCCACCTGCTTCCTGTTCACCCCCTCGGGGCTGGAAGGACCTAGAGGGGACGCCGGCTGTCACCGCAGAACCTGAAGCTGGACGTTCCCATCGCCCACCAAGGAGAGCAGCACAGACCCAAGGAGCCAGGACAGACTGAAGACCCCCAGCAGCAGGCAGCTCAGCGGTGGAGCACATGAACCTCCGTGGCCCTACTCCAGCTCAGCGCACACCACAGACAAACACGCATGCTGTCAACACCTGGAAACACGCCAAGGGCCTCATCCTGACAAGGCGACCAATGACACTAAAAGCCGAAAACTCCACTAAGTCACAACCTGTGCTCATTCAGATGGCACCTTTGCAGCATTCGCTTTAAAAATAACAGTTTTAAAAACTGGGGTGAGCCCGGTCAGCGTGGCTCAGTGGTAGAGTGCCAACCTATGAACCAGGAGGTCATGATTCAATTCCAGGTCAGGGCATATGCCCGGATTACGGGCTCCATGCCTAGTTTGGGGCATGCAGGAGGTAGCTGATCAATGACTCTCATTCATCTTTGATGTTTCTACCTCTTTCTCCCTCTCCCTTTCTCTCTGAAATCAATAAAAAAATATATATGTTAAGAAGATTGGGGTGAAATATATACAACACTGGGTTCGCCGTTTTGGCTATTTTTCAGCGCATGGTTCTGTGGCATTAGATGCATCCCCACTGTCCTGCAACTCACCCCGCCCACCTCCTGACTCACTCAATGCCTCACCCCGTGGCTCTGTGCTCCTGGGAAATGATCGTGAAGGATCTCCAAGTGCAGCAGTGGAGCTGATGACCAGCCTCATTTCCTCTTCCCTAAGGCCAGCGCCCCAGAGGCTCTTGAGAGGACACAACAGTTTATTGGGAAAACAACCAATGGTTCTCTACTGGGTGCTGTGCTCATGAGCACCCCAAGAACCAGAGCAATGGGGATCTTTTAATTCAGCAAGGGCGATGAGGACAGCCATCCTATGTTGGTGCCCCGGGGACCAGGCACAGCGTAAGGCTTCACTGTCTCCTCTCACGAGATACGCATAGGAATCCTGCGAGGCAGCTTCATTACCCCCATTTTGCAGATAAGAAACCTGAGGTTTAAAAGGGGTCACCTGGCTAACAGGTGGAGGAGCCAGGACTTGAAGCCAGGCCTTTCTACTCAAGAAGCCACCACACCATCCACGCAAAAGTACATTCACGCTTTGTCCATGAGCTGCCAGCTAAGCAGCAGGAGTGGGAACACCAAGAAGAAGTCACGGGCCCTGACCTGAAAGGGCTCACAAACTACACAGAGTGTCCGAGTCAGGGAGGCTTGCCAACCCACCAGCCTCCCTGGCCTCTCACAGAAACATTAGGTCTGAGAGGTCCCTGCCAGCCGGCACCACTCCTGCCTTCCACCAGGGGGCAGTGTCCTCCCCATGAACCTGATCTCCCAGAGCAGGGATCCCTGATTTGCCCACCCTTGGTCCCAGGAGCGCTGAGACACCAAACCACTGACTTCTCACACAGATTCATACTTCAATGAACTGACTTTAGGTTTGGAACTGATGGGAACCCTTGAAAAGAAGGAATATCCAGCTGCTTTCAGCAGTCTCTCCATGATGCTTAGGAATGTTGATCAGAATTGGAAAAGCAGCACCTCCCCCTCCCACAAAACCAGCCCAAGGCCCTCCTGCGCTCTGCAGAGATCTAAGCGCACCTTCACCTGCACCCTCAGGTGCACATGTGATGTTGAGCACAGGAACTGGCTACTTGTTTGCTGGGTGCACTGCCTGCCGCCACACCCACCTTCCCCTGGCCAACCCCACACCTCCTCTGGGGGCTGTGAGGGGGCACGCACAAGAGGGAGGGGAAGAGGCCTGGCTCCCCTGAGAAGGAGACACTTAGCAGCCCCCGTCCAGGGAGAAGAGAACAGACTGCACCCATCTGCCCGATTATGAGATGAACGGAGGAAATCATGCCCAGGGTTAGTTATACTGGAGGTTTGTGACCTCTGGGGAAGGCTCCTGCCATCCAGAGCTTTCAATCCCCCCCGGACAGATCTAAGACAGCCTCTGGGGGTCAGCGTGCTGTCATGTGGAAGCTCCTGGGACTGTCCGCATGGGAGCTGAGAAATCTGGCAACACTTACTTTGTAGTTCATGTCCTGACTTCAAGGCTGCCAGACCCTTCATGTTCCCCTTGGGGAGAATTGCAATGAAACAGTTCCAAATGGCCCTTGAATAAAACCCTATTCACTTGGGGTGAGGATGGGCGGACACATGAGATTCAGAGCCAAGGGCTCAGCTCCCTGGATGAGGGAGAAGCCGCAGCCAGCCTGGCTCCCAGGCAGCAGGGGCTGCTACCCACCTTCTGACAGCTGCTCCATCTCCCAGCTCAGGTGGGCGGGCTGGTGCATCCTTTGGACCTGTTCAGCCTCGAGGGCCATGCGGTCCCCCAACAGCTCCTCAAGGAACTGCTGGGGGTTGCGTCCACGATCCTAGTGCAGGAAGAGGGGAGTGGTGAGGATGCCCCCATGCCACTCTCTGGACAGGCCCCGCCCCCGTGCACCCACCCTCATTCCCCCAGGATGAAGGGCCTCCATGCACCTGCTCACTTCCAAAACCACAGCTGCACAAAATTGACTCCAACACAGGGCCCGGCTGGGAGACCTACAGCCACTAAAAGACACGCTAACCCAGTGGCCTAGGTCAGTGGTTGGCAAACTCATTAGTTAACAGAGTCAAATATCAATAGTACAACGAATGAAATTACTTTTGAGAGCTAAATTTTTTAACCTTAAACTTCTTCTAATGCCACTTCTTCAATATAGATTCGCCCAGGCCGTGGTATTTTGTGGAAGAGCCACACTCAAGGGGCCAAAGAGCCACATGTGGCTCGCGAACCGCAGTTTGCCGACCACGGGCCTAGGTGATGAAGATACCTGACGTCTCTGAGTGGTGTCTGAACAAAGTGGCGTACAGAACAGGGCTTTAAAGCAAGGAATATGATGACGGGCAGCTCTGCGGCTCCTTAGCAGGTTTAACATGTCTTGGAAAGGCCGTAGGGACTCCCAAAGCAAAGCTCAACCCACATCCTAAACACTAGGAGAGATCCTTTTTGAATCAGTCACTCACACACACCCGTCCTTACAGAAAAGCAACACAGCAGGCAGGCCCTATCTGTTGTTTTATTTGTCTGTTTGTTTGTTTGCTTTTTCAGTATATATATATATATATATATATACATATATATATATATATATATATGAGGCCCATTGCACGAATTCATGCACCAGTGGGGTTTGTTGGCCTGGCCTGCGGGATTGGGCTGAAACCGGCTCTCAGACATCCCCCTAGTGGTCCTGGAGTGTGGGAGGGCACAGGCCAGGCCCAACGACCCCACCTGTGCACAATCAGGGCTGGGAGAGACACGGGAAGTTAGCGAGCCAGGAAGGGACTGTGGGAGGGCTCCAGGGCCTGTCTCACTCAGTCCCGATTGGCTGGACCCCAGCAGCAAGCGCACCTACCAGTCAGAGCATCTTCCCCCTGCTGGTTAGTCAACGTCATAGCGACTGGTCAACAGGTCAACTGTCTCCACCTTGGTGGTCAGTGCACGTCATAGCGAGTGTTAGAGTGGCCTTAGCATATCATTAGTATATTACGCTTTGATTGGTTGAAAGGCCAACCAGACGACCAGACACTTAGCATATTAGGCTTTTATTATACAGGATTTAAATATATTTTTACTAGAGGCCCAGTGCACGGATTAATGCACCGGTGGGGTTCCTCGGCCTAGTCTGTGGGGATGGGGCTGAAACAGGCTCTCCGACATCCCCCAAGGGGTCCCAGATTGTGAAAGTGTGGTTCTCGGGTGACACACCCCAGAATTGGGCTCCCTCCTCTCTGGTTCAGGGTGCGTCACCCGAGAACTGCCACTGCCAAGTGACAGTAGCTCGGCAGCTCCTGTGTTGAGCATCTGCCTTCTGGGGTTCAGTGCGTGTCATAGCTACTGGACAGTCAGCTGGTCACCTTGGCTTTTATATATACAGATTGATCTCAGAGAGGAAGGAAAAGGGAGAGATAGAAACAGCAATGATGAGAGAATCATTGATTGGCTGCCTCCCACAGGCCACCCCTGGGTGTGGAGCCCACAACCGGGGCATTGGCCCCTGCTGGGAAGGACCTGTCTGTTTTGAGGACCTTAAGTGTTGCCCACTCAAGCCGCTGAGCTTAGCAAGCAACTCTTCACCGTCAGCAGGTCACTGTGGGCAGCAGCCCCAGTAGCAGAAAGTCAGGGAAGGGTACAACATAACGCTAAAAGTGCCCCAATCCGTGGTGTGAGAGTGTCTAACATGTACAGCCTTGTCTATTGGACGAGTGCACCAGGCATGGGACTTTCCTGAGTCGTTTCCTTAACAAGGAAGGGGTGGGGCTAAGAGTCTATCCCGGGTTTCAGGGCTGAGTCTAGGCTTCGCGATTCCACAGTCAGATCTGGGTCCTGGATAAATGGCTATTCAGGTGAGCTTTTGTTCAACACACAGTTCCTATCTGAACAGTTCACACACGTCCTCTTGGAAAACCAACAGCTCTCGGCAGCTCTCAGCCGTTTCCTGGACATGAGGGCTAAGACACAACAAACAATACTATGGGCCTCTGGATGTCAGGCACATGCTGGGTGTGGGACACCATGGCTGGTCCCTTACAGGCCCCCTCACGGGAGGAGTCTGCCGGACTTACTCCTGTGCCAGTGCCCAGCACACATGGGGGAGCCGTTCAGCTCTTTCCCCTCATCTCTGCTCCCGCCCCAGGAGCCCTCCCAGAACCACTCGGTGTCTTAGGGGGCTGAGTCTCCCCTGAATGCCTTCACAGTTTGGGAACACGCATACATGGGATGTGACCGTTGCTCTCGGTGGGCAGTTTTCCAAGGCTGGCCCCACTCATGGGTTCTAACGACCGGGAGTGGGCGGTAGCTGCTGCTTTTCCATCTCATGTACATTTTCCCTGCAGGGGCCAGAAGCCAAGATTCTTGGTAGAAGGGAAGCCATGGACCTCCCACCAGTGGGCACAGTTCTGACCAAAGCCTGGCAGCGGGAAGGGTTTGCTCACAGACCCTGGATTCACCTGGGTACCGTCTGCCTGCCCATCCCCGGCCCTGCACTAGGTGCCCTCTGTCCTTGCACATTCACTCTTCACAGCAGCCCCGAGGGGGAGGCAGGGACAGTCCCTTCTTACACATGAAGAGGCTCTGCACTCACCAACTCCGCGCTCACCGACTCTGTGCTCACCGACTCTAAGTTCACTGACTGTAAGTTCACCGATTCTGCGTCCACCGACTACACGTCCACCGACTCTTCACACACCGACTCTTCACACACCGACTCCGCACCCACTGACTCCACGCCCAACCGACTCCACGCCCACCGACTCTGCACCCCACATTCCACTGTTTCCATGCCCCCCAATCCAAACGGCCCTATGCCCCACATTCTAAACGGCTCTGCCAGCGGCTCACGCCCCATGCTAACTGCTTTGGAATACACAAAAATTAGGACACTCTCCCTATGAAACTTAACATCTATCTGGGCATATAAAATATAAAGGAACATAAAGATTATAAATATATATATCCTATATCAATAAAAATAAAAATTAACCGCTTAATTCTAATTTTGTCTATCCACATTTCTAAAAATTATTGTTTTCCCATCAGCCAAATTACAGAAATTTGATGCATTCCTTTTAGATAACAACACATTCATTTTATTTTCTGGAGTCTTACCTAGAGAGCTCAGCTCCGAAATTCTTCTCATCATCAACTGTGAATAGCTCATACATGAGAACACCTGAACTCCACCAGTCAACTGCCTAAAAAACAATTTGACAGACTATTCATTAATGTGTAGTTTATTAGAAAAATGAACAAAATAAAGCTGTATATTTGGAAAATACTTTATTTACTTAGTTTTAAAAGTATATATTATGCTCAGAGGGGAAAGGAGGAGGAGGGAGAGATAGAAACATCAATGCTGAGAAAGAATCATCGATTGGCTGCCTCCTGCACACCCCATAAAGGGGATAAAGCCCCCAACCTGGGCATGTGCCCTAACCAGGTATCGACCTTGATTTCCTGGTTCATAGTTTGGCGGTCAATCACTGAGCCACACCAGCCGGACTGAAAATATTTTATCAAAAAGATATTGTACATAGCTCTCTGTGCAAGGAGTATTAAATTAGCACATGCAAGAAAGTCATTTAGAGAACAAATATGCAGGTATCCTCAGAACAGAATTTAAACATTTAGGCTGTCAACCAATGAGCTAAAAGTGTTTTAATTATTTCTAAGCTAGTAATTATTTTATTTGGGTTAATTAAAAAACTCATTCTTAATTTAAAATAAATTTAAAAATTTTTAAGTAAATGCAATATTCAGACTTACGTTATAGGAAAAAAAAAGTACCGATTGGCATTTTTATTAATTATCCAGTTCCAATAACTGTTATGAAATTACTTAAAGTGAAACTGGACAACCAATGGGTCCAGGCTGCTGGTTACTACTTGAACGAATGTAGCAGACACTGGGTTGGCTCATATATGGTCTTTATTCCATTAATGTGGGCAGAATGGGAGAGCAGCAGGTCATCCACAAACATCTGCTCTACTCTCCCCATAAGCCAGCTGCTCATCTTGGGTAGAATGACACAGATTCCACGGGAAAGAAGAAATTACATGCATGGGAAAGTAGGCAAGGTACAGTGGTTACAGGTTACATGCAATGCGTGCTGGGGGTTGGCAGAGGGCGGGTGCCTCAGGGACCAGCTTACAGGCAATGCCATTCTCAGGAGCTGCATTCCCATGTTAGCTCCCACGCCCCAGGGCGTACAACTCTCAAACAGATTAGAACACGCTTTCTCTAATCAAAACAGAACAATCATGGTTAACAGAGCATGATTAATATTTCTTATAATTATAGCTAGTCCCCAATATTCTATTACTGCCCCTAACAAAAGAACAAAAATGAAAAAAAATCCCACCTAAATGTGTTATTATTTCATAACTACCTCAATCAATTTCTCTTATAGAATCCGTCTCATAAATGTAATAGTCTTCATTTGTGGGAAGCATAATGAGAATTAAAATGATGTCAAACAAAATGTGATCTAAACTGGAAACAAATTCATAGATGTAGTTACCGGAACTGAGAACTCAGCAAATAACATATAAATTTAAAGAATCTTCTCCCGGCTGGTTTGGCTCAGTTGATAGTGTCGACCAGCAGACTGAAGGATCCCTGGTTCAGTTCCGGTTAAGGGCATGTACTTTGGTTGCAGACTCCTCCCCGGCCCGGGCCCTGGTTGGGGAGGGTGCTGGAGGCAACCAATCGATGTGTTTCTCTGATATCAATGTTTCTCTCTGTCTTTCCCTCTCTCTTTCACTCTCTCTAAAAATCAATGGAAAAATATCCTCCAGTAGGATTAAAAAAAAAAAAAGAATTTTATTTATTGAAAATTACTTCTTTTATCATTATTATTCAAATCAAGATTTCAATAAATGTTGTATTTATAAGCTTATGCCAATGAGTTATGAAGTGGATGCTAAAATTTTAAACTCTCTGCTCCCAATTTTTTGGGCCAACGTTTCAGAGAAATGATGCAAAATTTATGAACCTAGAGTTATTTTAAGGAAAATACATAACAATGACACAGAAAACAGGATGAGGCCAACTGAAACCACAAAAGAGTGAGTGCCAGCCTGGCACGGCGATGTGCATGTTGTATACATTGTATCTCATTTAACCCACTCAAAGTCATCAAGATTTTCCATGAATTCCCATTGACTTAGCTGAATTTTGGACCTTGGATATGCAGAAATCTTAGGAGGAATATAAGATTTTCTTTTCTAAAAATTGGTTCCATGACCAGACTGGGGCGGCTCAGTTGGGTGGGTCATCATTCTGTACATGAAAGGCTGTGGGTTCAATTCCCAGTCAGGGCACATACCTAGGTTGGGCGTTCAGCCCCCATTGGGGGTGCATATGAGAGGCAACCAACTGATGCTTTTCTCTGACATCAAGGATTCTCTCTCTCTCTCAAATCAGGAAGCATATCCCTGGGATAGGATTTAAAGAAAGAATGGGTTCCATTAGGTCTTAGAAGGTAATTTTCAAATTTTAACTTCCAAATTCTTACCAAATTTCCCAATAGTTTCAAAGAATACCTTGAAAAGAACTAAACCGGCAATACAATTTTTTTTATTTATACAAGCATTTTTACTGGCACCTGAACCTAGTTGGCCTTGCTCAGTGGTTGAGTGTCAACCTATGAGCTAGGTGGTCATGGTTTGATTCCAGGTCAGGGCACATGGCCCAGTTGTGGGCTTAATCCCCAGTGTGGAGTATGCAGGAGGCAGCCAAACAATGATTCTCTTATTGATATTTCTCTCTCCCTTCCCCCTCTCCCTTCAACTCTGAAACCAGTAAAAAAATTTATAAAAGCCCTACCCGGTTTGGCTCTGCGGATAGAGTGTCAGCCTGTGGACTGAATAGGCCTGGGTTCAATTCCGGTCAAGGGCACGTACCTCGGTTGCAGGCTCCATGGCGAGGGTAGGAGGTAACCAATCAATGTTTCTCTCACATCAATATTTCTCTCTGTCCTTCCCTCTCTCTCCTACTCTCTCTAAAAATCAATGGAAAATACCCTTAGGTGAGGATTTTTTAAAAAATGATGCTGAAAAACAAACAGATAAATAATAAAATAAATTTAAAATATATATCTTGATCTTGAAGGGGAAAGTGGATGTTATCGGACACCTGAAAAGCCCGGAGAATCTACAACTGAACAGCTGCAAACCCAAGAACACCGGTCCCCAATTGGCACAAGCACACGGATTCAGAGGAGCTCTACACTCCCTCACAGAAAGGAGAGAGAGAACTACATAACCAGACACCCGGAGAAGAGAGATCATGGGGAGACAAAGAAACAGCCTGCATATGAAAGAAAAGCAGGCATCACCAGAAAAGGAAGTAAACGAAATGGAGGAAAGCAACCTGTCAGAGAAAGAATTCAGAGAAATGGTCATAAGGTGGATGAAAAGAATGGAAGACAAATTCAACAATATGTGTAAGAACCAAGAGGAAATGAAGAACCAAGAAGAAATGAAAAATGACATTGCTGCTGTAAAGAACTCAATAGAAAGCATCAAGACTATACTAAAAGAAGAAGAGGACCGCATCAGTGAGCTGGAAGACAAGGTAGGAAAAAATACCCAAGTAGAGCAGATTCTACGAAAAAAAATTAAAAAGCAGGAGGAGAGCCTAAGGGAACTTTGGGACAACACGAAACAAAGCAACATCCGCATAATAGGGGTTACAGAAGGAGAGGAAACTGAGCAAGGAATAGAAAACCTGTTTGAAGAAATAATGACAGAAAACTTCCCTGATATCGGGAAGAAAAACCCCACACAAACCCAAGAAACTCACAGAGTCCCAAGCAAAATGAACCCCAAAAGACCGACACCAAGGCACATTATAATTAAATTGGCAAACACCAACAACAAAGTATGAATCTTAAAAGCAGCCAGAGAGAGACAGAAAATTACCTACAAAGGATCCCCCATCAGACTAGCAACTGATTTCTCAACAGAAACACATCAGGCCAGAAGGGAATGGAATGAAATATACAAAGTCATGCAAAGGAAGGGTCTGAATCCAAGAATACTGTACCCAGCAAGGCTATCAATCAAAATTGAAGGTGAAATCAGGAGCTTCACAGACAAAAAAAGGACTAAGGGAGTTTATTACCACCAAACCAGCAATGCAAGAAATGCTAAAGGGTCTGCTGTAAAAAAAAAAAAAAAGAAAGAAAAGAAAAAGAAAAAAATAGGAAGCGAAGAAGGAACACAGGGGTAAAGAATAAAAATGGCGACAAACAAGTACCTATCAATAAGAACTTTAAATGTAAAGGATTAAGTGCCCCAATCAAAAGACATAGGGTAACAGATTGGATAAGAAAACATGACCCATATATCTGCTGTCTACAAGAAACCCACCTCAGAAAAAAAGACGCACATAGACTGAGGGTGAAGGAATGGAAAAAGGTTTTTCAGGCGAATGGAAATGAAAAAAAAGCTGGGGTAGCAATACTTATATCTGACAAATTAGATCTCAAAATGAAGGACATAAAAAGAGATAAGGAAGGCCACTTCATACTACTAAAGGGAGCAATCCAACAAGAAGAAATAATTCTGGTAAACATATGCACACACAATACAGGAGCACCCAAATACATAAAAAAAAAATCCTGGAAGATATCAAGGGAGAGATTGACAGCAATACAATCATAGTAGGAGACTTTAATACCCCACTATCACCATTGGACAAATCCTCTAAACAAAAAATCAGCAAAGAAACATCAATCCTAAATGACTCACTAGACCAGATGGAATTAATTGACATCTTCAGAAGATTGCACCCCAAAGCCACAGAATATACATTCTTCTCAAGTGCACAAGGGTCATTTTCAAAGATAGACCATATATTGGGTCACAGGCAAAGTCTCTTCAAATTCAAGAAGATAGAAATCATATCAAGCATCTTCTCAGATCACAGTGGCACAAAACTGGAAATCAACTACAATAAAAACAATAAAAAAAATCAAACACATGGAGACTAAAAAGCATACCATTAAACAATGACTGGGTAACCAGAGAGATCAAAAAAAAAAATTAAAAAATCACGGCAACGAACGACAATGAAAACACAACAATCCAAAATCTATGGGACACAGTGAAAGCAATCTTGAGAGGCAAGTTCATAGTTCTATAAGCCTGCTGCAAAAAACAAGAAACAATGGTAATAAATTACCTAACTCTACAACTCAAAGAGTTAGAAAGAG
Organism: Plecotus auritus; assembly: GCF_963455305.1. NCBI lineage: Eukaryota > Metazoa > Chordata > Mammalia > Chiroptera > Vespertilionidae > Plecotus > Plecotus auritus. The sequence continues at coordinate 12,128,261 of NC_137770.1, forward strand.
AGCAATAAGAAAAGCCCCATGTAAGCAGAAGGAAGGAAATAATAAAGATCAGAGCGGAGATAAATGACAAAGACCCCAAAAAAACAAACAAACAAACAAACAAAAAAACAAAAAATACAAAAGATCAACAAAACCAAGAGCTGGTTCTTTGAAAGGATAAACAAGATTGATGAACCTCTCGCCAGGCTCACCAAGAAGCAAAGAGAGAGGACCCAAATAAACAAAATCAGAAATGAAAGAGGAGAAATAACAACAGACCCCACTGAAATACAAAGGATTGTTAAAAAATACTATGAACAACTCTATTCCAACAAACTGGACAACCTGGTGGAAATGGACATATTCCTAGAAAAATACAACCTTCCAAAACTCAATCAGGAAGAATCTAAACATCTCAATAGGCCAATAATTATGGAAGAAATTGAAGCAGTCATCAAAAAGCTTCCAGCAAACAAAAGCCTGGGGCCAGACAGCTTCACAGGGGAGTTTTACCAGACATTCAAGGAAAAACTAAAACCTATCCTCCTCAGACTATTCCAAAAAATTCAGGAGGAAGGAACACTTCCAAGCTCCTTCTATGAAGCAAGCATCACCCTAATACCAAAACCAGATAAAGACAACACAATGAAAGAGAATTACAGGCCAATATCCCTCATGAACATAGATGCCAAAATCCTCAACAAAATTCTAGCAAATCGGATCCAGCAGTACATCAGAAAGATCATACACCATGACCAAATAGGATTTATCCCAGGAATGAAAGGATGGTACAATATCCGCAAATCAATAAACGTGATACATCACATAAACAAATTGAGAGATAAAAACCACAGTCATATCAATTGATGCAGAAAAAGCATTCGACAAAATCCAACACGCATTTTTGATAAAAACTCTCAGCAAGGTGGGAATAGAAGGATCATACCTCAACATAATAAAAGCCATATATGACAAACCCACAGCCAACATCATACTCGATGGGCAAAAACTAAAACCATTTCTCCTAAGAATAGGAACAAGACAGGGATGCCCACTCTCAACACTCCTGTTTGACATAGTACTGGAAGTATTAGCCACTGCAATTAGACAAGAAGAAGAAATAAAAGGCATCCAAATTGGAAAAGAAGTAAAACTGTCCCTATTCGCAGATGACATGATATTGTACATAAAAAACCCTAAAGACTCCATCGAAAAACTACTAGACTTAATAAATGAATTCGGCAATGTAGCAGGATACAAAACGCCAAGAAATCTATGGCATTTCTATACACCGATAGTGAACTTACAGAAAGAGAGACTAAAAAAGCAATCCCATTTACCATTGCACCAAAAAAATTAAGATACCTAGGAATAAACTTAACTAAGGAGGTAAAAGACCTATACGCAGAAAACTACAGGACACAGAAAAAAGGATAAAGGAAGACATAAACAGATGTAAGAACATACCATTTTCATGGATTGGTAGAACCAACATAATTAAAATATCCATACTACCCAAAGCAATCTATAGATTCAATGCACTCCCCATTAAAATACCAACAGCATATTTCACAGACCTAGAAAGAACTCTCCAAAAATTCATCTGGAATAAAAAAAGACCCCAAATAGCCTCAGCAATTCTGAGAAATAAGAACAAAGTAGGTGGGATCTCAATACCAGATTTCAAGCTGTATTACAAAGCCACTGTTCTCAAAACAGCCTGGTACTGGCACAAGAACAGACATATAGACCAATGGACTAGAATAGAGAACCCAGATATTGACTCAAACCACTATGCTCAATTAATATTTGACAAAGGAGGCATGAACATACAATGGAGTCAAGACAGTCTCTTCAACAAATGATGTTGGGAAAATTGGACAGATACATGCAAAAAAAAATGAAATTAGACCACCAAATTACACCATACACAAAAATAAACTCAAAATGGATAAAGGACTTAAACACAAGACGGGAAACCATAAAAATACTAGAGGAATACACAGGCAGAGAAATCTCAGACATATGCCGAAGCAATTTCTTCACCGATACCACTCTTAGGGCAATGGAAACTAAAGAAAAAATAAACAAATGGGACTACATCAAAATAAAAAGCTTTTGTACAGCAAAAGAAACCATCAACAAAACAACAAGAAAGCCCACTGCACGGGAGAACATATTTGCAAATGTTATCACTGGTAAAGGTTTAATCTCCAACATCTACAGGGAACTTATACAACTTAATAAAAGGAAGATAAATGATCCAATAAAGAAATGGGCAACCATTAGACTCTTTTCGAAAGAAGACAGAAGGAAGGCCAAGAGACATATGAAAACCTGCTCAAAGTCACTATTTATCCGAGAGATGCAAATCAAACGACAATGCGGTACCATCTCACACCTGTCAGAATGGCAATCATCAACAAATCAACAAACAACAAGTGCTGGCGAGGATGCGGAGAAAAAGGAACCCTCGTGCACTGCTGGTGGGAATGCAGACTGGTGCAACCACTGTGGAGAACAGTATGGAGTTTCCTCAAAAAACCGAAAATGGAATTCCCATTTGACCCAGTAATCCCACTTCAGGGAATTTATCCCAAGAAACTAGGAACACCAATCAGAAAGGATATATGCACACCTATGTTCATAGCATCACAATTCACCATAGCTAAGATTTGGAAACAACCCAAATGCCCATCAGCAGATGAGTGGATTAGAAAACTATGGTACATCTACACAATGGAATACTACGCTGCTATAAAAAAGAAGGAATTCTTACCATTTGCAGCAGCATGGATGGACCTGGAGAGCATTATATTAAGTGAAATAAGCTGGGCAATGAAAGAAAAATACCACTTGATCTCACTCATTTATGGAAAACAAAGAACTTTATAACCTTACTAGAGGCCCGGTGCATGAAATTCATGCACGGGGGTGGGGGGGGCGGGGGGATCCTACCTGGATTGGGCCTAAATGGGCAGTCGGACATCCATCTCACAATCCAGGACTGGTGGCTCCTAACTGTTCGCCTGCCTGCCTTCCTGATTGCCCCTAACCGCTTCTGCCTGCCAGCCTGATCACCCCCTAACCACTCCCCTGCCAGCCTGATTGATGCCTAACTGCTCCCCTGCCAGCCTGTTTGCTCCTAACTGTGCTCCCCTGCAGGCCTGGTCACCCCTAACTGCCCTCCCCTGCAGGCCTGGGTCCCCCAACTGCCCTTCCCTGCAGGCCCGGTCACCCCTAACTTTCCTCCCTTGCAGACCTGGTCCCTCCCAACTGCCCTCCCCTGCTGGCCATCTGTGGTCGCCATCTTGTGTCCACATGGGGTCAGTCATCTTTGACCACACGGGGGCAGCCATCTTGTGTGTTGGAGTGACAGTCAATTTGCATATCTCTCTTTTATTAGATAGGAGGATTAGATAGGATAGAGACTTGGTGCACGGGTGGGGGCCGGCTGGTTTGCCCTGAAGGGTGTCCCGGATCAGGGTGGGGGTTCCCTTGGGGCGTGGTATGGCCTGGGTGAGGGGCCTGTGGTAGTTTTCAGGCCGCCCCCGCCCCCCCCCGCCCCCCCCCCGCACCTGGCAACCCAAGTGGAGGTCCTGGTATCTGGGATTTATTTAACTTCTATAATTGAAACTTTGTAGCCTTAAGCGGAGGCCAAGGCAGGCCAGGGCTGCCGAAGCTTGGCCTCCTCCATCACCGGGGGCAACTCAAGACTCCTGTTCTCTCCAGCTCTGTGGCTGCCGCCATTTTTGTTTGGATTTATTTATCTTCTATAATTGAAACTTTGTAGCCTTAAGCAGATGCCAAGGCAGGCCAGGGCAGGCAGAAAGCTTGGCTTCCTCCATTGCCAGGGAAACCCAAGCCTCCTGCTCTCTTTGTGGCCACAGCCATCTTGGTTGGGTTAATTTGCATACTCGCTCCTGATTGGCTGGTGGCCGTGGCTTGTGGGTGTAGCAGAGGTATATTACTTTTATTAGATAGGATGAACCAAAAGATAGATACAGAGGCAGTAAAGCACCGAACAGACTGTCAAATCACAGCGGGAAGTCAGGGGAGTGTTGGGGAGGGGGGGAAAGAGATCAACCAAAGGGCTTGTATACATGCATATAAGCACAACAAATGGACACAAGACACTGGGGGGGTGGGATGAGGGCATGCGATAGGGGCTAGGGCAGGCTGGGGGGAGGTCAATGGGGGAAAAAAAGGAGATCTAGGAACTGCTACATGTAATACTTTAAACAATAAAAATATTTTTAAAAATTTAAAAAATATATATATATATCTTACCTAATAATAGGTAATTTACCAAACATGTAAATTGACTGTACCTCTGCTATGCCCACAGCCAATCAGGAGTTAGTATGCAAATTAACCCAACAAAGATGGTGGGTTAATTTGCGTATGCAGGCGTGGAGTAGCCTGGTGGGGCAGGGCACCTGGTATGGGGGTGGGGGCGCGGAGGGAGCTACAGGAGCAGTGCTCCAGCCAGGAGCGGGGATTCGGTGGCTCCCAGGAGGCCAGGAACAAAGCCAGGGGAAGGAAGGCCTATTCTTCCATGAATATTGTGCAATGGGCCTCTAGTATATATATGAAATAATAATTCTCTTAAAAAACAAAAATAGCCCTAACCAGTTTGGCTCAGTGGATAGAGTGTCGGCCTGCGGACTCAAGGGTCCCAGGTTCGATTCTGGTCAAGGGCATGTACCTTGGTTGCGGGCACATCCCCAGTAGGGGGTGTGCAGGAGGCAGCTGATTGATGTTTCTCTCTCATCGATATTTCTAACTCTCTATCCCTCTCCCTTCCTCTCTGTAAAAAATCAATAAAATATATTAAATAAATAAATTAAAAAAAAAAACACACAAAAATAAAAAAGAAAGTTACAGAGTACTCGCCCTAACTGGAGAGGGCAATAGGTCTCAGCTGAGGCCCCACATAAAAAAACCTGGGGAGGTTAAACAGACAAGGCCCCTCTCCTCCTAGGCTAATGCCTCTGGTCCTGGTGGGGCCCTCTTCCAACGTGATCAAAGGTTCTATGGTGAGTCTGCTGCACAGCCGAGTCCAGCACCACGGGCTAAGTATGGGGGATGCTCAACTCACAGGGACTCCCCTGCACACGGGCCACTCACAGGGTCTCACTCAGAAACGCAGTTGTCATTCGATCCCTCAGAACTCCTTCTGACCAGGCCCAGCACCTGACTCACAGCTCCAACTACCTCCCTGACTTCCATGATGGGTTCACATCCACAGGGAACTCAAAGCACTTAGGAGTAAAAGTGACTCACCAAAGCTCTTTGCAATTTCCTCAGTGTCTCTACAGGCTCAGGGTCAAAGCCCAGAATCCTCTGCATGTTATTGTTCTTCAGTACCAACATCATTTCCAGCATAAAGGGAATCCTAAAAATATAAACAAAAGAAAGAGAAAGCTATCATTTCAAATTGTCTATATAACTGACCTTCAACTTGGGAAGAAATAAACCAACTCTGCACGTGGCCATCACTGCTGATAAACCAGATGGTCTCAGGCAGACCATCCCACTCCAGCCTCTGCAGTAATTTAACATAAATCTGGCATAGGGCCTCCACCAGACCTCCACTGGGGCCTTGACCACTACCCACAATTCTCTAGTTCCCTCTCCTGCTCCCCCCCCTCCCAACTCCTCCCACTGATCCCCCCAAATGCGCTCCTCCCTCCTGGCCCTGTGCTCTGAGTCACCCCTCCTCTCCACAACAGTTGCCATTCCTTCCCCCACTCCTGGCCTTTTCATTTCTTTAACTTTTAATCTGGAACAATGTCATACTGAGAGAAAAGTTGCAAGATCAGTAGAGACTTCCCACATACCCCTTTCTGAGATTTCTCCAAATGTTGACCTTTTATTGATATAATTCACGAACCATCAAACATCCATTCAAAGTGTACACTGAGTATATTTAAGGTTGTGCATCATCTCCACAATTTTAGAACATTTTCATAGCTCACCAAAAAGGAGCTCCAAACACATATTAAAAGCCATGCCCCGATTCCCCGCAACCTGCCAGCCCTAGGCAACCCGGAGAGTACTTTCAGTCTCTGCTGACTTCTGTGTTTTTAATTTATTTATTTTTAAAAACATATTTTTATTGCCCTAGCCGGCTTGGCTCAGTGGATAGAGTATCAGCCTGTGGACCTAAAGGTCAAGGGCCAGGAATCAAACTAGGACCTCCTGGTTCATAGGTCCATGCTCAACCACTGACCCACGTTGGCCAGGCCAACATCTGTGTTTTAAACCTGACCTCTGGGCATTCAATACAGGGGAAGCTTCTTCCCTGTGACACTATGGCCTGTCTCCGGTGACCTTCCTCCCACTCTTCCTCTCAAATGTCTGAATGTCAGTGATGCTAACCCTGAGGCTTCCCATCTCAGGGCCTCAGGACCTCCTCAGAGGGCTCAGACCACAACTCCTCCCAGTGACTATTATGGGATTTCAGAAAAGAGCCCATCTTCCCTTTTGAGCCTGTGTCTCCTGCTGCATGTACTGCCCACTGAAGGCCCAAGCTGAGAACATGGGCTGACCCTGGCCTTCCCTCTTACCCATACCCTACCTGGTCAGTCCTCACTCCCACACCCACACCCACTCCAACTGAGCTAATCCTCCCACCGCCATCTCCGACCCCTGAAGAGGGGTATACCTGCCTGACCACCTCCGTCTTTCACGTTGTAGCCAAAGGAATCATTAGCACAAAGACTTCCCGTGCCATTTTCCCACTCAGAACCCTTCAGGTGCCTCCAGGATAAAAGCCAAAGTCCTTACAATGGCCTCTGCCCTGCTCCCCTGTGGGCCCCACACGAACCCTTTTCCTGGTTCTCACACATCCCTAGGGGCTTCCCCGCCCTCCCCTATCTCTGATCTGCAGAAAAGGAAATTAGGTAAGAGCCATGCCCAGCCCTGCTTCATAGAAGGGGAAACTGAGGCTTGGAAGATTCAGGTCACATTGCTGTCCAGGGGCTGAGCCAGAAGTCCAGGTGAGCTGACATCTGAGCCCCGAACCACATGGCCTTCCTCAGTAAACATTTTTTGAATAGATGAGTGTTAAATAAATCAATTCTTAAACTCACAAAATATCCTAGTTCTTAGTAATGAAACAAGGCTTGTTCACATCCTATATAATAAAAGCCCAGGGACCGAACGGTGGAACAACCAGAACGACGACCAGTTGACCAGTCACTATGACGCGCACTGACCACCAGGGGACAGATGCTCTGACTGGTTGGTTAGCTTGCTGCTGGGGTCCGGCTGATCGGGACTGGGTGAGATGGGCCAGACATGCCCTGGAGCCTTCCCATGGTCCCTCTCCAGCCCCGAGCATGCACTGGTGGGGTCCTTTGGCCTGGCCTGTGCCCTCTCGCAATCTGGGATCCTTGGGGGATGTCGGAGAGCCAAATCCATGCACCGGGCCTCTAGTTTTAAAGATTAAAAAATCAAATCACAGAAGCAGAAGATAACAGATTACTAGGAAATAAAACATAGCATTTACACCACTTATTTTTATGTGCTGGTCAGCTTCTGAGGATTGAGGCACTTAGGAGGCAGGTCGAGTGACCCATGGTACCTGGTCTTGTCCTGGAACTTGCCGCCTGCCCCGCTGGCTTTGGCCTGGGTCTCTGTGATCACTTCCAGGGACAAAACATCATCTTTTCTCAATGAAAAGCCCACATTTCTCAGCATTAATAGAAGCAGTTCAATACCTTTCTCTGTGAAAGTTCCAGTAAGTTTTTCCAAATGAGGAGAGACTGTACCATGTGGAAGTCATACAAATGGGCAATGATGGTGAACAGGCTGCCACCCTCTTTGCCCTCGCTTCCCTTTTTAGAGACGTCATCAAACTTCCTCACTGTGGCCTCCAGAAAGGGGGCTCCGACCTGCACGAATGAAACAGACCAAACGTCATCGCAAACACCTGACAATCGTGGCAGCAAGTTCCTCTCAGGGATCCTTCTTTTCAACAAGCTGAAGAGTTTATGCTGAAAGAGTCAGTACTTTTAAAATCAACGCATCAATATACACACGGTAGGATACACATGCCCACAGGGCATCCGCTTTAAAAACCAGTCTGGGTGTACAGTATCGATACACGGCCACACGGACTGGTGGATGCAGCACAGAGCAATCCGCCACAGCACTGGAGCCTCCCCTGTAAGCACACCCTCTCATCTTGTAGGTCAAGGTGGACTGCCTCGGCCAGCAGCCATCTGGCTCACTGGAAAAAGACCACCGCCTATCTCTGTCTGCAAAGCTGCCCATCTAACAGCACTCATTCTGAAGTGTGCACTGAGCCTGGAGGAGGCATGGAGTGGTGTCGAAGGTCCAGTTGGGAAGTGAGACGTGCACAAACGCAGTCCTGCAGGACCTGGGAAGGAAAACCCCGAGACAGAACTAGCAGCTGTGACCAGCCACTCGGCCACTAGACGTAAAAGATTAAACTCCGAGGAACAGGAGCGGGAAGAGGAAACCTGGAGGGGAAGAGTAGGTTATGGGGGGCTGCTTCAATTGTGAGTGCAGGTGAGCTCAAACAGACAGGTTAGAGTGTGATATACACGTGTCATTGCTGAAGGGCAGACACTAAACGCTAGAAGACTCCAGAGAAAGGCGCAGATGGGCAGGAGGGAGTGACTTCACAGAGGCCAGCGCCCATAGACAGGGGATATTCTGTGGGTAACAAGTAATAAATGTAACCTGTAAACTCCCTACTGGAGCCCCTTCACGAAAATCAACCTGAAGAGCATACTATGACCACAACATTATGCTCAAATATAACTTAAAAAAGAGAAATTAGCCCAGCCAGCATGAATAAGTGGTTGAGAGTCGACCTATGAACCAGGGACTGGAGGTTTGATTCCTGGTCAGGGCACAGGCCCAGGTTGTGGGCTCAATCCTTAATGTGGGGCCTGCAGGAGGCAGCCGGTCAATGATTCTCTCTCATCATTGATGTTTCTCTCTCTCCCTCTCCCTTCCTCTCTGAAATCAACAGAAAGGTATTTTTAAAAAGAAATTAGAATTCTGCAGACATAAAAATAATTTATGTATAAAATACTCAGGTTGAGCCCTAACTGGTTTGGCTCAGTGGAGAGAGGGTTGGCCTGCGGACTGAAGGGTCCCAGGTTTGATTCCAGTCAAGGGCATGTACCTTGGTTGTGGACACATCCCCAGTAGGGTGTGTGCAGGAGGCAGCTGATTGATGTTTCTAACTCTCTATCCCTCTCCCTTCCTCTCTGTAAAAAATCAGTAAAATATATTTTTTAAAAATACTCAGGTTGAATGTTTTCAACACACGATTGGAATTAACTACATCAAATATCTGAAATTCTGAATGTATGTTATGTCTTCAATATAAACTATAACTTAGTAGAGCGTTTAAAACGAGCAATACCATTCATGTTGCTGAAGTTGCTAAGCACGTACATTAGTTCCGATGGGACTTTCACACAACTCCGCAGAGACCTCATGTTTGATTGATAAATGACTCAGGAGCAGCTCAGTGACGGACCCATGGGCTCCTGACACACTCTGGGTCCCACGAGGACGCTCCTGTCACCACAGAACTGGAGCTTAATGGACGCCGCACCCGGAGAGCTTATCGCTCTGGCACAGGTTTCAGGGGACGCCATGCGCCGAGGCACCATGATGAGGCCCCCGCATCGAGTCATTTCCGGTGTCCTTCGGGCCAGGAGAGCAGGTTGACGTGGGAAGTGGCCCGATGACCTCCTGTGCTCCCGTCCAGTGGCCGCCTGACCTGCTGCAGGTGGTCAGGGTCTGTGGCTTTCACTACAACTCGGTGACATTCTGTCTGAGCCCAAAGCCTTTGGCTGAGGAGGATCCCGGTCCTTCTCAGGAGGACTTGGGCCCCGGGAAGCCCTGGGACAGCGCCCTGAGCGGGGCCACACAGGGCAGAGGCAGGCGCCGCGCCGGGCTCCATCACCCTCTGCAGGGAGGGCGGGCCTGGCCTGTGAGGAGGAGTCTTTCTCAGAAACAAAACCCCGACTCAGAAGGCGTCCCCTAAGCAGCTGGTCCACTAAGAGCGGGGAGTCCCACCCTGAGCGGGGCCGGTCCTCAGCCCGCGGCCACCACTTCCCATCTTTGCTGCAGAACACGTCTCCCCGCGGGGCTGCCCTCCGGGGTCGCCCGCACCAGCTCCCCTCCCCCCGGCAGAGTCAGCCGCCTCAGGGCCCCGCCCGACGCCCCAGGCCCACGTCCCCCTCGAGGTTTCCAGGGTCCCGAGCTGCCAGCAGCTACACTGGCCAGGCACTCCTACGCCCCTGGACCCTGCCATCTTCCCAAGGCCCCTCGCTGACTTCCTGCAGGGGCGGGACTTCCGGGCGGAGAGCGGCGCTCTGTGAGGGGCGGGGCGGAGTCCCCTGCTGGCGGGCGGCGTCAGTGCAGGGAACCGCGCAGCCGCAGTGTGTCTCCTCTCTAGCCCAGCTGTACAAGGAGCAGGTGGTGAGTGCAGAAGTTCGTCCTTCCTTCATCCTGGAAAGCCCTGCAGGTCATGGCACAGAGGCCTCTTCCTGCCCTGCCACGGAAGGGGCCGTGCTTGTCCAGGGCGTGAATCTTGAGTCACATAGGTGCATTGAGCGGGGAAAGAACATGCCCATAGGGAAATGTGTCCTTGTGCCTGGGCGTGTATTCACCAGTATTTACAGGAAATTCCTACTCTGCTGTTCTGAGACTGGTGTTTCCACTCCACCTTGGGCCGCGTGATACCTCTTCTGAGGTGTGTTCTACAGTGTCCCCAAATCCATGCAATGGGACATAATGACCATGGCCTTATTTGGGAATAGGGCCTTTGCAGATGTAATCAAGTTCAGAGGCCCTGGCCAGTTTGGCTCAGTGGATAGAGTGTTGGCCTGCACACTGAAGGGTCCGGGGTTCGATTCTGGTCAAGGGCACATGCCTGGGTTGTGGGTTCAATCCCCAGTAAGGGGCGTGCAGGAGGCAGCCCATCAATGATTCTCTTTCATCGTTGATGTTTCCATCTCTCCCTCCCCTTCTCTCTGAAATCAAATAAAAATATATTTTAAAAAAATTCAAGTTCAGAGGAGGCCTTGGGTCTTGGATGGGTGGGCCCTCACCGCAGTGACAGGTGTCCTTGTAAGAGGGAATTAGACTCATTCGCAGAGAGAAGGTCATGTGACTTGGACGCAGAGATGGGTGGGGAGGATGGGTCGCCAAGCCAAGGAACCAAGGGCAGCTGGCAGCACCAGAAGCAGGGAGAGCTTTTCCCTTGCAGCCCCAGAAGGACCAACCTTGCCCTCTCCCCGATTTCCGGGAGTGAGTGTTTCACAGGCAGTGTGCCTGCCCACCTGCCCGGTCACTGTCTCCTAAGCTCCTGGAGAGAAGCCACAGGAGAGGAAGGGACTCCCAGCTGCAACCCCCAGTCTAGGGGTGAGGAGCAGGAGGAGGGGGTGGCTGGGGCACTGGCCCATCCCTGATGCCCTGGGCACCTCCCATCCTGTGCCCTGACAGGTGGACCAGGGCTGGTATCTGCCCAGAGGGTCTGAGGACCCGTGTGCAGGGCTGTGCAAGGGAGACTCAAGAGCAGGCATGACAAAGTTCATCTTCCATCTGTCCCACCTCCTCCAGTGCTGCGTATACTTAGCACCCTCACTATCCCCACCGAAGTCTCTAAAGCAGTGGTTTTCAACCTTTCTAATGCCGCGACCCTTTAATACAGTTCCTCATGTTGCGGTGACCCCCAACCATAAAATATTTTCGTTCCTACTTCATAACTGTAATTTTGCTACTGTTATGAATCATAATGTAAATATCTGTGTTTTCCGATGGTCTTAAGCTCTACAGCAGCGGTTCTCAACCTGTCGCGACCCACAGGTTGAGAACCGCTGCTGTAGAGCTTAAGACCATCGGAAAACACAGATATTTACATTATGATTCATAACAGTAGCAAAATTACAGTTATGAAGTAGGAACGAAAATATTTTATGGTTGGGGGTCACCGCAACATGAGGAACTGTATTAAAGGGTCGTGGCATTAGAAAGGTTGAGAACCACTGCTCTAAAGGGGCTCCCTTCTGTCTTACACCCTGGAGCCCATGCCTGTCTCTCATCCAATGATGTCTCGGGTGCCAATTGGGAAGAGGGAGTCAGTCTCCCTTTGTGTCAGCACATTTAACAAATGAAGTAAATCCGTTTATTCCCACGGAGTGCTTGGAAGGGGTCTGGCCCACAGTAGCTGCTTAGTGAATGAATGTCAGCGCCCTCCCCAGGCATTCAGGGCAGTTGGTGGACAGGAACTTCTGCTTCTCTGGACCTGGTGGAAGGGCTGGTTGCAAACATACAACATCCCATGAATGACACATGGGCTGACAGGTATGCAACAGGGCAAGTGGTAGGGCCAGGGTGCTGGTGTGCACGCATGTGTGCATGAGTGTGTGTGTGCATGAGTGTGTGTGTGTATTTTGAAGATGTGCCAGTGTTTCACATGTTATCATCCTAGAAATAGCTTAGGGAAAAAGTATCAATATATCTTTAAATTAACAGATAATGCCAAATTTCCAACCCTCCTCTGTGGCAGCTCACACTCAAATTGAGAGTGAGTGCCTGTTCCCCACCCCCCCTCGTTCATTGACTCCTTTATGGGTTTTCATCCTTGCCCATCTGGCAGGTGAAAGGTCAGCATGGAGATGCCCTGTGAGAGGGGATGGAGTGTGGGGGGCCCCTAGGCTGCAAGGTCATCCAACCATCTTCTCCAGCTCCCTTTGCTAGCCAGCCACCGAGCCACAACCCAGCTGCTTTCCCTGGCCTCCACCCCACTGAGCCTGGCGGAGAACATTCAGGCAGACCCTGGGAGCCGCCCAGCTCTTCTCCCATCCTGACCGTGGTCCCCTGCAGCCCCTCCCGCGGGTCCTCTCCAGTGCACGTGCTGGCAGAGCCTCTCTCTCACCCTTGCTGGCCCCTTCCGTTCAGCCACCCTGCCAGGCAGTGGCCCTGGCTGTGCTGGAGCCAGCCTGTGCTGGCTTGGGAGGGCCCATGGTGTTTTCAGGGGCTTCACCAGCCAGGGGTTAACCTCAGCCCTGGCTGAAAAGTAACTTATGTGAACTTGGGATTAAATAATGTCTGTTAAAAACAAAGGCAATACCCCTGGCCTGTGTTGCTCAGTGGGTTGGGCATTGATTGTCCTGCGCACCCAAAGGTCACCAGTTCCATTCCCAGTGAGGGCACAAGTCCAAGTTGTGTGTTTGATCCCTGGTAGGGGTATGTGGGGGTCGCAACTGATCAATGTCTCTCTCTCATCTCTCGCTCCCCATTCCTCTTTTTAAAATAAGTAAAAACATTTTAAATGAACAAAGGCAATAAATACTCCAAATGTGCCACTTGTCATTGTTTTACTGTTACCTATGCTCTTGGGTTATTCCTACCTATTGTACCTGCATGGAGGTGATAGTGTAGAACAGGTGACACAACACATGTATTCCCATCTTGGTGGTTAGGGACTCCAGGTTGGCAGTTAGAAATTGCTTGTGGTGAAAATATTTACACTGAGGAAATTGGCAAATGTTACCAAATCAGGGCTTGATTTGTTTTCTTCAGTGTCTACTCTCTCTAGACTTGAGAAAGTGATGAAGAAAATATTAATAGTAAAGACGCAGAAATCAGATGATCTGGGTTCTTATTTGGCTGTCAACTAGTTTCGAGTGAGTTAATCTCTCTGACCCTCAATTTTATCAGGGGGGAAAAAAAAGGACTGTCCTGGCCAGCATTAAAATAATAAAATAAAATGTATAAACCCTGGCTGAGTTTGATATCCACATGGGAAAAAAATCTTAACCCCTTGCTATAGACTGGATGCTTGTATTCCCCCAAAATTCATGTTGAAATCCCAATCACTAATGTGATTGTTTTTGGAGGTGGGGCCTTTGGGGTGATTAGGTCATGAGGATAGAACCCTCATAAATGGGATTAGCACCCTTAAAGAGACCCCCAAAAACTCCCTCACCCATTCTGCCATGTGACGTTATACTGAGTAGATGGCCATCTATGACCATCTATGAGGACCAACAGCAGAACCTCATCAGATACTGAATCTGCCTCTGTACTAATCTTGGACTTCCCAGCCTCCAGAACTGTGAGAAATAAATTTCTGTTGTTAATAAGCTACCCAGTCTATGCCATTTTTGTTATAACAGCCCAATGGACTAAGCCACCCTTACTGTATACCATACATAAAATTTCAAATAGATTACAGATCAATGTGTGAAATGTAAAATAATAAAGGTTCTATAAGAAAACATAGGTGAGCCCTCCCTGGGCAGCTCAGTTGGTTAGAGCATTGTGCTGATGTGCCAAGGTTGTGGGTTTGATTCCTAGTCATGGCACATACAAGAAGCAACCAACGTTTGCATAAATAAGTGGAACAACATATCAGTGTTTCCCTATCTATCTTCCTTTCTCTCTCTAAAATAAATAAATAAAAATAGAAAACATAGAACATCTTCATGGCCTTGGATAGACAAAAAAGCCTTGAACAAGATACAGACAAAAATTGAAGAAAAGATTGATAATTTGGACTTTGCTAAAATTAAGAACTTTTTTAAATCAAAAAGCTAGAGGTCTGGTGCATAAAAAGTCATGCACTGGAGGGGGAGTCCCTCAGCCCGGCCTGCCCCCTCTCACGGTCTGGGAGCCTTCAGGGGCCGGAGGCAACTCGGCGATCAGGGGAAGGCAACACCCCCATCACACCTCTGCTGCTGCCACTGCCGGCAGTGCAAGCCTCGGCTGGGCCTGGTTACCTGAGCCTCGGGCAGCCCTGGGAGGCTGGACAGCCACCATCCAAGGCTTGACTGTGCCTTGGACGTTGGCTGGGCAGCCACCATCTGAGGCTTGCCTGTGCCTCAGGCTGGCCCTGGGCAGCTGAGGGGACTGGGGGACTCTGGAGGCAGGTGGGCAGAGTGGACAGACCCGCTTAGTGGTGGGCCCAGCCCTGCCGCATGCCTGCTGCCCCTGCGGGGCTGAGGGGACTGGGCATCTCCGTCTTTGAGGGCATGGCAGTCAATTAGCATATTCCCTCCCTATTGGCTGTGGGTGCCACCATCTTTGTGAGGGTGTGATGGTCAATTAGCATACTCCCTCTTTATTATATAGGATAATAGTGATAAGGCAAGCCAAAGATTGGGAGAAGAGACTTACAATGCATATACCTGAAGAGGATTTATATCCAGAATATATAAAGCTTTCCTAAAAATCAATTTTTAAAAAGGACAAGCAACCTAACAAAAATGGATTAAGAATTAAGCATTTCAGCGTGACTCAGTGGTTGAGCGTTGACCTATGAACCATGGTTCCATTCCCAGTTAGGATTGCGGGCTAGATCCCCAGTGTGGGGCCTGCATGAGGCAACCTCTGATCAATGATTCTCTCTCATCATTGATGTTTCTATCTCTTTCTCTCCGTCTTCACTCCTCTCTGAAATCAATAAAAAATTTTTTTTAAAGAATTAAGCACTTCACAAGACAAAATATCCAATTGGCCAATTGCACACGAAAGAGTGTTCAATACCGTTAATCATTAGAGAAATACAAATTAAAATCACATTGAAAAATTTTAGCATATCCACTAGAATGGCTAAAATGTAAAATGGTGAAAAATATCAAGTGCTGATGAGGATGTGGAGCCAGCTAGAATGCATGTGCATTTCTAACAGGAGTGTAAGTGATAGGACTAAGTGGAAAACTTGGACTCTATCTATTCAAGCTAAATAGTATAGCCCAGCTCTATGACCTGGTGTAGGTCTATCCTAGGAGTTAGCAGTGCCTCTCAAGAGAAATGGATGCAAGTATCTGCCCAAAGACATGTACAGTGAAAAACAAGAAACCATAACTACATGCAACAGCATGGATAAGTCAGACATAGTTGAGTTAAAGATATGGTGGTGAGTTAAAAGAAGCCAGTCCTTGCCCAGCCTGCGTGGCATAGTGGTTGTATGTCAGCCTATGAACTGGGAAATCATGGTTCGGTACCCAGTGTGGGGTGTGCAGGAGGTGGCCGGTCAGTGATTCTCTCTCATTATTGATGTTTCTGTCTTTGTCTCCCTCTCCCTTCCTCTCTGAAATCAATATATATGTGCGTGTGTGTGTGTGTGTGTGTGTGTGTATGTGTATATATATGTATGTATGTATATGTATATATTGTACATATGTATTTTTTAAGCTAGTCCTCAAAGACTATGTTCTGTGTAAAGCTATTTATACAAAGGTGAAGACCAGGCAAAGCTAATCTATGTTTATGGAAGTTATAATAGAGGCAACTACTTTGATGGGGAGGGCAGATATTGACTAGGAATGGTAAAGATGGAGGCTGCCAGGATGCTGATAATGTGCTATGTCTGGACTTTGGTATTGATTATAGGTATGGGTAGATATGTAAAAGTTCATTAAACTCTATACTTAACATTTGTTAACTTTATTTAAATACCTCAATTAAAACAATTCTTAAAAAATATACATACGTATCCTTTAAGAAGGCAATTCCACTTTTAGGTAATTACCCTATGGAGGTACTCACACATATGCAAAAGATGTATGCAAAGCTATTAATCACAGGATGCTTATAATAGCATATATTGGTAACAAGTTAAATGTTCATTGATTTTAAAATCTTGGGGTATTCATCCAACAGAATACTATGAACTGCTTAAAAAAGGCAACAGAAGCTCTTATGTAGGGATCTGAAAAGAGCCCCACAATCTTAACAATACATGTTGTGAAAAACAAAGAAAAAGTGGTGTTTACCGTATGCTATCATTTTCATACAAATACCTTTTATGGTAGAGCCTTTTTCTCAAGGGATGCTTTCTTTGCAGGAGAACTTGTCTGGGCAGCAGAAGTGAGAGGGAGATTTATTCTTTAATGAATCCTTTTTTGTATATCCCCTTTGAACTCTGTAGCATGAGAAACTATTGTGTGTGTGTGTGTGTGTGTGTGTTTTAAGTCAATAACACAATTTTTAAAAACTTTAAACACCCTAGGAGGCTGCATGCCCTCCCAAGTCTTCACAGCCCTGCCCCTCAAGGGCCTGAGACCCCGCCTTTATGTCACCAGCCCAGCATCCTCTAGGGATTTTGTGATTCTCATTAGAAGATTCCTGCGTTCCTGCAGCTCTGGGTTCTGTGATTCTACTTCCTTGCTGAACAAATTTGAAGAATGAAATTGTGAGCCTCTTTCTGCATTTTTATCTACCAGCAGCAGGGGGCACTCAGTACTTGAAAATATATGTATGCATGTCCATTATATCTGAAGTGACAAGTGACACCTGTATTGCTGTCTCCTTTTGTTTACAGAGCACCGAATGTAATTTTTCCATGAGTTGATCCCGGATGATGCCTATTCCCATACCTGTGTGGAAGTTCCTTCAAATGCATCAAGCCAATTCTGGAGTTTCCCACGTTTTCTGGAATGCGCAATTGTTCCCAGAAAATAGTTGCTTTGCCACTGAGCCCCTGATGAAACTTCCTAGGCCCCCACCCACCCCACTTCCTCAGGCTGTCTTTGCTTTTGCTAAGAGCCTCCAGCCGCCATGTGACCCCATGTTGGCAGCTGGGCTGGGTGGAGAAAAGCTTTGTGTTGTCCTGCAAACTGCACATGCTGGTGTCAGCAAATAGCATGTTGTGCCTTGCTTGGGCTTAATGGATAGCTCCCTTTCTCTCTCAGGGCCTCAGTTTCCCCATCTGTTCAATGGGTGGTTAGTGAATTTTAAGGTATAAGTGAATGCCTCAGTTTCCCTATCTGTTCAATGGGTGGTTAGTGAATTTTAAGGTATAAGTGAATTTTAAGGTATAAGTGAATGCCTCAGTTTCCCCATCTGTTCAATGGGTGGTTAGTGAATTTTAAGGTATAAGTGAATGCCTCAGTTTCCCTATCTGTTCAATGGGTGGTTAGTGAATTTTAAGGTATATGTGAATGCCACAGAATTCTTTCTC
The DNA here is from genome assembly GCF_963455305.1 of Plecotus auritus. NCBI lineage: Eukaryota > Metazoa > Chordata > Mammalia > Chiroptera > Vespertilionidae > Plecotus > Plecotus auritus. Next base: position 12,146,208 of record NC_137770.1, read on the forward strand.
TAAAGGAAATCTGTCTAAATCCCATGTATAAAATAAATCAAAGTTGAGCAGTCCTATTTGAAGAATGAGGATGAAGAGAATGGGGACTGGAAGAGGGTATGCAGAGCCCCACCCAATTGCTCCCCAACCCTCACCAAGAAGCTCCTGAGGAACCCCAGGGAGTTTTAAATGCCTTTGCACTCAGTATCGGTGTTTTTTAAGAGTCTCTTCTTAGCCCAGCCGGTGTGGCTCAGTGGTTGAGCGCTAACCTATGAACCAGGAGGTCCCAGTTCAATTCCCGGTCAGGGCACGTGCCTGGGTTGCAGGCTCAATCCCCACTGTGGGGCATGCAGGAGGCAGCTGATCAATGAATCTCTCATAATTGATGTTTCTTTCTCCCTCTCTCCTTTTCCCTTCCTCTCTGAAATCAATAAAATTATATATATACTTTTAAAAAAGGATCTCTTCCATCTCTGAGATGCTGGGATTCTCTGGAAGGCTGGTCCAGATCTGGTTCAGGGAAGGGACCTATATCTTATCTTTTTTGTGACATATGCCCCTTTGGAGAATTGTGTTTTTAAATGCATAAAATAATCTGCATAGGAAGACAAAGGAACTATATTAAAAATGATATTGAGCCCTAGCCGGTTTGGCTTAGTGGATTGAGCATCAGCCTGTGGACTGAAGGGTCCTGGGTTCAATTCGGGTCAAGGGCACATGCCCAGGTTTCGGGCTCAATCCCCAGTAGGGGGCGTGCAGGAGGCAGCCGATCAATGATTCTCTCTTATCATTGATGTTTCTATCTCTCTCTCCCTTTCTTTTCCTCTCTGTAATCAATAAAAATATATTTTTTTAAAAAATGATATTGAAATACGGTTATAAAAATATTTTTAAATTTTGTGGTTAAATAATCCATGTATATGTTTATTAATACATTAAATAACGATGTGTACAATTAAACCCAGCCTCCTTACTCTGGCTCACAAGGCCCTGCAGGATCTGGCCCAGGCCTCTCTTTCAAGCTCCATCTTAAACAGATGTCCCTCGTATGCAAACAATCCAGCCATCCCAAACTTGGGAACATTCCGATGTTCCCATTGCCTGGAAATTTTTTTTCCACATGCCCTCTGGACCCCACCACCAACAATCCCATGTCTTATGGCTGGTCCCTCCCCATCCTTCAGGTCTCAGTATAAAAGTCTCCCCTCTGAGGCCTTCCCTGGCCACCCTGAGTAAACTAGGTCCCGACTTTCTCCACATGGTACCCCACTCAATATAATTTTATTTTGTACTAGAGGCCCGATGCATGAAATTCGTGCACGGGCGGGGGGGGGGGGTGTCCCTCAGCCCAGCCTGCACCTTCTCTAATCTGGGACCCCTCGAGGGATGTCCGACTGCCCATTTAGGCCCGATCCTGGTGGGATCGGGCCTAAACGGGCAGTCGGACATCCCTCTCACAATCCAGGACTGCTGGCGCCCAACTGCTCACCTGCCTGCCTTCCTGATTGCCCCTAACCACTTCTGCCTGCCAGCCTGATCACCCCCTAACCACTCCCCTGCCAGCCTGATTGATGCCTAACTGATCCCCTGCCAGCCTGTTTTCCTCTAACTGCCCTCCCCTGCAAGCCTGGTCACCCCTAACTGCCCTCCCCTGCAGGCCTGGTCACCCCTAACTGCCCTCCCCTGCAGGCCTGGTACCCCCCAACTGCTCTCCCCCGCAGGCTTGGGTCCCTCCCAACTGCCTTTCCCTGCAGGCCTGGTCGCCCCCAACTTCCCTCCTCTGCCGGCTTGGTCACCCCTAACTGCCTTCCCCTGCAGGCTTGATCGCCCCCAACTGCCCTCCCTTGCAGGCCTGGTCCCTCCCAACTGCCCTCCCCTGCTGGCCTGATAGCCCACAACTGCCCTCCCTTGCAGGCCATCTTGTGGTTGCCATCTTGTGTCCACATGGGGGCAGGATCTTTGACCACATGGGGGCAGCCATCTTGTGTGTTGGAGTGATGGCCAATCTGCATGTTACTCTTTTATTAGATAGGATAGAGGCCTGGTGCACAGGTGGGGGCCAGCTGGTTTGCCCTGAAGGGTGTCCTGAATCAGGGTGGGGGTTCCCTTGGGGCATGGGGCAGCCTGAGCGAGGGGCCTGTGGTGGTTTGCAGGCCGGCCACGCCCCCTGGTGACCCAAGTGGAGGCCCTGGTATCTGGGGTTTATTTATCTTCTACAATTAAAACTTTGTAGCCTGGAGCGGAGCCAAGCCTTCTGCTCACTCCCTGGCGGCAGCCATTTCTGTTGGGATTTATGTATCTTCTATAATTGAAACTTTGTAGCCTTAAGCGAGGCCTGGGCCTGCCAGGGTGTGCAGAAAGCTTGGCTTCCTCCATCGCCGGGGGCAACCCTAGCCTCCTGCTTTTTCCAGCTCTGTGGTTGCCGCCATTTCTGTTTGGATTTATGTATCTTCTATCATTGAAACTTTGTAGCCTTGAGTGGAGGCCTAGGCTGGCAAGGGCAGGCAGAAAGCTTGGCTTCCTCCATTGCTGGGGAAACCCAAGCCTCCCTCCTGCTCTCTGTGGCCATAGCCATCTTGGTTGGGTTTATTTGCATATTCGCTCCTGATTGGCTTATGGGCGTGGCTTGTATGTGTAGCAGAGTGATGGTTAATTTGCATATTACTCTTTTATTAGATAGGATAATTTTATAATTATGAAAATTTATAATAATTTGCATGGTGAGTATATACTGTTATTTATGTACTTAGTGTCCACCTCCCCTCCACAAATGCATGGACCACATCTTTCTCTGTTTCCCTATTTAATACTTCTCACCTAGGACAGGGCCTTCTACATGCCAAGTGCTAATCTAGTTGTTAAATGAATACATGCAGTGGGCCCACCGTGTGGGTAAGAGTTGCTAGTTCCATGAAATAGGTAGATACCTATTGCTTACATATGCATAGTTATGAAACCTGGCACACAGGTGCTTCATAAATGGCAGGGATAATTTTTGTGTCCCTCTGAGTTTTCCCTGCATGTCCTTCTGCTCATTCTTCTCTATCCAAAGTCCCAGCTCCATCCAAAACGAATGCCTACCTCCGGGGCGCTCCCATACAGCCTGCCTGTCCCACAAGGCCCATCTGCTGCTTTCCAAAGTCATCTCAAGAAGCTTCCCTACTGGGCTTTCAAGGACCCCAGGACCATGGAGGTGGGCCATTCTATTCCGCTGAAATCCTGGAGGCATGCCTGGCCTGCAAGCAGTCAAATTACTGGTAGAGTTCCCCCTGCCGGAGAGGAGAGGGAGTCTCCATCACCCCTCAGAGGAGATTTCATCTTTGCCGTTGGGTGTGACTTCGGTGGAGTGGCCAAGGGGCAGGGCTAGAGCAGCCCGTTTCCTCAGGAGCCAGGAAGCTGAGAAGGAAGGAAGAGTCTCAGGAATGAGGGATGTTGAGTGGGTTCTCCCTGGTCCCAGGGGGGGAAGGGCGGAGAGGACAGATGTCTGAGTCATGTGACAGGGTTCCAGAAGGAGCACTGCCAAAATCATTGCCCTGTAAATTGACTGCTAGTTGTGGTTTGGGGATACAGTGCCTGCAAGTGGGGTAGCTGAAGGGCCTGTACTTCCACATAGCAAGTGGCCAAATAAACGTGTGCTTGCTTCAGTCTGTGTTCCTCCCGACTGGCCGGTTCGCCCCTAACTGGGTGGCCGAGGCAGCCTAGCAGGGACTCCGTGCTCTGCTTTACCGCTCCAGGATTATTTCCTAGCAGTAGACAACTGTAGGGTGGGACCGCATCCCTGGGGTGACCTTTCCTCCCCTGCCATATGGCTGGTCATGTGGTTTAGACTCCCTGACCTTTCCTCCCTCGAGATAACATCTAGGCCTCCGCTGTGTTTCAGCTCCAGGCCCAGAAAGGCAGCAAAACCAGATAAGCAGTGCCAAGGCTGGCCTCCGGACCAGCTGCATCGAATCATGACCCCCTGCCCTGGCACCGACCAATCAGTGGAGACCCCAACCCTGAAAGGACACCCCTGGAAAGCTGCTGGATATTCTATTGAGGTCTTCCCCTGGGACCTCCTCCAAAATCTCTACCCATAACACCTTGAGGATGGAGGACCAGGGTGCTCTCCCTCCTGGGAGCTGGCCCCATGCCTTTCCCTCCCCCCTCGCACTTGCCCCAAGTGTGTCCCCTTTACCTGCCTCACTTCTAAGCTCCAAGGGCCTTCCTCTGCCTCTATAACTTGTTTCCTCAGCCCATTTCTTCTACAAGTTACTTCTTCTTCCTCTGTGATTTTCTAAATAAGCACTTTCTTATAGTTTGAGTCTTGGGTCTGACTTCTTTCCTAGCCAGAGCTCAAGTACCGAGGTTGCTGAACCCAGGTCTGGTCTCACCCCGCTGGCCACTTTCAGATCTGGCAGCTTTCTCACCTCAGACAACACAAGTACAGTTATTCTTTATCCGAAGACCTGGGGACTTTTGGCCATTAAAGATTAAGAATCCCCTTTCTTCCTATTTCTAAGGGTATTTTCATTTTCCTTTAAACTTTCATGGTCAGCCTCCCTTAAGCTTCTTTTCCCTCCTGGAGGCCCTTCAGGGTTTGTTAACTCACTCCTCAAAGTCCTTCCGGTTTCTCATGCTCTCCCTCTTGGCAGCCCAGGAGTGCCTTTCCCTTGCCCCTCTTGTTCCACCCAGACACATTGCCTTTGCCCTCTTTCTCCTAAGCTCCAAGGGCCCTTCTTTTGCTTCTGTAACTTGTTTCCTGAGCCTACAAAGCCCAGCGGGCTCACTGGGTAACCAAACCCGGATTCTGCTGCCTGCTGCAATGCAAGCCACACTCCTGAGACAGGGGCTGTGCCCCGGCTGACCAGCAGCCCCTGAACAACGGATGAAGAACAGATTACTCTGACAGTTTCACTGTGGGGGAGAGGGCTAAGGGGCTTGCCTGGCTCAAGGGTCCAAGCAGTCTCAATTGCCTGCCTCCTTAGGCTTTTATTGGAATTTTTATCTTTAGATACAATCAGTAGGGTGAGTAATCGTGGGAGGACACACGTGTTTACAGTGTCCTCTAGGCAAGGGCATCCAGGGATTAAGCATAAGGATTGCATTAACACTGGGGGTCTGCATATGCACAAACTTGTTCGGAAAGGTTCAAGGAATAATTGGGGGCGCCGCCTTCGACCCTCTCCTAAGTCTCCCCTAAATGGGAATTCCGACAAACAGGACAGGCGGCCTTCCACACACTTCCCTTTTATCAGAATGTCCTCCTTAAAAACTTTCCAACCAAGTCTCGTGAGCTCCCCGGCAGTGCTGGTAAAAGGAAAGAGGTTTATTGGAGTGCTGGCATCCCAAGGAGATAGGGCACTCTTCCCAATCCTCAAAAACCCATCTCCCCTTCGCAGAGCAGGCCAGGGTTTTTATCAAGGAGGAGAGTGAAAACAGAACAGAGACCAAGGGGTGGGGGGGAATGTGGGCAATCCCTCTTTTCTGGGAGTAAAGAGAAGGGGGTGGGGAGAGGAGAGACTGAGAGAGTGTTGCTTCTCAAGGTTTCGTCTTCCCCTTCTGCTGAATTTGTAGTTTTACCACGGACACCGGTGGACTTCACAGGTGCACCAGGCATTCCCTTCTCCCCAAAGCAGCTTTCTTTTAAGCTGTAAAAAAGAAGCTAGATAAGAAATAATAACATATGGTTTTAATTACACATTCTTAAGATATCAGAGGTTGGCTGCAGCCTTAAAACAAACAGAATGCATAATCTTTTTATTGCTTAATTGGAATGTTAATTTGTGGTTACAATTTCTATTACCTTGGTAACTTTCTAAATGAACTTTCTCTTACCAGGAGCAGTTTGCCTAGCCCTAGGCAGTTCTGGTTCAGCTTCTCTCATGAGGGCCTCTGATGAGCTGAATCTTTTCTTTTTTCTTTCTTTCTTTCTTTTTTTTTTTTAGTCTGACTGCTTCTTTTTTTTTTTAATTTCTTTATTGATTAAGGTATTACATATGTGTCCTTATTCCCCCATTACCCCTCACCTCCCATTCATGACCCCACCCCCCTGTTGTCTGTGTCCATTGATTAGGCTTATATGCATGCATATAAGTCCTTTGGTTGATCTCTCCTCCTTACCACCCCCTCCCCTACCTTCCCTGAGGTTTCATGTTCTGATTGATGTTTCTCTGTCTCTGGATCTATTTTTGTTCATCAGTTTATGTTGTTCATTATATTCCACAAATGAGTGAGATCAGGTGATATTTATCTTTCTCTGCCTGGCTTATTTCACTTGGCATAATGCTCTCCCGGCTCCATCCATGTTGTTGCAAATGGTAAGAACTCCTTCTTTTTTACCACAGCGTAGTATTCCATTGTGTAGATGTACCACAGTTTTTTAATCCACTCATCTGCTGATGGGCACTTAACGCTGTTTCCAAAGCTTAGCTATGGTGAATTGTGCTGCTATGAACATAGGGGTGCATATATCCTTTCTGATTCGTGTTTCTAGTTTCTTGGGATATATTCCTAGAAGTGGGGTCCCTGGGTCAAATGGGAGTTCCATTTTTAGTTTTTTGAGGAAACTCCATACTGTTCTCTACAGTGGCTGCACCAGTCTGCATTCCCACCCGCCTGACTGCTTCTTTATCGTCCACTTGGTGCAAGGCACACAGTTACTCGGTGTCAGGAAGGCTGGAGTGGGTCTCGGGTAGTAAAGAGCGGAGTTCTCTCAACTTCCTTTTTGGTGTCGTGCTGCTTTGATATAAAAGAACCCAGCTGCCCGGCCAGCATGGCGCAGTGGTTGAGAGTCAACCTATGAACAAGGACGTCCCGGTGTCCTCAAGGAATGGCAGCTGGCTTCCCCCCAGGCCTGGGTGAGTCAAGTGAGTCACCTGGAGAGCAAAACTGAAGGAAGCCCTCATGCTCACGTGGTACAAATGCAAGGTCAGCACCTGCAATTAAATGTCACCCTAAATTTTGTGTCACAGATGCCCTGCCTACCTCAGTCTAGTCTCAGCCTTGTCCCCCACAGTGAGCAATGCAAGAGACCAATGAGGAAGCCACAATACCCTTTCTGTGTCACCCTGGAAGCCAGAAGTCACCACTTCCATCACCCCAATTCAATGTGGGAGAAGAATGCACAAGGACTGTGAGTACCAGAGAGGAGATGCAATAATGTCTGGGATTTGCTATAAAGTAATCAGGACTGGGGGGACTTCGTGAGAGCACAAATCAAACACGACTGACCACCAGCTGATCAATGTTGAGTGTGGTTGATCGGTACATGGAGGTCCATTATACTGTGCTGTCTACTCTAGCAAATGTTTGAGATTTTCCGCAATAAAAGGTTAAGCCCTGACGGGTTTGGCTCAGTGGATAGAGCGTTGGCCTGTGGACTGAAGGGTCCCAGGTTCGGTTCCGGTCAAGGGCATGTACCTTAGTTGCGGGCACATCCCCAAGTGGGGAGTATGTAGGAGACAGCTGAATTGATGTTTCTCTCTCATTGATGTTTCTAATTCTCTATCCCTCTCTCTCTCCATTCCTCTCTGTAAAAAGTCAATAAAATATATTTTTTTAAAAAGTTAAAACAAAAAAAATGGTGTGATATAGGTGGCAGTTTTCCTGCTCAGCCAGAGTGGAGCAACTGCTGGTCCCAACCCAAGTTCACCTTTCTCCTGATGCTGCACAGAGTATGTGGTGACCAGTTGCCTCGTTGGTCAGAATTAGCTGAAAGCTAACATAATAACTTTATCAAAAATAATTTGAAAGGAAAAATAGTCACCCAAAGTCCATAGTTTACCTAGGGCTCACTCTTGCAGAAGTGTCTATATGGAATAATAACATTTATTTTAAAAATTTACACCTGTAAAACAATATTATGTAATTTAAAAATACTTAATTTTTGCATGGGTAGAGATGTAAGAGGGCATAGAGGGGATAAATAGTGATGGAAAAATATAATAAAACTAGAGGCCCGCTGCACGAAATTCGTGCACGGGGGAGGAGGGGTGTCCCTCAGCCCAGCCTGCACCCTCTCCAATCTGGGACCCCTCGAGGGATGTCCAACTGCCCGTTTAGGCCCGATCCCAGTGGGGATCGGGCCTAAACGGGCAGTTGGACATCCCTCTCACAATACAGGACTGCTGGCTCCCAACTGCTCGCCTGCCTGCCTTCCTGATTGCCCCTAACCGCTTCTGCCTGCCAGCCTGATCACCCCCTAACCACTCCCCTGCCAGCCTGATTGATGCCTAACTGATCCCCTGCCAGCCTGTTTTCCTCTAACTGCCCTCCCCTGCAGGCCTGGTCACCCCTAACTGCTCTCCCCTGCAGGCCTGGGTCCCTCCCAACTGCCTTTCCCTGCAGGCCTGGTCGCCCCCAACTTCCTTCCTCTGCCGGCTTTGTCACCCCTAACTGCCCTCCCCTGCAGGCCTGGTCACCCCCAGCTACTCGCCCCTGCAGGTCTCGGTCCCTCCCAACTGCCTTTCCCTGCAGGCCTGGTTGCCCCCAACTTCCCTCCTCTGCCGGCTTGGTCACCCCTAACTGCTCTCCCCTGCAGGCTTGATCGCCCCCAACTGCCTTCCCTTGCAGGCCTGGTCCCTCCCAACTGCCCTCCCCTGCTGGCCTGATCGCCCCCAACTGCCCTCCCTTGCAGGCCTGGTTCCTCCCAACTGCCCTCCCTAGCTGGCCATCTTGTGGTGGCCATCTTGTGTCCACATGGGGGCAGGATCTTTGACCACATGGGGGCAGCAATCTTGTGTGTTGGAGTGATGGTCAATCTGCATATTAGATAGGATAGAGGCCTGGTGCACGGGTGGAGGCCAGCTGGTTTGCCTTGAAGGGTGTCCTGGATCAGGGTGGGGGTTCCCTTGGGGTGTGGGGCGGCCTGGGCAAGGGGCCTGTGGTGGTTTGCAGGCCGGCCAAGCCCCCTGGCCACCCAAGCGGAGGCCCTGGGATCTGGGGTTTATTTATCTTCTACAATTGAAACTTTGTAGCCTGGAGCGGAGCCAAGCCTTCTGCTTGCTCTGTGGCGGCAGTCATTTCTGTTGGGATGTATGTATCTTCTATAATTGAAACTTTGTAGCCTTAAGTGGAGGCCTGGTCCGGCCAGGGTGTGCAGAAAGCTTGGCTTCCTCCATCACCGGGGGCAACCCTAGCCTCCTGCTCTTTCCACCTACGTGGCTGCCGCCATTTCTGTTTGGATTTATGTATCTTCTATCATTGAAACTTTGTATCCTTGAGTGGAGGCCTAGGCTGGCAAGGGCAGGCGGAAAGCTTGGCTCCCTCCATTGCTGGGGAAACCCAAGCCTCCCTCCTGCTCTCTGTGGCTGTAGCCATCTTGGTTGGGTTTATTTGCATATTCACTCCTGATTGGCTTGTGGGTGTGGCTGGTGGGCATGGCTTCTGGGTGTAGCAGAGTGATGGTTAATTTGCATATTACTCTTTTATTATATAGGATTTAAAAAATACTATTATTTTTTAAGGGAAATGTGGGGATATTTATTGATTATTTATTTATTTATTATTATTTTTTTTTTAGAGAGATAAAGGGAGAGAAATATAGAGATAGAAACATTGATGAGAGAGGAACATCATTAACCAGCTGCCTCCTGCATGCCCCCTACCGTGGATTGAGCCTGAAACCTGGGCATGTGCCCTGACCAGGAATCCAACCAGTGACCTCTTGGTTCATAGGTTGATGCTCAATCACTGAGCCACACCAGCTGGGCAATACTTTCTTATTATTTTTAAATATATATTTTTATTTATTTCAGAGAAGACGAGAGAGGGAGAGAGAGATAGAAACATCAACGAGGAGAGATAATCATTGATCGGCTGCCTCCTGCACTCCCCTAACCAGGGACCGGGCCTGCAAACAGGGCATGTGCCATGACCAAGAATGGAACCGTGACCTCCTGGTTCATAGGTTGACTCTCAACCACTGAGCTACACTGGCAGGGCAATAGTTTATTTTTTAAAGAGAAGTTTTAGGTTTGCAACAAAATTGAGAGGAAGGTATAGAGATTTCCCCTATACTCCCTGCCCCCACACATATATAGCCTCCCTCAATATCATACACCAGAACAATACTTTTTTTTTTTTTTTTTTTTTTACCATGGATGAACCTACATTGACACATCATAATCACCCAAAGTCCATAGTTTACCTAGGGCTCACTCTTGGTGTTGTACATTCTGTGAGTTTAGGCATGAGTACATATGACATATCCATCATAACAATGTCACACAGAGTATTTTTACTGCCCTAAAATCCTCTGTACCCTGCTTATTCATCACCTCATCCTCACCCCTGGCAAACACTGAGAGTTTTGCCTTTTTCAGAATGTTACATAGTTGGAATTCTACAATATCCAGCCTTTTCAAATTGGCTTCTTTCACTTAGTAATAAGTGAAAATGTCTTTCATTCTTTTCATCATACCATATAATTTTTATAAATGTATAATTGCATATTGAGAATATAAAGATTTACAGTAATAATAAACATTAATTTATATCAGTGGTTACTTCTGAGTGGAGGATGCAGAGTCAGAGGAGCCTTCATATATAAGTTGCTTTTTTGTTTATTTTTTGTTTTAAATATATATTTTTATTTATTTCAGAGAGAGATAGAAACATCAATAATGAGAGAGAATCATTGATTGGCTGCCTCCTGCATGCCCCCTACTGGGGATTGAGCCCACAACCTGGGCATGTTCCCTTGACCAGAATTGAACCTGGGATCCTTCATTCCGCAGGCTGATGCTCTGTCCACTGAGCCAAACTGGCTAGGGCAATATATAAGTTGTTTTGTTTTTTTTTTTAATATATTTTATTGATATTTTACAGAGAGGAAGGGACAGGGATAGAGAGTCAGAAACATCAATGAGAGAGAGTCATTGATCGGCTGCCTTTTGCATTCCCCCTACTGGGGATCGAGCCCACAACCTGGGCATGTGCCCTTGACCAGAATCAATCCTGGGACCCTTCAGTCTGCAGGCTGACGCTCTGTCCACTGAGCCAAACTGGCTAGGGCAATATATAAGTTGTTTTTTAAAGGTCAGAACCAAATATGATAAAGCTGGATGGTGAGTATATGGGCATTTGTTATTCTATAGTCTTATGTTTAAGATATTTCATAATTAAAAAAATAAAAAAAGAAATATTTCATAATTGTAATGTAAATTATATCTTAAAAAAGCAAGAATACCTACTGCTATTCAACCTTGTACTAAAAGTCTCAACCGATGTAATAAAACAAGAAAAAGGAAAAAAAATTAAGAAATTGGCAAATGATCCAAATACTGCCACAGTGCCTGAAATAAGAGATATTTAAGGGGACTTAGGTAAAGGATTTTTTTAAAAATAACATAAAAGCATTTGTTCAAGTGTAGGAATAGTATGAAGACTTCCTTGAATGATATACGGGAAGATAAGAGGCCCTGAAAGTTTAATAGCATAAACCTAAAAGGATGAGTAGTAGGTTCATTCATAAACTCTGCATAACTTTCCATTGATTCAGGGCCTCATGCATGAAAGCATGATGTTGTTTGGGAGCCTTTATTGAATACTAGAGGCCTGGTGCACAAAATTCGTGCACGGAGTGGGGGGGGGGGAAGTCCCTCAGCCCAGCCTGCACCCTCTCCAATCTGGGACCCCTTGGGGGTTTCCGACCATGTCAGCATGGCTCAGTGGTTGAATGTTGACCTATGAATCCAGGTTTCTGGGTGGTCAGACATCCCTCTCACAATCCAGGACTGCTGGCTCCCAACTACTCGCCTGCCTGCCTTCCTGATCTCCCCCTAACCACTCCCCTGCCAGCCTGATCGATGCCTAACTGCTCCCCAGCCGGCCCGATTGCCCCTAACTGCCTTCCCCTGCCGGCCTGGTCACCCCTAACTGCCCTCCCCTGCCAGTCTGGTCACCCCTAACTGTCCTCCCCTGCAGGCCTGGTCCCCCCCCCCAAATGCCCTCCCATGCTGGCCTGGTCTCCCCCAACTGCCCTCCTCTGCTGGCCTGGTCACCCCCAACTGCCCTGCACTGCAGGCCTGGTCCCCACCACTGCCCTCCCCTGCAGGCCTTGGTCCCCCACAACTGTCCTCCCTTGCTGGCCTGGTCTCCCTCAACTGCCCTCCTCTGCCGGCCTGGTCACCCCCAACTGCCCTCCTCTGCTGGCCTGGTCACCCCTAACTGGCCACAACTGCCCTCCCCTGCAGGCCATCTTGTGGCGGCCATCTGGTGTCCATATGGGAGCAGCCATCTTTGACCACATTGGGGCGGCCATCTTGTGTCTTCGAGTGATGGTCAATTTGCATATTACTCTTTTATTAGATATGACAAGTAGAGGCCCGATGCATGAAATTCATGCACAGGTAGGGTCCCTAGCAGCTGCTGGCTTCCAGCTGAGGCCTTCCTTACCTGGCTGCCGGCTGCCAGCTGGAGCCTTCCTTCATTCCTCACCGCCCCCGGTGGTCAGCACATGTTATTGAGAACGATTGAACTCCCAGTAGGTCTAACTCCCAAGGGGACACTTTGCATATTAGGCCTTTATATAGATAGATGCTTCGTTAGCCAATTTATTGCTTCCTGTTTTGATTCTTTTATTTCCTAAGTCAGCAGTCTCACTTTTAACCAAGTGCTTGTTGTAGAGAAAGAATGAAAAAGAGGAACTCTTTCTCGTGTTAACTATTTTTCTTTTGAAATGACATTAATGTCCATGTGTTTTCCTGAACGTCACATACCAGCTTTACTATGCAATTCAGCTTTGGTTTGGGGAAGTCATGGGTTCCGGGATATCAGCCAAAGAGAATAATGGCTTTGGCAACATATTTTCATGCTCATTGAGGGCTGAAGAGAGAAGATGTGACAAGGGATAATACTGATAGTATTTCTTTGATTTACTGAACCAGAAATTGAAAATAAGTTTTATTTGGGAGAGGAAGTATAAGAAAATGATTCGGCAAGTGCTTTTCAGGGTATGAGGTGAGATCAGCCAGACTCAGCCCAAAGTCTTAGATTCTTTCACCTGTAGCAACATCTAGAGACATCTTGGGGCTGGAAATCAGATAAGCTGTATTCAAGTCCTGCTTGGTGGCTATCTTGCTGTATGATTCACAAGTCATGTTTCCTTCAGTATCTCGATTTCTTTATTTTCAAAGTTATTCCAGTTCTAAAATTCTGCATCCAAAGTCAGAAAGGGACTTCATTAAATCTAGAAAGAAGGTTACCAGAAGTTGGAACAAGAGGGTCTCTGGTCAGCTCTCATGCATTCATTTGGTATTCAGCCAACATTTGCGAAGTGCTTACAATGTTTTGAGGGACTGAATAAAAACACATAGTGGAGGTTCTTAATGTACTAAGCAGTGGTTACTGAGCAAAATATGATGGAGGGAACCAGATCTGTCAAGAGCATTTTGGTGGAGTGCCAGGGTTTTCCTCAGTACGCACTTGGGCAAAGCCCTTTTCTTGAAGATGATTCTCCAGGTAGGGGAATTTCTTGAAATCTTTAGCTTGAGTTCCAGGGGAAATCTGGTCTTAAGGACAGGGAGAGGGTGAGGAAGCTTCAATTGCTCAGGTCCAGCTTGAGGGTCAACTGATAGTCGTCATGTGCTCTTGATTACCTGCTTCAACAATGAATAAATAAAGTGTGGGGCATTCTAACAATAAAATATTACTGAGCCACAAAAAAGAGTGAAGTACCGATACATGCTACAACATGGATAACCTTGAAAATATGTTAAATGAAAGAAGCCAGACACAAAAGGCCCATAATGCGTGATTATATATATGGAATGTCCAGGAAAAGCTGATCTATAGAGATGGAAAGTAGATCTGTGGTTGCCTGGACCGAATGGGTGGGAACCAATAGTGACAGCAAGTGGGTATAAGAAATGTTTTGGGTTTGGTGGAAATGTTCTAAGATTAGATTGTGGGGATGGTTGTTCAACTCCGTACACTTACTATAAGTTATTGAATTGTATACTTCAAATGAATGAATTGTATGCTAAATAGATTGTATCTCAATAAAGCTGTTTTTTAAAATGAGAAAGAACCATTGCACACCATGTTGAAGTAAAGTTGCTACCCCTTTCCTTAACAAGGGCCATCTTTTATTCTGAGAATAGTTACTTACTACTATTTTTTTTTCAGTTAATATGTCCTTTTCTTCTGGAAATCAAGTAACAGAAAATGGCAGCAATAGTAATTTTTTAAAAAAAATCATTCTTGAGAGAAACCAAGATGGCGGCATAGGTAAACATCTGAACTTGCTTCTGCACACAACCACTTCAAGACTACAATTAAAAGACAAAACGGACATCATCCAGAACCACAGGAAGGCTGGCTAAGTGGAAATTCTACAACTAGAAGGGAAGAGAAAAGCACACTGAGACTCAGAGGAGCTGCGGAGGTATAGTTCAGAGGTACAGAGGTGCTTGGAGAGGGCTGGCAACTGAGTATGCGGCTGGCTTTTTCAGTCCGCAGGGAGACACAAGCTCCCGACTGCTCTGAACTCTAGTTCCGGGCGAGACTCTGGGGACCCAGACTCATATGGGGAGAAATTGGACCGTCTGGCGGCGGGTGGAACTCGAGGGCAGCTTTCTCTCAGAGGTGCTTGCAGGGACTACCAAGGGACACTGAGACCCGGGGCCTCTTAGGGCAGGGCTGACGGGAAGCCAATGCTGTTTGCTCTGACCTGAGACTCCACCCCATCCAAGCTGTGGGCAGAGGCTTTTGCATATGAATGGCCTGTTCCTTTGAAATCTAAACTTCCCTAACAAACTGCAGCTGAGTCAGAAAGACCCAGAACATGCAAAAGAAGGCCCAAGGCCCCACAGCAGCTTGCATTGCTTCACAGCTGAGCCTCATCTGGGCACCTCCAAAACCCAAACAAAGAAGAGGAATCTGAAAATCTTTCCGTAGCTCCTGCTGGGTGGCCTTAGGCAGTGGCTGACTTTGCACCTCCTTGGAGATCCAAGAGCCAGGGTATCCAGGGGTCAGAGTAGGACCATCCAGATTACAACTCCTCAGATCCATAAGGGACACACTCAGGGGGCAGACTCAGTGAGCACCAAAGCCCCACTGAAGCAAGTCTTGCCTCATAAGGGTGTCTCCAACACAGAAGTTCTCCCATCGTAGACACAGCTGATCCTCACAGCCAATTGGCCTGGAGGTCAATTCCTCCCAGTGATACCAACAACAATCAAGACTTAACTACAACAAGACTGTGCACACAGCCCACAAAGGGGTGCACCAAGAGTGTCCACCTCAGGTAATTGGGGAGGCTGAGCCACTGGGCCCTATAGGACACCTCGCACACAAAGCCACTCTATCAACTTAGGAAAGCAGCCTAAATGTGGAGACAAAGAAACAGGTCACAAATGAAAGAAATGGAGGAAAGCAAATGACTGGATATAGAGTTCAAAACCACGGTTATAAAGTTTTTCAATAATTTTCTAGAAAAGGCCGATAAATTTAGTGAGACCCTCGGGATATGAAAAAGGACCAACTAGAAATTAAGCATACACTGACTGAAATAAAAAAATAACATACAGAGATCCAACAGCAGACTAGAGGATCGCAAGAATCAAGTCAAAGATTTGAAATACAAAGAAGCAAAAAACACTCAACTGGAAAAGCAAAAAGAAAAAAGAATCCAAAAAATATGAAGATAGTGTAAGGAGCCTCTGGGACAACTTCAAGTGTACCAACATCAGAATTATGGGGGTGCCAGAAGAAGAGAGAGAGCAAGATACTGAAAACCTATTTGAAGAAATAATAACTGAAAACTTCCCCCACCTCGTGAAAGAAATAGACTTATAAGTCCAGGAAGCACAGAGAACCCCAAACAAAAGGAATCCAAAGAGGACCACACCAAGACACATCATAATTAAAATGCCAAGAGCAAAAGACAAAGAGAGAATATTAAAAGCAGCAAGAGAAAAACAGTTAGTTACCTACAAGGGAGTACCCATACGACTGTCAGCTGATTTCTAAACAGAAACTATGCAGGCCAGAAGGGAGGGCAAGAAATATTCAAAGTGATGAATAGCAAGAACCTACAACCAAGATTACTCTGATGAACAGAATAATCTGGTGAATATAATAGAATCAGGAGTATAGAAAGGGAGTGGACTGACAATCCTTGAGGGGAAAGGGGTGTGGGGGGTGCAGGAAGAGACTGGACAAAAATCATACACCTATGGATGAGGACAGTGAGGGGGGGAAGGGCATGGGGTGGGGTGGGAACCAGGTGGAGGGGAGATATGGGGGGAAAAAGAGGAACAACTGTAATAATCTGAACAATAAAGATTTTTAAAAAATTAAAAAAAATAAAAAATCGTTCTTCTCCGGTGAGTAAAAAGCAAACATCCTGTGCCAGTTATTGAAAATTTGTGAAAACTGTACTGATCTGTGAAGTTCAAGAGTTTGGGAAGCCATAGACCAGCTGATCTGTTCAACTGGGAAGACGTCTTAGGGATCAATGAGCTCAACCCTCTCATTTTCAAGATGAGAAAAGGTGGAGGATCTGGGTAGTTCATTCTGTTTCTATTCTCAATGCTGCCTCCTAGGTGCCTTCTCATTCCAGGCATCTACTAGTAAGAACTCTTTATCTACCTATCTGTGCACACTAAGGTATGACATTCTGGGCAGGTCAAAATGTTAAGAGGCTTTGCCTGGCCCGCATGGCTCAGTGGTTGACTGGCAGTGGGTGGAACTCGAGGGCAGCTTTCTCTCAGAGGTGCTTGCAGGGACTACCAAGGGACACTGAGACCCGGGGGCCTCTTAGGGCAGGACTGACGGGAAGCCAATGCTGTTTGCTCTGACCTGAGACTCCACCCCATCCAAGCTGTGGGCAGAGGCTTTTGCATATGAATGGCGTGGTCCTTTGAAATCTAAACTTAACTAACAAACTGCTGCGGACTCGATCCCCAGTTGGGGCCATGCAGGAAGCAGCCAATCAAAGATTCTCTCTCATCTTTGATGCTTCTCTCTCTCTCCCTCTCCCCTTCTCTGAAATCAATAAAAAAATATTTTTAAAAATGTTAAGAAGCTTCACTCCCGACACAGTTCTAGGGAAATGCTTGGTTCCACTGAGCTGAGTTAATCTGGGTAAGTCACTGACTTTGACCCGCCCACACCTTCACATGACAGTCAAAGGCTATGAAGTGCATCTGTCAAGTGACTAAGAAGTGCTTACTGGCCTAAAGGAAAAGATGTTGACTGTGTTGGTAACTAAGGGTTCTTCCCCAAGACGCAGCAACAGGACATGTGATTTGTAACCCTGGGGCTGGACTCCAACGTCGCATTCTCGGTTTCACTCTTTTATGAAAAAAAAAATCTTTATTGGTTTCATAGAGGAAGGGAGAGGGAGAGAGAGATAGAAACATCAATGATGAGAGAGAATCATTGATTGGCTGCCTCCTGCACACCCCCTACTGGGGATCAAGCCCACAACCTTGGCCGAAATCGAACCATGGACCCTTCAGTCTATAGGCCGGCTGATGCTCTATCCACTGAGCCAAACTGGCTAGGGCCTTGGTTTCACTTTTGCTGCTGGAGATACACCATGTTAAAATGCCTTGTCCCCCAAGGGTCAAGGAACTTGGGGAATGCAAAGATTAATTAGGCATGCCTGTCTTTATTTCACCCAGTCTTGATCCAGAAGCAAATGAAGGCAGCTTTTGAGTTAAAAGGGAGAATGATAATGAAGTTATCTAAATACTAGAGGCCTGGTGCATGAAATTCGTGCATGGGTGGTATATGTCCCCCAGCCTGCACCCTTTCCAATCTGGGACCCCTCTCACAATACAGGACTGCTGGCTCCCAACCCCTCGCCTGCATGCCTGCCTGATTGCCCCTAACCGCTTCTGCCAGCCAGCCTGATCACCCCCTAACCACTCCCCTGCCAGCTTGATCAATGCCTAACTGCTCCCCTGCTGGCCCAATTGCCCCTAACTGCCCTTCCCTGTCGGCCTGGTCGCACCAAACTGCCCTCCCCTGCAGGCCTGGTCATCCCTAACTGCCCTCCCCTGCAGGCCTGGTCATCCCTAACTGCCCTCCCCTGAAGGCCTGGTCATCCCTAAATGTCCTCCCCTGAAGGCCTGGTCGCCCCCAACTGCCCTCCTCTGCGGCCATTTTGTGGCGGCCATCTTTGACCACATGGGGTGGCCATCTTATGTGTTGGAGTCAATTTGCATATTACTCTTTTATAAGATAGGATGGAAGTCATGTTCTGATCCTAAACCCAACTTTTTATTTAAAATGTCTATAGAAAATATTCAACTAAATTTTTTATACTTCTTAGCTCTTTAGTACAAAAATAACTTTATTGAAATATAATTCATATAACATAAAATTCACTCTTTTGAAGTGCAGTTGCGTGGTTTTTAGTATATTCATAGTTGAGCACCCATCACCTCTATGTAATTTTAGGAAATTTTCATCACCACCACCACCCCCCCCCCCCAAAAAAAAAAGAAAAAGAAAAAGAAAAAGAAACTCTATCTGTTAGCAGTCATTCTGTCTCAGTCTCTGGCAACCACTAATCCACTTTCTTATGAATTTGCCTAATGGACATTTCACATAAATGGAATGATACAAATATGACCTTTGTAATAACTCCTTTCACTTGTCATAATGTTTTCAAGATTCATCCATGTTGAGTAAAACACTTTTTAAAAATATAAATAAATTGAGAGAATGAGAAGACACGTCACAGACTAGGAAAAAATACTTGTAAAAGACAGAGCTGATAAAAAATTATTATCCAAAATATACAGAGAACCCTTAAAACTAAAAAATAATAAAGTACAGGGCACATACATACGTTGTGGGTTTGATCCCCAGCCCAGGAGCATAGGGGAGGCAACCGATCAAATGTTTCTCTCTCACATCGATTCACATCGATGTGTTTCTCTCTCTCTCTCTCGTAAATCAATAAAAACATATCCTCAGGTGAGGATTAAATTTTTTTTTAAATGGGCAAAAGACCTGAACAGACACCGCATTCAAGAAGATACAGAGATAGCAAGTAAGCATATGAGACGATGTCCATTATCGTATGCCATTAGGTAATGGCAAATTAAAACAGCAGTGAGACCACTACACACCTATTAGAATGGCCAAAATCCCAAACACTGATGACACCAAATGCTGGTAAAGATGTAGAATAAGAACTCTCATTCATTCTTGGAGAGAATGCAAAATGGTATAGGTATAACCACTTTGGAAGATAGTTTGGCACTTTCTTACAAAACTAAACATACTCTTACCATAAGATACAGCAACTATGCTCCTTGGTATTAACCCAAGTGAGTTGAAAACTATGTCCATACAGAATCTGTACATGGATGTTTATAGCAGCTTTGTTCATAATTGCCAAAACTTGGAAACTTGAAGATGTCCTTCAGTAGGTGGTTGGATAAATAAACGGCAGTACGTCCAGACAATGGAATATTACTCAGGGCAAAAAAGATATGAACTATCAAGTCATGAAAAGACATGGGAGAAACATAAATGCATATTACTAATGAAAGAAGGCAACCTGAAAAGGCTGCACACTGTAGGATTCCAACTGCAGTTACATGACTTCCTGGAAAAGGCAAAACTATGGAGACAGTAAAAGGTTAGTGGTTGCCAGGGGCTGGGTGGGGAAGACGGGATGAATAGGTGGAGTACGGAGGATTTGGGGGCAATGAGACTACTCGGTTTGATACTTAATGATGGATACATGTCATTATACATTGGTCCAAACCCATAGAATGTACAACACCAAGAGTGAACCCTGTAAACTATGGACTTTGCGTGATGATGATGTGTCAATGTAAGCTCATCGGTTATAATAAATGCACCACTCTAGTGCAAGATGTTGAGGCTGTGTGCATGTGGGCTGCATTGCGGGGGGCGGGGGGTGGTAATATGGGAAATCTCTGTACTTTCTGCTCAATTTTGCTGTGAACCTAACACTGCTCTAGAAAATATAGTCTATTAGCCCTAACTGGTTTGGCTCAGTGGATAGAGCATCGGTCTGCAGACTGAAGGGTCCCGGGTTCGATTCCAGTCAAGGGCATGTACCTTGGTTGCAGGCACGTACCCAGTAGGGGGTGTGCTGGAGGCAGCTGATCGATGTTTCTCTCTCATCGATGTTTCTAACTCTCTATCGCTCTCCCTTCCACTCTGTAAAAAAATAAATAAAATATATTTTTTAAAAAAGAAAATATAGTCTATTAAAAAAAAGTAAATAGCCTGGCCACAATGGCTCAGTGGTTCAGTGTTGACCTATGAACCCAGAGGTCATAGTTCGATTCCCCATCAGGGTACATGCCCAGGTTGCAGGCTTAATCCCCAGTAGGGGGCATGCAAGAGGCAGGCAATCAATGATTCTCATCATTTATGTTTCTATCTCTCTCTCCCTCTCCCTTCCCACACACACACACACACACACACACACACATACGTAAACAGACTTGGATAGGTAGCTCAGTTGGTTAGAGCATCATCCCAATACACCAAAGTTGCGGGCTCGATCCCCAGTGTGGGATGTGCAGAAGGCAGCTGATCAATGATTCTCTCTCATCACTGATGTTTGTATCTCTCTCCCTCTCTGAAATAAATAAAAATATATATTTTTAAAAAAGAATCAATCAATGAATGCATAGATAAATGGAACAACAAATTGATGTTTCTCTCTCTCTCCAATAGATCTATGGCCAATAGACCTATGAAAAGATGCTCAACATCATTAATCATCAGAGAAATACAAATTAAAACCAAAATGAGATATCACCTCACACCTGTCAGAATGGCTATCATCAATAAATCAATAAACAACAAGTGCTGGTGAGGATGTGGAGAAGAGGGAAGCCTTGTGCACTATTGGTGGGAATGCAGACTGGTGCAGCCACTGTGGAAAGCAGTATGGAGTTTCCTCAACAAATTAAAAATGGAACTGCCTTATGATCCAGCAATTCCACTTCTGGGAACTTATCGGAAGAAATCTGAAACACTAATTCAGAAGAATATATGCACCCTTATGTTCATTGCAGCCTTACTTACAATAGTCAAGATTTGGCGGCAGCCCAAGTGCCCATCAGTAGATGAGTGGATAAAGCAGCTATGGTATATCTACACAATGGAATACTACTCAGCTGTAATAAAGAAGGAAGTCTTATCTTTTTTGACAGCATGGATGGACCTGGAGAGCATTATGCTAAGGGAAATAAGCCAGTCAGAGGAAGACAAATACCATATGATTTCACTAATATGTGGAATCTATAGAATGATATAAATGAACAAACAAAACAGAAACAGACTCATAGCTGCCAGAGGGGAGGGGATAAATGGCTGGTGAAAAAGGTGAAAGGATTAAGAAAAAATAAAAATAAAAACCACACACACACAAAACAACACTCCAAAAAACAAATAAACCTCATAGACAGACAACAATATGGTCATTACCAGAGGGAAATAGGGGAGGCAGAAGAGGGTAAGAGGGGGAGTAATGTTAAAGGAAAGAGACATGACTTGGGGTGGTGAACACAATATAACATACAAATAATATATTAAACCTACATAATTTTATTAACCAATGTAACCCCAATAAATTCAATTAAAAATACTTTGAAACATTGTTCATTGTTCAGAAGCCATAAAAAACAATGGATGTGTGTTGGCGGTGGGAACAGCACCAGGTGTCAGACCAGTGTGGTCAGACTGGACCTGGGTTTAGCACCTGGGTACTTGGGTTCTGGCTAGGAAAGAATTCAGAGCCAAGCCTTAAACTGTAAGAGAATAAACATTTATTTGTAAAATCACAGAGGTAGAAGAAGTAATTTGTAGAACAAGTGGGTTTAGGAAAGAATTATGGAGGTAAAGGAAGGACCCTTGGAGCTTGGAAGTGAGGAAGGTAAAGTGCCTGGTAGCTGGGAAGGGGATGAGAAGGGAAGGGAGAAGGATAAGGGAAGGAGGAAGAGGGAAGGGAAGTGGGAGGCGGGGGGAAGGTGAAAGGGAAGAGGAAGGGAAAGGACCGGAAGAGCGCACTGGATCTTCTATCCTAAGGGTTTTAAGGATGGAGATTTTCGGTGAGGTCCTAGGGCAGTGGTCGGCAAACTCCTTAGTCAACAGAGCCAAATATCAACAGAACAACGATTGAAATTTCTTTTGAGAGCCAAATTTTTTAAACTTAAACTTCTTCTAATGCCACTTCTTCAAAATAGACTCGCCCAGGCCATGGTATTTTGTGGAAGAGCCACACTCAAGGGGCCAAAGAGCCGCATGTGGCTCACAAGCCCCAGTTTGCCGACCACGGTCCTAGGGGAAGATGTTAATAGAATATCCAGCAGTTTTTCAGATGTGTCCTTTCAGGGTCAGCGTCTTCACTGGTTGATTGGCCAGCACCAGGGCAGGGGGTCATTATCCAATGCAGCTGGTCCTGAGGTCAGCTGTGGCTGATTCTGTTGCTTTTCTGGGCCTGGAGCTGAAATACAACAGAGGCCTAAATGTTACCTCTAGGGAGGAAAGGTCACCCTGGGGACAAGGTCCCACCTTACAATTGTCCCTTGCTAGGCACCTGGGACTTTCCACCTTGATGCCTTTGGGTACCTGGCCCACTGTCCTTGCTTTGCTCATGTCTGTCTACCTGCCTACCCCATTAATAATCAGTTGATGTAAAAAATTAATAGTAAGCTTCTAATCTTGTTTCAAGATGCACTGTATTCCATGAAAGGAATTTCCTCCTGAAAACTTTTAAATGAACAAGCCACAGATTGCAGTGAAATAAAAAGGGATGCTGATCATTTAAAAACAAAACAGTGACTTTGAGGAATCGTGAACAAACAGTGTATAAAGTGAGATAGTAAAGCAAGGGAAAGGCGAGAGTGTGATGGGGGTGTGTGCTCTCTTGTGCTCTCTGAGGAGAGTCATGTGGCCAGGAGCCAGCTGCGTGACTGCAAGGGGGAGGGCATTCCAGGAAGAGGAAACTGCATGTGCCAAGGCCAGGATGCCGTTGGCTGGAGTGGAGTGAGTCATGTGGAGGAAATGAGGTGATGGGATGGGCATTGGCAGGAGTCAGGTGACATAAGCTGGGTAGAATTTTATTCTGGGAAGAATGGAATGCTTTTTGAGCTGGAAGCCATCGTGAAAAGTTTGGGAAATAGATAGTGGTGATGAGTCCAGGAACAATTAACATAACAATGAAGGAATTTGTGGTCTCTATCCTGGAGCTCAGGCCCATTAGGTTGTGCTCCAAGGGGTCCAGAAAAAGGGTAGTTACAAGTTACCCAGACATTTCAAGGGTATGTTATCATAGATGCAAAAAGACAGATAGGCTCAGTGAAGGGAAAGGTTGACCTTGTCAGTGAAGATACTGGCCTAGGATGTAATTGCCCACCATCACTGCGTTTAGTTCAAGTGTAATTTCAGACCATCCTTTGTGGTTTTTTAGGTCTCTGAGTTTGCAAGACCGCCATGCAGGCCTCCCCTGAGCTTGTCAGGTCAGCATGTGGCCCCTCTCGTCCACACTGTGGAGACATCCTTTCACACACGACAAAGAATTACCAGGCCCCAACTGTCAGGATTGCTGAGGTTGAGAAACCTTACCTATTTTTTCCCACACTCTTCCCAAGTACTGTTGCTGTCTAATTTTTAGAAATATAAAATAATATTTTATTTTTTTAAATCTTTATTGTTGAAAGTATTACATATATCTCCTTTTTCCCCCATTGACCTCTCCCTGCCGGCCCCCGCCTCCGACCCCAGGCCTTCACCACCCTATTGTCTGTGTCCATGGGTTATGCATATATGCATACACATTCATTGGTTGATCTCTTCCCACCTGCACACCCTTCTCTGCCTTCCCTCTGAGAGCCTTGGGGACAGGTTCAGGGAGTTTGCGTGTGATGAACTGCAAGTTGCCTATTGCTGTCCTGGTTGCAAGCCTCATGGGGTCCCTTAGAGTTTAGGAGATGCATGCCTTTGGGGAAGGAGAGGGGGAGGGGGAAGTTCGGGCATGCTCCAGGGAGAGCATACCCTGGAACCTTAATTTTAAGGGGTTTCAAAGGCTAGGCATTTAGGGTAGGTCTTAGGGGAGGATCTCAATAGAATATTTGTCAGCTTTACGCTGATATACTATAATGAGATTTATTCTCATAAGTTCATCTGTCCTTGGGCGTGGCTGGCAAATGGCATTAATTGGATTTCTTCTGTCTGTCTCCCTGAGTAGGGCAATTTAAGCTATTTACCCTTTGGTTAGGGAGAAGTGCAAACCATTTACTCTTTTTTTTTTTTTTTCTTTTTTTTTTAATTCTCACCTGAGGATATGTTTCTATTGATTTGAGAGAGAGAGAGAGAGAGAGAGAGAGAGGGAGGGAGAGAGAGAGAGAGAAAGGTCAATATGAGAGACAAACATTGCTCGGTTACCTCCCTTACACACCCCAGACTGGGGATCCCACCTGCAACCTGGGTATGTGCCCCAACCAGGAATGGAACCTTCCGGGTGCACCGGAAGATATTCCAACGAACTGAGCCCACCCGACATGGCCAAACCATTTACTCTTTAAGCGTCCTTGGTTTAGGGAAGATAGGATTTACTAAATAGCTGCAAACTGATGTTTAACTATTTCCCTCTTCCGCTTGTCCTGGAATTACTAGCTTGTCTCTTTAGGATTGTTGTAGAGATCAAACGAATTAGTACATGAAATGAAACAACTAAGAACAGGCTCCAGTCAAGTGTCAGCTATTGACTGAGTGCACGGTAAGTGTTGGGTACTAGCCTAAGCCCCGAGGGTCCTTAGTCAATTGTCTTCACCACAAGAAAACTGGACTTGTTTTTAAACAAGTACTGCAATTGAAGTATAGCAGATTAGATGTAAAGATCTAGTAGGCTTTTTTAAGCGATTCACGAATGGAGAAACATCCCATCCAGCACCTAGAAGGGCTCTGCGGAGTTGTACAAAATGGGAGGTTTTTACAGGAAGCAGGTTGGGGCAAGGGCACTATAGTGAAAGAAAACAAAGGATTAATGTTGGGCCAGAGCATCTTTTCTTTGTGGGAAGAGAAGAGGAATGGGTTAAAATGCTCTGCGTGCTAGTTTAGATCCTTTGAAGGACATTTCTGGAATCACTAAGCCTCTGGTTCCCCCAAATCCCTGGACTTTAGATCCTAGCAACCTAGCTTATCTGGCACTCACTTCCACTGTCTCCTGGGCTTCTGGGTACTTAAGCCCGGTGCATGCTGGGACTTGTAGTCCCGTCCCTCTAGCTC
Source organism: Plecotus auritus (assembly GCF_963455305.1). Taxonomy (NCBI): domain Eukaryota; kingdom Metazoa; phylum Chordata; class Mammalia; order Chiroptera; family Vespertilionidae; genus Plecotus; species Plecotus auritus. The sequence goes on from NC_137770.1 coordinate 12,171,405, forward strand.
ACCAGCCTTGTCCCCACCTCCCATTGGCTTTTCCTGAAGCCCCGCCCCGAAGTTTCACCTATCAGCGTGGCGCAGTCGGCCCTTAAGTGGGATACGGAGGTCACAGCACTGCAATCACTGCAAGGCGAACACCAGGAGGTTGCTCTTCTGAGACTGCGCGCCACTAGCGGTTCCCACGGTCCTGCTGCGGCTGCCGCCGCTGCGGTCTGCCGCCACAGGTAACTTCCGGGGCCAGGGCCGCGCGTCTGCCGAGGCTCTTGGCCTCACGGCTGGGATTCTCAGCCCCCACGTCCCCCGGCCCTTTCAGAGTAATCTATTCTCACCCTGCGAAGGAGAATTTCTGGCAACGACGAATCCCTGGGGAAAACCCCGCGAGCTCTGAGCCCGCCATCCTGTGGGGGTGGGGTGGGCGTGGTGGGCTCTCTGTTGCGCGTGCTCTGCCTGGAAGCCCAGGCGTCACCTCCAAGAGCCGGGAGCGACCGGCTCGGAAAGAGGAGAGAGCATTTGCTGAGGTTCCACAGCCCGCGAAGGCAGGGCAGGGTCTGGGGCTCGGTTGCGACCTGGACAATCTAGGGACAGTTCAAGCTGTTGGTGCTGTTAATGTGGAGGATCGCACCCTTTCCCAGCCCGTTCTCTGTAGCCTAAGGGGGAGGGCAGTCGAGGACCACTAACTCACATGCCCAGAGCTTACAGAAACATTCCTTCTGAGGAGTCCGGGAAGCGCTGGTTCCCTGAGGCCTGACCTGGTGGGAACTGCAGGGAGATTCACATCGACCACGGAAAGGAAAGTTAGCTGGACTTGGTCCCTGCCCCTCACAGAACTGAGGTTACACCTCCTACACGGGTTCCATGGTGAGAACTGTAGAATCGGGGGGCCGGAAGGAGGAACTTTGTGTCAGGTATTTCTTTTTATGGGCGGAAAGAAATGCCCAAGATTTGAGACGTTCCCTGTGGTATGTAGTGAGTGGGGTAGCCCAACTTTCTTTACTGTAAGGCTGCAGTAGTGAGCAAACGTGTTAAACGAAGCCTTACCAAGCTTTTCGCGAGCTGGGATCATTCAGTAAAGGGGACCTTTCCAGTGTTACAGGGGCAGCATCAACCCTATGGGAAGCGGTAGAGCTTTGCTGAGAAGGGGTGCTTGAGTGGAGTTTGAGGAATGGGCAGGAGCTGGTGGGATGGAGGAGACTTTCACCTGGAAAACAGCATGGGGAAGGCATGGGAAGAGCACTGGTTGGGAGGTGGAATGCTGGAGCCTGATGGAAGGGGGGGGGGTTCATGTGGGCGGGGGGTTTCATGTGGGCGGGGGGTTTCCTGTGGGCGGGTTTCTTGAGCCCCGAGAAGAGAGAAGTACATTTAGCAGGGCCTCCTGCGCAGCTCTGAGAGGTTTAGATTTTGTCCTGAAAGCTGAATTCATTAGATGCGTATCTTAGATACCCTGTAGTGTAGAAAAGCATTGGACAGTGAGCTACCACCCTAGGGAGCGCATGGCAGTAATTCCCGGGAGAATTGCTGAGGGTGTAAAGAGTGCCAGTGGGAAGGGAGGGGAGAGGAGTTGTGAATTGCTATGGAGATGGAATACACCATACCCAGTACTGTTCAGTAAGAATACATTGAAGAGGACTCTGTTCCTTGAATTTTCCAACCTATGACTATCTGTTAAGGAAAATGTCCAGCATTTTTTTAAACTGCAGATGTTGCTTTGTAGATGGTAATCGAATCCCAGTTTATGGTGGGGAAATTGTCACATGTATCAAAGGTGTTGAAATCGGAATGATTAAACATATTGGACTCTTGTAACCCAGTAAATGCAAATTAAACCCATACTTAGATCACTTTATATCCATCGGATTAGAAATAATAAAGTTTGAAGAGGAGCAAAATGGGAGACGCTGAAGAGGGTGCTTTTCGGCAGGCAGGACCCTCCATTGCCCCAATTTCGTTCAGCTTCATTCGCACGACTGCCCGGAGATGCCTGGCAGACCCGGGAGATGGCCAGGGTGCGGCTCCCAAAGAGAAGGGTTTCTTGAAGATTGTGGAAGGAAGGAAACTGCAGAGTGTTAATCCCTCAGAAGCCCCCAAGGAACTCGTCATCCCTTTGATTCAAAACGGCCCTGGAAGGCTGCCACCAACCCAGGCTCCTGGCCCATCTGCTGAGGCCATGGTGGATGGGGTGCTGTCCCAGGCTGTGAAGGAGCTCACTGAGGAATCCAAGAAGTCTCTGGATGAGAAAGAGAATGAGGGTGTTGACCCCATACTCCCCATCTCCATGATCCAGAACAGATGCATCCCCAATGAGGAAGGGGCAGACAGGAAACCCTGGGCCAAGACAGTACCCAAAGAGGTGGATTATGAGGCAGTCCCTGTGGAGGCCGGTGGGCTGGCCATATTGCAGGGCCTGGGCTGGAAACCTGGCCAGGGCATCGGCCGCACCTTCAGTGAAGTGGTGAAGCTCCGTGTCAACACACCGAGGCCTAAAAGGTTAGGTCTAGGCACCAACCAGATTGAGCTCCAGGCCCTGGCCCCCACCAGCCCCTCCGCCTGCTGCGGCCGGATGCGGGACACGAGAAAGATAAGGAAGACCGGCCTCAAGGACTGGCACCTGGAGGAGCTGTGGCGGTTCTTTCTGGCCCTCAGCGAGGCCTCTATGGTAAGGTGGAAGGCCTCGATCCTGACAATGTTCGGGCCATGGTTCGTTTGTCCGTGGGGAACTGCATCACTGTGAATGAGTACTTTTTAAGGACTGTTTCCCAGCAGGAATTTGACAAGAACTCCTTGGATCTCAGCCAGGTGAGCAAAACTTCTCCAGGGGGAACAGCCTTGTCCCGGGAGGCCTTCCAGGATCAAGACCTCCCCACCCAGCGGGCAGCAGAAGAGAGGAAGAGGAACACCTTCCAGGCCGACAAGAGGAGCTTACATCCAAGAGGGAGAAAGCAGCTTCCAGGAGGCAGCACTGGTTGCTCAGGGACCTGCGTGTGCGGTTCGTGGACAAACTGCACAAGTATTATAACACCAAGATGACAATTGAAGATGTTTTCAGTCCAGATACTTGTATGTGTCAGACAGATGAAGGCCAGGTCCTGGAAGGCGTCAGGGAAGACATGCTGGAGACCCTTGTCCCCAAGGTCCAGGGCAGCCGAGTGATGGTGGTGCTGGGGCCACAGGCTGGAAGGGTGGGCCACCTGCTGGGCTGGGACAGAGAGCAGAGCCAGGCCGTGGTTCACCTGCGGAGAGAGAATCAGCTCGTGGAGCTTCGCTATGATGCTGTCTGCGAGTACATGGGTCCCCGGGACTCAGACGAAGACTGACCCATGGATTCGCTCCATTCCCCAGGCAGTTACCAGTTCTGTGCTGTGAAAAGCCTGTCTTTGTGAAGGTGGGGAGGTCATTGTTCCGTCCTGCACTTGCAGGTGCAGCCCTGGACGGTACAAAATGGATAGACCAGAAGGGAGGCTAGAAGCAAATCTAGTATTTACCAGCATTAGTATAAAATAAAAACCATTTAAAAAAATGATAAAGTTTGATATATCAAGAGATGTTAGGTATTTGAAGAAAGGATTCACTGCGAGTGGAAGTGTACCTTCAAACACTAGAGCTACTACAAATGGGTATATCTTAAGATCAGTGTTTCTTCTTTCAGAAAGTAGCCTAGAGAAGCAGACATTTGTGTACAAGAAGAGGAGTATTAGGATGTTTATTGGAATCATTTATAATGGTAAAAAAAATCGAAATAGACTAAATGTCCATTAGTAGGGGACTGTTTATAAAGTAGATATATATGTTTTCTAAAAGTATAATATTTTGATTGGAAAGAAATGCTAGCTTCCTATAGTGGTTACCTTGTGGTGTGGGGAGAATGGGACAGCACATGGGGAAAATTTCATCTTTAATGTTTTATGGGGAAAGAGACTTAACAGATTTACAAAATATTAGCTGTTGATGGCCTTTGATAGGTAATATGTTTTGTTTTATATTTTGTATATTTCTGAGGTTCAGTATCTACCCTTCAATTTCTTGCAACATAAATTGGAACAAATTTTAACTTAATATGTAGCTATAAAAGTCATATGGGGAAAACACTATAAACTACAATGATACCAGGTTTCAAAAATGGAAATTCAAGTGTTAAATAAACAGAGAAAATAAAAATTTGGAAAAACCATTAACCATTGGCCAATCTTACTTTGCTAGATTTCTAAATTTTTCTTACCATTGGTAGACTTAAAAATGAATTTTGCCCTGTTTGGGTGGTTCGGTTGGTCTGAGTGTCTTCCCGTACATCAAAAGGTTGCAGGTTCAATTTCTGGGCAGGGCACATGCTTAGGTTGTGGGTTCAGTCCCTTGCGGGCTGGTATGGGAGGCAACGGATCAGTGTTTTCGCTCTCATATCCATGTTTCTCTCCCTCTCCCTTCCTCTCTCTCTAAAATCAATACAAACATATCCTTAGGTGAGGATTAAAAAATGAATTTTTTACTATTTTGATGTACGATTAGTTGCTTATACCTTTGTAATGTTAAAATATAATTTATATAAAAAAAGGCAAAGTCCATCACTCCATACAAATATAAGAATGAGCAAGTGAGTTAAAGATTATATTTAACTCCTTCATGCGGAAACTTGTAGGTCAGAAAATAGTGAAATGAATGTGCAGATGGAGGCAAAACTGGCTTATTTCTACATTGGGAGAAGTCAGTCGATCCTCCACTTGATAGAATTAATTTGATGTCTTTGGACAAGAATTATCTGTATTGTTGTTACCCAGAGTTTATAGAGTTGTAAGAAAAATTCCAGTAGAATTTTTAGATATTAGATATCCTAGAAGGACATGCTCTGATATAGAATCTAATTTGCGACTGAATCAGAAGTTTTCCCTAAAGGGAAAATAAATTATTAACCTGAACAAAATACTTCTTTAATTTGAGAGTTCAGATGAGATCTAGTTGGATTTTAACCCAAGTCTTTAAACAGGAAATAAAAGGATCTGAGAACTGAATAGTCTCTTCCTAATTCAGTTCTACCATCTCATTTCACAGATGGATAATAAAGGACCAGTTAGGCCCTCAGATCTCCCCTGAGTTAGTAGTTGTAAGTCCTGTGTTAAAGAGAAATTGCATCGGACACTTGTTAAAAACAGCAAGACAGGTTTTTACTATATTTCAGCTGTTTCATTAGGGGAGAGAGACTCTGGTATAGAACTGAGCTTAACTCTGAAGACAGAGAGGACAGCTGGGACTTAAGGGTAAGAGGGTCAGTGGAGGAAAATTGGAACTTGATCAGAGGAACTTGATTAGTTATCAAAGGTGGGAGATTCTCACAGGGTTTTTGCTAAAACGGCTCAGCAGGCCAAGGCTTCGTTGGGAAGAGGGCTTAGAGGAGTTTGACTCAAGTTTGGTCAAGGAGGAGGTCTTGTATTTCTTGCATGTTGTCAGCCGGTACCACTTTCATGATTTCATTGTAAACTTCTGGAGAGCAGAGAGTAGAATCAAAAACCTTCAGGTTGGAAGGCTTTTTTCAGATGTCATTGTTTAACTTGGTTTTGATGGTTTGCCGTTTCTAACCCAGAACCAGTAGCAAATCACATCTGGCAGTGAGAGGATACAGCCAATTGATGGTGGTTAAGGTGTGGGTTTTGGTGTCAGACTTGGGTTTGAACTTGACTCTGCTATATAGATGGTCTTGTGACCGTGGCCTTATTTCTTATATTGTTGGTGATAATTTATCTCAAATGGGTACTCTGCCCCAAACCTTCCAAATGGATCGAACCCCACTAGATGGTAGGCTTCTTGAAGTAAGCAGAATCCTTCAGTTGAATCACTGACCTAGTGTAGCCTGGGAACTGAAGAGGTTCACAGGACCACGTGGGAAGAGCAGAGGTTTCGTCCCTGGAGGCTTGTGAAATCCTTTTGTAAAGGCTTGTGCATTGACCTTAGCTTTGTGTGGATCAGGGTGTCTTTGATTGTCCACGTGTGCCTTAGAATAGCAGGGTGAAGGGCTCTGTGGGTGTCCTCCTGGAGGCAGCACGGAGGCCCGCTCTGTGCTTGGGCTCCAGGTGTGGGGTGTAGTGTCCCCATCTGTGGTTACAGGGCCTCCCAGACATTCACCTAAACAACTTTTAGGACAAGCCAGGTGATGTAGTGGAAAAAGCAGCCTTTGGAGTCAGATCTTTATCACTTACCAGCAGTGCCGCTTGCCAGTAAGTTTCTCTACCTCTGAGCCTCAGTTTTCTCAAACGTCTGAAGGGAGGAATGAGTTTGGCCCCGGCTGCTGTGAGGCTTGTGCGACGTGCCTTGCACATTACATGGCTCAGAGCAGACAGCCACGGTGTCCCGCTCTCCCACCCTGTGCTTGGGGACTGGCTCCTCTTCCCTGGTTAGAGTATCAGTTGTCTGTTCATTTTCCCCCCACAAATGTCTAGCAGACCAAACACATAGCCCCTAACAGTACACCTCGGAGATCTTTCCACTCTTGACACCTTGAGATCTGCCTTAATCTTCTTAAAGGCCTCACGCTACCCCCTTATAAAGGATGTGCCATAATGATTTCACTGGACAGTCCCTGTGGACGCACATTTATGTTTAGCTGTAGGGTGGGCTCCTTCACCTCCTTAAAACCTTCCCCCTTTGAAAACGATACGTCTACTGGGACTCCCTCTCCGGCCTCAGATTTCTCCTGGGCGCTCATCATCACCCGTGTATTTCAGTGGTCTCTTCCCACTAGAATGTCAGCTCCCAGAAGGGTGTTGTTCCTTTGGTTCCCTCTTTGGTGCCAGTGAGCACCTGGTGGGTGCTGGGCCCTGTTTGTGGGATGGATTGGGGGGAGGGGGGAGTGAGAGACTGAAAGCAGCAGTCACAAAGCTAGTTTAGCAGGGATCATTGCACTTTCTTCATGAGTTTTTCACTTTGCTGCAAGATTGTGACTTTGTCAGGAATGTTGCTGATCAGGAGGAAATGGCCGCCTGAGGCGGGCTGCTTTGAGAAGTGTTCACTGCCGAGAGTAATGGAATGATTACAGTACTTGCACTTTTCATCTTCACCCCAGGCCCCTATATGTTTCCCAAAATAGTGTTAGTACATGTGTCTTTCTAAAGTGACATTTTCCAATCAGTGTCATACTGTGAGGCTCTTAACTTGCCGTTATGTTCAAGGAACCACATTCTGTTTATAAGAAAGAAAATGATAGAGGAGACCCATTGCCAAATGTTAACTATCGAAGTATCACTGTGTGTTTATAAGGCCCTTTCCCTCACTGAGAAGTAACTGGCTAGTATATTAGTAGAAGGATGAAAGGAAAACTTGAATTTCAAAAAAATAACCTGGCGGTACTTTCAGTAGCTGTTGCTTTATTTGCTAATGTAGGCAGTTTAGCTCATTCTGTTGTTCGCAGTCAGGCCAACCATTGGATTCTAGTATTTCATTTATCCTTTTGGTCCCTAACGCTGAAGGGAAGAAGTCGCACACCAGGGAGTGCCTCCAGAGGAATGAGCCTGTCACGTGGGCAGAGGACACCTGCTCACTCCCTAGGACAGACCAAAGGGACCGCTGGTCTTATTACAACACAGCCACGTCTCTGGTGGCTTTCGTGATACAGTGGGAGAGTGGAATAGTTGTGGCAGGAGATGGCATGACCCGCAAGGCTGGAAATATTGGCTGTCCAGCCTTTTATTGAAAATGTTTGCCAACTCCTATCCCTGGCTTCCCAGGGAGGCTTAGTTGCAACCATCAATTAAAGGTGAGCTCAGGATCGAAGAGCTGCTGAATGAATCACCTCAGTAGCCACTGTCACACCCCCTCCCTGTGGGGGCTACTGGGGAGCTCTGGGGGCAGGGGTGTGCTTCTGCTTCTTGGCTCTCTCTCTTTTTTTTTTTTTAATATATTTTATTGATATTTCACAGAGAGGAAGAGAGAGGGATAGAGAGCTAGAAACATCGATGAGAGAGAAACATCGATCAGCTGCCTCCTGCACACCTCCCACTGGGGATGTGCCCACAACCAAGGTACATGCCCTTGACCGGAATCGAACCCGGGACCTTTCAGTCCGCAGGCCGACGCTCTATCCACTGAGCCAAACCGGTTTTGGCTTCTTGGCTCTCTCTTGCCTGACCTTACCATTGCTTCTTTTTTTGTTTGTATAATTGTACCTTCTGGTCTTACCTCCGAGCCCCACTGTGAGCCCTGGGCAGGTATAGCGGGCTTGGGAGAGCTTCCGTAGGTAGGTGGGTCACATTAACAGGCCAGGGGGTTCTGGCGCCTGTCTACTGCCCTCATCTCTCTGTTCTTTGATGTCTGTTACCCGCCATACTAAAAATAAAAACCAACCAGACAAGAACTCCTGGTCATTTAAGGAGAATCTTTATTTTGAATCTTTATTGTTGAAAGTATTACATATGTCCCTTTTTTTCTGTCATCAACCCACTGCAGCCCACCCCCGCCCCCCCATCGTCACCACCCCACTGTGTGTGTTCCATGGGTTATGCATCCTATATAATAAAAGGCCAGCGACTGTAACGGCATAACGACCAGAACAACCGATTGACCAGTCGCTATGAGGTGCATTGACCACCTCTCAGTCCCTCCTCTCAGCCCGCAGGCTCCAATCGCTGGATGGCCAACGGGGAACCACTGGGAACAGGGATGGGTGTCAGCAGCGGGGTGGGACTGGGACTGGTGAATGGGCGGAAGATGGCCCTGATAGCAGGCGAGGCCTAGGGACACTACCCGTGCATGATTTTGTGCGCTGGGCCTCTAGTATATACATAAAAGGCCTTTGGTTGATTACCTCCCACCCATCCATCCATCCTTGCCTTCCCTCCGAGATTCCACACTGTGTTCCATGCTTCCATGTCTCCGGATCCATTCATCATTTAAGGATAATCTTTAAAACAAACCTGGGACACCCCACTGTAGTGACCATCCATCCCTGGCCCTGCAGTGGAGCGAAAGGAACCTGAATCTGGCACCAATTCAGTTTGCAGATTGGGAATTGAGTTCTGGGGAGGAGACCTTGGAGGGATAGGGCAGTGTCTGGATTCTGGGCTTCTGGGCAGACGTGGACTGGCGCCTGCCAGGGTTGATGAGGAGGCCTGCTACAGGAGTCCTGGGCAGCACTGAAGCTGGTCAGAAATGCAGAGTCTCAGGCCCTACCCCAGGCCTACCCCATCAGAACCTGCATTCTAACAAGACCCCCGGCTGGTATGGATGAACGGTCCAATTGGAGAAGCACAGGCCTGAGGCCTTCTTAGGTTTTTAAACTTTCACCAGCCTCAGGCTTCCCGTTTCTTCACTTGTGGGGGAAAACCCACTGTTTTGAGTTTTAGGCCTGGGTTAGGCACAGGGAGCTAAGGTTTCTTAGGCATAGAGGTGGTTCATATCTTAGCTGGCTGCATGCTCCGTCTCCGTGAGGACAGAGGCCCTGTCCTGTCTCTACTGCCCTCCCAGCACCCAGCACTTTGTCTGACAGGTGGGTGTTCAGGAGACTGGCCCAGCAGGCGAATGAATGAGTGAGCGATGCCATGGCATCGGAGGCAGAGGTCAGCCTCACAGACTCTCTGCTCTGAGTCCCTGCATGCCAGAGACTGTTTTTCCTCTTATCTCAGAATGACAGGCCTGGCTTCTGTCACAGGAAGGCTGATTTTAGAATAGCATTCTCAGGGCAGAGGCCCGGGTCTGATGTGAGGACTGCAGGTGGCCAGGACTCAGCCTTAGTCCCGCTTTTGGTGCTTTGAAACGTTATTTCAGGTTTTGGCCACGGAGTATAAAACTGGGCATGTGCTTCATTAAGAGTAATCTTGAGCCCTAGCCGGTTTGGCTCAGTGGCTGGAGCATCAGACCACGGACTGAAGGATCCTTGTTTGATTCTTTGAAGGGTACGTACCTCGGTTGCAGGCTCAATCCCCGGCCCTGGTAGGGCAGTGCAGGAGGCAACCAGCTGATGTGTGTCTCCCACATCGGTGTTTCTCTCTTTTTCTCTGTCTCTCCCCATCTCTTCATTCTCTCTTAAAAAAGAAAAAAATGGAAAAACATCCTCCAGTGAGGATGAACAACAACAAAAAAGAATAATCTTGAGATGCAGAAGCACAAAGCAGAAGGCTGGACCAGGAATTCGGAAGGCCTGGCTTTTGGGCTGGGCCAGAGCTGACTGGGCAGGTTACTTCTCTCTTGCTTCAACCTCCCCCTTTTCTGAAACAAGGATTCAGTACTGGCCCTGCCTGTTGTGCAGAATGCATGTAAATGGGCTTACGTGTAGGGCTGCCAGTGTTGGACTGTTCCTCACCCAGTTTGCTTGCTCACCAGCTAATAAATAGTTACTCAGTGTTTATTTGAATGTATGTTGAACTTTGACACACTTTATTATATAATATACATTAATTGTAATTAAAAAAGACAAATATGAAAAAGAAAATCATCCTTCATTCTACCTACCGCCAGTCATAACTACTGTTAGATTTTTATGTTTGCCTTCCACATTTCCCCATGCATCCATTACATGTATATTCTTTTCTTGCAAACAGTTCAAAGCATGTGGCAGACATTTTTCCAATGCAGTGAATTTTGTTGGTGAACCTTATCTGCTCTATACCAAGTTGTGCCAAAACTTTAAAGGTTGCTCGAAGAGCTTTCTTGGTATTCTTTAGTTTATACTCATAACTGCAACTGGTAGTGAAGGTTGGGAGGGAGGGGCAGCCCCCTTCACCTGGGCAAAGGGCAGCAGAGCTAAAAACAAAATTCTGCTCCGTCAGCATTTTTATCCTCTGCATGTTCTGTCTGATGACTAAGTGGTCTTATCATTTGACCCACTTACTGTGATACTTTCTCTCTCTCTCTTTTTTTTATTGTTTGTTAATCTTCACCCGAACGTATTTTTTCCATTGATTTTTAGAGAGACTGGAAGGGAGGGGAGACACACACACACACACACACACACACACACACACACACACACACACACACACACACAGAGACTGGTTGCCCCTCACACTTGCCCTGACCAGGGCCCGGGATGTAGCCTGCAATGGAGGTTCGTGCCATCAATCAGAATCAAATCTGTGACCCTTTAGTCCAGCGGTAGCCAACTGGTGGTCCGTGAGGTCCGAAAGGTTGGCGACCCCTGCTTTACTTAGTCTGAGGGCCAACGCTAACCATTGAGCAGACGGGCCAAGGCTACTATGATACTTTCTTAGGGGCCAGCAGTATTCTTCTGTTCTTGTCCTTCTTTTTTGGCTTGACTTTACTCTTCTCTTCCCAGGTTTCTGCAGGTGATGCCAAGGCACAGAATGATGTGGGAAGTAGCCGTGCTGCTCAGCTTGGTCCTGGGAACTGGTGCTGTTCCCGAGGACGATCCCGAGGACGGAGGCAAGCACTGGGTGGTCATCGTGGCAGGCTCCAATGGCTGGTATAATTATAGGCACCAGGTAGGAAAATGGCTCATCTCTTCCTTTATGGCACTGGCATTCTGTAAACAGCCCTGGGCATCGGTAAAAGAGCAGACCTTTTAAAAAGCCATTTACACTCTTTTAGGCTGGCAAAGGGATGTGTTAACGAGGCTGTAGAGAACCCTCGTGTTCCTGGGGGGTTGTAAAATGGTACATCAGTTTCGGAAAGCAGTTTGTATTTCCTCAAAAAGGCCCCTGTGGAGTCACCTCAGTCTAACCAAGGTGTGTTTTTTTTTGTTGTTGTTGTTATTGTGGTGTTTTTTTTTGCATTTTAGGCATCTCATTTATTGGAAAGGAGACGTAATTAAATTCCATAAATGCCCCCCCAACAGACAGACACACACACACACACACACACACACACACACACACACACTAGTACTGGCTTGCTTACCCTGGAAATTTGGCAGATTCACTCAATGGACTTTCTAACCACGTGGTGGAATAATCAGGGTGATGAGGGCTGCAAAGTAATATTTATACAGATTTGGCCTCAATGTTTATCCCTCTCCTCACTTCTCTTTCTCATGCAAATGTTTTGTGTCTAATTAACATCATTAGCATCTTGAACCAAAATGCCAAGTTGCTTTGAAAAATGAGAGCAAACTTGAATTTTGGTGCCTGATAGGTTCATTGAATTCCAGCCACCATCCAGCATCGTGTTTGAACGGAAGTTCAAGAGATATAAAGTTCTGATGTCATGAGATTGCCCCTGGTACACTTCAGAAGTCCAATGAACACTGGCACTTCACTGAGAAAACCTGACACCAACTTAAGTGACGAGGGCGTTGATAGATGCCCGTGAGCCCCCTCAGGGAAAGCAAGCAGACAGAGCATCAGGGGCGGTCTATGGAGCTGGGCTGATTGTCTATTTTGGAAAATGTTCACTGATTTTTCAAGTCTGATATAGAAATATCTCTAAAAGGAGAGATCCCTTAGCTCTGTCTCTGCAGATCCCTCATCTCCAGCACCCGAGTCCCAAAATGCCAGGAGCGGTTTGGAGGTGTCCAGCTTCTCGGTGTCTGGGTATTCCCTCAGATACTCAGCTCACACATAAAGTTGTCTTTAATGAAACTTCACTTAGCCCTTAGCGAAATCTCCCAGAAAATTATGGCCGAGCCAAGAAAACACCCTCACACATGATTCTGTGCTTCTGGGAGAACCCCAAGAGACCGTTTCAAACCCAGGAGACCTTGGGAGAAGGTGTTTTAAAATGTCATGCCGTCCAGGAATTAAGATGGAAGGTAACTGACTCCTGTGGCATTTGCTAAGACATGACATCTTGGCAGAGCCCATGAATTCAAGGTGTTTACCATTTAGTTACTGGATTCTCAGTATATTGTTTACCATTAGTTATTGGATTCTCCGTGTAATGAGGCAGAAACATGAATCAAGAGGTTGAATCAGTCCTGACTGGTTTGGCTCAGTGGATAGAGCATAGGCCTGCGAACTGAAGGGTCCTGGGTTCGATTCCAGTCAAGGGCACGTAACTTGGTTGCGGGCACATCCCCAGTAGGGGGTGTGCAGGAGGCAGCTGATCGATGTTTCTCTCTCATCGATGTTTCTAACTCTCTATCCCTCTCCCTTCCTTTCTGTAAAAATCAATAAAATATTAAAAAAAAAAAAAAGAGGTTGAATCAGCTCGAAGTGGCAGCGATAAGTGCTAGCTGAAGGCATTGACTTCATCCAGGGAGGGCTGTGGGAATGCTGGGGAGATGAAGAGAGGAGAGTCATTAACTATGGTAGCGAGAACCTTCTGAAACCTCAAGAAGATTACCTTTCTCCTCCCTGCAGTTTCCAAAGCTCTGAAGCTGCTGTTTGAGTGAGTTGCATGTTGTTAACTGTGGAGAGTGACCTAAATTTCTGTCTGAGCCAAACTTCAGAAGGTGGAAAACCTTCTCTGGGAGAATGGCTACATTGTGTGCATGTTTCTCCTTAGAGCAGTGGTTCTCAATCCTTCCAATGCCGCAACCCTCCAACACAGTTCCTCATATTGTGGCGACCCCCAGCCATAAAACCACTTTCATTGCTACTTCATAACTGCAACCCCGCCACTGTCACGAATCGCAATGCAAATGTCTGTGTTTTCCGATGGTTAACCAAGGTTTTTAACCTTGGTGCTGTTGACATGTGGGACCAGGTTACTCTTTGGGAGTCTGTCCTGTAGGATGGTTAGCAGCGTCCTGGACCTCTACCCACTAGAAACCAGGAGCATCACCCACCCCAGTCTTCACCAGGTGTCCCTAGTTGAGGCCCACTGGTCATCACCTTCCTGTTATAGAGAAGGAAGCTGAGACTAAAAGAGAGGAAGTGACTTCCCTGAGGCCACACAGAAGTTGAGGTACAGACAGGACTCAAGCCCAGGGGTCTGGCCAAAGCCTCTTTGCCCTCCAGGCCTCTGCCTGCTGCTCTCCGTACCCTTCTCCCCGTCTTTCCTGGCATTTCCAACAAATCAGCCTGGCAGAAGTTAGAGCAAAAAGATGGTGCAACCACTTTGGGAAACAGCCTGGCAGTTCCTTAAAAGGTTAAACAGAGAGTTACCATATGACCCAGCGATTCCACTGCTAGGCACACACCCAAGAGAAATGAACACATATGTTCTCACAAAAACCTGTACTTGAATGATCATAGCAGTATTATTCATCATAGCCAGAAAGTGGAAACAATCCAAGTGTCCATCAGCTGATGAATGGATAAACAAAGTGTGGTCTGTCCACAGGGGATGTTATTGGTCATGAAAAGGAATACAGTACCGATACCTCAACACGGATGGCCTTAAGAACATGCTAAATAAAAGAAGCCAGTTGCACAGGACCACGTATTGTAAGGTCCCATTTACATTAAATGTCCAGAATAGGGAAATCTACAGAGGCTGAATGTCGGTGAGTGGTTGCCAGGGTCTGGGTGGAGGGGACAATGGGGAATGGCTGCTAAAGGGTATGGGATCTCCTTTAGGAAGATGAAAATATTCTAGAATTAGATAGTGGTTATGGTTGCGTGACTTTGTGAATATACTAGAAACCACAGGGTTGTATATTTTAAAAGACTGACTTTTATGATATGTGAATTATACCTCAATAAAGTTGTAATTTAGCCCTTGCCGGTTTGGCTCAATGGATAGAGTGTTGGCCTGTGGACTGAAGGGTCCTGGGTTCAATTTCAGTCAAGGGCACATGCCTGGGTTATGGGCTCAATCCCCAGCAGGAGGCAGCTGATCAGTGGTTCTCTCTCATCATTGATGTTTCTCTCTCTCCCTCTCCCTTCCTCTCTGAAATCAATAAAAATAAATAAATGAATAAATGAATAAAGTTGTAATTTAAGAAGCCATTTCATTTTGTATTTCTCAGAAACTGGATGCCTAGACCCTCACAGTATGGGCTGAACTGTCCTAGAGCCTTTTACACAGTGCACTCATTTAGTCCCTGTCGTGGGTTATATGCTGTAGTTCTGGTTCTCATTCCCTCTTTGCGAGTGAGTGGGCCGAGGCAGGGAAAAGGTCAGCACTTGACCCAGTGTGGTCAGATGGCAAGTGCCGAGCCTGGATTCAAACCCAGTCCGGTGAGCTCTGGAGCAGCACTGTCCAGTAGGACAGCCACATGTGTCGTGGTGAATTTTCTAGTAGCTACAGTTTTAAAAAGTAAAAAAAAAAAAATAGGTGGAATTAACCTTATCTTATTTAACCCAATATATCCAAACTATTATCATTTTACTGGTAATCGACATAAAAAGTTGATAACAAGATGCCTTACATTTTTTATTTGGTACTAAGTCATTGGAATCCAGTGTGCATTTATATTCACGGTGCGTTCGGTTCAGACGGGCGCATTTGAAGTGCTAATCGCTGTGCTTGGCCAGTGGCTGTGTATGTGCCAATGCAGGCCTCTCGTCTGTGTTCCTGATGGCTGGGCAGTGTCTCCGCATCTGGGTGTCGGTTTTCTTTTTTTTCTCTTTTAAATAGATTTTTATTGATTTCAGGTAGGAAGGAAGAGAGATAGAAACATCAATGAGGGAATCATTGATTAGCTGAGTCCTGCACGCCCCCTACTGGGGATCGAGCCTGCAACCCGAGCACATGCCCTTGACCGGAATCAAACCTGGGACCCTTTAGTCTGCAGGCTGACGCTCTATCCACTGAGCCAAACCAGCTAGGGCTGGGTGTCGGTTTTCTTATCTGTTGGGTAGGGGGTTGTTTAGATAAGCTCTTTCGAGCTCTAAAATTGATGATCATTGAATGACATTTGTATGCTAGCTGAATAGGACATTTGGCTTTCTTAAAAACTTGTCACAGCAAAATGACCCTTTTTCCTTTTAATACTTAACAACAGGCCTGACCCATTTCCAGAGAAGCAACCCGAGTCCGCAGCTCTCGACTCCCTGGCTCTTCCTCCCCGCTTCCCACAAGGTAGAAAGATGAGGTACTCAGTATGGGTCACCGATAGTGAACAGGCTGATTCATCAGCCACCCTGGTTTTCATACAACCAACTTTAAAAAAATATTGGTTAAACATTATTAAGTGTAGGTATCCAATGAACCGTTGCACCCAGAAAACCTTTTATTTCCCCCTCTAAGTGTTGCTGGTTTCCCTGGGTAAAATACTTAACATTGAAATAAAGGGAAGCAAGGGAAAAGAAGTGGCCGCAGCCTGAAATAGTTGTCCCTAAATGAGGGAGGACGACAGTGCTGAGGCCACAGAGGCCGAGCAGAGAGGAAACACATGTGCTGAGTCATTGCTGACCTCAGCCCCTATCCCTGCGGGCCTGATTCCGTTCCCAGCCAGCTGCCAACGTTTGCTTTCTTGACTTTGAAGGCTAATCATTAAAAGCATTTGAGCCCGGCCGGCTGGCATGGCTCAGTGGTTGAGCATCGACCTGTGAACCAGGAGGTTGGGGCACATGCGGGGGGTTGTGAGCTCAATCCTCAGTGTGGGGTGTGCAGGAGGCAGCTGATCAATTATTCTCTCTTGTCATTGATGTTTCTATCTCCCTCTCCCTCTCCCTTCCTCTCTGTATTAAAAAAAAAAAAAAAAAAGCATCTGAAAGAACTTTCCCTGTTAGAACCTATATAGACCTTTAAATACACTTTTTAATATATTTTATTGATTTTTTACAGAGAGGAAGAGGGAAGGATAGAGAGTTAGAAACATCGATGAGAGAGAAACATCGATCAGCTGCCTCCTGCACACCCCCTACTGGGGATGTGCCCACAACCGAGGTACATACCCTTGACCGGAATCGAACCCGGGACCCTTCAGTCCACAGCCAACGCTCCACCCACTGAGCCAAACCGGCCAGGGCTAAATACATTTTTATAAAGGCGTACATTTTCCTTGGATTAAGACAGCACTCATTATCACAAATTTCTTAATTGCACACCAGGCACAATTAAGTCATTGCTAAGTGCTTTTCTGTGCTTTGTCTTGACCGAATTGGATTTCCGTTTTTGGCTGGGAGTCATGGGTGACATTCTGAGTGTGGGGAGGGTAAGGCCTGGGGATGGCGGATGACCGCAGTGGTGGGGGCGTAAGCCAGCTTCCAGCGAGGAGGTGAGGGGGAGAGGTCCTGAAGTGCAGGCAGCCCATCCATGGTGAGGGCTGTACAGTCTGTCCTCTGACAGGCTGGTGAAGGGAAAAGACGTGGGTCCTGCGGAGCAATGGAGCTGGAGGTGGGTTTCTTTCAGGACTGAGGTTTGAGCCTGTGGAGAAGGAAGATCTAAGGCCTGGGAATGGCGGTGGGGTGGTGGTTGATGTATGTTGAAGGTGAAGTTCTTTGTTATCAGGAGCTGGGAGGAGAGCCAGGTGTTATCAGAAGAAAGGGTGCATGTGCCCCATTATCACCTTTTCAAAACAGCTTAACTAGGCATAAGTTTACTAATACAAGTCGTAAGTCACCTATGATAATTGTACAGCTAAGTGGTTTTTAGTAAAGTCATACAGTGGTGCAAGCCTCGCCACAGTCTAGTTTTAGGACAACTTCCATCATTCTAGAAAGGTCCCTGGTGCCCTTTGCAGCCAGTCCTCCCTGTTTCTTCCCAAGCCCTTGTAACCATGGATCTGCTCTGTCTCTATTGTTTTGCCTTCTCTGGAAACTTCTTATAAATGGAATCAGACAATATGTAGTCTTGTGTGTCTAGCTTTTCACTTAGCATAATGTTTTTTTTTTTAATGTATTTTATTGATTTTTTTACAGAGAGGAAGGGAGAGGGATAGAGAGTTAGAAACATTGATGAGAGAGAAACATCCATCAGCTGCCTCCTGCACACGCCCTACTGGGGATGTGCCCGCAACCAAGATACATGCCTTTGACTGGAATAGAACCTGGGACCCTTCAGTCCGCAGGCCGATGTTCTATCCACTGAGCCAAACCGGTTAGGGCAGCATAATGTTTTTGCCGTTAATCAATCCATGTTGTTGCAAAGTATCAGTTTTATATTTAAAAAGAGAAGCACGCTTTTAAAGGGCACGTGGGAAGGGACTAGGAAAGAGGGCAGGGCAGGACTGAGGGCAATGCAGTTAGCACAGGAGGGCTGTCCTTGTCCAGGCCAGAGGCAGCGCAGGATCTGAAAGAGTGCGGGCTTTGGACCTGCACACACCACAGGCGTCAGTCCTGCTCTCCACTCCCTGCCCTATTAGTTTGAGCATATTACGTAATCTCCCTTTGAACCTCTGGTTCCCTCTGGACGAAGTTGAGGTGGTGGTGGGCTCAGGGAGGCAACCCTACAAAGCCCACGCTCTGGGCCAGTGCTCAGAGCAATGTCAGGAGGTGAGGTTAGGTGTACACCTGTGGGATGAGCAGACCATGGGAACCCCTTCCCAACTCCTTCCTGGCTCGAAGGTGGACCCCTTCACAGTGACTGAGATCAGAGCGTGCCAACTGTATTGGCCTTTGTTCCAAGCAGGCTGTCCGTCTAGCTGACAGTTGGCCCGAGGTGGAGGCATCAGGAGCAGACAACGGCAGGCCAGGGGCTGCAGCAGGCAGTCACGGGATGCATTAGTACGCCCATCGGAACTCCCAATGCTAGCGCTGAAACATGCTGAGCCATGGTGATCTCTGCTCAGTAGTCCCAAGGGTCAAGTCTTGCTCAATTCCCTCCCCTCAAATGTTACCTCATATGGCCCTTCTGTTTTTAAGGGGAAAAATTTATATAGGACAGATATGTTCAAGGGAAGTGAGTCAAGTAGCCTTCAACACCATTTCCAAATTTTTTGATTGGTTTCACCCTACTTTTATTTCTTTTGAGTGCCAGTAAATACTTGACTCATACAAAGAACCCCCGTGAGTTCAAGTTAGAGGCAACCAGGTACCTCCAAGGACCCACGAGAGAATTGAGACGTGCCTTTGAGACCACTGTGTGGAGTGGACGATGGCACCAGGCATGGGGGGATTGGAACCTGGGTTTGAAGCACTGTGCCCTTCTGAGCTTGTTTCCATCCATGATTTCCTGTCAAGGCAATGTGAGGAGTCCAACCAGTGTGGGAGAGCACTAACCTGGGACATGCCGAACCTGCCCTTTTTAAAAGATACAACTTTATAGAAACACTAGAGGATCATTGCACGAAGATTCGTGCAATAGGCCTTCCTTCCCCTGGCTGCCGGCATCGGTTTTCCTCCAGCACCGGTTTTCCTCCCGCACCCAGACCCAGGCCTTCGCTCTGGCTGGAGCCTTCAGTCTTTGCTCCAGCTGGAGCACTGCTCCTGTAGCCCTCCGCCCCGTGCCCTCCCCCTCATAGCAGGCGTCCTGCCCCACCTGGCCGCTCCGGGCCTGCATGTGTGCTGCCCAGAGGCCTGGAGTGGCTGGGGGGCGGGGCCACGCCATCTTTGTAGGGTTAATTTCCATACTCACTCCTGATTGGCTGGTGGGCATCATGAAGTGATAGTCAATTTGCATGTTTCTCTTTTATTAGTGTAGATGTTTCACATATCACATGTAATTCATCCATTCCAGGTGCATACTCAATGATTTTTTAAGTAAATTTACCAAGTTGTGCAAACATCATAAATTAGTTTTAGAACATTTCCATCTTCCCAGTAAGGCCCCTCACACCTATTGGCGGTCCCTTACCCCCTGCTACCACTAACCTACTTTCTGTCTCCACAGATTTGCCATTTCTGAACATTGCATGTACATGGAGCTATGCAACATGTAGTCTTTTTTTTTTTTTTAATATATTTTATTGATATTTCACAGAGAGGAAGGGAGAGGGTTAGAGAGCTAGAAACATCGATGAGAGAGAAACATCGATCAGCTGCCTCCTGCACACCTCCCACTGAGGATGTGCCCACAACCAAGGTACATGCCCCTGACCGGAATCGAACCCGGGACCTTTCAGTCCGCAGGCCGATGCTCTATCCACTGAGCCAAACCGGTTTCGGCGACATGTAGTCTTTTGTGTCTAGCTTTTGTTAGTGTGATGTTTGTGAGGTTTATCTGTGTTGTAGCATGTGTCAGGACTTTATTTTTATTGCCAGAGAGTGTTAAATCGTGTGGCTAGACCACATTCTGTCAGTCCATTTACCAGTTGGTGGACATTTGGGTTGTTTCCATTTCTTGCCTGCTATGAACAACACTGCCAGAACATTTGTGTGGATTAATGTTTTTGTTTCTTTTGGGCAGATAAAGTAGAGTAGATTTGCTGGGTCATATGGCAAATTTATGTTTAACTTTTTAAGATACTGTTAAACTTTTCCAAAGTGACTGCATCATTTTACATTCCCTCAACAGTTAATGGAGGTTCTAGTTTCTCCACATTCTCTCTAACACTAGTTTTGTCTGTCTAGCTGTGAAGTGGTTTCTCATTGTGGCATATATACTGTATATTTTAATTAATCTTAGAGAGGGGGAAAGGAGGAGGTAGAGAGAAAAAAACATTGATGTGGCAGAGATATACATTGATCAGTTGCCCCCTGCACAGAGCCCTGACTGGGGATCGAACCTGCAACCTAGGCATGTTCCCTGACTGGGAATTGAACCCACAACCTTCTGGTGCATGGGACAACATCTTCAACTGAGGCACACTGGCAAGGGCACAATGTAGTTTTAATTTGCATTTCCCTAGTAACTAATGATATTAGGATCTTTTTGTATGCTTATTAGCCATTCATGTATCTTCTTTTTTTAAATTGAATTTATTGGAGTTACATTGGTTAATAAAACTATTTTGAATATTTCACACCAATCCTTTCTGGCCTGAAGTGTTTGTTGGGAAATCAGTTGGCAGCCTTATGGGCGTTCCCTTATAGGTAACTGTCTTTCTCTTGCTGCTCTTAAGGTTCTCTCTTTATCTTTAACCTTTGCCATTTTAATTATGATGTGTCTTGGTGTGGGCCTCTTTGGATTCATCTTGTTTGAGATTCTCTGGGCTTCCTGGACTTGCATGTCTTTTCCTTCACCAGGTTAGGGAAGTGTTCAGCCATTATTTCTTCAAACATATTCTTGATCCCTTGCTCTCTCTCTCTCTTTTCCGATATGTCTATGACAGGGATGCTGTTACGGTTGTTGTCCCTTAGACTTTCCTCATTTTTTAAATTTCTTTTTTCTTTTTTTTTTTTTTTTTCCTGCTTAGGTGTTTTCTGTTATCTTGTCCTCTAAATTGCTAATTCAATCTTCTGTTTCATCTAACTAACCTGCTGCCCATTCCTTCTAGTATATTCTTCATTTCAGATATTGTGTTCTTTATTTCTGACTTTTTTTTTTAATGGTTTCTATGTCCTTCTTCATGTTTACTATCTCTTTAAGTTCTCACTGAGATCATTCATTCTTCTCCTAAGTCCTTGAGCATCCTTATAACCATTGTTTTGAACTTTGCTCTGATATCTTGTTGGCCTCCATTTCATTTAATTCTTTTTCTGGGGATTTCTCCTGTTTTGTTTTTTCATTTGGGACTTGTTTCTTTGTCTCCTATTTTGTCTGGTTTTTGTGTTTGTCTCTGTGTATTGGGTAGATCTTCTATGACTTCCAAACTTGTTATGGTGGTTTTATGTTCCAGGTGTCTTGTGGGGCTCAATGGCGCAATTTTCCAGATCACCTGAGCTCCGTGCCCAGGAATGTCTGTTTTGTGGATTATGTGCTCCCTCCTGTTGTAGTTGAGTCTTGAATGCTGTTGGCCTATTTGTAGGTGGGGTTAACCGTCAGTCTGGCTGACTACAAGAACAGACCTCAATCACATGTTGTATGAGCCACTGTGTAGGGCTGCCGCCCTAGGAGGAGTTGTTTCCAGCAAGGTCTGGAGCCTGCCAGGATCTCCCTTTGGGTGTACTGCCTGTGTGATTAGTTGGGCCAACTTCTGTTGTGGTCTGAAGCCCACCACTGGTTGTGCTGGTTCTGGGTCCACTTGGGTGGGTTTCCAGTGCAGGTCGGTGTCAGATGCTGCCTGTAACCAGCCTTGGGCTACCTGTCTGGAACTACCACATAATCTACTTATTTGGCTGCCTCTGCCGGGCCTGGGTGTGTGTGTTGTATATCTTCTTAAGTGATCTTTACTCAAATCTTTTTTTTTTTTTTTGCTAGGTTGGCTATCTTATCTTATTAAAGAACAAGAGTTCTTTGCAAATTCTGACAAGTCCTGTTAGATAATGTGTTTTGCAAATATTGTCTCTTACTCGGTTGCTTGTCTTCTCATTTTCTTAATGGTGTCTTTTGAAGTGCTAAGGTTTGTTATTTTGATGATATCCAATTTATCAGATTTTTTCTTTTATAAACCAGACTTTTGGTAATATATCTGTGACATTTTTGCAGTTGTAACTCAAGGTTCCAAAGATTTTTTGTTGTCTTCCAACAGTTTTGTTTTAGCCCTTACATAAGTCTATGATCCATTTTGACCTAATTTTCGTGTTGAGATTGAAATGAGGGCCTAAATTCATCTCTTTTCATGTGGATATCCAAATAGTCTCAGCACCATTTGTTGAAAGACTGTTCTTTCCCCGGAATAGTTTTGAAATCAGGAAGTGAAAGTCCTCCAGCTCTGTTCGTTTTCAAAATTTGTCTATTCTAGGTCTTTTGCAATTTTATATAAATTTCAGGATCATCCTGTCAATTTCTGCAAAAACCTGCTGATCTTTTAAAAAAAGTTTTCTAGTGCTAAGTCTTCTGATCCATGAATATGAGATGCCTGTTTGTCTAGATCTTTAATTTCCCTCAGCAGTCTCCTGTAATTTGCAGTGTGAGAGCACTGATTTTGTTAGATTTACTCTGTAAGTTTTTGTTTTTTAATGAGCCTGCGTTCAGACAGGAGTAATAAATAATAGGTGAGTTGGTGGGTGTGTCTGCTCATTTCCACTATCATTGTAAGGGTGAGTTAAATCTGACATAATACTGATTTTCTTTTAAAGGCTCTTGTTACCTGTGGATGCAGTGGTGGCGGTTTGTATGTGCGCACGCATGTGTGTGTATGCGTGCGTGTAGACCACATATATGTTAACTGCCTGATGAATAAGAGCTTGGATAATGGGGTGGAGTGAGATTTAAAAAATTGGGTGCAAAAATATAAATGTATATGTTCTAAAATAATTTAAAGACCTGACCAATAGGGAACGACGCACAGCATGCCTTCCTGGAGAAAGAACGTGTTGCTCATTAGAACTCCAAACCTGGCCGCCTTCTAGGCAAAATCTCAGGCTTGCTGAAATCATGTCTCCCAGGCAGATGCGTGTCACGCCTACCAGATCGTCCACCGCAATGGGATTCCCGACGAGCAGATCGTCGTGATGATGTATGATGACATCGCCAGCTCTGAAGAGTAAGTACGCAGTGCTTTTGTGGGTGGCGTCCTTACACCAGTGCCCTAACATTAGGATTAAACAGACTCGCAGGTGGAATTTCACAGGGCTGCTTCATGTAGAGCTTTGAACATAGCGTGGGGCACCCTGGCAGTGGCAGGAGCATGGGCAGTAGGTGCTGAAGGGGGTTTGGGGCTGGCGCTTTCGAAACGTTGAAAGCAGATGACCGGGATCCCCAAGCTGCTAAAATCATTGCACTTGGTGACTGTTGGGCGATGAGCAGTGTCTTCGACAGACAGTCAATTACCATCTTTCTGTGTAAGGGCATAGTTTTGAAGAGAGAGATTTCAGAGACATGTCAGAGTTTGTGTCCTTTGATTTTCAGAAACCCCACTCCGGGAGTTGTGATCAACAGGCCCAATGGCTCGGACGTGTACAAGGGGGTCCTGAAGGACTACACTGGGGAGGTGAGGCTGGCATCAGAACCTCACTAAACTGATTCTGATTGGTGTTTCATGCTTGTATTAGGATTTGTGCTTGAGTAATTTTTGAGAGTTTTGATAGAAAGTAGAAGGAAAGAAAGGAAAAAAGGAAAGAAAAAAGTAAGAAATAAGTTGCAGTCTACCCATCTTTAGTTTCCAGTCTTTATAGAGGCCCGGTGCACGAAATTCATGTACTGGGGCGGGGCGGTGTCCCTCAGCCCAGCCTTCACCCTCTGCAATCTGGGATCCCTCTCACAATCTGGGACTGCTGGCTCCTAACCACTTGCCTGCCTGGCTGCCTGATTGCCCCTAACCGCTCCCCTGCTGCCATGATTGACACCTAACTGCTCCCCTACCGGCCCGATCACCCCCAACTGCCCTCCCCTGCTGGCCATCTTGTGACAACATGGGGGTGGCCATCTTGTGACAACGTGGGGGTGGCCATCTTGTGACAACATGGGGGTGGCCATCTTGTGATGTGAGGGTCAATTTGCATATTACCTCTTTATTATATAGGATTTATTGATTTTTAGAGAGGAAGGAAGGATAGAAGGGAAGGAGGGAGAGAGAGAGAAAGAGAAACATCGATGAGAGACATACATGGATCATCTGCCTCCTGCACTCCCACACTGGGGATCCAGCCTCCAACTCAGGCATGTGCCCTGACCAGGAATAAAACAGTGACCTCCTGGTTCATAGGTTGATGCTCAACCACTGAGCCACTCTGTCTGGGCTTCATAATCTCCTTTTCTTACTATTAGAGGGCTCTTTTAGGAACTGATGTTCCTGGTGATAAATGTTTCTCTGAAGTTTAGCAATCCTTTCAGTTTCAGTTTTCTTTCTTAAATTCAGGTTCAGTTAAATTGAACAAATCATACATGTCATATAGACGATCCCATCTTTATGAAATTGTTTCTACATAATTTTACAGGGTGGGGCAAAAGTAGGTTTTACAGGTTTATAGTTGTTTGTATGGGAAAGAATACAATAATTAATAAAGAATAATAAAAGAATAAACTTTCACATACTTAGAACTGTAAACCTACTTTTGCCCCATCCTGTATAAGGAAATGTCTGGAATCTAAGTGGTGGGATTTTTGTTCTCCCTTGTGCTTTCCTGTATTGCTGCCTTTTTTTTTTTTTTTTTTAAATGAGCGAGTATTGGTTTAGAAAATCTCCTTTAAGGACATCATATGTCCTCGGGATTTGGCCTTTTAGGCAACAAGCTGGGCAAGGGTGGGCCCAGGACAGACGTTTCTGCTGCCTCTTTGCCTTCTCCCTGGGTGGTATGCTCTTCCTCTGCCGCCTGCCCTGCTGCCCGGCACCTTCGGGTTTCTCCCTCGGCCTTTCTAACGGCGAGAAGGAACGCAGGCTTGCTGAGTGCCGTGAGCCAGACGAGATGTTCTTTGAGAAGAGGCCACGCACATGTCCCAGAGACATCAGCCTTATTTGGGTCTTTCTTGGTTCCAGAGCGTTGGCTCTTAAACCTCGGGCCTTGGAGATGTGCAGGCTGGTGGCCCGGGTCTGTACAGACTCGGCAAACCTCTGATTTGAAATGACACGTCTGACTTCAACTCCCGATTCCTTGTAGGCTGTCACACCGCAGAATTTCCTTGCTGTGCTGAGAGGTGATGAAGAAGCAGTGAAGGGCATAGGATCGGGAAAGGTCTTGAAGAGGTAATGCCTGCTCGCTTTACGCCATCACACTTTTCTGAATAACCTGGCAGCCCGGAATCGAGCTGGTCTTGGCTCCCGGCTTGTTTACCTGTGAGAAACGGCAGAGCAGGGAGCTCTGTCCCGAGTTAAGACAGGCCGTGCAGGTTGGGTGGCTCCTTTGGCAGCCCATTGCTGCACCACGTTAACCCTGTGACCCAGGGTTCCCCATCGCGGATCCTAGTGCTGTACACGCCACGGCCAGTGGCACATCCCGAGACTGGTGAGAAGCCCTGCAGCGGGTCAGGTCACAGGGCCACACCTGCCGCCAGCCCTGTGCTCTGATCACAGGGGAGCACAACGCGGGGAGCACACTCATGAGCCAGGGCCAACCTTCACGCTGGGAAAGCTCACACCAGTGCTAACCTTCACACTGGGAAAGCTCACACCAGTGCTAACCTTCACACTGGGAAAGCTCACACCAGTGCTAACCTTCGCGCTGGGAAAGCTCACACCAGTGCTAACCTTCGCGCTGGGAAAGCTCACACCAGTGCCAACCTTCACGTTGGGAAAGCTCACACCAGTGCTAACCTTCATGCTGGGAAAGCTCACACCAGTGCTAACCTTCGCGCTGGGAAAGCTCACACCAGTGCCAACCTTCGTGTCGGGAAAGCTCACACCAGTGCCAACCTTCGCGTTGGGAAAGCTCACACCAGTGCCAACCTTCGCGCTGGGAAAGCTCACACCAGTGCTAACCTTCGTGCTGGGAAAGCTCACACCAGTGCCAACCTTCGCGCTGGGAAAGCTCACACCAGTGCCAACCTTTGTGCTGGGAAAGCTCACACCAGTGCTTGCCCCGCCGCCGGTGGGTGAGAGATGTGTCCTCTTGAGCATCTCTTTCTGTAGCATTTTTATATGATGTCAGGGCCTTTAGAAGCATGCTTTCAGAGAGTCTCCCGGGTACTTGGCACACGGGGCTGTGTCTCACTCGGGAGGGGAGGCCTGGGCACAGGTACGCTCATGTGTGTTCGAGCAGAGACGGGCAGCTCTGTGGGATGAACCAAATTGGTTCCAAGGTAGTTATCACATTTCTGCAGCCTTGAAGCAGCACCCTGAGTGGAGGCCCTGGCGAGGGTGGGTAGGTGGGGGCCCGGAGGGAGCTGGAGCTGCAGGACACGTTTGGATGTGTGTCCTGGATCCCTTACTCATTTGGGGGACATCCGGTTAGAGCATGTGACTGCTTGGGATGAGGCCCAACTGCCAAAGGACCCTGCTCTGCAAATCACACCCGGTCTGTCTGATGAGCTGCCCAGCACGGGTCTCCTCCTCCCGGGCCTGACTCAGTCCCAGGCCCTGGCTATGCCTTGTGGCTCAGCTGGTCAGGGGGCGGCAGGCCTGTGTTCCTCTTTGTACCTGGGTGGGAGACTAGTCCTCACATTTCTTAGGTTTTTTTTTTGGGGGGGGGGGGTGGCGGGAGGGAGCGGGTAAGGGCAACCTTTCAGAGAAATAGAATAGGAAACGCTAGAATCTGACTCTGTTGTTCTCCCGTGGCAGCGGCCCCCGGGATCACGTGTTTGTTTACTTCACTGATCACGGAGCTACTGGACTACTGGCCTTTCCGAACGACGACGTGAGTTTTCCTTAACAGACTAGGATGGAGAACAGAACCGCCGGGAGCGGGGGTGCCGTTAAACCCGCGACGTGGGTTCCTAACCTCCCGCCAGGGTGGTGTGTGGGGCACACATTTAAAGCATCTTGAAATCTACCCGGGGGCACCTCCTCCGGCCACTTTTCCCGACATTTCTCCACATATCACTGCATCAGGGGCTGTCTCAGGACCTGGGAGCCTTGCACTAGACACAGTAATAGAACCCTGTCCCTGAATGCTCTGGGCGAGTGAGGAGTGCGGAAGCATATTCTCCTGCCCTTTTAAATCTATGAATAAAACCCTTGGGTGACATCTGGATGCTGCTGCTCTGTAGGATTGTTTCTGGGGATTGGGAGGTAAGAATGCCAGAGCACTTAGGGCTTGATTGTGGGGGACCCAGCAAACGGTTTCTCTGGAGGTCTTGATCTGAATGCCAGTATTCTTACCTTTTAGCTTCATGTAAAGGACCTGAATGAGACCATCAAGTACATGTACAAACACAAAAAGTACCAAAAGGTAAGGTCAGCCTTTGGGGTGGCCGTGGGGGGTACGAGGAAGGCAGCGCATGCGGCGCCCACCTCCGGGACCTGCCTTCTGACTCTGGGCGGGCGGCGGTGTTTTCTGGAAAGGGTGCCCTTTGGTCAGTTTCCCAGGATGGACCTTTGCTGATCCTAGGGCTTTAGCTAGTAGATCAGAATCACTGGCATCTTGTTGCAGTAAAGAGCGTGGGTCCCACCCCAGAGTTTGACTCAGGTCTGGGGAGAGGCCTGAGACTCTGCCTTCGAGTTGGCACTGATGCTGCTGGGCCTGGGACCATACTTTGAGGAGTATGTTCCTAGGACTGTCAGCAATTTGGGGCAGTTGGGAGGGAAATATCGCCATGCTATTTTCACCTTGGCCCTCGCGCGCCTGTAACACCCTTAATAGAAACTGCGTAGCTCAGGCCCGGACGCGGTGGCACCGTGGGAAGACAGCCTGCCGTGCCATCCCCCTGTGCTGGACGGTGAAAGTTTCCTTTGCGTTGTCTGTGGCTCCGTTTTCCCTGCATTATTTCAGCCAATAGATGTTTATTCTATTAGTGATGAATAAATTCTTGTCCTTCTGCTTTTGGGGCAGCAGCTTCTGCAGCCTCTGGCAGCAGAGATGTCTCCCAAAGCAAAAGGGAAAGACTCTTAGGATGGGTCGGAGCGGGCAGAGCCAAAGCAGCTTTGGGAGCGGTCTGCCTGGCCGAGGGGTGAACCCACCTGTCTCGTTCGCCTCGCAGATGGTGTTCTACATTGAAGCCTGTGAGTCTGGGTCCATGATGAGACACCTGCCCACCGACATCAATGGTAGGTGGTGGGACCCCCCTGGCCTCTGAGCCCGGCTGGGGGAGCCCGTTGCTCACGGGTGCAGATGGTCAATTTCTGATTCTGCCAGTGTGAAGAACCAAGAAGGCTACATACGCGGGGGCCTAGGGCAGCCGTAGAAGTGGGGAGAGAGGTGTGGGCAGCTCTGGGCCGCCTCCAGGCCTCGAGGATTAGTGGCCAGAGAAGAAGGAATCAGCACGTGAGGTTCATGGTGTTCGTCCAGGGTTTGTAAAGCTCCGTAGATCCGTCACTGCAGTCTTGGGCCTGGCCTCGGTCCTCTGCGGCGTGGCGCTTGCTGGCTCTGGTCTTGGCCAGGTGACTTACCCTTTGACCCTCAGGTATTCCCGTCTATAAAATGGGTATAACAATAATACCTGTTTATTTGCTTATCATTTTAAGTGATAACATTTGTCAAGCACAATTCTGAGCCCATGGCAGCTAGATAGGGAATGGTCACTATTGCAGAGGTTGAGCCAGCCTGTTCCGTCCGTAAATGTTAACTTTCTCCAGATGCTAAGCGAGGTGCCTGTTCTTCCGGTTGCCGGGGCTGTTAGAACCTTGCAGCATTGTTCCAGAATAGCTCCATGTCCTAGTAAGCCCGCGTGCCTGCTTACGGCTGTACCAAGTGCCCGTCAGCTGGCTTCTCCTTCCATGTGTCATTTGAGTCGCATAATGGTAACTGAACAGCGCAGGGTGCACGGCGTCTCCCGCCCTCCCTGTGCTGGCCAGGGCTGGCACTTTGCACCCAAGGAGGAAAGACTCGGCTTCACGCGGAATCCACAGCGGAGAATAAGACGTGACTAAAAGGGGTCTTTAATTCCTCGCAGTTTATGCAACGACTGCCGCCAATCCGGACGAGTCCTCCTACGCCTGTTACTACGACGAGCAGAGGTCCACGTACCTGGGGGACTGGTACAGCGTCAACTGGATGGAGGACTCGGACGTGGTGAGCCCCGCAGGGCAGGCTGTCCAGCTGGGGCTTAGCCGTCAGGCGCTGATGGTCGAGGGACTTACTGTTCACGTTTTTGCAGGAGGACTTGACCAAGGAGACGCTCCACAAGCAGTACCAGCTGGTGAAGACCCACACCAACACCAGCCACGTCATGCAGTATGGGAACAAGGTGAGTCCCGTCGTTTCCCAGTCCCCGGCCGCCGCGCCTGGACGTTAAGTCTTGGTGAAGGAGCAGGGCCCAGGGGAGAGAGGGCGGGGGTCGGGATGGCCCCGCCCCTCATGGCCACTCCATCCTGGGGACCTGTTTGGGCTTTGGAATCGGACCTTGCTAGGGTCGAACTGGCGAAGTCATGAGACTTAGGGGCAAGCTACCTAACCTGAGTCTCCATTTCCTCCATGGTCAGAGCCCTCGTGTGTGGGTAACTAGGGGCGTTCAAGAAGGTCGAGAGGCAAAAACCCTGAACACGGGCCAGGCACATGGGGAGAGGTCCCTCCGTCGGAAGCCGGAAGGGCCCACAGAACCCACGCCTCGGATTACCCGGGTCCTGCCTCGCTCTGCAGGTTGCAGGGGTTCCCTTGACCCTTTGGCTGTTAGTTAGAGACTTTCCCCTTCCAGCTCTGTCCAGAGGGACCTAGGTCGTGAAATAGGGTCACAGGGCTGTCTGGACAAGGTCGCAGCCAGTGGCTGAAGGCTTGGGCCTGAGGTGACACCTCTGTGGCATTAGCTCTGCCCAGCTCTGTAGACCCAGATCTCAGCTCTAACCTGGACATACTTTGCACCTTCCTGAAGCTGGTTACGAGGGACAGGTGGTGAGCAGGGAGGGTGGCCAGCCCAGGGTCTCCGCTGGCTGAAATGAGTCTGTGTGACCGTGGAGGAGTGGCTGCCTTTCGAACATGACGGAATAGCAGCTCTGCAAAGGGAGCCCGGCATTGTTGAAGCTCATCATTGTGGATTTCAGGTGCTCAGATGTGTTGTCTCGCCCAGTGTTGGCATGTAGTTTTGTTTTTTTTAATCCTCGCCTGAGGATATGTCTTTACTGATTTATTTTTTAAAAGAGAGAGAGAAACATGGATCTGAGAGAAACATCGATCGGTTGCCTCCTGTACACGCCCCGACTGGGGATTGAACCCGCATCCTAGGTATGTGCCCTGACTGGGAATTGAACCTGCAACCTTTTGGTTTACGGGATGATGTTCCAGCGGACTGAGCCACCTGGGCAGGGCGGCACGTGTTTTCAGGCTGCGGCGGTGGCCCTTCAGTGGTCCTGAAACCATGTGGCGGGAACTGTGGGCCGCCAGGACCAGGGTAAGGCTGGCCCATCTACTCTTCCCATTCCAACCAGTTTTTTTTTCTCTCTCTCTCCCCCCCGCCCCCCGCAGTCCATCTCAACCATGAAACTGATGCAGTTTCAGGGCGTGAAACACAAAGCCAGTGCTCCCATCTCCCTGCCTCCCGTCCAACACCTTGACCTCACCCCGAGCCCCGAGGTGCCCCTCATGATCATGAAGAGGAAGCTGATGCTCACCAACGACCTGCAGGAGTCCAGGCGTCTTGTTGAGCAGATCCACAGGCACCTGGAGGTGAGTCCCGGGACGGGTGCCGCTTCCGGCCTCACGAGCTGTGTCTCTGCCTCCCGAGCCTTCCCCGGTGCTGCTGGGAGCCAGGGGACGGAGCTCCGGTGCCACCCCTCCTCCTGCCAGGTGCGAGTTGGTGGGAAAGGGCCCTGGCCTTGGTTTCTGTGTAAATAGGAGGCCCTGAGCAGGGCAGAGGTGGTCTGCATTCTTCTTTGGTAGGTGACCTTGACCTCCGGGTGCGGGGAGCAAAGGAGTAGGGCCTTGTCCTGTGTCCTGCCAAGAGCCCATGGCAGATGGCGGGTTCATTTTTCCTTCTATACCTGGTTGCTTAGAGAAGACATTTTTATTTTGCTGCTTGGTGAGTTATTAATCATATTTATATGTATTTTAAATCCAATCTACTAAACATTTCTACTGCCTTAGGAAATCCTAGTCAGAGCCTAAATCCTTAAAATGCCTGGGCTAGCCTTTATGGTCACGGAGTTTGTTTCAGCAGCTCGTCAGCTTGCTTGGAGCTGGCAGAATCCCCTGGCATATCACAGCTGTGTGGCGAGCACCACCAGGCGGGTACCCACGGGGTGCTGGGCGGGGCCGACGGTCCCTGCAGCAGAGCCAGCTCCATGTTCACGCTGTCCCCTTGTCGGCAAGCACGGGGATTGCCCTGCTGGGTGGAGTGTGGCCTGAGGTTTCCAGGAAAGATAAAAATCTGTGATGTGTTTTAAATTCATATACAGGGTGGGGTTCCAGTAGGCCTACAGTTGTGAGTGCATGAAACACAGTTTATTCTTGTGCTGTTACTTAGTAATTATTGTGTTATTTCCCACAGGAACAATGTAAACCTACTTTTCCTCACCCTGTATCGAATAATCCCAACGATTGGTCTCTTGCACTATCCTATATAATAAAGAGCTAATATGCAAATTGACCACCACTCTAACACACAAGATGGCCGGTCGCCCCCATATGGTCAAAGATGGCTACCCCCATGTGGACACAAGTTGGCTGCCACAAGATGGCCAGCAGGGGAGGGCAGTTGTGGGGGACCAGGCCTGCAGGGGAGGGCAGTTAGGGGCGACCAGGCCAGCAGGGAAGGGCAGTTGGGGGCAATCAAGGCTGCAGGGGCAGAGGGCAGTTAGGGGTGACCAGGCCAGCAGGGGAGGGCAGTTGGGGGCAACCAGGCCTGCAGGGGAGGGTAGTTAGGGGCAAACAGGCTGGCAGGGGAGCAGTTAGGCATGGATCAGGTTGGCAGGGGAGTGGTTCGGGGGTGAGCAGCCTGGCAGGCAGAAGCAGTTAGGGGCAATCAGGCAGGCAGGCAGGCGAGCGGTGGGAAGCCAGCAGTCCTGGATTTTGAGAGGGATGTCCGACTTCCCGTTTAGGCCTGATCCCACCGAGTGGTCCCAGATTGGAGAGGGTGCAGGCTGGGCTGAGGGACACACACCCCCGTGCATGAATTTCGTGCACCGGGCCTCTACTTGTGGTATAATAACCAGGACATAATGCTTTTTGTCTCTGCCACAGTGTAACCAGCATTCTCATACTTCTTTAGTCTTAGACCTATTTACACTCTTAAAATTATTCACCCCTAAGAGCTAATATTTATGTGGGTTATATCAATATTTCCTGCATTAGAAATGAACACTGAGATTTAAAAAGTATTAAATCACTTAGAAATGAAAATTCTAGTTGTTGTTAATGCTTACCCAAGGATATTTTTCAATTGATTTTTAGAGAGAGTGGAAGGGAGGGAAAGAAGTTGGGGAAAGAGAGAGAGGGAAAGAGGATGTGAGAGAGACATCCATTGGGTGCCTCCCGCACCTGCTCTGACCAGAACCAGAGATCAAGCCTGCAATCCAGGTACATGTCTTTGATCGGGAACCAACCCTTGACCCTTTGGACATCAGTCTGTTTGGGAGTTGGGCCTTTCCCTCCTGTCCTCGGGGTGGGCCCGCATGCCTGCTCCTAAGGTAATTAGATGACAATGTGTCGGTCGTGCCAGGAGACCCCCCTAAAAGGCACGGGATTTCTCAAGGTCTCCGGCTGTCACAGGCGCCACCTCTTCCGCCGCCTGCAGGATGCACCTGTTTTAACAAAGGGTGTGGGGTCTGTGGGAAGAGAAGCTCCTGACCCAGCCAGGGTCCGAGAGAGGCCTGGTGAAGTGAAGTACAATACATTTCAAAAAGATGCGTCTCTTCACAGAGCAGGCACATCATGGAGAAGTCAGTGCGGAAGATCGTCTCCTTGCTCACGAGGTCCGATGACGAGGTGGAGCGGCTCCTGTCCGAGAGGGCCCCGCTCACGGCGCACGGCTGCTACCAGGCCGCCGTGTCTCACTTCCGCACGCACTGCTTCAACTGGCACACCCCCACGGTAAGCGGGGCCGCCGCGGCTGCGCCCAGGCTCCCACGGGCAGGTGGGGCCTTGCCCTGCGTCCTGACCCCAAAGCTACAGCACTGCTGTCCATGGAACCTTGTCGCGGGTCCACCCAGGCCAAGAACAATGGGCTCATTCAGAGGCCTTCAGCAGGGGTGAGAGGAAGAAGGCTGTCAGGCTCGCTGACCATGAGTGCTAGCCCGACTCTTCATCGTCCCCGTGGGTGGGAGTTCCCCAGTCGTAGATGTCTCAACTCTCATTCTCTTCATACCTGTCCCTGCCACCCCCACCCCTCACCCCTGCCCTCCACACCCACCACACAGGTTTTTCTCCCTTTTGGATCTGCTCTGGCTGCTCCCCAAGAAATATTGTTGAAGCCAGGCCCTGGCCATGGAGGAGGAGGAGTGCCGAGGGTGGAAGGTCCTAACAGGCCTCCTCTCCGATCAGTACCACGTGCTGCTTGATCCTTCCGGGGAAGGGCCAGCAAACTGGCCCACAGGTCAAGGCCTGCCCGCAGCCTGGGGTCCCCTCCATGCCCCTGTTGTTAGAAACAAAGTTTTACTGGGACACAGCCACATTTGGCGGTCACATTGCACTGCAGGAGAGCTGAGCGGTTCGGACAGCCCGCAGACTGCAATCCCTGCTTATCATCACAGGAGAGCCGGCCCCTCCTGCTGGAGCTGTGTCCTTCAGTATGGTAGTCCCTAGCCTCGCGTGGCTACTTAAATTTAGATTTAAATTAAGATGAAATGTGAAGCCCAGTTCCTTAGCTGCACCAGCCACATCCCACGTGTCCAGTAGCCACACGTGAGCAGTGGCTCCCGCACGGAGGACCCTGCCACACATGTCCGTCGTGGCCGAAGGCTCCGTTGGGCTGTGACGCCCACACCGTGCTCACGTGGGCCTCCAAGGAGGGGGTCCCGGCCAGGCGGGAGGTAGCTCTCCCGTATTGGGAAGCTTTTTTTTTTCCATTTATTTAACACAGTACTTTTCTTATTCATTTAATAATTTAAAACTTCCCATTTATCGAATGAATACTTTATTCTTTGCAATGCTGTTTGCCTCTGGAATCACACACAGTGAAGCTCTTCCTTTTCCTCGTGAGAGTTCTCCGAGTCCCCTGAAGTTTTCTCATGGTCAGCATCCCCGGGTATTCGGGTCCTCCCCTGTTAGAGTCCAGCTTGGCGTTCCCTTCCCCTCCGTCTCCCTCATCCGTGTGTCCCTCCCAGAACAAGGTTCCAGGAAACAAAAGCCGGGTGGCCAGGGGAGGCGCCGGGTTCCGGAGGGAGCAGGGCCTGCGGGTTCTCCACCAGGAGTCCTCACCTGGGCTGCGTGCTCTCGGGGGCCTGCCCACCCCACAGCAGGTGCATTGGGGGGATGGTTCATAAATCCTTCCAGCTTATCCTAAGGTGGGGAGGGGTCCCTGACCCAAAAAAGGTCAAGAATCACTGTTCAAGACGCTTTATCTCTGTAGCCGTGGAACTGGGATGTGCCCACGTGAAGAGTTGATTGCATGGTGCAGGGATGTCTGATTGTGTCGTTGGTCTGTTTTCCTCCAGTACGAGTACGCTCTGAGACATCTGTACGTGCTGGTCAACCTCTGTGAGAAACCCTACCCGATCGACAGGTGAGCCAGCGCATGGCGCTTAAAGGTCAAAGGTCATTGTCGCCGAGAGCAGAAGGGAGCGGCCCTGCTCTCCTTCCTGCCAGCGGGCAGCTGGGCTCCTGCCTCTACCTGCAGCCACACGTGACCAGCGGAAGCAGCAGAAATAGCTGCCTTCTCCGTGGCGGGCGTGAGGCGGGCCCATCACACGTGACTGCCTGCTCCGTGTTGGGCTGCGTTTGTCTCTGCGTCTCCACAGTTGACCTGGTTCACCAACTTCTTCCTGTTTCTTGCAGAATAAAATCGTCCATGGACAAGGTGTGCCTTGGTTACTACTGAAATGCTGCCTTCTCGCTGCTTTTCCGAGCGTGAACACGGTCCCTGGGAATGTGCGCTGACCGGAGGAGGTGGATGGAGCGAGGGGAGGCTGGGCCTTTCGCCAGGGCCTGCTCGCCTCTCCCGCCTCCCCCCCTCCTGCAGCCCGTGGGACGCTCTGAAACCTCAGGTTTGGCCGGGGAAGGCTCTGTGCTGAGAAAGGCCTGTTTGCTTTCCAAGAGGCTTTGCCTGTGTGTGTTCAGAAGCAGGGAGTTCACCTGGGCTTCGGTGGCCAGTGAGAGGATCTCTGCGGGGGAGCCGGAAGCTGGAGCCCGAGGCGTCCGCACGGTTATTTGGAAGGGCAACCGAAACCCCACGTGGAAAACTAATTTTAGAAAATGATACACGTTTTGATTGTTTTTTATGTTTTATTCATCAATAATGGACAAAAATAAAGGTTGAGACTGAAGCCGAGTATTACTTT
The DNA here is from genome assembly GCF_963455305.1 of Plecotus auritus. Classification (NCBI taxonomy): domain Eukaryota; kingdom Metazoa; phylum Chordata; class Mammalia; order Chiroptera; family Vespertilionidae; genus Plecotus; species Plecotus auritus. The sequence continues at coordinate 12,206,974 of NC_137770.1, forward strand.
GGGGCCCGTGACTCTGCAGTTAGGCCCTGGCCTCCCCTGCCTGCCTGCCTCCCGGCTGTCCTGCGTGCGCTCCTCTGCGCCTGCACCCGGCAGCCTCTGTGCCTCCGCCACCGCCCTTCCTCTTGCCTCAGTGCCTTGCCCTCCACCCGACAGAGCCTCAACGTCTATCTGGAAGTGCTGCTTCTCCCCGGAACCTTTTTCATCTTCCTCCTCTCCCCACCCGTCAAGAGTCCTGTCCCTCCTGTCTGCGCCTTCTTTGCATCTCTCAGCAAGTGTCAGGGTCGGCCCGACACCAGTGTGGAGGGGGGAGGTCTAGGGTGACTGCAGTTCCTCCGGGGCCAAGGCTGCCCGACTTTCCTGTCCCTTGGCCCGGTGCCTACGCAGGGAGCGTTCACAGTGGATCAGACACGTCAGAGGAACACTGCAGCCACACCGCGGGGTTTTAGGGAGCAATGAGAGGGAATGGAGCTGGCAACATGCTGCACATCAGGCCAAGTGAGAGAAGCCCATATTGCGCGATCCCCTTGATACCTATAGAAACAGGAAGTGAGAGGTGCCGAGGCCCAGGAAGAAAGGAAATGGGGAAATAGCGACTGCTAGTGGGGCTGAGATTCCTTCTGAGGAGATGAAAATGCTCTGAAAGTCATTGTGGTGGTGATTGTTCAACTGAATGTATGGAAAACCATCGAACTGGGCACACTAAGTGGAAATTATGTGGTTAATTATACTTCAATAAAGCTGTTTTTTTAAAAAAATAAGCCATATAGCTGGATGGCTGTTCCGCTAGGCCAGCCAGAGAGGCAGCAAAGAGGAAAGGTGGCACCTGCTGAATTTGTCACTTCGGACCACTTGTGTTCGTATTGTGGGACCCGTTTCGCAGGGACGCTTTCGAAGTTTGCGATTAGGAATGGGTGGTGGGAGACTGGCAGACAGGGTTATGCGTTGACAAACTCAGGGGGGATACTTTATTTCTAAGGGGCTGTTTGTTTTTTTTTTTTTTATCAGCACAAACATCCTTTCTCAGTAAGGTTCTCATAGGGCTGATCAAGTGACTTCAGGATAAAGAACGCTTTGTCTGGATTTGGGGCACTCTAGGGTTTTAAGTAACAAATACAAGGTCATTGCATGCGTTTATCACTCATGCTCAACATGGGCAACCCCAGTGCTGGCTGATGTTCAAAGAAATGCAAATACTGGAAAGTGGAATTTTTAAAGGGAGTGTCTTTAAAAGGCCTCAAGGTTCTGGTGGTAAAAGCTCTGGTTTTTGCTGGAACTGTTAACTACCCTCTTGATCCTGCTGCTCCATTCATCATCTCTGTAGGAAATAAAGTATATTTGCTTCTTTAACAATCACAGAAATGTGAATGTTCATGGTTCTGAAGGGGAAGCAGCTGTTTCATTTCTCAAATAAACGACGATTTCATCATCTCAACGCCTTGCCGTTTTCTCCTGTGGTTGGGGGGTCCCATCCCTGTAGGAAGCCATTTCCTAAGGGTTTAGATTTCTAATATGGGGGACCTTCCCGTGTGCGTCACAACTAGGACCAGCATTTTTTCTAATTCTATCCAAAACGTACAAACATGCTCTCTGCCACATGAAGTATGCAGCCCAGAAACATTCAGAGCAGAGCTTGGCCATCCCTTCCCTCCCCGGAAACCTCAAATACAATTCGGTGTTCATCATTAGAGTCCCCTTTCTCCATATTTACATGCCTAACTACAAATTATACTTTATTTGTTTCCTTTTCATTATAAAGTAAGGCATTAAAAACCATGTCAAACAGTGAATTATAAGGCAGACACCCTTGTCACTGCCACTCAGGTCAAGAAATAGGAGTTTACCAGCTGTATTGGTCAAGATTCTCCAGAGAAACAACCAACAGGATGTGTATGCTTATACAGAGATTTATCTTCAGGAATTGGCTCACACCATGGTGGAGACTTCGTAAGTCCAAAATTGCAGGCTGGAGACACAGGGAGGAGTTTGCTGGTAGACTTCCTTCTTGATCAGGGGAGGTCAGTCTTTATTGTCTGAAGACCTTCAACTGATGGCATGGGGCCCACCCACATTATGGAGGGTAATCTGCTTTGTTCAAAATCCACTAATTTACATGTTAATATCCAAAAAACACCTTCACAACAACATCCAGAATGTTTGACCAAATATTGGCACTGTGACCCAGCCAAATCGACACAAAACCACAGCAGCCATCTCAAGCCCATTCATGCTCTATCCCAGTCACAGCATCGCTACCCCCAAAGGTAACCTCTCCCCTGTATCCTTTTTTCTTTTTAAAAATATATTTTTATTGATTTCAGAGAGAGAGAGGAGAGAGAGAGAGAGAGAGAGAGAGAGAGAGAGAGAGAGAGAGAGAGAGAAACATCAATGATGAGAAAGAATCATGGATCCGCTGCCTCCTTCACACCCCACACTGGGGATGGAGCCTGCAACCCAGGCATGTGCCTTGACTGTGAATGGAACTGTGACCTCCTAGTTCATAGGTCGGCGCTCAACCACGGAGCCATGCCGGCCAGGCTGTGCCTGTATCCTGAGATTTGATTGAAAGTATGCAGCTCTAGACACTAGTCTTGCGCACTTTTTTTTTTTTAAAGGTCATTTCTTCCAGTCTCTAATCTACAGGTTTCCCCATCATCTCTTTCCCTTCCACTTTCTGCTGAAGACCCAGGTTACTGGTTTGTGGAGTTTTTCGGTCTGGGTTGTACTGATTGCCCACTCATGGTGCTACTCAGTATGGTTTTGGCCCCCGTGTTTCTTAAAAATCAGCAGCTGGATCATCAGCTTGGGCAGACGCTGGCCGTCTTTGGTGAGAAGGCACACAGTGGCTGGGGTTTGCTTCTTTTTGATGATACAGTGGTTGATCTTCAATGCATAGATCCATTGATTCATTGAGGAATTGCAAATGGGTGAAATTCTAATTGTATTTTATTTTCATTTATTAGCTGGAATGACTTTATAAGGAGTCACTTCCTCCCCTTATCTGCTATATCCACTGGTATAGCTCATGTAGAAAAGGCAGGAAAATCCATTTTACCATATTTACCTAATTTTAAAAATTGGTTCCTTTCCTCAAAATGTGATCCAATAAGCTTTCTAAATGTCTTGAATTTACAGTTTAAACATATCTAATGGGTTCAATCCATTGCACTTTACTGAAGCCCAAAGTATCTTTTTTATGGCCAATGGAATCTTCCAGGTTGATTCCCCAAACCTTTTTTTTTAATGTATTTTTTTTTATTGTTGATAATATTGCAGATGTCTCCCATTTACACCCCCTTTACCCCTCCTCCCAGTCCCTGTCCACGCCCACCCCCAGTCTTCACTACCCCATTGCCCTGTCCATGGGCTATGCATATCCTATATGATAAAGAGGTAATGTGCAAATCGACCGTCACACTATCACAAAGATGGCTGCCTACGACCAGGCTGGCAGGGGGGTTAGTGAGGGATGACCAAATTACTGAATAAACAGGCTGCGTGGGGCAACCAGGCTGGCAGGGGGTTTAGTGAGGGACGACCAAATAACAGAACAGCAGGCTGCGTGGGGTGACCAGGCCGGCAGGGGGGCCGTGAGGGGTGGCCAGGCTGGCAGGGGGCCAGTTGGGGGTGACCAGGACATCGGGGGGGGGAGTTAGGGGCAACCAGGCCAGCAGGGGGTGCAGTTAGGGGCAACCAGGCCAGCGGGGGGGGGGGCAGTTATGGGTGACCAGGCTGGTGGGGGGGGGCAGTTGGGGGCAATTAGGCTGGCAGGGGGGGAAGTGAGGGGTGACTAGTCCAGTGGGGGGGGCAGTTGGGGGCAACGAGGCTAGCAGAAGGGGACAGTTAGGGGCAACCAGGCCGCAGGGGAGGCAGTTAGGGGTGATTAGGTGGCAAGCAGAGGCAGTGAGGGGTGATCAGGCCCGTGGGGGGGGGGGCAGTTAGGGGCAGCCAGGCAGCCAGGCAGGTGAGCGATTAGGAGCCAGCAGTCCAGGATTGTGAGTCAGACATCCCCCGATGGGTCCCGGATTGGAGAGGGTGAAGGCTGGGCTGAGGGACCCCCCCCCCCCCCCCGTGCACGGATTTCATGCACCAGGCCTCCAGTAAGTATATAAGTTCTTTGGTTTATCTCTTCTCATCCTCCCAACCCCACATTGAGGTATCTCAGCCTGTTCCATGCTTCTCCCAAAGCCTTTTGATATGACCCTAATAAACTTCGATAGCTTTCTTCCTATCTGGTATATCAAGATGATCCGTTCTTATCTTGCACATTTCCTTTCCCAAAGCTAGGAACAGCTATACCTCTAAGAAACCCTGGTTTCTTTTCATGAGAAATGGTATTTCAAGACAACAATCTGAGTGCTGTTGTTTCTAGGTCTCTGTGAACAGAGGCAGGGGCACTACTCTATACACATATGGGCATGTATATACATTATATATGCACATGATCAAAGACCTCAGCAGTTCATACTGTTATTTCCAGTTCCAATTCTGGACAACTAGATTTGTAATTAACCTCATATATACTGTATCTCCTTTCTTCCACATCAGGAATGCTGTTTCTCAAGGGTACACACTATGATACAATTAGAATATCTCAGAATAATAACACTGATACTACCATCAATGATTGTAATTACCGAAAACATTGCTATATATGCCATCCCCATTTTCCAGTTTTTTAACGGTTGGACCTATATCTACCCTGTTAGATCACATAGCCATTGCATACCACATTCTTGTTTAATCCTCATTTAGATTTGGGTTGATGGGAGACAGGTGTTCCAAGTTAAAGTTCATAGTTGTGTTTTTTTTTTTAATAAAGTACTTTTCATATGTTTTTATTGATTTCAGGGAGGAAGGGAGAGGGAAAGATAGACACATCAATGATGAGAATCACTGATATGCTGCCTACTGCACACCCCTACTGAGGATCGAGCCCAAAACCTGGGCATGTGCCCTTGACCAGATTGCAAGCCCGGGCCTCTTTAGTCTGCCGGCTGACACTCTATCTACTGAGCCAAACGGGCTAGGGCTTAAAGTTCATAGTTATATATATATATATTATTGATTTTTTACAGAGTGGAAGAGAGAGGGATAGAAAGTTAGAAACATCGATGGGAGAGAGACATCGATCAGCTGCCTCCCGCACGCCCACCACCGGGGATGTGCCTGCAACCAAGGTACATGCCCTTGACCGGAATCGAACCTGGGACCCTTCAGTCCGCAGGCCGACGATCTATCCACTGAGCCAAACCGGTTAGGGCAAAGTTCATAGTTTTAAAGAGCTGTCTGCAATGATCCACGCCACGTTTCCACACGCTTACTAGATCTACAGTTGTCTTTCCACAGAAGCACATAGTATCATTAACCACAGGGTCCCATCATGTTCTCGCATATTTTATTGTGGTTTCACACATGGTGTCAAATGCTGTGGGGTTGAGCTGAGGTTGCTCACCAGGAAACCTGGGAGCATGCCCAGAAAACCAGCACGCCCGCTGCAACCCTAGAGTTCTGACCGCAGCTGTCTAGGCGAGGCCTTGGGGCTCCACAGGTGAGTCTAGAGAGCAGCCGGCACTGAGAGTGGCTGCTGCGACAGCTTCCCAGCCGGCACAGGACCAAACCCAAGGTCCCTGTCACGCCCACAGGCCTTGCTGATCAGACTGAGTCACCTCTCCCTCGTCCCTCGCTCCCCACACTCCAGACACGGGAGCCTCTTGGCTGTTCTCAAACACACCAAGCCAATTCCCATGTCAGGGCATTTGTCCTTGTCAGGACCCCTTTCCGGAATGTCCTTCCTCTAGGCATTTGCCTGTCTTGCTGCCTTACTCCATTCAGGTCTCTGCTCAAATGCCACCTCCTCAGAGAAGCCCTCCGTGGCCACCCATCTAAAATACCAGGCTTCACCGAACGCTACTCCCTTACTCTGTTTATTTTTGCTTCATAGCCCTTATCAACACTACACAAAACATATAATATATTTAGCAGTTTATCTGGTCTACATCAATGCCGGGAAACAGTAAAAGCTTAATAAGTATTTCTGAACAAATAAAGAGTGGATGAGAATAGATGTAAAACAATGCAGGCTCTCACATGTAGGAAGTGCTTGACAACTGTTTCTTCCCCAGCTCACATAAAGCCAGTTGCTTCCCCTGCCTTGTGACAAATGACCAAAAAAACAGTGACCCCTGCTGGAATGTGCATCTGAGCCCCAGAGAGCATAGCAGTCCACTAAGGCCAGGGCCAAGAAAGGGACATCCAGATGTAGAAATAATCAGCACCTCCGAGGCCTTCTGATGTGCGCTCATGACAAATTCCCAAGGAGGCATTTCTGGCCATTACAGAAGCCTCCGGTTGGTACCACAGCTTCCAAAGCGGGGACTTCCTGCTGCCCTGTGGCCACGACGGGGAACTTCCAGACCGTCTGCGATGAGCCTCTTTGGTCAAAAGGAAAGTGCGGGGCAGCTGGGCTTTCCCGGAGCCCTTTGACCAAACTCCTGTGGGCCTGTGGCCAGGCCCCGGCACTGCCAGCTCTCCGGCTTCCATGTTTTAGGAACAAGAAACAACCGGGGTGACGGCCTCGTTGGGTGGCTCCTGCGGCCACCTCTCCAGAGCCCAGCCCCGCCTGACCTTGGTCCTCCCATTCTGACACGGCCCCTGCTCTTCGCCGGTCACCGCTAGACCCCGATGATTTGGTCTGAGCACTCAATAAACGCCTGTAAACTCCACGAGGGCAGGCTTTATCCATTAAGTACCCCCTCCCCCCACCCAATACATTAACCCACATTCAGCACAGAGCGGATTACTAAATAGTTGGTGAAGGAATAGGATAACAATTGCTAGCACGTATAGAGCACTTACTGTATGCCGTGCACCGTAGGAAGCCCACACACTTCCCATACATCAGTTCATTCATTAGGGTGACCCACTCACCCTGGGGTGCTCAGGACGGACCCTGGAACTCCCCCAACCGCTGAAACATGGGGACAGTTGGTCCCTGTGTTCGTCAGCTCAGGCTGCCGTAACACTAGCCCACAGGCTGGGGGGCTTCAGTAACACAACAGAGATGAATTTCCTCACAGTTTGGGGGCCTGGAAGTCCAAGGTGACGATGCCATCGGGGTGGGTTTCCGGTGAGACCTCGTCCTGGCGTGTCTGCTGCTCTCTCCCTGTGGAGAGGGTTGGTCTCCTCGCGTCTCAGAAGGCAGAGTCCCCTCCGAGGCCCCCTCACTCCTGGGATGCCGGCGGTAGGTCCTTAGTGCTTACTGGACACACATGGGTTGTTACTTGTAGAAGCTGAGTGGGGCACACAGGCAGACCTCGGTTTATTGCACTTCACAGGTGTTGCGGGCTTTACAAATTTGAAGGCCAGAGCCTTCACCAGCAATAAGATTACAACCCGCTTTACTGCAATACTCGCTTTACTGTGGTGGTCTGGAACTAAACCTGCAATTCTTCTGAGGTGTAGCTGTACTAAGAATTCTTTCCAGGTCTGTAAACCAATTACGGCTCATGACTTAATTGCAGTCCAGTCTCCCTGAAGGTGGGTCTTACCAAAGATTAAGATCTGGGCTGAACAGCAGGGGGCAGCAGAGAGTGTCATTTCTGCCAGAAGGTACCCTGTGGGCACGGGCTCCTGGCACTTTTGCTGGAAACTCAAACAGAGCGCTCTGACACATGGCCTGTACCGCCCTCCTCTCTCCTTCCCGTGGTGGTGGGGGACAGAGAATGTCTCGGGGAGCCCCCTATGAAAGGGAAACTTAAGGGAAACCTTTTCTTGACTCAGCACTTAGGACAGGACAGTCCCCAGGCACAAAGGCCTGCCACAGGGACAAACCCTCCGACTCCCACACACGTAGAAAGCTCTTGGGGCCCCAGAACATTCGGCCTTAGGAAGCGCAAGGCCTTTTGTTCCAGGGTCTCAGAATAGTGACCTAGCGGACCTGACCCCTCTTCCCTTTGAGTCATTAAACACTTCAATGGAGCCCGGCCAGCATGGCTCAGTGGTTGAGCGTCAGCCTATGAACCAGGAGGTCACGGTTCGATTCCCGGTCAGGGCACATGCCCAGGTTGCAGGCTCGATCCCTAGTGTTGGGTGGCAGGAGGCAGCCAATCAATGATTCTTTCTCATCATTGATGTTTCTCTCTCTCTCTCTCTCCCTTCATCTCTGAAATCAATAAAAATATATTTAAAAAATAAACACATCAATGGAGCCTACAAGTCTCATTGGAACAAAGCACACTTGACATCTAATAAAGGTGCTGATGGCTCTGAGTCACCGGGGGTCGGCAGGATGTGGGAACGTGAGCCGGAAAGCCATCCCGGTCACACTGCAGGGGGTGCAGGCGAACTTGGGTCCTTGGCACACGCCTCAGAGCCCCAGGAGGCCCAGGCTCTCTCTCCTTTGATCAGGTTGGAGACAGAGCCCCTGGCACAAGGGCTCCCTCTAGAAAGCCTGCACGCCCTCTGGCATCACACGATGGAGGCAAGTGGAAGGAGAAATGCTTTCCCTTTCTCTGGAGGCCTCTTGGAGAAAGGGGGGTGGACAGGGGAGGGTTCGTGTTTAATGCAAATGAAGTTTTAGTTTTGTAACATGGACAAAGTTATGGAGATGGATGGGGAGGATGGTTGTATAGCAGCTCTTAATGCCACTGAACTGTGCTCTTACCCTGGCTAAGTGGTCAATTTCGTTATGTGTTTTGAAACAAAATGGCCTGCCCATTCTCTGCCATCCTGTTCTGTGACTTTGCTGCCTCCCGTCCTCTCCAGCGCTGCCACTGGCCGCTCCTCACACCCACCTCTGCCCCCCAAGCCAGCTGCCCCTCAAGATAAGGCCCTGACCCCTGCAGGCAAGCTTCACAGCTAATCACCATGACCTTGGAGGGGCCAACACTGGACTCCCACTGGCAATGGGGCGTGCGGAAGGCGCATCCACGGGGGAGGACAGACCATCACAAGGCTCTTACAGGAGGCCTGGCTCCTTCTAAGGTGGTGAATGTGTTTCATCATTTCTGTTCAAGCCTTTGAGAGCGGGGCTAACCAGCCTCTCCTCCCTGCACACGGCCCCGGTTGCCCATCTAGGCCAGCCCTGGGGTGTCCATCCTGGGTTTCAAGTGCACCATTGCCTCTCTGAGGCCCTCCAGCATCCGCCTTGCCCTTGGCCCCTGTACATTGCTCACCAGCACATGCTTGCATCTCACTATGTGAAGGAGACAGTGCAGCCTGGTGGTTAAGAGTCAGGTCTTTCTGCTCAGACCTGCTGGGGTTCAAATCCTGGCTCAGCCAACTGGTCTTGGGCAAGTACATAAGCTAGTTATTCTTCAGTTTTCTTATCTCTAAGACAGGGGTCATAAAACCTTAGTACTGTTATCCGAATGAAATGGACTTAATCCATCCTGACCATGAAGCATCGGCATTGAGAAGACCAATTGGTAACCACCCTATCTGGCCGGTCCAGCAGTTTTATTCAGCCACTAGCGGAGATGGCCATGTATATGTAGATATGTATGCATATCACAAGTATGTGTAGAGATATGCCCATGTCATATGTATGTGTAGATATAAGGATGACCATTAACAGATGACACAGGGGCCCATACAGTCTCCTTTCCTCCCGTACCTGTCGCGGCCCTGGCCAGCTCCTGCCACAGTAAGCACATGATGCTGCCACCAGATGCTGTCAACAGCCATCCTGTCTGAAGCACCAACGTCATGTTGGAAGGAGCCGAGGAAGCAAAGCACAGAGAATCCCCGTCTGAGCCTCAGCAGGAGAACGCAGCTCGCCGAGCCATCTCTTTGAGCGTCAGTGCTCGCGTCGGCAGCCCATATACTAAAACTGGAACCAGTTATTTAAGCGACCTGCCCTAAAAACTCACAAAGTCGTGCTGGTTGGCCGGGTGGTGTGGCTCAGTAGCTGAGCATTGACCCATGAACCAGGAGGTCACAGTTCAATTCCTGCTCAGGGCACTTGGGCTCCATCCCCAGTAGGGGGCGTGCAGGAGGCAGCTGACCAATGATTCTCATCACTGATGTTTCTATCCCTCTCGCCCTCTCCCTTCCTCTCTGAAATCAATTAAAAAATATATATGTAATCATGCTGGTTTAAGTGTAAAGGGGATAATTGCTTGGATAACAAGACACCTCAAATGTTCAAGTTGCACAAACATACAAGGATCCCTTGTTTTCACTCTCCACGTACCTGCAAAGTCGCCATCCTGGTTAAACGCACACATCGACAGGTGAACAGGTTCTGTTTCTACCAAGGAGTTTCCAAGCAAAGCCGCCAGCCCGATGCCTTCTCCCCCCACCATGGAGGCTGCTCTCGGGCTGTGCGCTTGGTCTCCTGTGAGCTTCCCTGACACGTCATTGAAACGTCTCTTCAGACTCGACCTATGCTAAGTCATCTCCTGTACTAGGCTGCGAGGCCACTGCAGAAAGGGATTGCTCAGCTCACACTTAAAGGTGGAAGGTACGAGGCATTGTGGGGGTGCAATAACTATACCAGCAGGTTTGAGGAAATCATTCGGAAATGAAGCTGTCAGTCGGGTATCAGCAGAATTTACCTCAGTAATACAATATACATAAAAGCAACAAGATTTTTCATTTTATTTAAAAGACATTTTTATTGATTTCAGAGAGGAAGGGAGAGAATGATAGAAACATCATTGATGAGAGAATCATTCATCAACTACCTCCTGCACGCCCCCTACAGAGGATGGAGCCCACAACCAGGGCATGTGCCCTCACTGGGAATTGAACCATGACCTCCTAGTTTGTAGGTCGATGCTCAACCACTGAGCAACACCACCAGGGCCCAGCAGCATATTTTGAAGGGAGGGGAATAGGTAGGACCATGTTGAATGTGTTGGGTGAAATATCTCCAAATATCTTGAGTTCAGGGCAGCCATTACCCTAAGTCAGGGGTCCTCAAACTACGGCCCACGGGCCACATGCGGCCCGCCGAGGACATTTATCCGGCACGCCGGGTGCCACTGCCTGTCCTGCTTAGCAGCCGACTCATCCCGGGCCCGCAGTGCACATAGGAATTTGTTCATAGTTTTTTTTTAAACTATAGTCCGGCCCTCCAACGGTCTGAGGGACAGTGAACTGGCCCCCTGTTTAAAAAGTTTGAGGACCCCTGCCCTAAGTAAACCAATGAGGCAAAAGTGAGAAGGAATTAAAATTGAGATTACTTTTAAAATAAAAATTGCTGAGGTCCCTGCTGCCTCCCTAGTGAGGGCGGAGTGATAGCATGTTCTCGCCAGGAGGCGGGGGACAGGGCCTCCAAGGCCCCTCAGGGCTGGCACTGGGCAGGCAGTCTGCCTAGGGGAGAGGGGACAAGTGCCAGGGCGGAGACACAGAGGAGCCTTTCATTCTTGTCACAGCTTGTGCTCTCATCACCCTTGGACACACACATATACACACACCCATGTGCTTCTGTGTGTGTGCATGCAAACACACACACACTCACATACACACACACTCACACACACACACACACACTCACATACACACACACTCATACACACACAATCACACACACAATCACATACACACACACACAATCACATACACACACACTCAAATACACGCACACTCACATACACACACATACACACACTCACATACACACACATACACTCACATACACATACACACACACACTCAAATACACACACACTCATATACACACACACTCAAATACACACACACTCACACACATACACACACTCACATACACACACACACACTCACACACACATACACACACAATCACACAATCACATACACACACAATCACACACATACACACACATACACACACATACACACACATACACACTCACACACACATACACACACATGCACACACACTCACACACACACACTCACACACACACACACACACACTCTGGACTCTGACCTGTTGCTCGGCCCGAGAGCAGCACAGCCCGGGCAGTTGCGTCTGGTCCCCTGGGTTGGCTCAGCCCTGTGATGCTCACCAGGGCGGCTCCTCAGGAAGGTCCCCGGAGCTGGGCCCGGTGACAGGCGAGGCTTGCCTGACTTTGGATTTCTACAAACAGGTCACTCGGGAGGCTGCTTGGGGCTGGAAAGAGAACCCTAGAGTTGGGGGTCAGTCAGCCCCGAGTCCAAGCCTCACTGTGACTTCTAACCGGCTACGTGACCTTGGGCCAGTGAGCCGCTCCGTGAGGAGCTGAAGCCCCAACCAAGAGTGCCTTAGGCTGTGACTTGCGGGATTCACGTTGGAACCACACTCATCCGTCAGCTGAGGGCAAGCACAGGTGGGCTGTAAATACACCTGGTTGGCAAAAACCAGTGAGAGCTTTCTAAGGGAATCGATGGGCTGTGTGCACACATGTAAACGGTATATTACATGTGTGTGTGCATACATGTAAACATATTCCCTCCTCTTCCTCTGGCTGGTTGATAAACATCTGGCTGGATGCTTCCTTCCCAAGGTTTGTCCGACGTTTTCTAATGTTCTCACTTTGCTGTTCTCCCAGGGAGAGCCCCTCTGGTGCCACAGGTGACCCCACCCTCTCTGCAGGCAGACCTCAGCCCTGAGCTGGCACCTGGATGTTTCCCACCCCCCAGATCACACAGCGCCCAGGCCAGCGTAGAGGTGGGGCCCTGGAGCTCAGCGGGGCGTGGTTTGGGATGCCCCCTCAGCAACGGGACCCCATGGTACTGCCCAGGGGGGCCCCCACCTGGGGTTGGCTGGGTACCTGAGCGAGACATCAGAGTTGGAAGCAGCTGGGGGAGTGATGGACAGGACACGGGGAAGCGAGGGGGATGCCCAACACGGTCTGGCTGAAGGGGACAGAGGTGAGGAGAGGCGGCGCGCAGAGGCTTTGCTGGGGGAGGATGGTGAACCGTGTGCTGAGCATTTTGAGTTGGAGGTGGCTTGGGACATCCAAGCTGGAAACAGACCTGGAGGTTCCCAGGAGAGGCTGGGCTGGAGGTGCTTGGAGCCTTCTGGGAAGACTGCAGTGAAAGCTGTGGGTGTGTACGAGCTTGTCGGGGGCTGGAGGGTTGGGGGGTGATAGAGGGTTGGGTGCACCCTGAAGTGACCCACGCAGAAGCTAGACCGCAAAGAAATGGTGTAGCTAGTGTGGAGGCTGAGGGAGCGGAGGTTCAAAAAGGAAGGTCACCCGGGGTGAATGCTGAGAGGTGTCATGGGGCTGAGAAGTTGCGGGAGGCAGGCAGACCAGTTGACAAGCCCCTGCCAAGACCCAGGGACAAGGGTGTCGGGGGAACGTGGGATGAGAACAGTCAGCTAAGAGGGGCGGGCAGATTCCAGACCCCCTCCCAGGTTCAGGGGAGCGATCACCTGTGGGAAGTGGGAAGAGGAGGGGTCCAGCCTGCACCACAGGCTTTTGGCTTCTGTGATTGACAGCTGGTGTGCTGGGATAAGTAGGGAGCCCAGAGGAGCCGGGCAGAGTGGGGAAGCCTGCAGCCCGGGCAGAAGGTCTAAGGCAGCCGACCTCAGGCCTGAAGCTCGGGAGTGGTCAGAGCTAGGGGAGCAGGTGGTCAGCCCTGCAGAGGGGGCCTGGAGGGCGCTGCCTCCACGGTGGAACCCGGGAGTGAGCACACAGGAGCGTTCAATGAGTGTTTGTGGAAGGACTGAGTGAGTGACAGAGCGACTGGCGAGTGTGAGCCCTGAAGGGCTGTCCCAGACGGGAGAGTCAGGGGACAGAGGCTGAGAGCTGCGAGGGGTGACTGGCCAGTGTCAGATCCTGCAAAAGCCCAAGGCGCAGGGGAGGCGGCCTGCAGGTGCCGCTGCTCAGTTCGGCTCAAAGCACTGGGGAGGGCAGCTCGCTGAGTGGGCGGCTCCCACAGCGGCAGGACCTGGGGAAGAAGGGAGAGGAGGCCAGAGGAGGCACCTCACAGGAGAGGTCTGCTGAGGAAGGAAGGGGCCATGCAGGCGGCAGCTGGACAGAACAGCATTAGATCAGGCCAGGAGGGGATTGCTACATGCCTCCCTCCCTCCCTCTCTCCTTCTTCTGACACTTCCTGGTTGAGCAGCCTTGGGAAAATCCAGTGCATTACTTTAAGCTGAGCTCCTGTTGTGAGATAAATCCCAATCAAAATGCGATTCAACTAATAGGAGCGTAAAATAAAGGCTGTTGCCTGGTAAACAGGAAACCCCGCTTTCCCATGCTCTGACCTCAGGTAAAGGGAGCTGGTGGATTCCGGGGGCTGGGGAGACTGGGGGGCTGATGCAGGGAGCCCGGAGACCCTACACCTCAAAAACACTGCCAGTGACGAGCGGTGAGGAAAACTAGGACTCAACTCTACAACATCTCATTTTATTACAAACCCGTCCTTGTGTCCCAGAATCAATGGCTATTTAATACACAACCAAAAGCACTTTGACAATTGACCATGTTAACATTTCTCAGTACTTCAGCTCAAACGGAGAAAATCTTTATAAAACCCCAATCACCAGGTTTAGTACATCCCACGATGAGCATCTTTAGTAGCAACAGGAAACAAAATGTGTCAGGGACCCGGCCAAACTCACACAGCAGCAGGTGAGACTCCCGACGCAAACAAATGACTCCCTATAGAACATAAACATGGAGTGTCCCCCAAGAATGGTACACAGAGGTCAGACTCCCGACAAACATGAATGACTCCCTATGGAACATATACATGGAGTGTCCCCCAAAAATGGTACACAGAGGTCAGACTCCTGACAAATATGAATGACTCCGTATAGAACATAAACACTGAGTGTCCCCCAAGAAAGGTACACAGAGGTCAGACTCCCGACAAACATGAATGACTCCCTGTGGAACGTAAACATGGAGTGTCCCCCAAGAATGGTACACAGAGGTCATACTCATGATAAAAACGAATGACTCTCTGTGGAACATAAACATAGTGTCCCCCAAGAATGGTACACAGAAGTCAGACTCCCGATAAACATGAATGACTCCCTATGGAATGTAAATATAGGGTGATCCAAAAAATGTGCACACCGTGAAAAGAAATAATATCAACCCCCGAAGGAAAAGAATGACTGCCTTTTGAACATAAATATAGGGTGTCCCCCCCCCAAAAAAAACAAATGTACACCCAGGTGTGACTCTGGTGGAAGAGAATGACTCCCAATGGAACAGAATGTAGAGTTCCAAAAAAATGTGCACACACCTTAACAGCTGACAACTCACTGAATTTCCACCCTTTTCAAGTCTAACTGATTTGAAGAAATGGCTGAAGCCAGACTAAGCTTTGAGCGAAGAACATTTCCCCACGAGGCTTTTTATGGGGATCCATTAAAGATAAAGGAGGCGTCCAGGGCAGCTGTGGAAAGAGAGGCGAACACACACCAAACCGAAGGGACGATTCTTGTTGTCTGCGCCTCCATCGCTCGCCTTAGCTCTGGCGCTGCTGCTGAGGAAGCGATGGAACTGCACACACCGAGAACCGCTGCGTTCTGTCTGTGCGCCCCCCTGTCCACAGCGGCCGCGATGCCTGGACTGTGGCCCATTCTGGACCAGACACCTCATCCTTTATGTGTCCCCAAAAGAAAGTCCAGAGGATACATCTTCTTTGCGCAAAGCTTAGTCTGGCTTCACCCATTACGTCAAATCCGTTAACCCTGAAATGGAGTGAAAATTGAGTTATCAGCTGTTAAAGTGTGTTTACATTTGGGGGGACACCCTGTCGTATATATATTTGGGGGACACCTCAAAGCACATATTTCACGAGGGTGAACACATGTATGCAATATATTAAATGTGGTTTCTACCCCAGGAAGTCACTCAGAAACAATAAATCCAAGTCTCATCCTCGATGGGGGACACTGGGGCGCTGCAGCCACTTTCCATATCAGGCTGCTCCTGCCTCTCGCACACGCTCCCCTCTGCACACAGAGGACACTTGCTGGGAGGGGGCGGGCAGGGCTTCTCTCTGCCCCGTCACCCAGGCCGGGCAGACCCAGTGTTTATAGAAAAGTGAGCAGGGGAGGCAGGTCCCCGTGTGGCCCCAGGAGCCAGCTGGAGAGAGGCAAAGCCTGAGGCCACCTGCCTGGAAGACCACCCTGGCCTGCAGGACGTGGGGCCCAGGCCTGGCTTGGCAACGCTCTGGGTTAACAGGGAGCCTGACTCCAGGGTCCACCCAGGACCTCAAGGTCTTTGTAGTCTGGCCGGCCTGGGCTTCTCCTGGGACCACCTGGCTTCCGGGAGAGGGAGTCGAGTTTCCGGACCACGAGGGCCCAGCCCTGAGAGAGTGCGTGCACGTGTGTATCTGCTCACCCGCACACGCACACGCACGCTTTAATGGAGGTGATGTAGCGAACACGTGTTCTAAGGGGCACGCTCACATAGTGTCTGCCTCTGGGAAGTCGGTTTGTCATTGCATTGTGAGCGTCCCCAGGCCACAGTGGGTTTGTTTGAAAGATACCAGAGCCTGGAGGATCAGACGGAGTTCCACATATGGTGTGTGACCCTTAGGGCTGGCGCAGCGTTGTCACTAACAGAACAAATGGGAGAGCACGGGAACCCCTTTCCTCCTTCTACAGCTGCTCCGGGCACCGCAGGCAGACAGGAGAGGAGGCCGTTGTCCTCAGAAGGCACGTTGGTAGTTTGAAGGCTCGGGAGCTGCTTTGGGGTCAGGAGGACGGGGCCACTACGGGTGCTCTGGCTTTTCGGTACGGGTCACTGGTGGTCTGTTATGGTTGTTGTTATTTTTTTTGGATGGGTTTTTGTTTGTTTGTTTTTTTTCATAAATAAGGGAGGGTATCTGGTGAGGAACTGGTGAAGGGGAAGGAATATCTAGTGTCTGGAACAGGGAGAGCCTATTTAGGAGGGGGTGGGAGGTCCACGGATGACCAGAACTGAAGGCGCTTCCACAAAGCCGGGCGGGCCGCTGGTGACTTGTTTTTGTTCGTCCGTTTGTTCTTTTTGCGCCGAGCGGCTAAAGTGTTATCCCCAGATAACCCAAGAGAAGAAGGAAAAAAGAAAACAACACAAAACAGCCAGTAAATGAACTGAATAATAACAAATGACGCTACATTGGCTACACGTACTTGGGAATCAGAATCCTGCCCAGCCCAGGAGAGATGGAAACAATACCCACGGCACAACCAGAATCAGGACTCGGTGAGTCCTTTATGCTCCGACTCCGTTTAGTTAATTCAGTGGCACCCCTGTGCCAATGCTTTACTTGGCACGTGAGGAGAAGTCTATATTGCTCTAGGAGCTGATGCGTTAGACCATTTTTCAGTTTCAATGTGTTAGATTATTAAATATGTTTGTTTGTTAATTTAGGACTTGCCTTTTCTCACTCATCCTTTTTTAAAAATATGTTTTTATTGATTTCAGAGAGAGGAAGGGAGAGAGAAATAGAAAGAGCAATGATGTTTCCATCATGGATTGGCTGCCTCCTGATTCAAGCCCACAACCCAGGCAGGTGCCCTGACCAGGAATCAAACCGTGACCTCCCGGTTCATGGGACGATGCTCAACCAGCTGAGCTATACCATCTGGGCTTACTCATCCATTTTAATGACAGGCTTCCCGACACCTTGGCTCACACACAACTAACTCCTGCTCCTGTTCAAAGACCTTGGAAGACTTAACGGTATGTTTCTGTAGTAAAATAGTCTACCTCCACTATTCACTAATAATTTTTTCTTAAATCCTTACTGGAGGATATTTTTTCCATTGATCTTTAGAGAGAATGTGGGGGGGGGGGGGAGAAAGAAAGAGAGAGAGCGAGGAAAGAGAGAGGGAAACATCCATGTGAGAGAGACACATCCACTGGTTGCTTCTCGCATGAATCCCAACTGGGGCCCGGGATCAAACCTGCAACCGAGGTACATGCCCTTGACCAGGAATCAGACCTGCGCCCCTTCGTTCCGTGGGTCGGCGCTCTAACCACTGAGCTAAAACAGGCCAGGGCTCGCTAGTAATTCTTACACATCTAACATAACCTCTTATAGAGGATAACTTTGAACATAATGAAAGTACCTACCTCTGCCAAAACAGCTAGGGCTCTACCTCTTTTTGATTCCAAAACACCCTCAACATCAAGAACTATTCCTGTTTAGCCCTAGCTGGTTTCGCTCCATGGACAGAGCATAGGCCTGCGGACTAAAGGGTCCCAGGTTTCATTTCGGCCAAGGGCACATGCCTGGGATGCGGCTCATTCCCCAGTAGGGGGCGTGCAGGAGGCAGCCAATCAATAGTTCTTTCTCATTATTATTATTTTTTTAAAATATATTTTATTGATTTTTTACAGAGAGGAAGAGAGAGGGATAGAAAGTTAGAAACATCGATGAGAGAGAGACATCGATCAGCTGCCTCCTGCACGCCCCCTACTGGGGATGTGCCCGCAACCCAGGTACATGCCCATGACCGGAATCGAACCTGGGACCCTTTAGTCCGCAGGCCGACGCTCTATCCACTGAGCCAAACCAGTTAGGGCTCTTTCTCATTTTTGATGTTTCTATCTCTCTCCCTCTTCCTTCATCTCTAAAATCAATAAAAAAATATATTTTGAAAAAATATTCCTGTTTAGATCCTTACACATCCTCTATTCTAAACCTACCCTTCATGACCTTTAAATTATAGTCTTATCAGAGCAGACAATTGGCCTGACTTTCTGAGCATGTCATGTACACGTACATGAACATAACTGATTTACCCCATGATTTCTCATAGAGGGTTCAAGTCCATAGAGGAACCTCGGTTACTTCTTTCCCCACAGCGCCACCTGTTGACCACAGCTCACACCACAGGATGAGGACCCACTACTCAATACTGGGGCCCAGGCTGGTTCAGCATCTTCAGGGACTAAAGCAGCTTGAAGTGCAGGCAGTGCTCACAGGGGTTAAAGTTCAAGCCCCATAATCCGTCAGACCTGGGTTCGGATCCCAGCTCCACCACTTATTCTCTGGGCCAGTGCTTAACCCTGTCAAACCTCACTTTCCCAGCTCTGAACAGGGGATAGGAATCGTGCCTACCTCACCCGGCAGTTAGAACTAAAGGCGATAGATAAGCGGGTCAACTACCTAAAGGGTGCTGAGCCCAGGAAGCACCATTGCACGGCTGCCGTTACTATTATTTACACTGACCTGCTCATTCATGGAGCCAAACGACAGTTTGGATCAGTCAAGCATTTTTTTCTCTGAAAGGTTTGCTAACTCAGTTAGGCTGATTATATTCATTAAGTCAATTTAACACAAGTTGAGGTGATAAATGTCACAATATTTAAGTAGCCAGTATGAAATCCTGAGGCAACAGAACCCCTCTAGATAAAACAAATCTTAATGAGCTTCATTATCATTTACCTGCATTTCACCTGCTGTAAAGACTGGGAATGCAAGCATTAGTCCCCACACAGTGGGCATGCATGTGCACACCTCATTTTTGCATCTTGAGTGACACACCAGGACTTGAAGTGGTGAATGCCACCCGGAGAGGCTTGTGCACACGTCACACTCAGAAGGCAGCTTGGCACAGGCCCTGGGTCCTGTCAGGTGCTGTACCGCCAGCCGCTGAGAGCACATGAGTCTCAGGCACGGCCCTGGTCCTCAGAAAGCCCTAGTGTCCTTCATAACATTTAGCTTTCTCAGGGGCATGTTGGGCAGGTTTACGGGTAAATAGCCTACACAATGATATTTAAAAGTGAATTTGAAAAGGAAACCACCTTTAAGATGAGGGCTTTGTTTAATCAATTGTAAGATGCACATTTTCACCCCCAAACCTTACATCTCTGAAGTCAGGATGCAGCTTCGAGCATCTCTCCCCGTCACTGTCGGCTAGGTGGCAATTCTGCCAAAATCGTCACTGCCACCACCCATTCATTTCTTTTTATGGGCACATAATGGTGCAGCTTCTAACTGACAGCTTCTCGGATCTGATGAAACACATGCAGCACATGCAACTAGAAATCCATTGCGGAACCTGTGGCACACTCCCAGCGACAGCCCTAAATGACCAGGTACAGCGCCCCCTCCGGTGGGAGGACTCAAGGCCAGGAAGGTGGGAGAAGAGACCGCACCTGCCATTCAGAGGGAAGGAAAGCTCAGAGCCCCCGAGGCCTTGCTGAAGACCTTGCACATGTCCATCACGTGTTAAATGCACTGGGACCTCCTCCAGAAATGGCTTAGCCTAGGCCTGGCTGGTATAAGGAACCCCAAAAATTTACAATCTTGAGCTCTCTCTGCAGTAACTGTATGGAGATCCGCTATGGACATTCCAGGACCCACTACCTGTATGTGATGGGTGAGGGTCTCATGCTAAAGGAACTAAATTGTTCTGGGACGAAACTGCCACAACACTGACGTGGGTTTGTATTTTCTATTTGGTTGTTCGCATACCTAAGGGGGGACCACTCCCGCTTCGGGTTCCTACACACGTGTGCACACCCAGCACGCCATCTCGTCGGTGCTGCCCTGTCCCCGAAGGAGACCTGAGATCCCCCCCTTCATTTCCTGCCTGCAGCCAAGTCACCCCTCCTACCTTTCCCCACAGGCACACTGTGGGTGTCCCGCTCTTCCCCCCAGTTCGAGCACGATGGCGTGGCCTCCACGGGCTCGGGAGGACTGCCTGGCGTCGGCTTCACTGGTTCTCTAGAACCGCTGTTTTTGCGTTTGAAGATTTTGAATATGGCTCTAGCTCGCATCCAGCGCTTTTTCCTATTAGAAGTAGAGGTTTAGGACACTGCCAACCCTCACTGTCCCTCCAGCCGGGCAAGTGGCTGTTAATTTGGGGTTCAGAAGGATGGAGCTCTTCGCTCGCACCATGATCTTCGTATGTGGGGCGCAGGGGATAGAACACAATTTGCAGTGAATTCACACAGACCCCACTCTGGACCTGCCATAGAGGGGAAGGTGCGGGCCCAACACACTGGTCCCTGCTCTAGATAGCCACAGCTTCCCCACTCGTGAAAGAGCAAGCTTTCTGTTCTGGGCTTAAGTTACCCCATTAAATCAACTCACTTCTTGTGAGCCGGAGCCTGGGACTCGCAGGAACCCACGACTGTTTCCTCCTCCTCCACTCTTACTGTTTGTAAGAAATTTAATTCTTCTCTGTAAATAGAGGAGAAAGAAAAACAATCTGGTTTTTAAAATAAAACACGTAAATTGACTTATCGGCCCAGCCTGGGACCTGCCCCAGAAGGGCCGGCTTTTTCCTGGGACTCGGACATCACGGTGCTCAGGGCCTTTATGATCGCCGAGTCGGGACTATGGGGATGGAAGCACGTGACGTGGGTCCGGGAACCCTAACAGGTGAGGAGACCTGCTGAAGCACCGAGGATCAGGCTGAACGTCATCTCAGGAGAGCAAGCCCCGAACCATGTGAAACTCAGGGTCGGAAACCGTGGGCCCTGACAGCTCAGACCCTGGTTTCCTTGCTGGAAAATGAGTCCTCTGGATCGAGGCAGCTGCCCAGACTCCGTCAGCACAAGGAAATTTCTGCGAGTTCACCGTGAAGTAAGCACCCCGTGAGAAGTGATGGCTCTCAAACCACTGGACCCCTGACCACCCTGCTCTGCTCCCAGCGCCCTTGGCACTGTTCTTTAGTCTGTGTTCTTCTCTTCCCACAGCCCTGCTGCTTGGCCTTATACTGGAGCGCTTTCCCATAGGGCTCTGACCAACCCTCTACCCCTAGGCGCACAAACTCACGGAGGGCAGGCACCACAACCCTCCCGGGACTGGGGCCTACGCCAAAGCCAGGAATGTGTCGTGTCGGCAGAGGAGGACAACCACGGTGCACCAACGACCCTCTCTCCAGCCTGTTAAGGGAGAACACGCAGAAAGGGCTCAGCCCACCATCCGAATTCCTCCCCTAGGCACCTCTCTTTACCGCTGTCATATTTTTAACCTGAACTGAATTCCAAAAGCGGATGAAGAACCATCTGGCAGTGGGCAGTATCTTTGAAAAGCCAACCACCCTACTTGCAGAAATTGAGACCCATTCCAGGAAAACGAGGGGAGGATGCACTGGGAAGGTGGTCTGTCCCCTTTTCCTTGGGACACCAGTGCGCCCGGGGCTCTCTGCCCAGAATGCCAAGGCCTAGGTGTGGAGCTGGAAGCCAGGACCCCTTTGCGGACAGGTCAGCCCACACCCCTTACATGTGCCGAGCCTGGTCCTCATTCTCTGTTAGAAGCTTCCTGTTCCTGCTGGTCAATGTCTCAATCTGGCTTCTCAGGTCATCTTTTTCCTCTTCTAAGTTCTCCTTCTCACGAGAGAGCACCTAAAACACAGGTCAACGATGTCTCACACACCATGGTCCCTGTGATTCCACTGCTGGGAATCGGTTCCCAAAAGAAGAAACAGGCCACGTGCTCAAAGAGGCCATTGCGGTTTGATCTACGCCAGTGGGAATGACCAACGCAGCCAATGACATGGGGATGGCCAAGCGCACCATCCAATCAGGAGCCACGGCCCTCCTGCGGCCACCGAGCACTGAAAACACAGCCGGTCCGAGCTGAGATGTGCCGCAAGTGCAAACTAGACAACGGACTCCGAGGCCTTTATCACAGTCTTAATAAACAATGTAGAACGTCTTGTTAATAAGCTGCCCGACTGTGTGGCTCAGTTGGTGGAGGGTCCTCCCAGGCACCACGAGGTCGCTGGTGAGATGCTCCGTCAAGGACCTGCCCAGGTTGTGGGGTGGATCCCCAGTGGGGCCTGCAGGAGGACCCATCAGGGATTCTCTCTCATCATGGATGTTTCCATCCCTCTCGCCCCCTCCCTTCCTCTCGCTGATATCAATAAAATTAAAAATATATACATATTTTTAAAAAATATTCTTGTTTCACCGACATAGAAACACACGGGGGAGGGGCTGGATATGAATTTCGGGCTGAGGTTGGTCGGCTCCTGCTCTAGAATATCATCCGGTTGGTGTAGCAGGAAAGTTGCAACTTTTGGCTTCAGACAAACTGGGTTGCAACCCACTGCTTAAGAGGGACGAGGATGGGTACCCCAGCTCACAACATCACTGCGAGGATTAAATGAGAGGACACGGGTGAGCACAGAGCAGAGTGCTCAGCCGAGGGTTCGGAAATAAAACAGTACTTGGCTGTTTCCATGCACCACCCCGACCCTGCAAAAAGCAAAGGTCAGGTGAAAGGTGTTTCTAACGCAACCCCACCAGTCATGGGGTTTGTCCCCTTCAAATGCCCCTGGCTTCCTCTCGGCCTCTGTGTGACATTCACACACGGTGTCTGAGCACAGATGCCAATGAGGACTCATTCCGACCTGGCTGAGCCGAGGCCGTCGCCCAGGGCACAAGCCCGGTGTCCTGAGCCCACCAGCCCAGGCCTCACCTCGCACTGGCTGTTCAGCTTCCTCAGCGAGATTTCCATGCTCTGCAGCTCCTCCTTTGCCCCTTCGTACCGGGCCTGGCAGAGCCACACTTCCTGCTGCAGGTGCTCTAGGGACGCCTGCATCTCTTTGTTCTTGGTGCGCAGCTCCTTCTGCTCCCCCTTCACCAGCTGGTTCCAGAAGTTGACCCTGGGGGTGGAGAGCCACACGGCCAAGGGCTGAGGAGCACTCCCAGCCTCCATCCCCGGTGTGCACCCTAATCAAACCACCACCGCTCTGGCCTCCGTGTTTCCCGTGTGTAAATGAGGAATGAACAAAATCAGCGGTTTTCAAACTGTGCCCGTTGGGGTTCTAGGAGGCTGGCCCAGCTGCCCACCGTGGGCTGGGGGAGACAGGACAGGCAGGCTCGGACACCGCTTCAACAGAGCACCCTGTGAGAACCCTTCCCATGGAAGGCTTTGGCACACCTGCCGACGTGGAACAAAGGGTTCTTGGGCTGAAATACTTTTGAAATACATGGAATCAGAAGAGTTTTGCTCTAAATCTGTATGTCTATGCCCAGCTCTTCTCCCCAATTCCAAGTCCCTTTCTAATTTCAACTCCTGAGACAAATAAAATATGAGATTCGGGAGTGTTATGTAAATCCACTGAAATCATCATCATCATCGTCATAACTGCCTAATTGGGTTTCAGGGGAAGATTTATACCAGAAAGCTCACATGACCAGAGGCTCATGGACTCAATTTGAACACAGATGTGCCCCGTTTGGCCCACATCACCTGTCTTTTTCAATTTAAATTAATTAGTTCATCGATATTTTAAAAATTTTAAGTTTCACATCAACATTCAGGTATCTAGCTTCTCAGAGGGTGGGGAGAAAGCATAAGCAAAAGGCCCTGGCAGGTGTGGCTCAGCAGTTACAGCATCAGCCCATGTACAGAAGGGTCACGGGTTCAAGTCTCAGTCAAGGGAACAGACCTGGGTTGCAGGTTTGCTCCCCAGTGTAGTTGGGGTGTGTGCTGTAGACATCCAATAGATGTGACTCTCTCACATCGATGTTTCTTTCTCTCCTCCTCTCCTTCCCTCCCTTTAACTCTCTCTAAAAGTCAATGGAAAAATTATCCCGGGGTAAGGATTAAAAAAAAAAGATTAAAAAAAGGATGACCTGGCAGCCCAGGCCTGCCTCCCAGCTGACAGCCCTGAGGGTGTGTATTCTCCAGGAGGGCCTGCTCTCACGCTGACACTCCTTCCCCACCTGCTGGACCTGCCTGGCCACCGGAGGCACCTGAGCTTGTAGCCCCCGATACGTAGTACAACAAGGCTCTCGCTAACAATTTCATCGGAAGTAGATCCTGGGGACTGCCCAGTCTGTGGGGTGCAATGTTGATGGCCACCACCCTCATGACATCATAGATGATATCAACAGTGGTGCAGTGGAATGTCCGGCTAGTTAAGAACTACAAAGGAAAAGGACTCAATTAAAGATTATTTGACAAAAATAAACAAATAAATAAACAAGGCTGTGGGAAGGAAGGCTTCATATGGTCCTGCCTCTGGGTTGAGACAAGACCTGGATTTGAATCCTGACTGGGCCACTAACTAGGAGCATGAACTTGAACAAGTTATGTAATCTCTCTGAGCCTCTTTCCTCATCTGTGTGGTTTTTTTTAAGAAAAGGAATAACAATAGTGCAGTCAATTCTCATGATTCGCGGTATAATGTCCTATGAAGCCACCGCGAACACTCATTTAGTGGACACGGAAACTGTCCCCGCCAATTCCTGAGAGTCTCTGGCCACATTTTTGTCAACCGACCACGTATCAAGACGCCTTGTGTAATATGCTCACAGCCAAGAGCACCACACCCGGGACCAAAATGAACCTCATGTGCCGCTCCTTCACTCCCCGTGAGGCCCAGCGCAGCCTTGCACTTGGGGACACTAGACAGCACTTCAGCACTCCATTTGGGGGCCATTTCAAACAGCGACGTCGCCACCGAAAAGCATGAAAATAGAACTCCATGGCACTCAATGGCCCACAGAAGGGACACGGGTTTGCAGTGGGAGAGCTGAAACGAGGCAGGAGCCAAAGGTCTTGTTCAACTTCATCTGCAAACGTGCCCATCAGGCGACTCCAGTATCTTGCACTCTGGACAGGCCCATGAAAGGCCACGGCTACCGATTTGGGGGTTCAAGTGCGTTTCAGCGAGGAGGTGAATTCACCAATAGGGAATGCGTGAATGCCGAGGACCGAGCGTCTCTCCCTCACGGGATGGCTGGTGTTAGAGGATGAGGGGGCCCAGGCCCGATACAATCACCACCATCATCAAGGTGGGAGGGGAGGCCATCCAAGCCCAGACAATGCAGCCTCCCAGTGTTGCTGTCCTTCCATCCAGCCACCAGCTGGCGTGCCTTTCCCTTGTGACCGTCCAGCTGTGCCCATGACGGGGTTGGGAAAGATACACCATCACCAGGAGACTCGCTTGAGCTTAGCTCAGTGGGTGCTGAGTGAGCTGCTCTGAAAGAAACCTGGCAGATGCGCTGCAGGGGCGGAGGCGGTTACCTGTCGACCTCCTGCTGCAGCCTCTGCTTCTCTTGGGCGGCCAGGGCGTTCGCCTCCTGCTCCTGTTTCAGAGCCTCCCTCTCGGTGCTCAGGCGGTTCCTCAGCTCCTGCAGTGCTGCCTCGTGCTGGAGCTGGTCGTGCTCCCTGAGGAGGGAAACACACCCGCTAGGCACCCACAGACAGGAGACTGCACAGCCTCCGTGAGCGTTTCTCTTTGCAGAGCTGAGGGAGGCGGGGATGGACACGGGTCTCCTCCAGCCCGGGAGCCGCGTGTCCCTCCTCCCACCCGACCCTTCTCCAGGGTCCCTTCCAGTCCCTGTGTAAGCAGCCTCTCTCCGTTAGCCCGCTGGGAACACCAACACTGTTTTCTGAACTCCTCGCCCTTCTCAAAGAAACCAGCACATATTCAGGGAATTCCACCCACGTGATAGCTGACCCCCCATCACCGGGGCCAGGTGAGCCCTCCTCCTATCTCGGGAACAGAGTCTCTCTGTGCTGAGCCAGGCAGCATGGGGGCCAGAGGATTGCCTGCTGGGGCCCGAGCAGCTGCCAGGGGCCAGTGGCACACAGGCATGTGCACACCCACACACCCTGCTCCTCCAGGCACCCCCAGTCCAGCCCTTACCCTCCCCCTCAGATCCCCCTCAGCTCAGGGCTTTTATTTTCTTCCTGCCTCAGTGTTTATAGGGTCCCGCACAGCCTCTCTGGAGGGCTGCAGAGAACAAGGGGGAGTCCCTGACCAGCCCCTGGCTGTCCTCCCACCTGCTGGAACCTCCCCTGTTCAGGGTGACTCGGCAGCTCCTCGTGAGTCCTCCCCTTGCACTCTTCCCCACGCAGGCAAATCCCTTTGCAGACCCCCTTCCTGATGTTTCCACACCCAGAGACAGGCTGACAGCGACCACCCAGGGTTCCAGGGTTTGCAGCCTCTGTCTGCAGCCCTCCGCCTCCACTCTACCGCCCCCATCAGCTGCACGTGTACCATCTGCCAGGAGCCAAGACTCGGGGGGACTCAGACTCGGAAACCTGCTGAGGCAGCTGCTGAAAGACAAGCATCCTCTGGCCTTTAGCCATGGGTGGAGGCTGCCCTGATGTAGGAAGTGACAAGTGGGGGTGGGGGATCTGCCTGGCTTTCAGGGCAGTGATCTTTCTCATCCAGGTTAACGATTCTGGGAAAAGTCATCCAGGTTTGACAAATAGGGCCATGGACCATTAGGTTCCCAACTCCTGCTTCCCTGTTGTGTCTTGGAAAAGCACACGGATCAAGCACATTCCAACCGTTCGTAACCACCCTACTGCAGGGAGAAACTGCGAGTCTCACTCCCCACTGAGTCTCTGGGACGAGGCTTGACACCCAGGAAATGTGTGCTGGGAACGAAGGCGTGAGGGTCCCAGTCAGGCGTCAAGTGAAATGAACACAGAGCCACCAGCCTGTGCTTCAGGCACCTCCACCTCCCACCCTGCAGACAGACCAAGGGCTCCAGCTATGTGTGCAACCAGCAAAACCACCGAGTAACACAGGAGGTCTACCAAGCAAGGAGCTACTGGCAGAAGGACAATGAACTCCTCCTTCAGAGCCAGTCAGATGCCACTTGCACAAACCTTCCCCATGTGAGCAGACATTAAGAATATCACGACACTGCTATAATACATCACTAGAGGCCCAGTGCACGAAATTCGTGAACAGGGGGCGTGGGAGGGGTCCCTCAGCCCAGCCTGGACCCTCTCCAATCCCAGACCCCTTGGATATCGCTCTCGCAATCCAGGACTGCTGGCTCCTAACCGCTCTCCTGCCTGCCTGATCGCCCCTAACCACCTCTGCCTGCCAGCTTGATCATCCCTAACCACCTCTGCCTGCCAGCTTGATCATCCCTAACCACCTCTGCCTGCTTGCTTGATCACCCCTAACTGCTCGCCTGCTGGCCTGATCGCCCCTAACTGCTCCCCTGCCTGCCTGATCACCCCTTACTACCTTTGCCTCGGCCCCCACACCCAGGATCCAGGCTTCCCTCCTCTGGTGGGCCGCAGGCACCCAGGACCCGGGCTTTTGTTCCTCTGGGCAGCCACAGGCACCCGGGACCCCCAGCGGCTTTTCTCAGGCCCTGGCTTTGTCAGAAAGGACATGCCAAAAGATGTCCAGTCGAACTAATTAGCATATTACCTTTCTATTAGTATAGATAGGGCCTGAAGGATAAGCCCCGTAGGCACCTGGTAAGGAGTGGGCACCACACGAGTCTCCCCTCATTAGTCAGCTGGGTGCATTCCTACCATGTGTAGACACAGCACCACGCACCCAGCAGATGCTCACTAAGCATCACGTGACTATGGGATGGATGCAGGAGGAGGCAGAGAGGGGGATGCCAAGAGGCAGAAGATGCTCATTCTGGCTGGAAGGAACAGTCTGATAGGAGCACACGTCTCGGCACCCCCGAAGGATGGAGAACTGGGAGGATAAAGGGGTGGAAGGCCCCAGAGAGTGGACAGGAAGTACTGGGTGAGCGAATAACGAATGCCATGGCCCTCGTGCTCAGGGCAGCAGCAGGCGCCCTCAGTAGGCTCTGCTGACTCAATGCCCTCCCGGGACCCTGTGATGGAAACTCCCTGCACCTCGGCTGCTTCCACTACTGAAGACCCCGCGTTTGCTCAGTGTCTGGAATCAAGGGAAGTACTGTGCGCAGGGACGTCTCGCAAGCACAGGGAATGGATAGCTCTCTCCTGTGCTGCTCCAAATGTGGGAGAGCCTCTCTTTAGCCACATCTGTCCCCCTCTCTCCTGAGTTGGAATCCCGTGCACATCACACCTCCCCCAGGCTCTGGATCCAGCTGCACCTGCCCCGGGACCCGGAGTAATATGGCATCTGCAGGAGCAGGAGCTCGGGTGACGTTGGCTGACTACACGCACACAAAGCCCTGATCTGGCAGAAGCGCAAAGCTGAGATTTGTGCGTTTCAATATACATCCATTTTATCTTAAAAAAAGGAGTATGGAGGTGGAGAGACAGAGGTAAAGATGACAGGAGATTGGCAGAGTATTCAAGTACTGATGTCGGGGATGAGTACATGGGGCTCTCACTATACATGTCTGTACATTTCCCTATATTCAAAAGTTTCCAAAATTAACAGTTAAAAACACACACAGAGAAGCAGATTTTGAGACTTTGACAGGGAAGCAAAGGCCTGGAAGCTGGTAAGGCACGTCTTTGTCCATCGGCAGCTGTGGAGAACGTCCCCTCCTTGTTCTTGGTTGGGAGAGAAGAGGAAGAGGGGGCAGGAATCTCCAGGGGAGCAGGGACCCCAATGCTGACACATGGTTTCCCTGAGCCGGGATAAGCTGGACACATCCTTCTCCCCTCAGGGACCCTCCTGCCCCTCAGCCTCCAGCTGCACCAACCCCACTTCGCTGAGGGGGACGTTCCATTCACTTTTCTTCACTGTGAAGCAGCAGATCCAGAGGAACCACGAGGGGCCAGAGCAAAGGGGGACAGGAGCCTGGAGAGCTCGCTAGTCACCCCGACAGTTGCCGGCACCCACCTAAGCCTGAATGCCTTGCTCTCCATTTCCAGAGAACCACGCAGCAGGGTCTTGTGGCGGCTGTGCTCCTCCAGGAGGGCCTGGTGCTGCCCAGACAGGTGCTCATGGAGCGCCCCCAGGCTCGCGTGGTCCTGCAGCAGGGCCTCATGCACTTCACTCAGCTGCTCCAGCAGCTCGTACAGCTCCTCCAGCTCCCTGTCCTTGGCCTCCTGCTGGTTCTTGGAGGAAGGTTCCACCTGCCGGGAGGGAAAAGGTGATGATGCCTCACCGGGTGCACATCCCGGGAGTCACAGACTCTGCATCCCCGCACCCCCACAAGCAGTGAGGGGCCAAGAGCAGGCAGGGCAAGTTGCAGACACCAAAATAGCAGGGACCCTCAGGGCAGGCAAAACCCAGCCGTGCTGAGGACAGTTCTACCAGCATTTAAGGAACTGCGCTGGGAAGGGCCCACGGCAGAGACGGACTATCACATGGTGCTACACGGAGTCCTGTGTCCCCCTCCATACACGTGACCTTTTTTGGGAAACTTATGCCTTTTCTCTGCATAAACTCATTGGGTGCCTTCTTTGACTACTTTGAAAAGCATATTGAAAAAGAGAGTAATAGAAAATTAGTAAGGATGTAGAATATCTGAACATTACCAACCAATTTACCCTGATATTTACAGAACAACCATCCACCCAACACAACCAGGAGCACCTCCCTTCCCCTCCCCCAAGTCCTACCAATCAAAACCAAGATGGCCAGTGTTCCTGGGAGGCAACACCTGTCCCTATCCCCTTGCCACGGCTGAGAAATGCTGGTCTGAGCTGCAGCTGAGCGAGGAAACTGGTCACCCAGGAATCACTGATCAATGACCAGGACATGGCTGTGATCCTGGACGCTCCTCCTTGCAGGCAAAGGTACCAGGGGGGCATGTGCTCTGGAGGGCCTACCTGTTGGGCCTCCGCCTTCAGGGTTTCTACATCGTCCAGCACCTGCTTTAGGTCTTTCAATAACTCTCTGTTGATGGCCTCCAAGTTCTGGCTGTTGTCTTTTTCCTTTTGGAGTTGCATCTTCAACTCTGCCATCTGCAGAGCCAAAGACCCAGCCCGTGTGAAAGTCGGTTTCACGGAGTGAACTTTAAAGCAAAGCCCAAACGTGTCACCCCACGGAACACTTCCACAGGCCTTTTCTCAAGGAAAAACCTTCCTGCCCACTTCTTGTGGAGGTACAACAGCCACTGCCAAGGCTGGCAGAGCGGGAAGAGGGAAGCCTGGCCTCTGGGTGGCAACACTGAGCCGCTGCCCCAGTGCTGGGCTGCCTTCCATGGCACTTGTAGTGCCAGGCGAATCCACCCTGGAATTGCCGGGGATCATAGGGTGACCCTGGACATTTGGAGCGAGATCATTCTCTGTCCCAGGGGCTGACCCAGGGGCTTCAGGACACTGAACAGCTTCCCTGGCCTCACTGCACCACAGCCAGGAGCACCTGCCCTTCTTCCCCAAGTCCTGTCAATCAAAAACACCTCCCACAAGTCCTGTCAATCAAAACACCTCCCCCAAATCCTGTCAATCAAAAACAAGATGGCCAGTGTCCCTGGAGGCAATACCTGTTCCCATCCCCTTGCTGCAGCTGAGGATTGCAGCTCTGAGCTCTAGGTGAGTGAAGACACTGGTCACCAGGAATCACTGATCAATGACCAGGACATGGCTGTGATCCTGGACGCTCCCCCTTGCAGGCAGGGGTGCCAGGGGAGGCATGCGCTCTGGAGGGCCTACCTGTGGGGCCTCCGCCTCCAGGGTGTCTACAGCATCGAGCACCTGCTTTAGGTCTTTCAATAACTCTCTGTTGATGGCCTCTAAGTTCTGGCTGTTGTCTTTTTCCTTTTGGAGTTGCATCTCCAACTCTGCCATCTGCAGAGCCAAAGACCCAGCCCGTGTGAAAGTCGGTTTCACGGAGTGAACTTTAAAGCAAAGCCCAAACGTGTCACCCCACGGAACATTTTCACAGGCCTTTTCTCAAGGAAAAACCTTCCTGCCCACTTCTTGTGGAGGTACAACAGCCACTGCCAAGGCTGGCAGAGCGGGAAGAGGGAAGCCTGGCTTCTGGGTGGCATGACTGAGCTGCTGCCCTAGCGCTGGGCTGCCTTCCCTGGCACTTGTTGTAGTGCCAGGCGAATCTGCCCTGGAATTGCCGGGGTTCATCGGGTGACCCTGGACATTTGGAGCGGGATCATTCTTTGTCCCAGGGGCTGTCCCAGGGGCTGCAGGACACTGAGCAGCATCCCTGGCCTCACTGCACCACAGCCAGGAGCACCTCTCCTCTCTTCCCCCAAGTCCTGTCAATCAAAAACAAGATGGCCAGCGTCCCTGGGGGGCGATACCTGTCCCCATCCCCCTGCTGCAGCTGAGGATTGCTGCTCTGAGCTGCAGGTGAGTGAGGAAACTGGTCACCAGGAATCACTGATCAATGACCAGGACATGGCTGGGATCCTGGACCTTCCCCTTGCAGGCAGGGGCGCCAGGGGAGGCATGCGCTCTGGGGGGCCCACCTGCAGGGCTCTGTCCGCCTTCAGGGTGCCAACTTCGTTGAGCTGCTTTTCTAGTTCGTCCACGAGCTCCTCAGTGAGGGTCTCCCACTCCTGGCTGTTGTCCTTTTCTTGCTGTAGTTGCAACTGCAACTCATCCATCTGCAGGGCCAAGACCCAGCCGTGAAGCGGCCCCTCCGTGGTCCTACACACACGTGCGTCGCTTCCCTCCCAGGCCCGCCCTGTGCTGTCTAACAGGGTGCTGCTCTCCTTTCAGTGAGCACTTACTATGTGCTTGGACCCTTTACCGACACTAACTCATACGATCCTCACACCACCTACAGGGGCACATCATTAACCCCATGTCACAGGTGAAGATGAAGGCAATGGGGCACACAGACGTCCATAGTGTCCGCTCACTCTGCTGCAGGGACATGTCATGCTGCCTCGGGACTCTGCTCCATGAGGACTCGTGTCCCGCTACTGTGGCTGCCCTGCATTCCGCATTTCTCCCAGCTGCGCATCCTCACCGACACCTGGTGCTCCACCTGGCCCCCTGCTTACCCGTATGTTCCAGACACCACCCCCGGTTACCTGCTTCCGGAGCTGCTGGTTCTCCTCCTGCAGCTCCGGGCACTTGATGCTGCTCTCCTGCAGGGCCGTGCCCTGGAGGGTCTGTTTTTCTTTTTCCAGCTCTCGGATACGGCTGGAGGCTAAAGACAAAGTCCAGTCAGAGCCCAGATTCCAGGGCCTGGGCTTCCACTCTCTGCCTCCGGCCCCGAGACAACCATCCCCCTGAGCCCTGGGTCCCGGGGGCCTGGGGTGGTCGGCTGGGTGCCCTCCGTTGTTCACAGGGTGCTGTTGCTGTTGGCACCTGAGGGTTCCTCAGGCGGTTCTGGCCCCTCTGCTGCCTCAGCTGGGGCCTGGTAGGGAAGCAACCCAGAGCTTAAGAAGAAAGAAGGTGACGGTGGAGAGGCCAATGCAAAACCTCAAGATGGTAAAACTGCTGGAACCACTTTTTACCAAGTTCTAACCTGACCAGCAAGTCAAGGATTTCAGAGACTAACAGAGATGGCAGAGAGATGGCGATTTCTGTGCCAGCCCTCAGAGTGGTGGGGGTCTGGGTGGCTCAGCTGAGGTTTGGGGGGGGGGGGGCGTGATAATCGACCAGTATGTCTGCAGGTGGTAGAGACTCTGGGGCAAGTATGCCCAGTACTTACCATCCCTAGACAGGGCCTTCAGATGGATTTCATTTTGTACTTTCACAATTGCATTGAAAAAACAATGAGACAGTATATCTAAATTTCTTGAAAAGTCTAAGTGAGATCAACATAAGGTAAAGACAGAAGGCAGATTTCCTCCTTTGCTTTTAAACAGCTTGAACGCAGAACAGAAAAGGGAGCAGAGACCCGAGAAGAATGGGAGGTCTCGGCCCCTTCCTGACACAAGCAGGGGCGTGACTTTAGGTAAATGAATGGATGAGGGGTCGGGGTGCTCCCTCACCTGTCCCTCCAGGCCCACATCCTCAGCCCTGGGAGCCTTATCACACTGCACTGCTCCTAGGGCTGCACCCCACCTGCTTCCTGTTCACCCCCTCGGGGCTGGAAGGACCTAGAGGGGACACCGGCTGTCACCGCAGAACCTGAAGCTGGACGTTCCCATCGCCCACCAAGGAGAGCAGCACAGACCCAAGGAGCCAGGACAGACTGGAGACCCCCAGCAGCAGGCAGCTCAGCGGTGGAGCACATGAACCTCCGTGGCCCTACTCCAGCTCAGCGCACACCACAGACAAACACGCATGCTGTCAACACCTGGAAACACGCCAAGGGCCTCATCCTGACAAGGCGACCAATGACACTAAAAGCCGAAAACTCCACTAAGTCACAACCTGTGCTCATTCAGATGGCACCTTTGCAGCATTCGCTTTAAAAATAACAGTTTTAAAAACTGGGGTGAGCCCGGTCAGCGTGGCTCAGTGGTAGAGTGCCAACCTATGAACCAGGAGGTCATGATTCAATTCCAGGTCAGGCATATGCCCGGATTACGGGCTCCATGCCTAGTTTGGGGCATGCAGGAGGTAGCTGATCAATGACTCTCATTCATCTTTGATGTTTCTATCTCTCTCTCCCTCTCCCTTTCTCTCTGAAATAAATAAAAAAATATATATATTAAGAAGACTGTGGTGAAATATATACAACACTGGGTTCGCCGTTTTGGCTATTTTTCAGCGCATGGTTCCGTGGCATTAGATGCGTCCCCACTGTCCTGCAACTCACCCCGCCCACCTCCTGACTCACTCAGTGCCTCACCCTGCGGCTCTGTGCTCCTGGGAAATGATCGTGAAGGATCTCCAAGTGCAGCAGTGGAGCTGATGACCAGCCTCATTTCCTCTTCCCTAAGGCCAGCGCCCCAGAGGCTCTTGAGAGGACACAACAGTTTATTAGGAAAACAACCAATGGTTCTCTACTGGGTGCTGTGCTCACACCAACCAGAGCAATGGGGATCTTTTAATTCAACAAGGGCGATGAGGACAGCCATCCTTTGTTGGTGCCCCGGGGGCCAGGCACAGCGTAAGGCTTCACTGTCTCCTCTCACGAGATACGCATAGGAATCCTGCGAGGCAGCTTCATTACCCCCATTTTGCAGATAAGAAACCTGAGGTTTAAAAGGGGTCACCTGGCTAACAGGTGGAGGAGCCAGGCCTTGAAGCCAGGCCTTTCTACTCAAGAAGCCACCACACCATCCACGCAAAAGTACATTCACGCTTTGTCCATGAGCTGCCAGCTAAGCAGCAGGAGTGGGAACACCAAGAAGAAGTCACGGGCCCTGACCTGAAAGGGCTCACAAACTACACAGAGTGTCCGAGTCAGGGAGGCTTGCCAACCCACCAGCCTCCCTGGCCCCTCACAGAAACATTAGGTCTGAGAGGTCCCTGCCAGCCGGCACCACTCCTGCCTTCCACCAGGGGCAGTGTCCTCCCCATGAACCTGATCTCCCAGAGCAGGGATCCCTGATTTGCCCACCCTTGGTCCCAGGAGTGCTGAGACACCAAATGACAGAAAGAACTGACTTCTCACACAGATTCATAGTTCAATGAACTGACTTTAGGTTTGGAACTGATGGGAACCCTTGAAGAGAATGAATATCCAGCTGCTTTCAGCAGCCTCTCCATGATGCTTAGGAATGTTGATCAGAATTGGAAAAGCAGCACCTCCCCCTCCCACAAAACCATCCCAAGACCCTCCTGCGCTCTGCAGAGATCTAAGCGCACCTTCACCTGCACCCTCAGGTGCACATGTGATGTTGTTGAGCACAAGAACTGGCTACTTGTTTGCTGGGTGCACTGCCTGCCGCCCACCCACCTTCCCCTGGCCAACCCCACACCTCCTCTGGGGGCTGTGAGGGGGAACGCACAAGAGGGAGGGGAAGAGGCCTGGCTCCCCTGAGAAGGAGACACTTAGCAGCCCCATCCAGGGAGAAGAGAACAGACTGCACCCATCTGCCCGATTATGAGATGAACGGAGGAAATCATGCCCAGGGTTAGTTATACTGGAGGTTTGTGACCTCTGGGGAAGGCTCCTGCCATCCAGAGCTTTCAATCCCCCACGGACAGATCTAAGACAGCCTCTGGGGGTCAGCGTGCTGTCATCTGGAAGCTCCTGGGACTGTCCGCATGGGAGCTGAGAAATCTGGCAACACTTACTTTGCAGTTCTTGTCCTGACTTCAAGGCCGCCAGACCCCTCATGTTCCCCTTGGGGAGAATTGCAATGAAACAGTTCCAAATGGCCCTTGAATAAAACCCTATTCACTTGGGGTGAGGATGGGCGGACACATGAGATTCAGAGCCAAGGGCTCAGCTCCCTGGATGAGGGAGAAGCCGCAGCCAGCCTGGCTCCCAGGCAGCAGGGGCTGCTACCCACCTTCTGACAGCTGCTCCATCTCCCAGCACAGGTGGGCGGGCTGGTGCATCCTTTGGACCTGTTCAGCCTTGAGGGCCATGCTGTCCCCCAACAGCTCCTCAAGGAACTGCTGGGGGTTGTGTCCACGATCCTAGTGCAGGAAGAGGGGAGTGGTGAGATGCCCCCATGCCACCCTCTGGACAGGCCCCGCCCCCGTGCACCCACCCTCATTCCCCCAGGATGAAGGGCCTCCATGCACC
This sequence comes from Plecotus auritus, assembly GCF_963455305.1. NCBI lineage: Eukaryota > Metazoa > Chordata > Mammalia > Chiroptera > Vespertilionidae > Plecotus > Plecotus auritus. The sequence continues at coordinate 12,243,032 of NC_137770.1, forward strand.
TGCTCACTTCCAAAAACACAGGTGCACAGAAGTGACTCCAACACAGGGCCCGGCTGGGAGACCTACAGCCACTAAAAGACACGCTGACCCAGTGGCCTAGGTCAGTGGTTGGCAAACTCATTAGTCAACAGAGCCAAATATCAACAGTACAACGATTGAAATTTCTTTTGAGAGCCAAATTTTTTAAACTTAAACTTCTTCTAACGCCACTTCTTCAAAATAGATTCGCCCAGGCCGTGGTATTTTGTGGAAGAGCCACACTCAAGGGGCCAAAGAGCCGCATGTGGCTCGTGAGCCACAGTTTGCCAACCACAGGCCTAGGTGATGAAGATACCTGACATCTCTGAGTGGTGTCTGAACAAAGTGGCGTACAGAACAGGGCTTTAAAGCAAGGAATATGATGACGGGCAGCTCTGCGGCTCCTTAGCAGGTTTAACATGTCTTGGAAAGGCCGTAGGGACTCCCAAAGCAAAGCTCAACCCACATCCTAAACACTAGGAGAGATCCTTTTTGAATCAGTCACTCACACACACCTGTCCTTACAGAAAAGCAACACAGTAATCAGGCCCTATCTGTTGTTTTGTTTGTCTGTTTGTTTGTTTGCTTTTTCAGTATATATATATATATATACTAGAGGCCCATTGCACGAATTCATGCACCAGTGGCGTCCGTTGGCCTGGCCTGCAGGATCAGGCTGAAACAGGCTCTCCGACATCCCCCAAGGGGTCCCAGATTGTGAAAGTGTGGTTCTCGGGTGACACACCCCAGAATTGGGCTCCCTCCTCTCTAGTTCTGGGTATGTCACCTGAGAACTGCCACTGCCAAGTGACAGCAGCTTGGCAGTTCCTGTGTTGAGCATCTGCCCTCTGGGGTTCAGTGCGTGTCATAGCTACTTGCCAGTCAGCTGGTCGCCTTGGCTTTTATATATACAGATTGATCTCAGAGAGGAAGGAAGCGGGAGAGATAGAAACAGCAATGATGAGAGAATCATTGATCGGCTACCTCCCACAGGCCACCCCTGGGTGTGGAGCCCACAACCGGGGCATTGGCCCCTGCTGGGAAGGCCCTGTCTGTTTTGAGGACCTTAAGTGTTGCCCACTCAAGCCGCTGAGCTTAGCAAGAAACTCTTCACCGTCAGCAGGTCACTGTGTGGGCAGCAGCCCCAGTAGCAGAAAGTCAGGGAAGGGTACAACATAACCCTAAAGTGCCCCAATCCGTTGTACACATGGTGTGAGAGTGTCTGACATGTACAGCCTTGTCTATTGGACGAGTGCACCAGGCATGGGACTTTGCTGAGCCGTTTCCTTAACAAGGAAGGGGTGGGGCTAAGAGTCTATCCCGGGTTTCAGGGCTGAGTCTAGGCCTCTCGATTCTACAGTCACTCCACTGATCTGGGTCCTGGAAATAAATGGCTATTCGGGTGAGCTTTTGTTCAACACACAGTTCCTATCTGAACAGTTCACACACGTCCTCTTGGAAAACCAACAGCTCTCGGCAGCTCTCAGCCGTTTCCTGGACATGAGGGCTAAGACACAACAAACAATACTATGGGCCTCTGGGTGTCAGGCACATGCTGGGTGTGGGACGCCATGGCTGGTCCCTCACAGGCCCCCTCACGGGAGGAGTCTGCCAGACTTACTCCTGTCCCAGTGCCCAGCACACATGGGGGAGCTGTTCAGCTCTTTCCCCTCATCTCTGCTCCCGCCCCAGGAGCCCTCCCAGAACCACTCGGTGTCTTAGGGGGCTGAGTCTCCCCTGAATGCCTTCACAGTTTGGGAACACGCATACATGGGATGTGACCGTTGCTCTCGGTGGGCACTTTTCCAAGGCTGGCCCCACTCATGGGTTCTAACGACTGGGAGTGGGCGGTAGCTGCTGCTTTTCCATCTCGTGTTCATTTTCCCTGCAGGGGCCAGAACCCAAGATTCTTGGTAGAAGGGAAGCCATGGACCTCCCACCAGTGGGCACAGTTCTGACCAAAGCCTGGCAGCGGGAAGGGTTTGCTCACAGACCCTGGATTCACCTGGGCACCGTCTCTCTGCCCATCCCCGGCCCTGCACTAGGTGCCCTCTGTCCTTGCACATTCACTCTTCACAGCAGCCCCGATGGGGAGGCAGGGACAGTCCCTTCTTACACATGAAGAGGCTCTGCACTCACCAACTCCGCGCTCACCGACTCTAAGTTCACCGACTGTAAGTTCACCGACTCTACGTCCACCGACTACACGTCCACCGACTCTTCACACACCGACTCTTCACACACCGACTCTGCACCCACCGACTCCACGCCCAACCGACTCCACACCCACCGACTCTGCACCCTACATTCCACTGTTTCCATGCCCCCCATTCCAAACGGCCCCATGCCCTGCATTCTAAACGGCTCTGCCAGCGGCTCACGCCCAATGCTAACTGCTTTGGAATACACAAAAATTAGGACACTGTCCCTATGAAACTTAACATCTATCTGGGTATATAAAATATAAAGAAACATAAAGATTATAAATATATATATCCTATATCAATAAAAATAAAAATTAACCGCTTAATTCTAATTTTGTCTATCCACATTTCTAAAATTATTGTTTTCCCATCAGCCAAATTACAGAAATTTGATCCATTCCTTTTAGATAACAACACATTTATTTTATTTTGTGGAGTCTTACCTAGAGAGCTCAGCTCCGAAATTCTTCTCATCATCAACTGTGAATAGTTCATACATGAGAACACCAGTCAACTGCCTAAAAAACAATTTGACAGACCATTCATTAATGTGTAGTTTATTAGAAAAATGAACAAAGTAAAGGTGTATATTTGGAAAATACTTTATTTACTTACTTTTAAAAGTATATCTTTATTATGTTCACAGGGAATAGGAGGAGGAGGGAGAGATAGAAACATCAATGCTGAGCAAGAATCATCGATCGGCTGCCTCCTGCACACCCCATAAAGGGGATCGAGCCCCCAACCTGGGCATGTGCCCTGACCAGGTATCGACCTTGATTTCCTGGTTCATAGTTTGACGGTCAATCACTGAGCCACACCGGCCGGACTGAAAATATTTTATCAAAAAGATATTGTACATAGCTCTCTGTGCAAGGAGTATTAAATTAGCACATGCAAGAAAGTCATTTAGAGAACAAATATGCAGGTATCCTCAGAACAGAATTTAAACATTTAGGCTGTCAACCAATGAGCTAAAATTGTTTTAATTATTTCTAAGCTAGTAATTGTTTTATTTGGGTTAATTAAAAAACTCATTCTTAATTTAAAATAAATTTAAAAATTTTTAAGTAAATGCAATATTCAGACTTATGTTAGAGGAAAAAAAAGTACCGATTGGCATTTTTATTAATTATCCAGTTCCAATAACTGTTATGAAATTACTTAAAGTGAAACTGGACAACCAATGGGTCCAGGCTGCTGGTTACTACTTGAACGAATGTAGCAGACACTGGTTGGCTCACATATGGCGTTTATTCCATTAATGTGGGCAGAATGGGAGAGCAGCAGGTCATCCACAAACATCTGTTCTACTCTCCCCATAAACCAGCTGCTGATGTTGGCTAGAATGACACAGATTCCACAGGAAAGTAGAAATTACATGCATGGGAAAGTAGGCAAGGTACAGTGGTTACAGGTTACATGCAATACGGACTGGGGGTTGGCAGAGGGCGGGTGCCTCAGGGACCAGTTTACAAGCAACAAGGTTGTTAATCTAGGCCATTCTCGGGAGCTGCATTCCCATGTTAGCTCCCACGCCCCAGGACGTACAACTCTCAAACAGATTAGAACACGCTTTCTCTAATCAAAACAGAACAATCATGGTTAACAGAGCATGATTAATATTTCTTATAATTATAGCTAGTCCCCAATATTCTATTCCTGCCCCTAACCAAAGAACAAAAATGAAAAAAAAATCCCACCTAAAGGTGTTATTATTTCATAACTACCTCAATCAATTTCTCTTATAGAATCCGTCTCATAAATGTAATAGTCTTCATTTGTGGGAAACATAATGAGATTTAAAATGATGTCAAACAAAATGTGATCTAAACTGGAAACAAATTCATAGATGTAGTTACCGGAACTGAGAACACAGCAAATAACATATAAATTTAAAGAATCTTCTCCCGGCTGGTTTGGCTCAGTTGATAGTGTCGACCAGCAGACTGAAGGGTCCCTGGTTCAGTTCCAGTCAAGGGCATGTACTTTGGTTGCAGACTCCTCCCCGGCCCGGGCCCTGGTTGGGGAGCGTGCTGGAGGCAACCAATCGATGTGTTTCTCTGATATCGATGTTTCTCTCTGTCTTTCCCTCTCTCTTCCACTCTCTCTAAAAATCAATGGAAAAATATCCTCCAGTAGGATTAAAAAAAAAAGGAATCTTATTTATTGAAAATTACTCCTTTTATCATCATTATGCAAATCAAGATTTCAATAAATGTTGGATTTATAAGCTTATGCCAATGAGATATTAAGTGGATGCTAAAATTTTAAACTATCTGCTCCCAATTTTCTGGGCCAATGTTTCAGAGAAATGATGCAAAATTTATGAACCTAGAGCTATTTTAAGGAAAATACATAACAATGACACAGAAAACAGGACGAGGCCGACTGAAACCACGAAAGAGTGAGTGCCAGCCTGGCACAGCGATGAGCATGTTGTATACATTGTATCTCATTTAACCCACTCAGAGTCATCACGGTGTTCCATGAATTCCCATTGACTTAGCTGAATTTTGGACCTTGGATATGCAGAAATCTTAGGAGGAATATAATGTTTTCTTTTCTAAAAATTGGTTCCATGACAAGGCTAGGGTGGCTCAGTTGGGTGGGTCATCATTCTGTACATGGAAGGCTGTGGGTTCAATTCCCAGTCAGGGCACATACCTAGGTTGGGCGTTCAGCCCCCAGTGGAGGTGCATATGAGAACAACCAACTGATGCTTTTCTCTGACATCAACGATTGATTCCCTCTCTCTCTCAAATCAGGAAGCATATCCCTGGGTTAGGATTTAAAGAAAGAATGGATTCCATTAGATCTTAGAAGGTTATTTTCAAATTTTAACTTCCAAATTCTTACCAAATTTCCCGATAGTTTCCAAGACTACCTTGAAGAGAACTAAACTGGCAATACAATTTTTTTTATTTATACAAGTATTTTTTCTGGCACCTGAACCTAGTTGGCCTGGTTCAGTGGTTGAGTGTCGACCTATGAGCCAGGTGGTCATGGTTTGATTCCAGGTCAGGGCACATGGCCCAGTTGTGGGCTTAATCCCCAGTTTGGAGTATGCAGGAGGCAGCCAATCAATGATTCTCTTACTGATGTTTCTCTATCCCTCCCCCTTCTCCTTTCCTCTCTGAAACCAATAAAAAAATATATAAAAGCCCTACCCGGATTGGCTCAGTAGATAGAGCATCAGCCTGTGGACTGAGGCATTTTGGGTTCAATTCCAGTCAAGGGCGTACCTAGGTTGCAGGCTCCTCCCTGGCCCAGGCCCTGGTTGGGGCATGTTGCAAGAGGCAACCGATGGATATGTGTCTCTCACATTGATATTTCTCTCTGTCTTCCCTTTCTCTTCCACTCTCACTAAAAAGTCAATGGAAAAATATACTTGGGTGAGGATTAAAAAAAACCCAAAATAAACCATATATATATTTCAGAGAGGAAAGAAGAAAGAGAGAGAGAAACATCAATGATGAGAGAGAATCATTGATCAGCTGCCTCCTGCACACCCCACACTGGAGATGGAGTCTGCAACCAGGAATCAAACCAGGGCCTCCTGGTACATAGGTCCATGCTCAACCACTGAGCCATGTTGGCCAGGGTGAATTCTGTGTTTTAAACCTGACCTCTGGGCATTCAATACAGGGGAAGCTTCTTCTCTGTGACACTATGGCCTGTCTCCAGTGACCTTCCTCCCGCTCTTCCTCTCAAATGTCTGAATGTCAGTGATTCTAACCCTGAGGCTTCCCATCTCAGGGCCTCAGGACCTCCTCAGAGGGCTCAGACCACAACTCCTCCCAGTGACTATTACGGGATTTCAGAAAAGAGCCCATCTTCCCTTTTGAGCCTATGTCTCCTGCATGTACTACTGTCCAAGCTGAGAACATGGGCTGACCCTGGCCTTCCCTCCCACCCATACCCTACCTGGTCAGTCCTTACTCCCACACCCACACCCACTCCAACTGAACTAATCCTCCCACCGCCATCTCAGACCCCTGAAGGGGGGTATACCTGCCTGACCACCTCCGTCTTTCACGTTGTAGCCAAAGGGACCATTAGCACAAATACTTCCCGTGCCATTTTCCCACTCAGAACCCTTCAGGTGCCTCCAGGATAAAAGCCAAAGTCCTTACAACGGCCTCTTCCCTGCTCCCCTGTGGGCCTCACACGAACCCTTTTCTTAGTTCTCACACATCCCTAGAGGCTTCCCTGCCCTCCCCTATCTCTGATCTGCAGAAAAGGAAACGAGGTCAGAGCCATGTGCAGCCCTGCTTTCTAGAAAGGGAAACTGAGGCTTGGAAGGCTCAGGTCACATTGCTGTCCAGTGGCTGAGCCAGAAGTCCAGGTGAGCTGATACCTGAGCCCCAAACCACATGAACTTCCTCAGTGAACATGTTTTGAGTAGATGAGCATTAAAAAAATCAATTCTTAAACTCACAAAATATCCTATTCTTAGAAATGAAACAAGGCTTGTTCACATCCTATATAATAAAAGCCCAGGGACCGAACTGCGGAACAACCAGAAGGATGACCAGCCGCTATAATGCTCACTGACCACCAGGGGGCAGACGCTCAACGTAGGAGCTGTCCCCAGGTGGTCAGTGCACTCCCACAGTGGTAGTGCTGCTAGGCTGACCAGGATGAGTGGCACTTCCTCAGCAGGCAGATCCCTGCAGGCCATGCCCCACACCAGTACAGGAATCCCGTGTACCGAGCCTCTAGTCTACATATATAAAAGCCTAATATGCTAATTGTCCCTCCAACCATTCGACCAGTTGCTATGATGTGCACTGACCACCACAGGGCAGATGTTCTGACTGGTAGGTTAGCTTGCTGCTGGGGTCCAGATGACCGGGACTGGGCCAGATGGGCCAGATATGCCCTGGAGCCCTCCCACGGTCGCTTCCCGGCCCTGATGGTGCACCAGTGGGGTACCTTGGTCTGGCCTGTGCCCTCTCGCAATCTGGGACCCCTTGGGGGATGTCGAAGAGCTGAATCCGTGCACCGGGCCTCTAGTTTTAAAGATTAAAAAAATCAAATCACAGAAGCAGAAGATAACAGATTACTAGAAAATGAAACATAGCATTTACACCACTTATTTCTATGTGCTGGTCAGCTTCTGAGGATTGAGGCACTTAGGAGGCAGGTCGAGTGACCCATGGTACCTGGTCTTCTCCTGGAACTTGCCGCCTGCCCCACTGGCTTTGGCCTGGGTCTCTGTGATCACTTCCAGGGACAAAACATCATCTTTTCTCAATGAAAAGCCCACATTTCTCAGCATTAATAGAAACAGTTCAATACCTTTCTCTGTGAAAGTTCCAGTAAGTTTTTCCAAATGAGGAGAGACTGTACCATGTGGAAGTCATACAAATGGGCAATGATGGTGAACAGGCTGCCACCCTCTTTGCCCTCGCTTCCCTTTTTATAGACGTCATCAAACTTCCTCACTGTGGCTTCCAGAAAGGGGGCTCTGACCTGCACGAATGAAACAGACCAAACGTCATCGCCAATACCTGACAATTGTGGCAGCAAGTTCCTCTCAGGGATCCTTCTTTTCAACAAGCTAAAGAGTTTATGCTGAAAGAGTCAGTACTTTTAAAATCAACGCATCAATATACACACGGTAGGATACACACGCCCACAGGGCATCCGCTTTAAAAACCAGTCTGGGTGTACAGTATCGATACACGGCCACACGGACTGGTGGATGCAGCACAGAGCAATCCGCCACAGCACTGGAGCCTCCCCTGTAAGCACACCCTCTCGTCTTCTAGGTCAAGGTGGACTGCCTCGGCCAGCAGCCATCTGGCTCACTGGAAAAAGACCACCGCCTATCTCTGTCTGCAAAGCTACCCATCTAACAGCACTCATTCTGAAGTGTGCACTGAGCCTGGAGGAGGCATGGAGTGGTGTCGAAGGTCCAGTTGGGAAGTGAGACCTGCACAAACGCAGTCCTGCGGGACCTGGGAAGGAAGACCCCGAGACAGAACTAGCAGCTGTGATCAGCCACTCGGCCACTAGACGTGAAAGATTAAACTCCAAGGAACAGGAGCGGGAAGAGGAAACCTGGAGGGGAAGAGCAGGTTATGGGGGGCTGCTTCAATTGTGGGTGCAGGTGAGCTCAACCAGACAGGTTAGAGTGTGATATACACGTGTCATTGCTGAAGGGCAAACACTAAACGCTAGATCAGTGGTCGGCAAACCGCGGCTCGGAAGCCACATGCGGCTCTTTGGCCCCTTGTGTGTGGCTCTTCCACAAAATACCACGGCCTGGGCGAGTCTATTTTAAAGAAGTGGCGTTAGAAGAAATTTAAGTTTAAAAAATTGGGCTCTCAAAAGAAATTTCAATCGTTGTACTGTTGATATGTGGCTCTGTTGACTAATGAGTTTGCCAACCACTGCGCTAGAAGACTCCAGACAAAGGCGCAGATGGGCAGGAGGGAGTGACTTCACAGAGGCCAGCGCCCATAGACAGGGGATATTCTGTGGGTAACAAATAATAAATGTAACCTGTAAACTCCCTACTGGAGCCCCTTCACGAAAATCAACCTGAAGAGCATACTATGACCACAACATTATGCTCAAATATAACTTTAAAAAGAGAAATTAGCCCAGCCAGCATCACTCAGTGGTTGAGAGGCGACCTATGAACCAGGGACCCGAGGTTTGATTCCTGGTCAGGGCACAGGCCCAGGTTGCGGGCTCAATCCCTAATTTGGGGCCTGCAGGAGGCAGCCGGTCAATGATTCTCTCTCATCATTGATGTTTCTCTCTCTCTCCCTCTCCTTTCCTCTCTGAAATCAACAGAAAGATATTTTTAAAAAGAGAAATTAGAATTCTGCAGACATAAAAATAATTTATGTATAAAATACTCAGGTTGAATGTTTTCAACACACGATTGGAATTACTTAACTACATCAAATATCTGAAATTCTGAATGTATTTGATGTCTTCAATATAAACTACAACTTAGTAGAGCATTTAAAACGAGCAATACCATTCATGTTGCTGAAGTTGCTAAGCACGTACATTAGTTCCGATGGGACTTTCACACTACTCTGCAGAGACCTCCTGTTTGATTGATAAATGACTCAGGAGCAGCTCCGTGACGGACCCATGGGCTCCTGACACACTCTGGGTCCCACGAGGACGCTCCTGTCACCACAGAACTGGAGCTTAATGGACGCCGCACCCGGAGAGCTCATCGCTCTGGCACAGGTTTCAGGGGACGCCATGCGGCGAGGCACCATGATGAGGCCCCCGCATCGAGTCATTTCCGGTGTCCTTCGGGCCAGGAGAGCAGGTTGACGTGGGAAGTGGCCCGATGACCTCCTGTGCTCCCGTCCAGTGGACGCCTGACTGCTGCAGGTGGTCAGGGTCTGTGGCTTTCACTACAACTCGGTGACATTCTGTCTGAGCCCAAAGCCTTTGGCTGAGGAGATCCCGGTCCGTCTCAGGAGGACTTGGGCCCCGGGAAGCCCTGGGACAGCGCCCTGAGCGGGGCCACACAGGGCAGAGGCAGGCGCCGCGCTGGGCTCCATCACCCTCTGCAGGGAGGGCGGGCCTGGCCTGTGAGGAGGAGTCTTTCTCAGAAACAAAACCCCGACTCAGAAGGCGCCCCTAAGCAGCTGGTCCACGCAGAGCGGGGAGTCCCACCCCGGAGGACCCGGAGCCTGAGCGGGGCCGGTCCTCAGCCCGCGCCCCCCACTTCCCATCTTTGCTGCAGAAGCTGACTGACTCCCCGCAGTGAGCACGTCTCCCCGCGGGGCTGCCCTCCGGGGTCGCCCGCACCAGCTCCCCGCCGCAGGGTCAGCCGCCTCAGGGCCCCGCCCGCCGCCCCAGGCCCACGTCCCCCTCGAGGCTTCCTAGGGTCGCGAGCTGCCAGCAGCTACACTGGCCAGGCACTCCTATGCCCCTGGACCCCGCCATCTTCCCGAGGCCCCTCGCTGACTTCCTGCAGGGGCGGGACTTCCGGGCGGAGAGCGGCGCACTGTGAGGGGCGGGGCGGAGTCCCCTGCTGGCGGGCGGCGGCAGTGCAGGGAACCGCGCAGCCGCAGTGTGTCTCCTCTCTAGCCCAGCTGTACAAGGAGCAGGTGGTGAGTGCAGAAGTGCGTCCTTCCTTCATCCTGGAAAGCCCTGCAGGTCATGGCACAGAGGCCTCTTCCCGCCCTGCCGCGGAAGGGGCCGTGCTTGTCCAGGGCGTGAATCTTGAGTCACGTGCACGGGGGAGAGAACATGCCCACAGGGAAATGTGCCCTTGTGCCTGGGTGTGTATTTACCAGTATTTACAGGAAATTCCTCCTCTGCTGCTCTGGGACTGGTGTTTCCACTCCACCTTGGGCCGCGTGATACCTCTTCTGAGGTATGTTCTACAGTGTCCCCAAATCCATGCAATGGGACATAGTGACCATGGCCTTATTTGGGAATAGGCCCTTTGCAGATGTAATCACGTTCAGAGGAGGCCTGGGGTCTTGGATGGGTGGGCCCTCACTGCAGTGACAGGTGTCCTTGGAAGAGGGAAATTAGACTCACTTGCAGAGAGAAGGTCATGTGACTTGGACGCAGAGATGGGTGGGGAGGATGGGTCGCCAAGCCAAGGAACCAAGGACAGCTGGCACCATCAGAAGCAGGGAGAGACTTTCCCTCGCAGCCCCAGAAGGACCAACCTTGCCCTCTCCCCGATTTCCGGGAGTGAGTGTTTCACAGGCAGTGTGCCTGCCCACCTGCCTGGTCACTGTCTCCTAAGCTCCTGGAGAGAAGCCACAGGAGAGGAAGGGACTCCCAGCTGCAGCCTCCAGGCTGGGGGTGAGGAGCAGGAGGAGGGGGTGCCTGCGGCGCTGGCTCATCCCTGCCTCCCTGGGCACCTCCCATCCTGTGCCCTGACAGGTGGACCAGGGCTGGTATCTACCCAGAGGGCCTGAGGACCTGTGTGCAGGGCTGTGCAAGGGAGACTCAAGAGCAGGCGTGACAACGTTCGTCTTCCATCTGTCCCACCTCCTCCAGTGCTGCGTATACTCAGCACCCTCACTCCCTCCACCCGGGTCTCTACAGGGTCTCCCTTCTGTCTTACACCCTGGAGCCCATGCCCGTCTCTCATCCAATGATTTCTCTGGTGCCAGTTGGGAAGAGGGAGTCAGTCTCCCTTTGTGTCAGCACATTTAACAAATGAAGTAAATCCGTTTATTCCCACGGAGTGCTTGGAAGGGGTCTGGCCCACAGTAGCTGCTCAGTGAATGAATGTCAGCGCCCTCCCCAGGCATTCAGGGCAGTTGATGGACAGGAACTTCTGCTTCTCTGGACCTGGTGAAAGGACTGGTTGCAAACATAAAACATCCCATGAATGACACAGGGGCTGACGGGTGTGCAACAGGGCAAGTGGTAGGGCCAGGGTGCTGGTGTGCACGCATGTGTGCATGAGTGTGTGTGTGCATGAGTGTGTGTGTGTATTTTGAAGATGTGCCAGTGTTTCACAGGTTATCATCTAGAAATATCTCAGGGAAAACGTATAAATATATCTTTAAATTAACAGATAATGCCAAATTTCCAACCCTCCTCTGTGGCCGCTCACACTCAAATTGAGAGTGAACGCCTGTTCCCCACCCCGCCTCCTTCATTGACTCCTTCCCGTGTTTTCATCCTTGCCCATCTGGTAGGTGAAAGGTCAGCATGGAGATGCCCTGTGAGAGGGGATGGAGTGTGGGGGGCCCTAGGCTGCAAGGTCATCCAACCATCTTCTCCAGCTCCCTTTGTTTTATTGTTACCTATGCTCTTGGGTTATTCCTACCTATTGTACCTGCATGGAGGTGATAGTGTAGAACAGGTGACACCACACATGTATTCCCATCTTGGTGGTTAGGGACTCCAGGTTGGCAGTTAGAAATTGCTTGTGGTGAAAATATTTACCCCGAGGAAATTGGCAAATGTTACCAAATCAGGGCTTGATTTGTTTTCTTCCGTGTCTACTCTCTCTAGACTTGAGAAAGTGATGGAGAAAATGTTAATAGTAAAGACTAAAACTAACAGTGTGTGGTGAGTATTATGATATGTAAATTGTATCTCTGTGATTTGTTTAAATGTCGGTAGGCATTACAATGCAAATACATTACAAGGATTAAGGAACTGCCCTAGCCGGTTGCTCAGTGGCTAGAACGTCGGCCTGCTTGTCTCCTGGGTTCGATTCTGGTCAAGGGCACGTGCCTTGGTTGCAGGCTCCTCCAGCCTGGGCCCCATCATTGAGGGCCTATGGGTGGGCCTAATCCAACAGGACTGGGTCCTAATTAGGAGAGGCAAGGACACGGGGCCCATGCACTGTGGAGTGGCCGCGTGAGGACACAGGGAGAAGGCGGCGGTCTGGGAGCCAAGGAGGAACCGACTCTGCCAACAGCTTAATGTAGACTTCCAGCGCCCAGGACGGTGGGAAAACCAGTTTCTGTTGTCGAAGCCTGTGGTGTTCTGTTATGGCAGCCCGCGCAGACGAACACCCCCTTTCCTGGAGCCCACGTCCTCATCCAGGATCTCTCCCTCAGGGGGCTGTGTGCAGATTCAGTAAAACAAAGCAGGGGCATTGCTGACAGCACCAGGCACACCGAGGGCTGCGCATGCGTAATGGCCCTGTCTCGTGACCCTGGATCAGGCCCCCCCACCTGAGGTTGTCCCGTCACACCTCCCTTGTGGCAGAGGCATCTGGATCGCAGGGGCTCCAGGTGGCCCCACCCCTCCTCATCTGGCCTCTCCTGATGATGGGTGGACCTCAGCACATTTGTGTGTGTCCCCAGCATTGGCCTCAGGATGGTGGGGGACTGGTGTACACCCATGCATACACTGTACACACACACACACACACACACACACACACACACACACACACACTCTGTTCTGACAGTGGCCCCTCAGTCCTGCTCGCTGGCTGGCTCTGTTCCCTTCCTTGGGAGCTTAACATAACCCCCCAGGCTGGGCTTGTGCCCAATCCACCCCTGAATTCCTCCCCATTCCAAGCTAAGGCCCCCCTGGGCAAGAGGGTGTTTGGGTCATGGACCCGTGACCTTCTCCACCAGCCTCAGGTCTTATTTGAGGCAGTGGGCACCTCGCCTTACAGCTGGGGGCACCAGGCTGCGAAGCCAGCTCAGCCCAGGGCTGCGGGGCACACTGGAAGCTCAGGAAGGGGAGAGGGTCTGCATGGGGGAGGGGGCACCCTGGGGTCCTGGCTGGCCCTCAGCTCTGGGTTTGCGTTTTGTCATGTCTGCTACACCGAACCCCAGCCTGGAAAGTCCTCCAGGGCTGGCTGCATCTGGCTGGAGCAAGCCCCACATCTCACACAGGGCTGGCCCAGGGCCAGAGGCCTATAGGTGTTTGACTGGCTGGATGAGCTGGTTGGTGCCCAGTTTAATTCAGATGGGTCAGGCTGACCTCCTTTGGGCACGCTGCTCATTGCTACATGAACTTTGTTTTGTTCTCTGCTGTTTCCCAGGGCCTGACAGAGCAGGCACTCCGCAAATACATATTTTAAATTAATGCTGGGGACACACATGAATGGTCCAAACCTGGTGGAGAAAGCAGAAGAATCAACAGACAACTGCACTCTGATGGGATATCTCTTGTGAGAGAGATGAGCCCAGGGGGCTGTGGGAACGTGGACAGGGTCTATCTGGCCAGTCTAAGAAATCAGAGAAGCCTTCCTGGAGGAGGTGGGCTTTTAAGGATGAACAGGAGCTTGACCGGGCAGAGACTTCAGGGAATGGGATTTCTGGGATAGGTAGCGGAAGCAGGAAGGTAAGAGACTGGAAAATAATCCAGAGTTGGGAATGATGGGAACCAAGGATGATGAGGAGGCAGGAGACGACGGGACTAAGGGCCACACAGCGGCCGGAGCTCTGAGGGCTGAGGCTACACTGCAGATTCTCAAAAGATAGGGCCCTCGGTGCAAAGGAGGGAGTCTTCTGAACCCCTCCTGGGGCGGGAGTTAGGCTATGAATGGGCTGCCTGGCCGGCTGAGCAGAGTCCCAGCCCTTTGAGAAAAGAAGATACCATTTTTAAAAGAGCTTTTATTAAACTGTCCCCACACAGTGTCTCTTGCCAAAATTGCCACAGCCCTGGTGTCCACCAGGGGAAGGGCCCTGTCAGTGTTCCTGAGTGGCCGAGGCCGGGCTCGTCCCTGGAGCAGAGGAGCTGCCCCTGTTTGGGGTCCCGGTGCATGTCTGGCTGCTTCTGGAGGCGCTCAGAAGCTGCGGGAGAGACTGTGGGTGCCGACAGCCGAGGGCAGGCTCTGGTGCAGGGAGCGGGGCCTGTCTCTTCAACACACGCCCTGAGAGATACTCTTGAGATCCTGTGCGTCCAAAATACCCCAGCGCCACCCTGGGGCGCAGAGGACATACTTCAGGTTGGACAAAGGCGAGGGAAGGCAGGGCCTGCGTGTGAACAGGGCCCAGTCTTGAGCCCAGTCTCCAGCGCTTTTTGCTGCAGCTGGCTGGAGAGCCCCTTCTCTCTCTGAGCCTGTTTCCCTTTCTGTCTAACAAGTAACCTGGCCTCCCAGTGCTATGACTCTCCCTCAGGAAGCATGCTTGGCTGCTGCTTCTTGTCATTTCCACGGCTGTCCTGCCCCGTTGGCCTCAGCATGCTCAGTGGGTTGCAAGCATGCATGACATACAGGCATCCACATTGGGTGTGTGTGGTCAGATGGGGGGCTCCTGCATGTATGAGGTACAGCTGAGTGTGAGCATGGGGGGTGAGCGAGTGTGACCTCCGTCTGCCCGCTCCTCCGCCCAGCCAGTCTCAGTAAACAATGCCATCGAGGGGGCTGCGGTGGCCCTGGCCTCACAGGAAGTTGGGCTCCCGCACCACGAGGCAGGGCGGGTCCCCGCTGCCCCCGCCGTCCAGGGGCCGGTACACGAAGTGGAAGTCGCGCTTGGGCTCGCTCCGCAGCAGGTAGCCCTTGATGTGGTGCGGCAGCGCCTCGTCCGCCAGCTGGAAGCAGCGCCCGTCCACCAGCACAAAGAGCCGGTGGTCCTGGGGCCGCAGCACCTCGAACTTCTCCGCGCACTGTGCGCACAGCGCCGTGGCCAGCGTGTCCGCCCGCGACGCCAGTGTCCGCGACTGCTGCTCTGGCTCCAGGTACGACACGCAGATGAAGTCCTGCGGGGTGAGATGGAGGGGGTTTGCGTCACCAGCCGGCCAAGCGGGCATCCTGTCTCACGCCCACCCCGCCGCTGGGAGCTTGGACAGGGACGAGGAGCTGAGTCACGGCCTTGCACGAGCCCGTTTCCCTCTCTGGGCCCCAGACTCCTCTCTGCAGAGAGAAGGGATGGTAGGAGCGGTCGTGAGGCTGAAGTCAGGGTACCTGTGGCCGACCCTGCTGTGTGACCTAAGGCAAGGCCCCCTGCACCTCACCTCTCAGCGGGGATGACCATGCAGGGTGAGTCAGTGGCTTTGTCTGGGCACTGAGGAGGGAGCACCATACATGACGGGCTCGCCATCATGTATTCATCTGTCACTTCCTCATCATTCCAGCAGCCCTCCTGCACCCCGGGGGCAACGCAGGGCAGGGAGGGCGGCGTAAATGAAACTGGAGGCAGATCCCAGCCCCAGATCCCATGGTCCAGCCGGGACGGCCAAGGCAGGCAGAAGAGTTCAGCCCTTAGGGCTGGCACAGCCTGGGGTGGGGACAAGCTGGAGACAGGGAGGTGGGGGAAGAGGAGGACTGGAGGGAAGGAAGAGGCTTGGTGGAAGGGGGAGGGGAGCTGGGCCTGAAAGGTGGAGGGTTTAGGCCAGGTGGAGAGGGGCAGGGCAGGGTGAGGCGATGCTTCTGCATGTGGCTGGGGATGGGAGCATACATGTGCGCAGAACACACACACACACACACACACACACACACCAATGGCACCTACACCTTCCTCCACCAGCCTGAGAGGGAGGACCCTATGGTGGAAGGATGGGCCCTGCAGTCCCTGCTCCCACTCACTGTGTGACCCTGACCTCTCTGAGCCTCATTTCCTCAACTGTAAAGTGGGATAACACCAGCCCTTTACACCATGGCTGCGAGGAAACATATAACACGAGCTCCGAGCCCGGAAGAGGCCTCTTTTCCAAGCACCCAGAGGGCAGGTGGGAAGGGGTATGTGTGGGGCTGCCCCTGTGGGAGGAAGGTGACAGGGGTGCATACCAGGCGCCAGGCCCTGTGTCAAGAGCGTCACTGGGATCGCCCTTTCTCCCGGATGGGAAGCCCAGCTCACTCCTCCCCTGGCAGTGGGGATGGTGTGTGGGCACAGTCCCCTCCCCTGGCAGTGGGGATGGTGTGTGGGCACAGTCCCCTCCCCTGGCAGTGGGGATGGTGTGTGGGCACAGTCTCCTCCCCTGGCAGTGGGGATGGTGTGTGGGCACAGGCCCCTCCCCTGGCAGTGGGGATGGTGTGTGGGCCTGGTCTCCTCCCCTGGCAGTGGGGATGGTGTGTGGGCACAGGCCCCTCCCCTGGCAGTGGGGATGGTGTGTGGGCACAGTCCCCTCCCCTGGCAGTGGGGATGGTGTGTGGGCACAGGCCCCTCCCCTGGCAGTGGGGATGGTGTGTGGGCCTGGTCTCCTCCCCTGGCAGTGGGGATGGTGTGTGGGCACAGGCCCCTCCCCTGGCAGTGGGGATGGTGTGTGGGCCTGGTCTCCTCCCCTGGCAGTGGGGATGGTGTGTGGGCACAGGCCCCTCCCCTGGCAGTGGGGATGGTGTGTGGGCCTGGTCTCCTCCCCTGGCAGTGGGGATGGTGTGTGGGCACAGGCCCCTCCCCTGGCAGTGGGGATGGTGTGTGGGCCTGGTCTCCTCCCCTGGCAGTGGGGATGGTGTGTGGGCCTGGTCTCCTCCCCTGGCAGTGGGGATGGTGTGTGGGCACAGGCCCCTCCCCTGGCAGTGGGGATGGTGTGTGGGCCTGGTCTCCTCCCCTGGCAGTGGGGATGGTGTGTGGGCCTGGTCCCCTCCCCTGGCAGTGGGGATGGTGTGTGGGCACAGGCCCCTCCCCTGGCAGTGGGGATGGTGTGTGGGCCTGGTCTCCTCCCCTGGCAGTGGGGATGGTGTGTGGGCACAGGCCCCTCCCCTGGCAGTGGGGATGGTGTGTGGGCCTGGTCTCCTCCCCTGGCAGTGGGGATGGTGTGTGGGCCTGGTCTCCTCCCCTGGCAGTGGGGATGGTGTGTGGGCCTGGTCCCCTCCCGTCCCCTGTCCCAGGCGTCACCTGCACGGAGGAGCGGGAGGCGCGGGCCTTGTTGAGTGTGCGCCGGCGCTCCCAGCGGTGGATGGAGTCCTGCACCTCCACGCTCAGCTGCCTGGTCACCGTGATCTTGTCGTAGTTCCTGATGTGCTCCAGGGCCCCGTAGGTGGTGGTCAGATAGTAGGAACCTGCGGAGACAAGGGTGTGCAGGTTGACTAGGACCGTCCGGGCCCACCCACAGAGGGAGCCCCTCGCTTTAGAGAGGGAGGAGGACTTTCATGGGGTTCCCGCCCACTCACCCGGCCTCTCCCCCAGTCCTTTAGGTACCAGGACAATGATTTTTGACATGAGGCTGATTCTCCTAGGGACCCACCCAAACTCCATCTTCTCTTTCTTCCTTACTAACTGACCTTTACCTTTTTGAGGGAAGTAACAATCAGTTGAAAATGCTGACTGCCCTGACTCCCTTGCAACCCAGGGTAGAGGGCAGGAGACCCCGTTCTGGCTATTTAGATGTAAGTGCAAGTCCCTGGGTGGGGCAGACTCTGGGGTGGTGAGCACACAACACAGATGATGTATTAGAGAATTGTACACCTGAAGCCTATATAATTTTATTAACCAATGTCACCCCAATAAATCCAATTAAAAAGTAAGACATAGTAGCTTCTCTTAATTTGTCTATATAAAAAGAAAGGAGCAGACTCAGCTGATATGCCCCTTCGGGTTTTGCCCGTTCCCTTCTTCCGGCCTGGAACACAGAAGCAAGCCCCGAGGCACAGCAGCTGTTTTGTGACCGGGTGAGAGGCACACGGACAAAGGCTCACACCCTAAGAACAAGAGAGACAGCTGGGTCCATGCTCTCCTGATGGCAAGGCTAAAAACTGCCTTGATCAGTTGCCTACCCCCACGACTTCTTGGTGCAGGAGACAGACAGCCCTGCACTCTGATTTAAACCATGCTTAGCTGCATCGCGAGTTATCGGCAGCTTAAAGCATCCTTAACTTCCCCCGGAGGAAGCTACATTTACCTACAAACTCTACAACCAACGTGAGAGAAGGCCACGCCCCGGCTGGGTTTGGCGGAGGTTATGATGAAGGGGTGTATGGCCACAGGATCACACACCCTGTCACAGTAGGAAAGAGACATTAAAAAAATAAGTGTGCCAAGGCCCGTGTAGAACTTGGCCTGGCGTCCCTTGTCAGAGAAGGGCCAGTGAACCAGCCCTGTGTCTCCTTTCTCAGTGGAGCGGGAAGCCTGTGAGTGTCTGGAAGCCTTTCCTGGTGCCTCCAGCCCTCGCTGCCCGGGAGTCCCTGTCCTCTAGTTGGCGCGCCTCGATGGTCCTGTTTCCCACCCGTGATCGCGTCTGCCTGGCTAGGACCTGAGGGCAGTGGGCTGATGGAGAACACAGTTCTGGAGTCAGAGCAGGATCTAGGTCTCTGCCCTGTGATCTCTGGTGAGTTAGCGTCCACTCTACACCTGTTTCCTCATCTGCCATAATCCCATAATATCCGTGTGATGAATATACGCACAGTGCTTAGTAATGAGTAATGCACGGTGGGTAGGTGACCTAAGGGAGGTGCTCTGGGCGTTCTCACCCTCTCAGGAGAAGGGGAAGGAACCCCAAGTCCTGCAGCCCACTCCTCTTGCTCATGTCCTGATTTATTTTTTTTTCACAGCCCAGGAGACCCTCCAGGCCACTTCCCTTTGACCTGAGGCTATGCAGTGCCACCGCGGGCCACTAGGTGGCAGGCGACTCCAACCACAGGGAGGTTTGGAGCTGGTTGTTCTCTTTGGGGAGAAAGTGTTGCCCATTGATGGGTAGAACTCACTGCCCCTATTAAGATATTAGCCCAGCATGGCCAACTGTCAGCCAGCGTGGAGAGTGGACGTGGGTGAATGAGTCCATGAGGCTGCTTCTGGGAGCGGTTTGGAATTGGAGCTGGCTCCAGCCAGGTGCCCCGCGGCTCCCTGGGTCTCCTGTCCATCCCAGAGTGGCAGAATGGTGGGAGCTGCAGGAAGAGGCTAGCAGGGGGCTGGGGTGCCATCAGCCTAAGGCTTAGGACCTCTCTACTTCACATCTCCCCAGCCTGATCTACCCTGACCTCTCACACCCGATAGATAGGCTTGCTGCAGAGAAAATGGGACCCCGTCACTTGTCCTTTGCCAGACTACAGCAGGTGGAACAGCTGGAGGAACACGAAGGTCCCACAGTGCCCCGACTCCGGAGCCCAGCTTGCGGGCTTTTTGTTGAACGCAGAGCCGTGTGCTGCTGTGAACCGTGAAACACGAGAAGGCAGAGCCAGCTCCACCGCTCCTTCTGCCCCTGGCTATCTCTGCAGAACACAAAACTGCTCCGACCGTGGGAAACCCCAGACCCTGCCCAGTGCCTTCACTTCGCTGAGCCAGAGAGGTTAAACCACGTGCCCAAGGTCTCCAGCCAATCAGAGGCAGAACCGGGACCGAAATCCAGCCTCCACACCGCTCTTTTTACTACATCCTGTGCTACTTCTCCTCTTAGGTTCTAGCAACTGAAGTGCTCAAGACTGGGGACTCCCCAAGGACGCCTATGTCCCAAACATCTCTGAGCTCCGTGACGACCAAGGGCAGGGACTGTTGGCACCCTCTTTACCTGCGCTCAGGGGCTTTGGCGATGGAGCACCCTGGGACCCTGCATCCTGGGACCTTGCACTCTGCAAGCACTGTACGTATATTCACCGTCTATTCACCCTCCCTCACCCAGCTAGGACGTGAGGGTGAAGCTGGAGAAACACAGTGCCTGTCCCTCGTCCTTGGGCCCAGATACTTCCAGATGGGGGTCTGACAGCTGGCAGACTTGAAGGTTGGGAGCCCTTGCCCAAGCTGGAGACTCCCCAAGTCATCTCACAACAGGAGACTAATAGGTGTTGAGGCCTGGCCTGGGTGCTGTGACCTCCCACCCTGGCTATCGGCCTAGGAACACAGATGCAGGTGTGTGCAGCATGGTGTGACATTTGTCCCCTGGCCCTCACGGGCGGTGGGGGGGGGGGGGAGGGCGCGGACAGGGCAGCTGGGAGGGGCAAGTGTAGCAGCCAGCTAGGTTTGTCCCGCTTAATCCTTATTCCAGCAAACACCCCACAGATTCCTTTGAAATCCCCTCGCAGGGCCAGAAGTGGGGTGAGGGTTTCTGGCTACTTAAGTCTGAAAGAGGGCAGGTTGCAGGGGATTGAGGCAGCCTTGGGTCAGAAACAATAAGCCATTTAAGACCTTTATGTATTTATTTATACTTTCATTTTTCTCAGAAACACACTGTCGCCCATAATAGACCACTGTTCCTGCCTGAAGGATATCACCTTTTCCACCGGAACCCACAAGCTTCAGGAACAGGAAGAAGGACCCAGGAGGCCAGGCAGGATTGGGGTGGGGGTGAGGTCCATAAGGAGAGAGTAGTTGGGCCAAGGGTGTCCCTGTCTTGTCCCTGCTCAGCCCCTGTGCCTGGCGTGGAGCCCCATTTAGGAGTCCTGGTGGCCAGGGCGAGCTGGTCACTGCCGGAGAGTGAGCCAGTGCTGAGACCACCCACAGAGCCTCCCGGCCTCATGCCATCCTCTGTCTCTAAGACTCGATAACAGCCCTGTGGGTTTGGGGTCAATCCTTTCACAGGATTTGTAAATGATTTTTTCCCAGAAAGATGAGCAACATATGCACACTGTGGGAAATTCGGAAAACAGAAAAAAAGTAACGAGAAGATTCTCTGTGCTCAGCGACTCCCTTGGTCATCTGAGCCCTGTCCTGGTCCTGCCTGACCGTCCTATCCCACCAGCCTTCTTCCTGTCTTCTCCACACCCACTAGATGTGACAGAGCAGAATAAGGCATTCACTCATTTTCACGACACTATCAGCCTCACCTGTCTTGCTTGCACTGCAACCCAAGTGCCTGGCCGGGGCCCTAAGCACACAGCAGGGGCTCATTGAGTAGCTGCTAGATGAATGGATGAATGGGTGGATGGATGGGTGGGTGGATGGATGGATGGATGGATGGGGAGATTGGTGGGTAGGCATCTGGGTAGATGGATGGGTGGGTAGATGGATAGATGGGTCGATGGATGGATGGATGGATGGATGGGTGGGTGGATAGATGGATGGGCTGGTGGATGGATAGATGGGTAAATATATGGGTGGATGGGTGTGTGGGTGGATGGGTAGGTAGGTATCTGGGTAGATAGACAGAAGGGTGGGTAGAAGGATAGATGGGTCGATGGATGGACGGGTGGGAGGATGGGTGAGTGGATGTGTGAGTGGGTGGATAGATGGGTGGATGGATGTGTGGGTAAATGGGTAGGTAGGTATATAGATAGATAGATGGATGGGTGGGTAGAAGGATAGATGGGTTGATGGATGGATAGATGGGGGTGGATGGATGGATGGGTGGGTGGATTGGTGAGTGGGTGGATAGATGGGTGGATGGATGGATGTACTGGGTGGCTGATAATCACTGTTGAAGAAGCCTGGCTTCTACTGAATTCCTACACCCTCTGGAAGACAGGTTGTTCCAACTGCAGGGAAGTTTTAACTATGGAGGAGAGAAAAATAGATCTAGTGGTCCCAGGGCACAAACCGAAGTCATATGTGACAGAAAACTTCATACTTTACACGCTCCTCTGACCTTCCAAGAAATCACACAAGCTGTCGCTCAGAGACCGAGACCAATGCTTGCTAAAAATGCAAACAGATGCAAAGAGGGTCAGTTTAGCATAAAACCACAAAGCCCAAAGGGGCCACTTAGGGCCTGAGAGCCTTGTTTCACCCTTCAAGGTGATGTCTTAGAGGACAATTCCAGGTCCCTCAGAGCTGATACCTGGGCGGGCTGCACCTCTGGGATTCTTGGCGGAGGCGTGGCTGAGGCTGAGTGGGTGGGAGGAAAGGGAGGGAAGGAAGAAAGGGGAAGGAAAACTGAGGGTGGGTGGAGCAGACCACAGCCCTGTTATTTACTCATAGCCTTAACCTCCGCCCACTGAGGACCTGGCCCAGGGCTGGCTGAGCAGGGGGCTGAGAGCCCACAGGGCCACCCCAGCCTGAGAAATGAACACCGTTCCCCGCTCAGAATCCCCATGGACACTGCCCGCTGCTGCAGCCTTCTCTTTTACACTGCTAGCAACTGCTGCTGCCCCTGCTATTTTCTGGTTAATCCTCACCAGAGGATATTTTTTCCATTGATCTTTAGAAAGTGGAAGGGAGGGGTAGAGACAGAGAGAGAGAGAAACATCTATGTGAGAGAAACACATTGATTGGTTGCCTCTCGCACGCTCCCCAACCAGGGCCGGGGATTGAGCCTGCAACGGAGGTATGTGCCCTTCATCAAAATCAAACCCACGACCCTTCAGTCTTTGGGCTGACGCTCTAACCATTGAGCAAACCCAGCTAGGGCCATTTTCCCATTCTTCATCTGGCTGGTTCCTATTCAATCTTCCATGCTCAGCTCAGGTGTGACCTCCTCCAGGAAGCCTTCTCTGACTGCACAGCCTGGGTAAACAAGCTCCCATACCCTCTGGGCTTCTCACCATTTCAGCATATGTCAAGCAGCAGTGACATGGTCCCTTGATTGGCCCAGCTCCCCTGCTAGTCTGTGAGCTCCATCAGCACAGGGTCTGTGTCGGGCTTTGTGCCGGGTCCCCAAAGCTCAGGGGAGTCTGACATGTAGGAGGTGCTCATTGGGTGCCCAGTGTACCCCCGGCCGGGCTGGGTTGGGGTGTGCAATAGGCCCCTGGGGCCTAGAGAACGCCCAGGAGTGACTCACCCTCCCCCAGCTGTAGGGCGGGGTCCATGAGCTCCATCATGTACTCCACGTTGAGAAGCATCTCCGTGAGGTTGCTGCGGGCCAGCACGTACATGAGCACGGGCAGGAAGTCGTCTGCTCCGTAGGGCTTCCCTGGGAGGAGGAAGGAGGCAGAAGGTGGTGAGAGAGAGGTTCTCCCTGTGAACGGCCGGCCCCCTGCCCAGGGGAAGGGGCCAGTGGTTTTCTGGGCAGCGGCTGGTCACCGCTAGAAGAGGAACCTTCTTGCTTTTTTATGACTCTCAGGACGAGGGCGGCCCTGGAACCAGACTTCATGGGGTGGCCTGTGACACAGTCCGGGCTTGGGAAGAAGGAACCGAGAAAGGTGCCCTCTGCCGGGGTGGGCAAGACCCAGTCCCTTCCTCTTTCCCTGCTCTTCCCCTCAATGCCACTTGCTGCCTGACTGACAGTCAAGTTCACACCACGCTTATCCACGGGCCCACCCAGAAGCACCTGTCTGTCTTACGTTGATGTCTTCTGCGAAGGCTCCCTGTCCCTTTATTTTTTTTAAATTCTTTATTGTTGAAAGTATTACATATGTCTCCTTTTTCCCCTATTGACCTCTCCCCAGCCGTTCCCACCCCCCAGCACACGCCCTCACCCCCCTACTGTCTGGGTCCATGGGTTATGCTTATATGCATGCTTACAAGCCCCACCGCCGCCACCGCCTTCCCTCTGGAACCACACATCTCCCTCCATCTGCAAAACAGAAAGCCCTCTCTCAATCAATGCTATCAGGTCAGAAATCCCACATTCGACATTCATTCCTTGGGCTGAAGTGGCGCCCTTTCCAGAGGGTTTCCTTAAAAATGTACAGGCCTCTACAAGGGAGCGCGCCTCCCTGCTGCTTTTGTGGGAGATGTTCACAGGGCTCGAGCCTCTTCACAGGAACGAGGCAAGTTTCACAGGTAACTGTGCATGTGCACATCATTCCTTACAACGATCACACCGAGTGGGTGTTTTGCCCATCTTCCTGGAGAAGAGACTGAGGCTCAGAGAGCTTACGTGACTCTCCCTTGGCACACACATTATGAAGTCGTGAGAGGGACAGTGAGTGGTGTAGAGCTAGGCCTCTGGCCTCGGGCCCGGGTTCAAGTCCCAGCTCTCCCACTCACTAGCTGCAAACCCGGGGACGTTCCTGCCCTCCTCTAACCTTGGCAGAGAGGTTGGAGAATGAGGTGGAGATTTGAGAATTAAATGAAACCATGTCAGCAGTCAGTGTTTTATTGGGACATATTGGGGCCTGTGGCAACAGGAAAATGTGTGCTCCTACAGCTACTTATCAAAATAGCCCCTCATATTTTGAACCCAAGTGGAAGAAGTTAATGAAAAAAACATGACTGCATATCAAACCCGGGTTTAAAAGCTGCTTGCATGCCATTGTCAGCCCCTATAAACTCACACAAGGCCAGGAATCACCAGCTGATTGGAAATGACTGGTTCCTGTTGTACAATCACACCGGGCCACAAAACAGACAACACCCTGCTTTTGCTTAAAAAGACTGATGTTTTGTTCATTACAGATTTTTGTGCACGAATTTTTATTTTGTAAAATATTGAATTAAACGATTACTCATCTTAACATTTGACCCGGTAATTCCACTCCTGGTTACACACCCGAGAGAAATGCTCACACACAGAGTTGTACTCACACATTCATAGCAACATCATTCATAAATGCCCAAAGGCAGAAAACAGCAAAAATATTTATCGGCTGGTGAACGAACAGACAAAATGTAGTCGATCCAGACAATGGGACACCAGCTGGCAATAAAAAGAACACACTACTGGTACATGCTCTGACACCGATGAACCTTGAAATCATCCTGCTATGTGAAAGGAGCAATCCCCGGAGGGCGGGAGGGCAGGAACGTCCCCGGGTTTGCAGCTAGTGAATGGGAGAGCTGGGGCTTGAACCTGGGCCTGAGGCCAGAGGCCTAGCTCTACACCAGTCACTGTCCCTCTCATGACTTCATAATGTGTGTGCCAAGGGAGAGTCACGTAAGCTCTCTGAGCCTCAGTCTCTTCTTCAGGAAGATGGGCAAAATACCCACTCTGTGTGAAAGGAGCACATATTGTATGATTCCATTTATATGAAACTAGAGGCCCGGTGCATGAAATTTGTGCAGGGGGGGGGGTGTCCCTCAGCCCGGCCTGCACCCTCTTCAATCCGGGACCCCTCGGGGGACATCTGACTGCCGGTTTAGGCCTGATCCCTGTGGCAGTCGGACATTCCTCTCGCAATCCAGGACCATTGGCTCCTAACCACTCACCTGCCTGCCTGCCTAATGCTCCCAACTGCCCTCCCCTGCTGGCCTGGTCACCTCCAACTGACCTCTCCTGCCAGCCTGATCACCCCTAACTGCCTCTGCCTCGGCCCCCACCACCATGGCTTTGTCCGGAAGAAAGTTGGATGTCCGGAAGATGGCCAGTTGACCTGGTCTAATTAGCATATTACCCATTTATTAGTATAGATGTCCAGGATAAGCAAATTCAGGGAGACAGAAGTAGACTAGTGGTTGCCAGGCACTGGGGGAGGAGGAGATGGGGAATGGCCACTAACGGGTACAGAGTTTCTTTAGAAAAAAATACAGGAGCTCAGTGTTGACTATCCCAGCCCCTCTGGGGGCATTCTGTCCCCACAGCCCTCATGGGGTCTGGATCACACCCCGAGAAGCACGTACCAGCACTGCCTCAGTGGGCTCTGAGTGGACATGGGTGTCTCCATATTTCCACTCATCCTTGCTTGCTTTCCAGAGAAAGGTGAGCCTGTGGCCTGCCTTCCTGGCCACACTCAGTTTTTATATCTACAACGTGGGGCCAGCAACACAGGCCCTGATGGTCTTTCAGGTTTTCAAGAGAATAAAATGAGGAAAATAATATAAACGTGAGCCCTAACCGGTTTGGCTCAGTGGATAGAGAGTCGACTTGCGGACTCAAGGGTCCCGGGTTCGATTCCAGTCAAGGGCATGTACCTTGGTTGCGGGCACATCCCCAGTAGGGGGTGTGCAGGAGGCAGCTGGTCGATGTTTCTCTCTCATCGATGTTTCTAACTCTCTATCCCTCTCCCTTCCTCTCTGTAAAAAAATCAATAAAATATATTTAAAAAAATATATAAACGTGATTTGGAACCCATAAAGTGCTATGGGAAGGTGAGCTATTACTGACATCCATGTTCCGTTTTCTCGGGTGGCCCCAGTTTTTCCACCTGTAAGATGAATAGGCTGAAGGGGTTGGGAACACAGCACCGACCAGCAGAGTCAGGCAGACCCGCAGTGAGTCCCAGCACACTGCTATCCAGCTGTGTGACTTTGGGCCAGTTGCTTTACTTCTCTGAGCCTATGTTTCCAGTCCCAGGTGAACTGACACAGAGAGCATGATATCCCATGGGATTTTGGTGAGAATCCTATGGGACGCTTTACATGGAGTGGTCCCACCACACTCCCACGGAAACACCCGCTCAAGAACATTCGCGATGCAGCTCGGTGTTGCGAGGCTCTCTGAAGATCTGTTCCAAGGCTCCCGAGCCCTCCCTGCACAGAATCGGCCTGTATGGGAGAAAGCCTTCCCGTAAACCTTTATGTCCCAGGGAAAGACTGTGTTGTGCCTGAGGTTGTTTTTCATGGTGATAATGGAATGATTAGAATCCTGGCATCCAGGAGACTCCTTTCTTGTTTGAGTTATGAGTCAGGAACAAGGAGAGTCAGGCAGCAGGAATGTGAGGCAGATGCCTGTGCCTTGGAATTCACTGGCGCTCACATGTGGATTTGGGGCTGATGGAATTCCTACTCTGGCTCCAAGAACATCATCTTCTGGGGGTGTTATATTAATAACTCGCCGAGGAATACAGTCAGGCACGCTCATTTGCTTTCGAGCCGTGGGTCTCAAGCAGGGTGACTTTACCCTTGAGGGGCCGTGGGACAATATCTGGAGTCGCTTTTTGGTTGTCACCACTAGAGTGATGGTCCCCCTGGCATCGAGGCCAGGGATGCTGCTACACATCTTAGGGTGCACAGGACAGCCCCCCTCAATACAGTATTACTCGGCCCCCAACTGTCTCTAGTGCCAAGATGGGAAACCCTGCTTGAGGGACAGTGACTTTCAGCCAAAAGGATGGTCCAGCTTGGGCCCAGGTTTGAGGACTTAGAGATGGGGGGAAGGAAGCCCTCCTGACTGTGGCTCTGTGCTCTGCGGGATTGGAGAGTCCTTTGCCCCTTTCTTTTTCTTCTCTTCTTGAGAATCTTGGCTGACCCGGTGCATCAAGAGGCGGGTTTGGGGTGCATCTCCTTGATTCCCACCACGTTGTATTCAGCCTCCCGCTGCAGGGGACTCCTGCATATGTCCCTCCACCTACCCATGAGCAACTCTCTGTCTCCCCAGTACACAGAGCATGGCACAGTGCTGGGCATGGCACAGTGCTGGAGGAATGAATGAGTGAATGAATGAATGAATGAATGGGTGATGGATGACTGCTGAGCTCCCAGCAAGGCCTCAGAGCTGGTGACTTGGTACCAGCTCAGATAAGTCTTTGCAGAGACTCCACGATTCCTTCCTCATTGGGGGCCAAGCCAGGGTGTGCATCATCTTTCCCTGGAAACCAGCCCTTGCTGAGGCCTCCCATTTCCATCAAGGAATCCATCCCCCCCCGCACCAACTGCTGAGCTGCAAGGCCTGGGAGTCCCCCTTTTCTTCTGGGCTCTCTCCCCGCTGTGGCCAGCCAGACCAGAGCCCAGGTGTCTTCCTTCTGACTGCCTCCTGTGCTCAGCCTTTGCTTTTCCCAGCAGGCTCTGTGTCCTACGATCTACTCTGTCTACCAACTCACCTCGAGTTACGGCTCTGATCATGCTGCGTCTCTTCACAAGAACCATCAATGGCTCCCCACTGGCTTAGGGAATCAAGTCCAGATCTCTTACCCTGATGTTCAAGGCCTTCCACAATCGGGCCCACAGACACCCATCCCACGTGATTGACCCTCCTCTCCTCCAGCCACATGGCCTAGTGGATGGCCTCAGAGCAAGTCACCTGCATTCCTGCCCCTTGCTTTTCACCACACTCACCTACCTGGAGAGCCCTCCCCTTTCCTTCCAAAGGCCGTGCCTCCGTCTCCCACAGCACCAACATTTGTGCGCGTCTTTAAAGATGCAGCGCATATTTTGTAAACATTATACCAGTGAACGCCTAAACCAACTCTGAGCTGTGTTAGACTCATTAGGCCTACTTCACAGATGAGGAAAGTGAGTCCCAGAGAAGTTAACCTTCTGGTCTAAGGTCACGTGGCTAGGAGGTGGTGAACCAAGACTCGAATCGAGCTTTATTACACTCACAATCCCATGTTCCTGCTATGTCAACATCTTGCTTCAAGTTCCACCTCGTCCACAAAGCCCGCCTGGACTGCCCCAGCTCCCGGTGCTTACTCTACAGTCTGCAACTTCCGACTCAGAACGACATTTGGCCCCCATCACCCCCCACATAGCACTGTGTTGAACTGTGGGCCATTCTCTGACCTCCTCAGGCACTTTCACACCTCTGTGCCTTCACATGCACCATTCCCTCTGCCTGGGGCACCCTTCCTACCCTTCCCTTACTGATTTCTGTCCTCTCCCACACCCTCAAGCACAGCTGGATGGTTCCGGTTCCCAAGTTGCTTAACCACTCTGAGCCTCTGCCTCAATCTCCAGTCACTACCACAGCGCTTGGGACATAGGGCCCGGACAGTGGGCTGAATTGAGGCCCACGTGTGTTCACACTGGTCACTACTCTGTCCTGCCCAGGGCTGGGGCCATGGTCAAAGATACTGGGATCTGCTATGGGCCTTAGACAGGGGTGTGCTGGGAAATGCTTCACGACTGGTTCTCTGAAGAAAAAAAAGTTCGGATCTGTAGAGTTTGCCAGTTTCCACGGCATAAATATCTCCACAGCGGTCCATTTCAGCTTCTACCAACATGGACGAGGAGTGCGGAAGAGACGCACACAATTAGCTCTCATGGGCTGGCACAAGCTGACTTAACCCATCACGGCCTTGGGTCCATCAAGTCCAACCGCACGGTGAGGAAGCTGAGGCTCAGAGATGCGAGACGTTTGCTCCAAGCCCCACAGCTGGTCAGAGGTGGCGCTGGGCCTGGCCTCTGGCCTCTCTGCCCCGTGTGCGCGTGAGGAACGGCCCCTTAGGCCCCTGAGAGCTGTTTGCAGACAAACACAAGCTTCAAGCAACGTTTACAGGCACCAGCTCCCGCTGACCTCCCAGGGGTGGTCAGGGCTGTGAGGCCAGCAGCCCAGGCCCCGTCTCAGCCCTGTGCACGGTGGGGCCCCAGGCAGCGCCACAGGGATGCTGGGGCACAGACGCAAAACACCCACCAGTAATGGGACTCTGTCTTTCATGAATCAGATATCTCGCTCCTCTAACTGCGCCTCCTGGAGCCCCGCTGGGCTGCAGCCTGCATTTCCTAGTGATGTCGGCTTCCCACCTGCAGGTATGGGGGTAGCCAATCACATTTCAAAGAGCTGGTTCGAGCCTTATGGTGTTTCACTGGCTGGGAGATTTCAGAGGAGGAGAGTCTGATGAAAATGGGCCGAAGCGTGCTCGCCTGGGTCACGCAGACGGAGGCACACTGGGTTAAAGGGCCCCCAACTCTGCCAATTAACTAGCTGAGCGATCGGGGGCCACTCACGCTGAGCCTCAGTTTTCTCATCTGAAAAATGGGTATAGTAACAAAACTCACTCAGTCTGTTTACTAGGGCCCTTGTGAGCATCAGATGAGTGGCTGGATGGGAAAAGAAGGTTTTCTCTTCTAGGAAGTGTTATCTAAAAGAAGAGTTGGCAATTGTGGGTTTTTTTGTTTGTTTGTTTGTTTGTTTGTTTTTTCTGTAAAGGGCCAGACAGTAAATATTTTAGTTCCACGGGCCACATGGTTTCTATCCTGATTGTTCAACACAGCCATTGTAACAAAAGCAGCCGCAGACAATGCGTAAATGAGTGCATGTGACCGTTTCAGGTGGCGGGCCAGAGCAGGCCTGTGGGCCATAGTGTGCAGACCCCCGATCTAGAGGAAGGGTCTGTCGTCTTATAACTGTCCCCCCCCCCGCCCCAATTTGTTGACTGGCCTCTGACTGATGCGACCATCCTGGGGCAGCACAGGACTCTCAGCTGTGACCTGCTTCGGCCCTTACCTCCTCCACGGTTCTCACTTATAGCCACATCCTTTCTCTAGGAAGTCTTAACCAAAGACCCCACACTCCACCAACTAGGTCAAGCATGTCAAACTCGAGGCCAGTGGGCCGCATGCCTCGTAAATAAACGAAATGAATGAGAAAACCAATATTATACACAAACTAGAGGCTGGTGCACGACATTCGTGCACAGGGGGTGTGGGTCCCGAGCCCAGCCTGCGCCCTCTCGCAGTTTGGGACCCCTCAGGGGATGTCCAACGGGGAGCGTGCCTAAGCCGGCAGTTAGACATCCCCCTAGGGGTCCTTAGCGCTGCCACAGAGATGGCTTCTGGCTGAGCGGTGCTCCCCCTATGGGAATGCACCGACCACCAGGGGGCAGCTCCTGCGTTGAGCAACTGCCCCCTGGTGGTCAGTGTGGGTCACAGCGCCCAGTCGTCTGGCCGATTTGCATATTAGCCTTTTATTATATAGGATATTTGTATTAATGATAAGAGAAAACCTTACCCCCCTACCCCGACCTCCCAACCCAGGCAGCAAACTCCTTCAGCACTGCCCGGACCCCTCCTTAGCCAGGTAGCATGTTCCAGGATGTGTTCGGTGTTTGTTTCCTGGTTTCGTACCTCCCTTCCCACTGGAATGGAAGGTCTGTGAGGGCAGGGACTTTCCGGCGCTTACTGCTGATACAAAACGCCTCGCCAGTCCCCTGGAAGGTGCTGAATGAATATATTTGCTACGTGAATGAATCACGTTTATCTCACAGCACGGATGTCGTTTTTTTGGTGCTGTTTTTCCGCTTGAAGAGTGACCATCCTAAAGACAGGGACTGTTTTTCTGTCAATGTCCATATCATCCACACCTGTCTGTTAAGCTGCTGGATAAATGAACCCGCTAGCATTTGATGAAAACGTAGGATGGCAGGACGCGGACAGCCTCTAGAGCAGGAGGCTGTACAGTTACTCTGGCAGCGGAAGCCTTCTGTGAGGGGTGTTTTATACAGACGGTGGCTTCCCTGGCTGACTGACTGAGATGAGAAGCTGTCCCTCTCCCCCACAAAGCCCCCGAAGCTGTCCTGTCCGGCTGTTTGCACTGCGTGCAGGTGCGGCTTCCGTCTCAGTTCTGCTTTGAGCAACGCCACATCCCCGAGGAAATCACTCCAGCTCCCTGGGTTCCTCTTTGGAGAGCTCAGCCCGCAAGCCGGCCAGCCGAGTAGCTGTGAGCTCAGAGACCTGAAGCCAAAAGTCCCCGCCTGGCCGGGAAGCCCAGAGGCCGCCCATGACGTGGGCCCATCTCCTCTGAGGTCACCTCTGACCCCAGGACACCCTGGACAGGTAGGAGAACGCAGCAGCTCAGCACAGCACCTGGATCCAAGTCCTAGGTCTGCCACTCACCTGCCCAGGAGGACCCTGAGCACGCTGCCTCAGCTCGCTGAGCCGCAGTTTCCTTGGCTCTAAAACGGGGAGAGCAAGAGTGTCCACACCTTGTGGGTGGCTGTGAGGGTTCAATGAGACAGGTGGGAAGTGATTAACACGGTGCCTGCTGGGTTACTGGCACGTGAGGAATGTTAGACGTGGTTATTATGCGAGACAGGAGGGTAACATGTCTAATAATCCTCAGAACATGACATCTTAGAGCAGCCGTGGGCAAACTACGGCCCGCGGGCCGGATCCGGCTGTTCTATCCGGTTCTCTTGCTCTCCCCTCCGCTCCTTTACTTTGAATTTATATTAGTTCATACAAACACTCCATCCATGCTTTTTTTCTGGCCCTCCGGTCCAGTTTAAGAACCCATTGTGGCCCTCGAGTCAAAAAGTTTGCCCACCCCTGTCTTAGAGGGTCTGAACCCCATTTCTGTTGTGGGGTGTAAAAGCAAGCTTGTGCTTCACTGCCAGGCTTGGTTCATACGTGCATCTCTCTCTCCTGGATGTCAAGGTCCAGGGGCACTTAGAAAGCCTCCCTCGGTCTGGCTCCCTGAGTGACTCTATGGAGCAGAGCCCATCCCCCAGCCCCCAACCATCCTCCATTCAACTGGACTTCATGATTGAGAAATAAACTTCCCTCAAGTTAGAGATTGCAGGGTTTTTCTGTTACAGCCACAAGTGTTTCCTTAACTACTTACCTATCTAGCTCCCTATCTGTATCTATTTCTAAAACACCACAAAGAAATCCATCAAAATACTAATCTTTTTTCCTACCACAAACAGGAGTGACTTTTGTCGTCAGAAATCAGTTTAGATTTCTTTCAACACAGACTTTTAAACAACCGCAGCCTGACCTCTCTCTGTCCTCTCCGCCCCAGTCAATGCCACAGGCCTGTCGTTTCATGCTCTCAGGATCTCCGTCGAGGTTCCTTCTCCCTCCCAACCCCCAGCCTCTGCCCCACCCTGAAGAGTTGCAGATTCTGAGCTCCCTGTGTGGTCTCTGCCAGCGAGGTGGAGGGCAAAGGGCCTAAGGGACTTTGGGACTCCAAGACCACCCCTTGGGCCCCCGTAGTCAACCACCTGGCTGTTGGGTACCCTGTCCCCCAGAGTTAGGAGCCGGGTTCCATTCCCTGAAGTGTAGGGTGTTGAGACAGACGGCTGAAGGGACAGAAGAAGGCAGCCGGCTTTCACTGCCCTCTGGGATATTGCCTGCCTTTATCTATGTTAGAAGAAGGTTCTTTATATTCTTTTTTAAAGAATCTCATGGCCCTGGCCAGTGTTGCCAAGTGGTTAGAGCGCTGGCCCACACACCGAAGGTTTGTGGGTTTGATTCACGGTTAAGGGCATGTACCTGGGTTGCAGGTTAGCTCCTGCCCCTGGTGAGTACTTTTCCTTATTCTTAGAACAGTACTTAGGGGTAAAAAGCCAAGATGTATGTGACTTACTCTCCTATGATTCAGAATAAAAATTAAGTATGCTCAGAGATAGCATATGGTTCCTAAACCAGCAGAGGAGGTTGCACAGAAGGAAAAGCTATCCCAGATGTAGGTTCTTTGATCACTGAGCACATCCAGGTCTCTCTCACATGGATGTTTCTCTCTTTCTCTCTCTCCCTTTCCCTTCCTCCCTCCCACTCTTGGACAAGCACTGGAAAAAATATCCTCTAATGAGGATTAGCAAAAAAAGAAAGAAAGAAAGAAAGAAAGAAAGAAAGAAAGAAAGAAAGAAAGAAAGAAAGAAAGAACCCCACATTTGCAAACACTGCATTCCTCCTACCTTTCTCCCCCTCCCATCTTAGAGAGGAGTTCTTTGGCTTGAATCTTTGTCTCCTGAATAGCAGGCCAGCTATCTGGTCTTAGACACTGAAGAGGTGGGAATCACTTCTTTGTCAAAGTAATGGGGACATGATTCTAGAAGTCCCAACTGGTCTCACTGAGCCTCTTGACACCCGCGAGAAGCCAGGCTGCTCCTGGATGAGGATGGAGGGCCATGTTTATCCAGAGCCTTTCTGTCCTTGAACTCCCCCCACTGCCTGACTCGGGCCCCTCACTTGCTGCAATGGTGGAGGAAGCTCTTGATCAGGAATCAGGAACCTTGAGATCTGTTCCTAGGCTGGCTGCTCGGCACAGCGATAAAAGCACATGTGTTTCAGAGTGAGAACATGCTCGGTTTGAATCCTGGCCCATCTGTATCCTGGGCATAAATACCAACTACGTTTCTGGAAAAGATGGCCCGGCCAGTGACCTCAGGCCCTGTGCTGTGGGGGAGCACAGGAAACTTGGTTGGAGAGTTTGTAAGGAGGAAATTCTGACCTAGGGGAGTTGGCCGAAGATGGCTACCCCTAATTGTTCCTTGACCTTTCCAAACAAGTCTGTGCACGTGCAGACCCTCAGGTGTTTACCGGAATCTATGCTTAATCTTTACGTGTTCTTGCTTAAAGGAAACATGTGTCCTCCCAAGATTACTTAGCCATCTGATTGTATCTAAAAGATAAACTTTATCCCAAACTGCTGTTACAATAAAAGCCTGAAGAAGCAAGCGAAGGAGGCTGTCTGGTTCCTTTAGCCAGGCAGTCCCTTAGCCCTCTCTTTCACAGAAATCGTGTGTCAGAGTAATCATTTATCCGTCGTTCAGGGTCTGCTGGTCAGCCCCGGCATTATGCCTCCAAGTTTAACCCTCTGCCCACTGTTCCAACAAGTCTCATCAACAACCAGGCCCTATATTTATGTTTGTCTCAAGTGGCCACGGCTGGACCACAGATCACTCTGCCAGCTTCTTCCCTGGAGATGGAGGGGTTGGGGCCGGGTGGGTGGGGGTGGGAGGGAGGGTGGGAAGGAAGGGCTGATTGCTCTGAGTGTGCCAAAGGTGGAGGCAGGCAGGACCCCTCCTGGCATTCTGCCCTACATGGGGTCGTTGGCCAACAGCTCTAGGGCCTCTATGCAGGGCTGCTGGTGTGGGACCATTCTGAGCAGCCAGGCACTGGGAGCGTCTGGCGGGAGGGAGGTGTGGATTAGATGCTTGGGGTCAAGGGCCTGGTCCTAAGATGATGAATGTCCAAGTCAGGAGAATTAAAGAGTCAGTGGGGGTCTGGCTGAAAATGTACAACCTCTATCTGGTCATGAGGAAACGTCTGACAAAGACAAAATGAGGAACTTTAGTTAACAAGAAAAATGGGTCTTCCTCTTTCTGAAAGTGGCCAGAGGTGACCTCTGAAAATGGTTTGCTCTCCACCTGACCCCGAAAACCCCACAGAATCATGCAAACCAAGAGGTTCAAATCTCTGTGTTCACTTTAAGAACACCATGAAACTGCCCAGGCCATCGAGGGTGTGCGTCGCCGAAAAGCCACCATGTATCTGAAGGAGGTCACCTTACAGAAGCAGTGGGTGCTGTTCCGTCGTTACCATGGTGGAGCCGGTAGCCTGCCCAGGCCAAGCAGTGGGGCTGGCCACGGGGTCGGGGGCCACAAAGAGAGCTGAATTTTCGCTGCACGTGTTCAGAGTGCGGAGAGTGATGCTGGACTTAGGGGTTTAGATGTAGACTCTCTGGTCACTGAGCACATCCAGGGGAACAGAGCTCCAAGATGCAGCACGGACCTTACAGAGCTCATGGGCAGGTTGACCCCAACCAGAGCCCTCCCCGACCCATGGCGGTGATCCCACTGAAAACTGCAGACGATTCCTGAACCAGCAGAGGAGGCTGCACAGGAGGAAAAGACATCCCAGAAGAAACGGAAGAAACGAAAACGTATGGCCCAGGAGTAAATTCAACATAAATACTAAAAAAAGTAAAAAATAAATAAATAAAGAAGGTGGGGGATGGGGAAGGACACTTCTATTCCTTACAAATACCAATGCCATAAAGGACGAAGAAGGGCTGTGGAGATGTCCCACAGGATGGAGACTAAACGTGATACGGGACCCTGGATCTGAGCTGGGGGAGGAAATGCTAATGAGGACCTTGTGGGCTCAAGAGCCAACCAGGAATACAGATGGCGGCTCAGCTAAAAATAGTGTCAATGCAAATTTGCAAAGTGGGCAAATTTGCTGTGGTTACATGGGAGAATTTCCCTCTTCTTAGAAAAGCACGTAGGGGTAAAGAGCCGAGATGTCTGTGACTTACTCTCAGACGATTCAGGAAGAAAATGAAGTGTGCACAGAGATAGCATAAATGACAAAGCAAACGGGACAGTAACGATCCACAGAGGAGATGTGGATGTTCCCATCGTAACGTACTCTTCCCATTGTTGGTGTTTTTGAAGTCTGACATTATTTCCAAATGAAAGATTTTTAAAAAGACGAAAGATTTCGCAGCAGAACTGGTTATTTCACATAGAATCCCACGTGGAACCCCACGTGTGAAACAGGGACAAGCTGGATTATCCCGGTGAAGCCAGGGTGGGCCCCACTTGCCTGTGCCCCTTTGGTGGCCTGGGGGGTGCCTCCTGGAACCTAGTTTGGAAACCACTGAGCGGGTTCAGTCTCCACGTTCTTGGGAACACGGTGAGGAGGCAGCCATTCCTGCATCCGCACGTCCATTGGACACACACCCATACTTGGTTGCATCTGATCCTCCAAATAGCACTGTGAGAGACTTCCTCAGTCCCACTTTGTCAGTGAGAAGATCAAGATTCTGGAAGTTAAGTACCTCCTTGGGGCCAAGCCGTCCAGGTGTTTTCTATATCCTCTCCTGCCCTCTGCACCAAAGCTGGGGTTCAAACCCAGGCCCGTGAATGAACCCCAAAGACCCTGCTTTTAGCAGAACCTGCCTGCTCCCAGGGGAAGGGGCAGCCTCGGCCTGCTCAGGGCAGGGGTGAGACTGGGAGCTGCAGGACTCGCTGTCCAGTGCTCACCCAGCGGTGGGGGAGTATGCTGTCTGTTCCTCTATGAGAAACCCACCTGGTCCTGGGGGGGGAGTCTTTCCATGGAGCCAGGCCCGCGGCCTGAATGTCTAGGCTCAGAGACTCCCACGGGGGCTGGCTTCTGGCTCAGGAGAGCTCCCAGCCTCTCTCGGCGAGGGCGGGGACTCTGCGCACCCGGCTGCTCTGCTCTTCCA
Organism: Plecotus auritus; assembly: GCF_963455305.1. NCBI lineage: Eukaryota > Metazoa > Chordata > Mammalia > Chiroptera > Vespertilionidae > Plecotus > Plecotus auritus. Next base: position 12,279,880 of record NC_137770.1, read on the forward strand.
CACGCTGTGCCAGTTAGGCCCTTTCACAAAAAGAACGGCAGGCCTTTCTTTTCTTTCTTCTCTCAAAACCAGCCATTCCTCCCCCTGCCCGCCCCCTCGGCCCTGCTCTCTGGTTTTTACGAGCGAATTCACTGTCAGTAAAATCATTGTGTTTGAAGTTAGTCGAGAGATTGTGTGTTTAAAAGAATTCCAGGATGCCCAAGCTTTCTGAGTAAACTGGGACTCGCTGAGAATAGAATTGCCCTTTTCAGGCCCAAAGCTGTCGCTCTGACAGTCTCAGGGCCTATAGCGTCCTTGGCCCTGACTTTGCCCTGAGCCCCAGCCTGGCCCGGGGGGGCGGGGCAGGGGGGGGGGGAGAGATGATTCTCCAGATTAGAAGTTCCGAAGGGAAGGTGTCTGAAGAGAGCTTTTCTAGAGTGAGTGGACCATGCTCCGTCCCCGAGTCACATACGGACCTTTGGCCAGACGGGCCTGCCCTCCTCCTAGGGAGAAGGGGAGAACCCCTCCCTTGAAATAGCCACCGTTGGCTGGGCCTGCTGGGTGCTATGCTCGGAGGTCCACACTGAACATCTGTTGTTTCTGCATCACCATGGAACGAGTGTGGCTTCTGAGGCATTAGGAGGCGTAGTTCCCCTCTTTGTAAAACAGCTTCCCCAGGTGAGGACACTGGGCCTTAAGGGGTTAACTCATTCAAGGTCACATAGGCATAAGTGATAGCAGGAATTTGCCCCCAAGTCTGTGTGGCTACAGAGGTGACGTTCCTTCTACTCCCCATGGCCATGCTGTCACGGACAGTTACCCAGGCTGCTTGCTGCACAGGCCATCCACTGACGGGGTGACTGCGGGACCAGGTCCGGCCAGCACCTGCTCACTAAGGTGCGCTCCCTGCTGCAGGACCCTGTGCCTCTCCCCTGTAGGGGTGCCGTGAGAAGCCGATTATAAATGGCCCACTGACTCCCTTCCCCACATCTGCACCCCTTGAGGCTCTTGACTTTGCAGCCCTTCCCACCAAGAAGGGCTGATCTGATCTTATGACTAAACACATCAATGAAATATTTCCGAGTGGCATCATGCCAGTTCAAGCTCAGGCACTGAGAGCCTCACAGGCTTTGCTTGTTCTCTTGGACCGCCTATTGCCATGGGCACAAGCCCGGGCTAACCTGCTGGAGCATGAGAAATGCACGGCCCAGTCACTCCCATTCCAGACCAGCCAATCAACCACCCAGCATCTGTGCAAGGCCATCCTAGACCAGCCAGCCTCCAAACAACCCTTTCTGACCACAGACCCAGGAACCAGCCCAGCCACGCTCAGCCCACCTGACCAGATCGGCATAACTGCTCTGATCCATGAACAAGAATACATGCTAACTGATTCAGGTGGCTGCTACGGGGCGAATTGTGTCCCTCCAAAATTCATACGATGACATCTTTTTTTTTTCCATGAGCCCTGACCGAGGCGGGGGATCAAGCCTGCAACCGAGGTACGTGCCCTTGACTAGAATCGAACCTGAGACTTCAGTCTGAGGGCCAATGCTTTAGCCACTGAGCCAAACTGGCCAGGGCCCTATGTTGACATCATAACCCTCAGTCCCTTAGAATGTGACCTTACTTGGAAATGTGGTTGTGGCAGATGCAATTGGTTAAGATGAGGTCGTACTGCAGCAGGGTGGGTCCCTAATCCAGTATGACCGATGGGGACATTTGGACACAGACATGCTCGCAGGCGAAATGCCATGTGAAGATGGGAGCGATGCTGCCACAAGACAAGAACTAGCAGAGGCTGGGAGCGAGGCCTGGAACACATCCTTCCCTAGAGCCTTCGCAGGGAGCATGGCCCTGCAGACACCTGGACCTCAAACTTTCTGCCTCTAGAACTGCGGGGGAATAAACTTCTGTTGCTGCAGTCATTCCATTTGCGGTACTTTGTTACAGCAGCCCTAGGAAGCTAATACAGCACCTTTGCATAACTCACACAAAGGCACAGCCCGGGCTGGCCTCCCTGCCTGCCTCTAGCCGACGGTGGCCCTCCTCCTGGTACCCAGGCAACCCTGCAAGGTGCGCAGGAACTGCATCCCACCATGCCCACTTCTGCCCCAGCAGGCCCCTGAACCGGTAAAGGCTTCTCTAGTGCCTTCCAGAGGCCCTGGAGGCCGCGGCGGGGGAGGAGTCGCAGACCCACGCAATATCTCAGCCCCGGGAGCCCCAGCCCAGGCCCCGCCGGCCGGCCGCCTACCTGGGTTGCCGAGGGCCATGGAGTCATAGATGAGCTTGCAGGTCTTAAGCAGGATGGAGATCTTCTTCTCGGGCGAGTAGGCCTTGTGCATGCTGCTGAACTTCTGCAGGATCTTCTCCATGATGGGCACCTCGGGCACGCTGGTGGTCACGCCCAGGTCGGTGGTGGTGGTGGCCAGGATCACCAGCTGGTTCTCCTTGAGCTGCTGCAGGGAGCCGTCCTTGCTGTGGATTTCATGAAGGCATGAGTTGATGGCTTCTTTCAGAGGCTTTAGCACACACTTGTACAAGGCGGACTCCACGATCGCTTCTGTGGGTGGGAGAGAGCAGTAGGGTGAGGACCCCAGTGGCAGGGATCCTGGCCCCGGGTCTTGTTGCCCAACAGTGTGGCCATGCCCATCTTCTGATCCCTGGACAAACATACTCACAGGCCCAGCAGGTACAACTGCCATTCTGACACATGAGACCGTGAAGTACATGCCACAGAAAGCCACACTCGGAGTCCTCCGACTGATACATTGCATCCTAATGCCTTTCACAGGGCCTGGCACAGATTGAACTCTCACAGAGCTGCCCACAGTACACAGCTTTGGAGGGCACTGTTCACATGGGAGTTGTGCAGTGTACAACCTGTGTAGCTGTTCTTGGAGGTCCCAGGTACCCAGCAAATGCTTGGTGGAATTATTCTTGATTCTCTCTTTCAATCCCCAAGTCCACTTGACTTCAGTCTCAAGAATCTAGTATATCCAGAACCTGACTTCTCACCACCTCCAAGGTTTGACCTTGACCTGAACTACCATCATCTGCTGCCTGAGTTATATTGGTAGCCTCTTGCTCTGGCCCCTTACAGTCCATTCTCAACACAGAAGCCAGCGTCATCCCACTATGGCATGTTTGACCATGACATGACTGTGCTGAGAACTTTCCAATGGCTCCATCTCACGGACAACAGAAACCACAACCTTCCCTGTGCCGTTCAAGGCCCCTGAGTGATCTGTCCCTGTGACCTCTCTCACTCAGCACATTGCTCACTCCCCTATGCACGCTTCTCCAGCCACAATGGTCTCCTTGCTGCGCTACCACCTGCCATGCCTGGTCCTGCTTCAGAGCCTTTACACCTGCTATTCCTTTTGCCTGGAGGAGTCAAAAGGCACCCCGATCATCTAGCCCAGTGGTCGGCTAACTCATTAGTCAACAGAGCCAAATATCAACAGGACAACGATTGAAATTTCTTTTGAGAGCCAAATTTTTTAAACTTAAACTTCTTCTAATGCCACTTCTTCAAAATAGCCTCGCCCAGGCCGTGGTATTTTGTGGAAGAGCCACACTCAAGGGGCCAAAGAGCCGCATGTGGCTCGCGAGCCGTAGTTTGCCGACCACGGATCTAGTAGAATGGGAGTCAGCCAGTTTTTATCTCACAGCAGCTCTGCAACCACCTGCCATTACCCCCGCTCCACAGACGGACCACCTCAGGCTCTGATGGTGTGGGCCACACAGCTCGCTGGGGGCTAACCAAAGACCTGAACCCATGTCTCCTTGACACCAGGGCCATGCCCAGCTGCCTTGGGTGACAGTAGAGAAATATTCTTGGGAAGTCTTTTTGGCTTTACCCTGTCCCCAGGGGAAGGGTCTCAGCTATTGTTTCCTCATCTGCAAAATGAGAGAGGGCTTCGGCCCAGCCCTCCGGGTCCTTCACCCCTGAGAGCCGCCACATCCCCTGCAGAGCCCGCCTCTGGCCCTCAGCAGTCACAGGTCAGTACCCCTTTGGCCTCTAATTGCTCCTGTGACTGTCCCCCTAATAAAACCAGGGGCATCCCGAGGGTGGGGTCCTACCCAGCCTCTGATGTAGGCGCATGAGCAGAGCTGGGAAGCACGAGGCAGAACAGCAGAGGGATTAGTTCAGTTAGTCTGGGAAGGAAGTGGGGACAGTGGATTATCTAAGATGACCCTGCCCTCCCGCCCCCCCTCCCAGCCCCCGCCCCCGCCCCCGGACTGACCCAGCTCCTCCTCGGAGTATTGGGTGTGGTCCCCCAGCGCCTTGAGCTCGGTGCTCTGCAGCAGGTAGCTCTTGAGCTGGGTCATCATGGTGCGGATCTCCTGCAGCATCTCGGTGCTGGAGGCCTGGCGCGCCATCATCTCCAGGCTGTACACTTTGTAGTCCTGCACCAGGTTGCCAAAGTACGAGGCCTTGTCCTGGGCCAGCTCCACCACCTTCTTGTACAGCTTGCGGTCATTGGAGAGGAAGGCCTGGAAGACGCTGGTGAAGCTCGCGAGGCTCAGGCGGTGCCGCGCCTTGCCCAGGATCATGGACGGCTTCTTCTTCACGCAGGGGCTGCTGAACTGCTCCAGCTCCTCCTCCGTGCTGCTGGTCGAGTAGGAGTCTTGATCGGTGGCTGGGGTGTGCGCCCCCGTGCTGTCTGAGAGGGAGGCCAGGGAGCCCTTGAACTCTGGGGCGCTCTGGCGCCGGGCGCTAGCCTGGGCTTCTGGGCTCTGGGTCCCGGCGTGGGAGGCAGGGTGTTGGCCTTCTTCGTGTGGGCCAGGGCTGGGTTTCTCAGGGGCTACCTCCTCCGCGGAGAGCTCGGCGCTCTCCAAGGGGCTTGGGAGGACCGAGGCCAGTTGCCGGGAAATCCGCTTCTTCCTAGGAGGGGGGACTGGGGGTTGCCGGATCTTCCTTGCCGACTCTGGCAGGATGCCCAGCTGGCTGGCTTGGGCCACTACTTCCTGTCCTTGCTCTGTGGTCCTCTGAGGCCTGTCCCCAGGACTTTCTGAGGTCCTCTGGGGAGGCAGGCCGAGTGGGGGCGGCCGGGAAAAACCCGGCTGGTCCCACTGTGCGGTTGTGCCCCTGTCCACCTTCTCCACATTCGGGTCCTCCAGGGAGACCTTCTCAGAGAGGCGGCGTCTGGGAGGAGCAGCAGGGGCGCCCTTCTTCCCCGGCCCTGGAGGGGCGGGGGCCTGCTGCAAGGGGCTGGGGGCCGCCCCTGGCTTCATGTCTTCCTCCCTGAGGGGGCCCAGGCCTGTGGGGGGGCCTGGGGGCCTCTCACAGGCTGTCATGGGTAGCTGGCTTGGATGGTCCGGGGGGCCTAGGGCATGGGGTGCCAGCGGGGAGACAGATGCTGGGGATGCAGGAGGAAGGGCGTCTGGAGGTGGGGGAGAACTGGGCAAAGGACAGGCTGGAGCTGGGGCAGGGGGTGGAAGAGGCCGGGCAGGACTGAGCGGGTGGAGAGGTGGTGCTGGGGGCGGGGGCGCCGGACGGCGAGGGGCCCACCGGGAGGTGGGTGAGGTAGAGTCCAAGGTGGGAGGCAACGGGCCAGAGGGGCAGCTTCTCAGGGGTGACAGGTGGGCAGGCAGGGCGCTGCCACAGTCCTCGATGAAGATCGGATTCACAAACCACAGGCGGTCATTTCCTGCGGAGAGCTCGATTTCACACGCACAGTTTTCCTGGTGGGAAGCGGACCTGAGGCTGGAGGCTGGGGGCGCCCTGGGGGCTGGGTCTCTTGGGGGTTCTGCTGGGCTGCCAGCTGCTCGCCGGGGGTTCAGCGAGGAGTCCCAGAAGCCTGTGGAAACAAGAGAAGAAGAGGCGGTGAGTCCTGGAGCTGGCCCCCTGGGTGGGGTGGGGTGGGGTGGGGTGGGGACGGGGGACGGGAGGGCTGGGGGGCCTTACAGCATTGGCTTCTCTGCTCCCTGGGTTGTTTTCCCCTCTTGGACTGTTTTAAACCTCTCCCACCACTTCCTGTCTCGAGAGGGGAAGCCCCGCGAGATCCTCCCCTGCGGTGCTGGGGTGCTGGGGTGGGGCCAGGCGCCCTGTGACAGGGCAGCGTCAGCTCTGTCCCTGGCTGTGAGGGCCCACCATGGAGGGCACAGTGACACCAGTGCAGGCCGTGTGGGGACGGAGGGGCCCACAGCCAGAGTTCCTGCAGCTGGCCGGCTGGGGACTCTGGGGCAGGTGGCTGGATCTTTCTAGGCCCGCGTCTAGTCACCTCTAGAATGGGGGTGGCTGCGTAGGGCCTGTTCTGTGTGGGGAGAACACACCTACGGACTGTGGCTGGTGAGCTCAGACCTGACCTTCTGAGTGGGGAGCACTGCAAAACGACGGGTCTGGTCAATCCTGATGTTCACTAGGAAGCTGCCCATCCCCCCCGTGGGAGGGGTGTCAGCAAACGGGGCTCCCGCCCTGCGGGGTGCCTTTCTCCTGACGTAGCCTTCAGGACGCAGCCCACGGCTGTGGCCACTAGGGCACACCTGTCCCTATCGCCATTGCTGGTCAGCACCAGGCATGTTCTGGGGAGGAGCGTGGGACATCCAAACTGAAGCACATTGGGGGGATCACCGAGCTCAGAGTTCTTGACTTCTGGGTCCCAAGCCCTGTGGAGACTGACAGAAGCTCAGGACGCTCCACGAAGGGCACAGGCATGGTGACTGAGAACAACTCAGTCGGCCTGAAGCCTCTCTGAGCCCCAGGCAGCTCCTCCTGGACCAGGGAACCCAGGTCTGGATCTACCTGTTAATGTTAGAGATTCTGAGTGTGGACTCCCTTGTTAATGATGGGCCAGGCCCCTGGACGCCCACCTGGAGCCCCTTACTTCTGGGAACGATTCACCAGGAAGAAAACCACCAAAATAACATCCAGGACAGTCACAGGGCAGACCCACCCTGAGTTCTGGCAGTGAGGGCCACTGGCTCTGCCTGGATCCTCTCACTGATCCTGACCCCAGGCCTTCGGTGTAAGTCCTGATCCATCCCGCATTACACGTGAGGAGAAGAGACCCAGAGAGAGTCAAGAACCCGCCCACAGCCAGCCGGGCTGCGTGGCTCAGTGGCTGAGCGTCGACCTATGAACCAGTTGGATTCCTGGTCAGGGCACATGCCTGGGTTGCAGCTCAATCCCCAGTGTGGGGTGTGCAGGAGGCAGCCGATCCATGATTCTCTCTCTCCCCTCTCTGAAATTAATAAAAATATATTTAGAAAAAAAGAACCAGCCACGGTCACCGGGCTGGTGAGCGAAGGAGCTGGGGTGCGGGGCAGGTCTGCAGGTCTGAAGCCTGTGAGCCCGGCTGCTGCGCTGTGTGGCCTCCCTTCCTGGGAACTTGCGACACTTCCCATCTCAGCGGCTCGGCCAGCGTGAGTGAGGGGCGGCGTGTACCTCAGAACTGGGGATGTGGTAAGCACATGACAGGCTCTTGACACCGAAGGAAAGTGGGTATCACACAAAGGCTGAGGGCAGTGTGTTGCCTGAGATGGGCACTCCCAGGGACACAGGTGTCTGCCCCCTTGCTGGCCAGGGGACCGCAAACCCCGTCCAGGTGAGCAGGGTGCCATCTCAGGACAAGGGGCCTGCTGACTGACATGTGAGCCTGCGCATCCCCTCTGAGGTGTGGCTGTGACCGGGAGGACCCTGGGGCTCCTGGTTCAGCTCCGCCCTGGGCAGAGACCTCGTGTCTGGTAGCCCGAGTGCTGTGGCTAGCGGTCTCCATGGCAGCAAGGATGACAAGCCTTCGTGGGACTCTGTCCAATTTGCAAAGCTCTGGGCACATCACAGCCACTATGTGAGGACAGAGTGCTGGGAGGGAGGGGGTGTCTCCGGGGCCCCCACACACCACCTAGGCGAGCTGTTCTTCACGGCTGCCTAGGCCTTTGCACGTAACTTTGGGAGGCAGCTACTGACACCTCCAGGACTCACCCACTCTCTTGGGTGCTTGGCACCAATTCTGGGCTCGGGGGGTAAGCAGTGGAAGCACCGGCCCTGTCCACACAGCCCCAGGAAAGCTGCCTCCTTGGAAGTTTTCCTGAGCAGGCAGCCAGCCTGACTCAGAGGTGAACTGGACAGCAGCCCCCTATGTGAGTGGAGGCCCCTGATGTCACCTCCAAGCTCCCATAAGCCCTTCCTTTGGGTGAAGGTGGATGTCATGGTGCAGACCATAAACAGAACTGCCCACCCATGCCTTGGCATCCCCATTATTTCTCTCCTAGATCATGGTCATAGTCTGCTCTCCTGCCATCCATTCTCCTCCTGTGGCACTACACCAGCCATGTAGTAGGCTGTTTGTACAGAATCACTGCTAGCCTGCTAACCCTGTAGCCTGGCATTCAAGGCCTGTAGGATCTGAATCTGAACAACTTTTCTTTTTAAATAGATTTTTATTGATTTTTAGAGAGAGAGGAAGTGAGAGAAATAGAGAGATACAAACATCAATGAGAGAAACATCATTGAGCAGCTGCCTACTGGGGATCAAGCTCACAACCCAGGCATGTGTCCTAACTGGGAATTGAGCCCATGACCTCTTGGTTCATGGGTCAATGCTCAACCACTGAGCCACACTGGCTGGGCTCTGTACACCTTTTCCAGCATCACGGCTGAGTCTTCACCCCATTCTCTGTCACTTCTTCCTGGGCTGCCCCACCTTCAGTCTTGGCTGATGCTGTTCACGCTGCTTGGATGCTTTTCCCACCCTCTCCACCTGGCAAACTCTCACTCATCCCTCAAGACTAGGGTCCAAGCTCTGTGCCAATGGCCGTGATGTACACAGAGCTTTGCACACTGGCTCCTGTTGGGTGAAGTCATCCTGACATACCGGGGCCTCCCCTACACTCTCTGTGTTCCCAGCCCTGGCACACGCTCTGACTGAAGTGGCCATCACTGGGCCGTATTCTCTGATTTTGTCAGACTCCTCTCTCCCCTCCCCAGACTCTGAGCTTCCAGAAGGCAGTCACAACACTTCATCCGGGCATTTCCAGCACCTAAGACGGTGCTTGGCACAGAGCAGGAGCTCAGCCCTTTAGCTTGCACAGTGGACTAGCTTAGCCAGAGGGGAGAGAGGGACTCTGAGGCGTGGGATACAGGCAAGGTTAGTTGGGTGGGGAAGTGGGGATGACCTGAACCATAGGAAGATGTCTTAAGGCAAGAGAATGAAGAGACGAGAAAACGAGAGGAGGGAGGCACGAAGGAGGGCCAGGGAGCTCCACCGGTGGGGTGACCAACAGCTGGATGGCCTGTCTCAGGATAGCAAGGTGGGTCCATCCTGCACAGATTAAAAAACAAAACAGCCCTCACCGGTGTGGCTCAGTGGATAGAGCGTCGGCCTTCGGACTGAAAGGTCCCAGGTTTGATTCCGGTCAAGGGCATGTACCTTGGTTGCGGGCACATCCCCAGTGGGAGGTGTGCAGGAGGCAGCTGATCGATGTTTCTCTCTCATCGATGTTTCTAACTCTCTCTCCCTCTCCTTTCCTCTCTGTAAAAAATCAATAAAATATATTTTTAAAAAAACACAAATGAACAAAACAACACACATTTCCCATAGCCCAGACTTGGGTTCGGGAAGGCATGGAGCAAACATTGGGGTTCAGGGAAATGGGCCCAGAGCCTGGGGGACTAGGAACTGCTCCCCTGCTCCTAAGACAGCCTGCTGGCCGCACCCCAGTGCCACTCTGAGCAGTGGGGGAAGCTGAAACCCAAGGGGCTGCAGTTTAGGGGCTGTTAAGGAATGTCAGTGGCAGTGCAGGGTTTTATGCTAAAAAAAAAAAAAAAAGGAAGTAGGTCACTTTCTTTGCAGCCTGCAGAACATCGAGGCCAGAGGAAAAGCGGAACCCGGTCATGCAAGCTAGTGGTTGGCAAAGCTGTGGCATCTGTGGCCTTGGCTCCGGGCCCTGCCTTCACTGCCTCTGTGCTGCCCTTGGACTGAGGGACGTTTTGCTGGCCCGTGGCCTCCCCCACCTTATATGGAGATACCTCTTGCCAGGTGTCCACTCCTATAATCCTTGGGGGAGGGGGGCCAGGGCCAGGCCAGGTGCTGGGCTGTAGGCCCTGGCGGCAAAGGTGACGAAGGTTTCCCTCTTGGGGAGCTGGGGCGAGTGGCAGGGCAGAGAGGGCATGAGTAAATGCAGCAAAGTATTCCAGATGCCAGGGAAGCAGCTCCAAAGTCCAGGGGTTCAGAGAAGAAATATTTCGTGGCATCCCAACCCCAAAGACGGGTGGTTGGACAGCTTGAGTGTTCAGTGAGTTTTCAATGACTAGGAAAATTCTCACATGTGACATAAAGGAAGAAGCAAGTCCCGTGCCAACCTGGAAGAGTTATAGAACATATGCCTTTTCTAAACATATTTTAAACCTGTTAAACATACAGCAGACAAACCTGAGAACATTGGCAAGCCTAACCCTTACTTACCACCGCTTTCTCTAGATTCCTTTGCTCTTAGGATCAGTCGCATACAGGTAAGTGCTAAATTGCTCCCAATGTTAGTTTTGTAGCCTCAAGATTATTTTTTTTCATATTTTTTTTCCTTTATTGATTAAGGTATTACAAATATCCTCAAGATTATTCCTCTACCGCCTGGCCTGCCCTTTCAAATGATGGCTTTTCCAAGGCCAAACTCAGAGTTCCGTGTGTCAGCTCACGAGCGAGTGTCCTGGGCTATCGTGTGGCGCTGAGCCTGCAAACCAATAGCTCCCTTTCAAACAAACGAACAGCATCACCCGTGCCTGACCAGGAGGGCTTGTGCAACTGTTTGGATATTTATTACATTCTACTCATTTCGTAAAAAGTGAGTAGGAGGCTGGAGAAAGAACACTGCTTACCCCAGTGATGGGAAACACACATGCCTCATAAACAAATTCTGTGCAGAGCGGCGTGGCCACTGTGGAAAGCAACATGCAGGATCCTCACACGATTAAAAACGGAACGGACCCAGAGCATCCACTTCGGGAATATATAGGAAGAAACCCAAAACACTAATTGGAAAGCATATATGAACCCCTATGTTCACTGCAACATTACTTACAACTAGTAGCCCTGCGCACAAATCCATGTGCCAGTAGCTCGCTGCCGCCCTCCAGTAGCTCTCGCCTGCTGCCCCACCCTCCTGTAGCTCCCCCAGCCCCCCTATTCTCCCCTGACTCCCCCATCACAGCTTGCTGCCCTGACCCCTCCTGTAGCTCTCCACCGCCCACTTGTAGCTCGCTGCCCCACCCTCCTGCTGATCTGTGATCTGGTCGTTAAGCGGTAGGTCATTACGCTTCACAGTGTAACGACCATTTACATATTACAACTTTATTATATAGGATAGGCACTATTTGGAAGCAACCCAAGGGCCCATCAATAGATGGACGGGTAGATCAAAAAGCTTTGGTACATATATACAATGGAATATTACTCGGTCATAAAAAAAAGCATGAAATCTTTCCATTTGTGATGGCATGGATGGTCCTAGAGGGTATTATGCTAAGTGAAATAATTCAGTCAGAGAAAGACAAATATCACATGATTTCACTTATGTGTGGAATCTGAAGAGCAAAACAAACTTAATAGAAACAGACCTATGGATACAGAGAGAGAACTGGTGGTTGCCGGAGGGGAGGGAAGTCGGATGACTGGGTGAAAAAGGTGAAGGGATTAAAAGGCACAGATTGGCAGTTACAAGATAGTCCCGGGGATATAAAATACAGCGAAGGGAAGATAGTCAATAACATTGTGATAAACTGTGTATGGTGCCTGGTGGGTACTGGAAATATGGGCGGGGGGGAGCGGGTGTGCTTTGTAAAGTATGGTTGTCTAACCATGACTCTGTCCACCCGAAACTAATACAAAATAATAATGAATGCCAACTGTAATTGAAAAAATAAAAACAACTTATTCGATTGCAAGTGGGCAGGAACCGGGATGCTGTGTGTGGGGAGCAGCTGTGCCCGCCGAGCCTGCTGACCATCTTCACCGCTGCTGGGAGGTTCCCGTCCCTTCACTGACTCCTGTCTTAGCTACGCCCGTTTGGCTGGGTTTCAGTTCTCCGCCACAAGTGTGCCTTGCCTAGAACACTATGTGAGGTGCCTGTGTGTCCTGGCCCTCGGCAAACGCTACTCTTTGCACATTTGTTATCACCGAATGCAGGTCAGGGTGGCCAGGCTCAAGCCCGAACATCTCAGAGCCAAGCCCTGGCCTCTGATCGGGTGTGCCCGCACCGCTCCGGTCTCCATGCGTGCAGGGGATGGACAGGACCCGGGGATGGACAGAACCCGGGGATGGATGGAACCTGGGGATGGACGGAACTCAGGGATGGACGGAGCCAGGAAAAGCTATTCCGATGAGCCTCGCTGTACACCCTTCAGCCCTCGGGGACGCCAGGTCTGATCAGAACCCTCTGCTTCCTCAGCTGCCCAGTCCTAAGGGTTTCACGTGAATCCCCTTCTCAGGGACGTAAGTGCTGACAGACGGGTCTGAACTGCCACTGGCTTCCCAGATGACAACCTCCCTCCCCCACTTCATCACACCCGTGGTCAAGTTCTCCTCAACAGAAGGGCTTGTCTAGTCCAGAAAGGAAAACCCGCCTGAACCCCACGTGGGGCCAAGGGCTGCAGCAAAGCACCCCTCCTCTCACAGGTCACCCTCCCGTCTTACTCCCCTGCCAACTTTCCCAAACTGGCCACTGACTGCTCGTGGCAAAGACACCGAGAAGGTCACCAGGGGCGGCCGAGGGGCGGTGGAGAGCTGGGCTGGGAATCGGAAAGCCCTGGGTGCTCATTCCAATTTGTTCATTCCCTCCCAGGCCCCCGACACGTCTCTGTGCTAACACTAGATTTCTTATCTCTACAAGGGACACAAGGGTTACCCAAGACGGTGCTAAGGGTGTTGCAAGGAGAGTGTCATTCATGTCACTGTAGACCTCAGGGACTGTGTGAATTTCAAAACTGTCACCTGGTCCACATTCAAACTTCTGGGAGGGCCAGAGGCCAAAACTAACATTATCTGGGGGGAGGGGAAAGGATCAGTATTTATTCCCAATAGCAAGAGCACTGGCCCTGAAGTTTCTAAGTGGGGTAAATCAGACCCCGGAGAGTCGGATAAAGAGTTAGGGGCAGCCTGGGAGAGGGGCGGTGTGGCAGCTGAACCGGCCGTGTGACACCGGACACGCTACTCAAGCTCCCGTGCTTCCGTTTCCTCTGCCACGAAGTGAGGGTTACAATAACAGAACCCACTTTCTAGGGCTGCTTGAAGATCTGAGGAGTCGGTGCAGGTCAAGAGGTTAGGACGCAGTCAGTGCTCGTTAGAGGTCAACCCCCCCGGCCTGGAGGGCTCTGCTTGCTCATTGGGACCCTGAGCTTCTTGTGGCATCGCACGCGCGGCTGCCCAGAGGCCCCTCTGGGTGGTGGGCTGCAGCCTGGCCTGGGAACCGGTGTGCTCTGATCCCACGTGTGCCCCCAACTTCTTCTACGACCGGGTCCTGGCCTCTGGGTCATCGCTGCCCCCACTGGCCCAGCTCTGGGAAGAGGGCGCCGCTCTCCAGGCGCCGAGCACAGCCGTGTGCTGCGCCGTCCTGTGTGTGGCTCAGTCCTGGTAAAGGCCTAGTGGTTGACTGCTGGTTCATTACTGTGACCAGGTCTCTCTGCCCGGGAGTCGGAGCCCGCAGAGGCGGCCGGGGGCCAGCACGGTGAGGCCCAGTCAGAGCGCTCAGCAAAACCTGGCCCGTGAGAAGGCCCCGATGTGAGATGTCACTATCATGTGGAAGGGCGAGGGTCAGGAACACTCTTGCCTTTTCTCCTCCTTTCTTCCCTCTCCCTCTTCATCCCTCAAAAGGTCAGAAGGCTAAGGCGCAGGGTCAGCTGGTTGGGCAGGGGCAGGCCAGATGGGGGCACACGCTTCAGTTCACGGTCCTGTTCGCGCTGCCCTTCGTCTGACAAGGATGGGGCTGGGACCAGGGCTGTGGTGGCGGCTGGTCCCCCGCTCTGGCCACCGTTGAGAAGGACCTTGGCATTGGGTTTAGCCTCCCCCAGAGCCACGCCTGACCATCGGCGTCCCTGACCAGCCCAGCCCCTCCGGTCCCCGGGATAGCTGCTAACAGGCACCTTTATGAAGCCTGGGAGGCTCTGCCTGCTGTCGGGCTCAGCAGCGGGCAGTGTTGATCCCATGGGAGCCGGGACGCAGGATCCAGCCTGGGTCTCAGCGGAGGGGTCACCTCTCTGCACAGTGGTCAGTAGGGGCAGTGCTAGGGCGCCGTTTCCTCGGGCCCTGCCACCTCCCTGGCCCTCGGGGCGGACTTACCCAGGCCCAGGTTGGCGATGGTCTTGAGGTCTGTGAAGCTGCTGGCCTCAAGGATGGCCTGCGGCAGCCTCAGCGTGAAGGGCAGTAAATCTCTGTGGAAACAAGAGGGGTCAAGGTCATGTCCGGGAGGGATCTGTGTGTCCATTCCCACCCCCACAGCCCCCACACCCAGAGCCCATAAAGGAGAAACCCCAGCAACTCCGCTGGCTGCTGGGGCCTCCACGCAGACGGGAAACTTCCCTGGGGTGGAGGGCACAGCCCCGAGGCTGACGGAGCATCCAGGCAGGTCCAGGCCCTGGGCCAGCACGATGGACCCTGAGAAGTGGGAGACCCCCATGGGAGTGGGGAGGGGGCACAGCTTCCCCCACTTTTCCTGCCTGGGAGCCCAGGGAGCTTCCAGGGAAGCCTCTACTCTGGGTAAAGCCAGTGACCCGCCCCTTTCTGCCCTCTGACCCTCACTGCTCCACACTGAGATGGGCAGCGAGCAAGCACACAGTCAGGCTTCTCCAGTGAGCGCACAGTCAGACATCCCCAGTGAGCACACAGTGAGGCTTCTCCAAGTGAGCACCCAGACATCCCCAGTGAGCACACAGTGAGGCTTCTCCAAGTGAGCACCCAGACATCCCCAGTGAGCACACAGTGAGGCTTCTCCAAGTGAGCACCCAGACATCCCCAGTGAGCACACAGTGAGGCTTCTCCAGTGAGCACCCAGACATCCCCCAGTGAGCACACAGTCAGGCTTCTCCAGTGAGCGCACAGTCAGACATCCCCAGTGAGCACACAGTGAGGCTTCTTCAGTGAGCACCCAGACATCCCCCAGTGAGCACACAGTGAGGCTTCTCCAGTGAGCACCCAGACATCCCCAGTGAGCACACAGTGAGGCTTCTCCAGTGAGCACCCAGACATCGCCCAGTGAGCACACAGTCAGGCCTCTCCAGTGAGCACCCAGACATCCCCAGTGAGCACACAGTGAGGCTTCTCTAGTGAGCACCCAGACATCCCCCAGTGAACACACAGTCAGGCTTCCCCAGTGAGCGCAGTCAGACATCCCTGACAACGCATAGTCAGACAGCTCAATCTGCTGCCTTTGGTCTGAATGGGGAAGTACTCAGGGATCTCCCCAGAGATCTCCTGGCAGGGACTCAGACACTCTTCCCTTTATTTCCCTAAACTGAGGCCCAGAGAGGAAAAGGAATATGTCCAGGCCATACAACAGGTTGAAGGCAGAGTGTGCTAAGCCCTGGGCCTCCTGAGTTCTAGTCCAGGGCTGTTTCAAGGGGCCGGGAAGGGAAGGAGCCCCAGGATGGACCGTCCCAATTCTACATCTCAGCCGGGCAGTCAAGGCCCATCAGAGTCTGGTCTGACCCTGACCCCCCCCCCGCTTTCCAGCTCTATCCACCTTCTCCCCAAACCCCAATTCCAACCCTATGGGTAGGCATTAATACCTTTGTGTTAAATAATTGATTTGGCATTGAATCCCCTAGGGGAGCTACTAAAAATGCATATTCCAGATCCACGCCTAGGGGTGCCCAGGGTCAGGTCTGGGGGTGGGCCAGGAACCCACATTTTGAACAGCTCTCGCGGGGATCCTGATGGACACCGCCTTGGGCGGGAATCACATCCCCCAAAGCAAGGGCAATCAATAAAAACAAAAATTAAGTAGCTCTCCAGAGACGTATGTATGTCCGTACTTCCTTATAAGCTACGAAGACCAGTGAAAAGCATTCACGAAGAGAAAATTTCAAAGTGAGATTTTTAGAACAAGTGTCCTAACCTTCCCCCACACACACTCTGGCAGGTCAGCTGGCGCACCTCCTAGGGCCCCAACGCCCCTTCCTGGAGGCCTCTGTTCTAGCTGATGCTTTTCAAACTTGTTGGATTATGACTGTCAGCAAGAAACACATCTGGCATCATGGTACAGTGCGTACACACACACACACACACACACACACACACACACACACCCCTAAAATAAGTGTAGCACGAGACTTAGTCCCGCCACATGAGACACATGCTGGTGTTTTCTAGTCTAGTTTAATTTTTCATTAAAAGAAGAGCCAGTCGTGCCCTGGCCGGTGTGGCTCCGTAGATTGAGCTTTGCAGGTCAGGGCACATGCCCAGATTGGGGGCTTGATCCCCAGTAGGGGGCATGTAGGAGGTGGACGATCCATGTTTCTCACATCGATGTTTCTCTCTCTCTCATCAATAAAAACATATATATATTTTTTAAAAGAGCCAGTCATGATCCACTCAATTGATTTGACGACCCCTCTGGGTGTCTTCTGACATCACCAACCAATCCACCGACACCTTGGGGAGGGGGGGGGGTGTCTCCCAAGGTAATGCAGTTCTGACACGACCTGCCCAGAGGTAGTGCAGACCCCACAGGTTAAGGATGCAGTCCCACCACACTGCCCCCCCCCCGACCCCCCGTCAGGGTGCCCTCTGCAAATCCCAGGCTACCTGCACTTCTGACTGGCTAGAAACCCGAGGATCCCAAGACCCCGTCCTCAGGCTCGACAATTTGCTGGAATGGCTCTCAGAACTCAGGGAAACACTTTACTTATATGTTTACTGGTTTATTATAAAGCAAAAGCCCGATGGAAGAGTTGCACCGCCGAGGGATAGGGGGAGGGGCAGGAAACGTCCACACCTCCCTAGACCCAACGCCCTCCCCACACCTGCGTGTCCATCTGGGAGGTGGGTGGGTGGGGCTGAAAGCTCCGGCCCTCCCGCCCCCCGGTGTTCTGGGGGTCAGCCCCATCTTGAGGTTATCTAGGGCCCCCACCTGTGTCACCTCAGAATAAACCAGGGGTCCTCAAACTTTTTAAACAGGGGGCCAGTTCACTGTCCCTCAGACCGTTGGAGGGCCGGACTATAGTTTAAAAAAAAAAAACTATGAACAAATTCCTATGCGCACTGCGGGCCCGGGACGAGTTGGCTGCTAAGCAGGACAGGCAGCGGCACCCGGCGGGCCTGATACATGTCCTCGGCGGGCCGCATGTGGCCCGCGGGCCGTGGTTTGAGGACGCCTGGAATAAACTCAGCCATGGTTGAAAGGGGCTCATCATGAGTAATGAAAGCCACCCCACCACTCAGAAGCCCCAAGGCTCTAGGAGCTGTGCCAGGGAGCTGGACAAAGACCACGTCTTTCTGTTCTCCCCTGCACCGCCCCCCACCCCCCGCCCCCCGCCCCGTCCCAGCTGTGGTCCCAGATGGAACAGCACCACACACCATGTCTATTATCACACTAACTCCTTGGCACAGGCTAGTTTCCTCTCCGCCCCACCCCTGAGGGGCTGGGCACCTCCTGAGGTCCTGGAAAATTTGGGGGTGACCTGGGGAGCACTTCTAAGATGTCAGACCCAGCCTAGGAGAACAATATCTGAACCCCTTTGATGCCCACGGCACCCTGAGATCCACCTCCGCACACATCCTGGGTGACTTGTGGTTTTGAAAGTCGACCACTGTAGAGGGAAGAACATGAGTTCATTTTGGTGACTTTTTTTTTAGAGAGAGAAAGACAGAAAAAAAGCCGGCCTGAACTTTAGAATCCACGGGCCCAGCTCAAACCCTAGCTGCATTCCCTGCGGGCTGTCATTTCCATTGCCCCTGTGACAGCGGGGGCACGATGCCTGCTGATGGGGTCGTTCTGTAAAGCCAACGAGCTGGGGTTTAGGGTCCGCACAGCCCCGACCGGGACCCAGAGGCAGCGCCTGTGTTTCCTCCTCCTCCTGGGAGCGCAGGCCACGGGCACCTCTCAGGGCCTCGCTCTGCTCACCGGGTGGCTCCTGGCTGAGGGGGCAGGGGCCCCAGCTCCAGGCAGTGATAACAGCTCTTTCTTCAAAGGCAGAGAGGCCCGCTGGCCCCCCTCCTCCAGCTGGCAGGAAGATGGCAGCTTCGTCACAACCCTTGGCGCCTGGACACCTCCTGGAGAGGGCAGGCCAAGGGGCTCCTCCCTTCCTTCCTCATTTCGGTTCACTGCACCCTCTTCACGTGGCTGAAGACTCCTGGCCCAGGGCGTGCAGAGGACCAGACCTCACGGGCCCTGGAGCAAGGATGTCACACCGGCAGCGAGTTTGACATGCGTGCTAAGGGCTCAGACGAGACCTACCGTGTAGTAACCGCTTCAGACACGGTCAAGTGTGTTCACCCTCCTGCTGCTCAGGAGAGGAGCCCCAGCATCTCCCCCGCAGCCCCTGCTCCCACCCCCTCCCTCTAGGGGCTGCCGCAGCCCTCGGGTTCGCCCATCCAACAGTCCCTGAAAACAGAACCAGAGCACCTACTGGGTGTCGGGCAGTGTGCTGTCTCTATCTCATTGCCCCCTCCAGCATCTCTCTCACGAGCATTATTCCTACAGGAGTTGAGACTCAGAGAGATTAAGTAACCAGTTCAAGTTCTGGGCTCCGCGGGTGCCATCATTCATTCTTTCATTCACTCATCCAAAGCACCTGGAACGTGCCAAACCGTCTACTGAGGTGAGAACGTCTCAGCACAGGAAAGGCCTGTCTCCTGCAGACACTGACACGTCATCGTTTACGAGGGGCCAGGGCCTCTGAGGCTTTGCCTTGTGGGCCTGGAGGCTCATACTAGGTCAGTGGTCGGCAAACTCATTAGTCAGCAGAGCCAAGTATCAACAGTACAACGACTGAAATTTCTTTTGAGAGCCGAAAACCGACTTCTGCGCATGGGCCACGAAGTTTCAATTGCACTGTACGTGCGTGCCCGCACGTGGTATTTTGTGGAAGAGCCACACTCAAGGGGCCAAAGAGCTGCATGTGGCTCGCGAGCCGCAGTTTGCCGACCACTGTGCTAGGTCATCGGGATCCTTGCAGAATGTGCACAGTGGACCTTAGAGCTTTATCTAATTTTGTTGTTGTTGTTGTTAATCCTCACCCGAGGATATTTTTTCCCATTGATTTTTAGAGAGAGTAGAAGGGAGGGAGGGCAGGGAGGGGAAGGGAGAGAGAGAGAGAGAGAGAGAGAGAGAGAGAGAGAGAGAGAGAGAGAGAGAGAGAAACATTGATATAAAAGAGATATGTATGGACTGCCTCTCACACATGCCAGACTGGGGGGCTGGGGATCAAACTTGCAACCCAGGTACATGCCCTTGACTGGGAATCAGTGCGTGGGCCGATGCTCTAACCACTGAGCGCCCTGCCTTGGCGCTTTATCTATTTTGAATCTCCACTCTGACATTTAACAGCGGTGTGACCTTGAGCAAGTTACTTCTCTCAGTCTTAGTTTTCTCATGTATAAAATGGGAATTACAAGAGCACTTGCCTCGTGTAATTGTTGGCGAGATGGAAAGGGGAATGGTTGTCAGAGCTCAGTGCTGGGTGCCAGGAAAGAGCTTAGCAGGCAGCAGCTTTTCTGCCCATCGGGGCCCAGGGGAGTCCTGGCAGGCGGCAGGTGGCGGGTGGCAGGTGGTGTTCTGGGCTGAGTGCGGTTTTCACCAGCAAGAATGGTGTCTTTGAAGGAGGGAGAAGTGGGCCTGGAGCCCTGGACCCCGAGACTCCTATCCAGCCTCTAGCCAGTTTTAGTCAAGACACTGTAGCTTGAGCCAGCGGCTTCTGACACCAAAACGTATTTTTAAATTCCTGTTGACCTGCAACCCGTTCTGAATAAATAGAGCAGCTCTGAGGGTGGTTACCAGACACCCGCTCCACCCAGCAGCTGCTCAACAATCATAAGCTCCCTCCCACGGAGGGTACCAGCCCTTCCTGCCGCCCCTACAGGAAGTTCTTCCTCTAACCCTAACGGGGTGCACCAGGTCCACACAGGACCCCAAGCTGCCCTGGAGGCCGGAACACGGGATGCTGAGGTGACAGGCAGTGAGGCGGGGAGCAGGTAGTAGTGAGGAGGGGTCCTTACTGGCAGATCTAAGAAAGCACCACCCTTCAGGGTTACCAGGGCAAAGCCAGGGACTGTCGCCCTCCTCTGCATCCTGTGGGCTGCACCCTTCGCTCTGGGGGCTCCCCGCCCCCACCCACCGATGCGTGGCCATCTGTTGCCACCAGACGCCCTCCCGTGGGGCCAGATATACTCACCTACTGACACAGTAGAACGCGATCAGTCTGAAGATGTCTTCAAACACAAGAACCGAGCCTTCCAGGTACAATACTGAGGAGAGACAACAGAGGCCCGGATGAGTGTCCTGGTCAGAGGGAGGGCGGGTCCCTGAGGGGGGGGCGGTGTCTTTCGAGTTCATTATCGCAGGGCCTGGCCTGCTGCGGCCACATGTTCATCAGCTGCCCTTGGGACCACAGGGGAGCGAGAAACGAACTTCTACGGCAGCGATGTTCAACCTTTCTCATCTCCCGGCACGTAGACTAATTACAAAAATTCTGCAGCACACTGAAAGTGTGTATTTTTGGCCTATCTGAAAAACAAAAGGTATGCGATGGATTCCTTCACCCCAGGCGGCTATTGTTGTATTGGCTGTTGTCATTTTTTTTTTCTTTTAAATATATTTTATTGATATTTCACAGAGAGGAAGGAAGAGGGATAGAGAGCTAGAAACATCGATGAGAGAGAAACATCGATCAGCTGCCTCCTGCACACCTCCCACTGGGGATGTGCCCGCAACCAAGGTACATGCCCTTGACCGGAATCGAACCTGGGACCCTTCAGTCCGCAGGCCAATGCTCTATCCACTGAGCCAAACCGGTTTCGGCGGCTGTTGTCATTTTTTTAAAAAATATATTTTATTGATTTTTTTACAGAGAGGAAGGGAGAGGGAGAGAGAGCTAGAAACATCGATGAGAGAGAAACATCAATCAGGTGCCTCCTGCACACCCCCTACTGGGGATGTGCCCGCAACCAAGGTACATGTCCTTGACCGGAATCGAACCTGGGACCCTTCAGTCCGCAGGCCAATGCTCTATCCACTGAGCCAAACCAGCTAGGACTGTTGTCATTTTTTTGATTTGTCAATCTAGGGGGGAAAGAAGTCGGTGCCCCTGACTGAACAGTCAGGTATTGCATGGTTTAAAAATGCTTGCAGCACCCGTTGAGAATCACTGCTCTATCGTGTTAATCCACTGAGATTTAGGGTGGTGATTATCTGAACTAATACACATCATTTTGGGCACAAAAACACAGAAGCCTCCAGAATAAAAGCAGAATGAAACGTTTAACTGATCAGGGTCATCTCAACTTGGCAGTTCTGAGGGCTGCGGGGACAGCGGGAGAAGGTCGTCCAGTTCTGTGTTGGCCTCCGGGAGGTGCATGGGTCCAGGGCGCTGACCTGGGGCCGCCGGCCCTCCACCCAAGAGGACCTGGTAGGACCTCACTTGACTTGCCTGCATGGCAACCCAGGGGCGAGACTGACCCTGATGTTTTCCAGCTCTGACAAGGGAGAGGGATCAAGGCATTTGCCCAAGATCCCACCCCAGGGGGGAGGGTGGCTCCTTGGAGAGACTGGATGCCAGGATGTGGCACCAGTGCCCGAAGCTGGGGGTGCAGTGACCAGAGGATGTGGCACAATGCCACATCCTGTTTTGGCCACCAGGCAAGGGCCCAGGGACGCTGAGTGAGTTGCTCTCCAGGGCTGTTGGTGCCCTCCTCACCCAAGACTCCTCTCACTCAGGATTCATTTGCCCAACAGAGGGGCTCCCTGTGCTGGGGACCCCTCAGTGAACTTCCTTGGGCATCAGAAGAACCGAGAAACATGTGTGCATCACCCCTCAGTTCCAATTTCCTGAGGGTCTTCTAGCAGCTGTGTGATGGAGGGAAGGCAGGTCCCGGCCCCAGGCTGGGCTCTGACCCTGGGCTCTTCCCCTCCCAGCACTGCAGTTCTTCCACCTTCCGAACCTGAAACCCCTCCCTGCGCCCCCCCCCCCCCGCACCCCCTCAACCAGTGCATCCAGGTGACATCGGCTGGCCAGCCCATTTTCATAGCCCAGGACAGCATTCCTAGGTGGTCTGCGAGGTGGTTATGGGTGACACATGGACCAACAGGGGCTGTTCTAATAGCTCTAGTTTTACATTCACCTTCTTTCCATGTTCTAAACAGTTAACATGCTTTTTAAAAAACGTTTACCTTCATCATCTATTTATGGTTTCCCATTAGGACAGATACGAGAAGTTTAAAAGGGAGTTTAAAGAAAAACATTCAGCAGGTGATAGTATGGGAGGCACTCTGAAGATGCCTACAAAGGACTGGAGCCTGAGGAGCGCTCCATGGAGCCAGCACCCTCGAGAAGGAATAGCGGTGGGGCGGCCCACGGCGCCATCTGGTGCTGGCATTTGGTACCTTGCCTGCTCTCCTCAGCACCGGCCGAGGGAGCCCGGTGCCCAAAGACCTGCAGCCTAGAGACCATTCCACCTGCAAAGGGAGACCATGACGCAGGAGCCCCTCCAGGGGGTGGTGGTGAGGCACGCAGAAAGCCCCGCCTCCTCCACGGGACGTGCTCAACAATGAGCAGCTCTCCTTCGCTGTGGGGACCTGGTCTGACCTCGGCCGACACAGATGCAACCTTTGAGATGAAGCAGGCACTCCCGCTTGGGCCTGCTGGCACTTGACATAAAGCCGTACTTCTTCCGACGTCGTTTACCAATCGCCCGCGTGCTGGCCGGGTCCTCCAGGGCAGGGACCAGGGCTCATTCACTTTTGTAAGGAGGACAGAGCACAGTTCTAGCCATAGCACCAGTCGCCTTCCTACTGTTAAAATGGTCGAGTTTTACAATCACAAGCAAGGCTCTGGTTTGTTCCTTGTAACCTCTTCTGCCCCAGCGCCAGCCAGCTGCCCACGTCTGCCCCCCGGGGAGCTCCTGCACGCCAGGGCCAGGCTGGGCCCCAGTGTGAGTCTCCCTCAGCATCAGCAGAGCCACTTGAAATGGGTAAACTGAAGGTACAGGATACAAGACAGGAATATGTCTCAATAAAGCCATTATTAAACCAAGAAAAATGCTCGCCGAGAGGACAATTTCACTGCCTGTATTAAGGTTTTCTGGGATTTTTATAACGAGCATCTATGAGTTCTGTAAGCAGAGAAACTGTCAAGCTTCTCTATATGTTTCTCTAATTTTCTACCGTTCTCTGTAAACGTGTCTCTAAAGCCGACTGGCTTCCGGTGTCCCCTCAGCTCCTGCTGCTATAGAACCGCTCACAGCCCTGCAGGGCACAGCTGACAGGCCCCCATCCACCCACCATGTCACCCCTTAACACACACTCCTGCCCCCAAGCCAGCTTCTAAAGAGCCTTGGGAGCGTCCAGCACCCACTCTGCCCTTGGCAGCAGCTCACGCAGGGACCTGGCCAGGGCTTCTCCCAACAAAGATGCCAGTGCCGACGGTCCACTTTGAAAAGCTCGGGCAGCAACCCCTCCACTGTGTACAGTCTCCAGGGCCCCTCAGCAGAAACCTTGGTGGGAACACACCAGACCCCCTCTAACCATTTCTCTTCCAAAGGGCGAGGAGAGAGAATGGGTACCAGCCAGCAGCATCTGGCATGTCCCGAGGTGACCACAGGTGACAACAACAGAACTCTGCCTCCACTTAGAGAAAAGGAAACCTTGCACCTATGACTCCCCATCAAGGCTGAGTGGGGACAGGGTCCAGATGCCAGGCCCACACACGCCAGAATGGCTCCCAGCATTCACAACCCCAATGTCAAAATGAGATATCCACAGCCTGACTAGTGTGGCTCAGTGGCTGAGTGTCGACCTACGAACCAGGAGGTCACGGTTCAATTCCTGGTCAGGGCACATGCCTGGGTTGTGCACTCGGTCCCCAGGGGGCGCATGCAGGAGACAGCCGATAGATGATTCTCTCTCATCATTGATGTTTCTATCTCTCTCTCCCTCTCCCTTTCTCTCAGAAATCAATAAATATATATATATATATATAAAGAGATATCCACAAAGAATGGAAAACTAGTAGATCTTAAAAAAAAAAAAGAAATTCCATTTAATCACTCAAACGTCCAAATGAACTGCCAAGGACAGGGGCTGCGTGGGTATCTTCTGTTCTTCATGGTTACCAGACCCAGGCATGGTGCTTAGCATGTTGCCGGCTCTCCAATGCTTATTTATTTATTTACAAAATATTTTATTTGAAAATACTTAGAAGAGTCATAAGAAGTTGCAGAGATGTACAGAAAGGTCCTGGGCACCCTTCACCCAATTTTACATGGGTGCATGTGTGTGTACGTGTGTGTGCATGTGCGTGTGCGTTTGTACCGTACTATGAATTGTATCCCATGTGTAGTTGTCTGTAATCACCACCACAATCAAGATATGTCACTGCACCATCACTGCAGGTCCCCCCTTAGAGCCACAGCCACTCTTCCGCTCACCCCTGACCCCTGGCAACCACCAGTCTGTTCTTCATCTCTACGGTGACGTTATTTCACGAATGTTTTATAAGTGGAGTCACACAGTATCCAGCCTTGACACTGGCTTGCTTCACTCAGCATGATTTCCTCGAGGGTCATCCAGGCCACTGGCTGAGCCAATCGCCCGTTCCTCTTTAGTGCTGAGTCGGCGTCCATGGTTTGGATGGAGCATTCTTTGCTTGACTAGTCATCCGCTGAAGGACATCGGGGGAGGTTCCAGTTTTGAGTTATTATGCACAAAGCCACTATGGACATTTGTGTACAAGTTTCTGCATGAAAATACGCTTTCTGGGCAACAGCTGTGATACTGTTAATAATAAAAAAATATATGAAAAAAGAAAATATACTTTCCTTTCTCTGGGATCTATGCCCAGAAATGCTATTGCTGGTCATACGGTAAGTCCATCAAAGGAACTACCAGACTGCTTTCCTGAGTGGCCAGCAATGCAGGCAGGGTCCAGCGTCTCCCCGTGCCTGCCACTGTTCTTTATTGTAGCCATTCCAGAAGGTGTAGAGTGACATCTCAAGATGGTTTTGATTTGCATTTCTCTAATTTGGATTTTGGAAAGATGTTGACCATCTTTTCATGTGGTTATTTGTTATCTGTATATCTACTCTCTTTGGTGAAATGTCTCTATATATTGTTTGCCAGTTTTCTAATTGGGTATTTTTTTAACGTTGATGTTTTTTGTTTGTTTTTTAAAAATATATTTTATTTATTTTTTACAGAGAGGAAGAGAGAGGGATAGAGAGTTAGAAACATCGATGAGAGACATCGACCAGCTGCCTCCTGCACGCCCCCTACTGGGGATGTGCCTGCAACCCAGGTACATGCCCTTGGCCGGAATGGAACCTGGGACCCTTCAGTCCACAGGCCGATGCTCTATCCACTGAGCAAACTGGTTAGGGCTAACGTTGATGTTTTTTAAAATCACTTCATTAAGATATTCACATACCATACAATTCACCAATTTAAAGTGCACAATCAATGGTCTTACCATATTCACAGAGTTGTGCAACCATCACCACAATTAATTGCAGAACATTTTCACCATCCCAAAAGAAAATCCTGGATGTGTGTGCCCTCGGCTTAGTCATTTTATTGATCTTTTTGTGCTTCAATTTTCTCATCTTTAAACGGTGACAATAGTATTTTCATCATAGGTTGTTGTTGAGGCAAATTAATGGAAAGGATGTAAACTAGCATACAGTTGTACCCACTCTTTGACTACTACAAATAGTAGTAGTCAAAAAGTGGATGAAATCTGTATACAAGTTTTTATGTGGACATATGTTTTCATTTCTCTTGGATATACATTAGAAGTGGAATTGCTGGGTCATCTGGTAACAACATGTTTAAGAAACGACCAAACTGGAGGACCACAACAGCGTAAAAATGGAAAAGAACCAGTTGGAAATGAAGGATACACTAACTGAAATAAAGAATAATTTACAAGTAATCAGCAGTAGAGTAGTGAAGCCGAGAATCAAATAATCAAATTGGAATACGTGGAAGCAAAAACACCCAAACAGAACACCAAAAGGAAATAAAGAAAAAAGAAAGAAAGAAAAGAAAAAGAAAAAGAAAAGAGGAAGGGGGAGGGGATAGTGTAAGGAGCCTCTGAAACAACTTCAAGTGAACCAACATTCACATCATGAGAGTGCTGGAAGGAGGAAAGAGAGAGCAAGACATTGAAAACCGATTTGAAAAACTTATGACGAAAAACTTCCCTAACTTGGTGAAGGAAACAGACAAAGCCAAAGAGTCCCAAACAAGATGAATCCAAAGAGCCCCACACCAAGACACATCACAATTAAAATGCAAAAGGTTGAAGACAAAGATAGGACCTTAAAAGCAGTAAGAGAAAAGTAGTTCATTACCTACAAAGGAATGCCCATAGGACTGTCAGCTGATTTCTCAAAAGAATCTTTGCAGGCCAGAAGGGAGTGGCAAGAAATATTCAAAGTGGTGAAAAGCAAGGACCTACAATCAAGATTACTCTATCCTGCAAAGCTATCATTTACAAATGATGGTCCGAAATAGACCAAAGAAAAAAAAAGCTAAAGGAGTTCATCACTACCAATCCAGTATTACATGAAATGTTAAAGGGTCTTCTTCTTTAAGAAGAAGAAGATAAAAAGATGAACAATAAAATGCCAATAAATACATATCCATCAACAATTGAATTTAAAAAACAAAATGAACAAGCAGAACAGAAACAGACTCATAGATACAGAGAACTTTTTGTTGGTTGGTGGCTGGGAGGGGCGTTGGGGAGATATGCAAAAAAGGTGAAGGGATTAAGAAGTACAAACTGGGTGTTACAGAATAGTCATGGGGTGTAAAGCACTACATGGGGAACATAGTCAATAATATTCTAATAACTAGGTGTGGTGCTGGATGGGTGTGGGATTTATTGGGGTGATCACTTAGTAAGTTATGCAATGTCTGGTCACTGGGGTGTACACCTGAAACTAATATAATGATGCATGTAAACTGCAATAGAAAATAAAAAATAATTAAATTTGCAACCCCCCCCAAAAAACAACAACAACAACAACAACAACAACCTACCAATTACTAAACTGTTTTCAAAGTTACTACTTGACTTTATGTCTCCACGAGCAATGTATGAGGGTTCCAACTTCTTCACATCCTTGTCAACACTTGTCTTTTCTATTGCAGCCTTCCTAGTGGGCATGAGGTGATATCTCTCAGTGGTTTTGATTTGCATTTGCCTAATTATTAGTGATGTTGAATGTCTTTGCATGTGCTAACAGGCCATTTGTGTATAGTCTTTGGAAATAAGTTTATTCATTTTAAATTGGGTTACTTGTCTTTAATGTTGAGTTTTGAGAGTTTTTTTCTAATACAAGGCCTTTGTCAGTTGTGTGATTTGCAAATATTTTCTCCCAGTCTGTAATCTGCCTTTTCATCCTTTTCATAAGGTCTTTCAAACATCTATTTTTGAGAATGAAAAAAAAAAAAAAAGAAAGGCCCTGGCTGGGTGGCTGGGTCGGTTGGAGTGTCATTCCATACACCAAAAAGTTGCAGGTTCGATTCCCAGTCAGGGCACATACCTAGGTTGTGGGTTCAATCCCTGGCTGGGGCACATATGGGAGGCAACCAATCAATGTTTCTTTCTTTTTTTTCTAATCCTCACCCGAGGATATTTTCCCATCGATTTTTAGAGAGAGTGGAAGGGAGGGGGAGAGACAGAGAGAAACATCAATGTGACAGAGACACATGGATTGGTTGCCACCTGCATGCGCCCTGACTAGGGCAAGGGATCAAGCTTGCAACCAAGGTATCGTGCCCTTGACTGGAATTGAACCCAGGACCCTTCAGTTCACAGGCCAACACTCTAGCCATTGAACCAAACCAGCTAGGGCTGATTGATGTTTCTTACATTGAAGTTTCTCCCTCTCTCAAATCAATAAAAGCATATCCTTAGGTGAGGATTAAAAAATAAAAGAAGAAGAATGAAAATGATGAATGCTGTCCAAGTTTGTTTGCAAAATAGTAAGCATCAACTGGTGTTGTATAACTGATTCAAGAGGGGTATCTCCAACCTGTTATAATTAACAGCCAACTCTTACTTGTAGTTGGCAGCGTCTATTGTTATAATTACTGCTTAACAGGCCTTTAACCAGCTATTACCATAATCTAGGCCAGTGGTCGGCAAACTGGCTTGCGAGCCACATGCGGCTCTTTGGCCCCTTGGGTGTGGCTCTTCCACAAAATACCACGGCCTGGGCGAGTCTATTTTGAAGAAGTGGCGTTAGAAGAAGTTTAAGTTTAAAAAATTTGGCTCTCAAAAGAAATTTCAATCGTTGTACTGTTGATATTTGGCTCTGTTGACTAATGAGTTTGCTGACCACTGATCTAGGCCAAAGTCCTTCTGCAATCTTGACACTGTTAATTCCCTTAACAGACACTTTCTTCATGGACGGTGCAAAGGTAAACTTGAGACAAGCCTGGTTTTAATGACCACAAGCTCCCAGGGACCGAGGCGAGTGAGTCTGACAAACGAAAACCTTTCCACATCGTGTTCACGCTGAGCAGAGAACGGGCCAGACTTGTCTTTGTGGAAATGAAGGATGGACGTTCGTTCACCTGAGCCTGACCCTCGGCTTCGAGGGGGAACAGATCCGTACACATAAACGTGGAATGAGTCACCCTGCCAAGGGTCCCTAAGATGGCCACGGGAACGGGGACGGAGAAACGTAAGCCCCGTCCTTCCTGTTCGCAGATGGCCTTGTTAACCCAGAGATCAAACATGGCAGTGGTTGATACATTCCCAGTTCTGAGCCCCCTTGGAAGGGCTGGGTCAGAGTTACTCCTCAGCTAAAACATGTTCATTGTATTATCATCACTGACCAATATTTACCGTGTTCATGGCCTGTAGAAAGAAAGGGGAAATGGACATAGAAAGTGAGGGGAAGCCGCGCAGTTTGAAGGGTGACAGGGAACTTGCCAACAGCCTGGGCACAGGACTATCTGAACGCCTTCCTGAGGGCCAGAGATTCAAACAGCTGGCTCACTCGCTTTTTAAGAAATATATTTTTATTGCTTTCAGAGAGGAAGCAGGGGGGAAGAGAGAGAGAGAGAGAGAAAAACATCAATGTTGAGAGAGAATCAATGACTGGTTGCCTCCTGCATGCCCCCTGCTGGGGATCGAGCCTGCAACCTGGGCATGTGCCCTGACTGCGAATCGAACCGTGACCTCATAGATCGATGCTCAACCACTGAGCCACGCCGGCTGGGCCTGCTCACACTTTTCATGATTGAAAGTTTGCTTGGTGGGGGTGGGAGAGGCATGAATTGATTTCCTCTAAGAGGAAACCTGGCATGTAACGAGGCCTCAACATGCCCATTTACGGGGTGAGCATTGGGTGGGTGAGAATTGCCCCAGCTTCCCAGGAGGAAAGTGTCCCCAGAGGGTCCCAGGAAGGACCACATGTGGGCAGTCAGAGGGCTCACCTTTGGAGAGAAAAGGCCATCACACATGGCTGGCGGGGGGTGGGGTGGGGACTTGGTGGGCCCCAGAAGTTGTCCTGAGCCAAAGCCTCGTGTGACACTGCCGAGCCCACCTCCCTGAAACCTGGCACCCAGAATGGGTTGGAAGACTGAGCCTACTGGATTCCGATCCGCCTTTGTACAAGGGGTACTAGCGGTCCAGGCTGGGTCCCTGCCAGGAGTGCAGACAAGGGACCAGGGAGTGGTTCCCAGCTGGGAGCAGGAGGGCGGGGCACCTGCAGACAGGAGACAGGCAGGGCCAGACCCACTTGGAAGGTCACAGTGGCCTTTTTCTTCGCAGGACCCACTGCTGCCCAGTAACACCACAGTTGCCATGGGAACGACACCTGGACAGTCTGTGACTGGGATGGAAAAAAGACTGTTTCTACCACCATCAGGCCTATCCAAAGGCCCCACTTTCTGTAACAGACAAAAACTACTTCCCCTGTTCCCGGAGTAAAAGTGAGGAGACCAGCAGTCTCTCCGGAGCCCGGGACCCCGTGTTCCAGCCTCCCCCCGCCCCCCATCCCTCGCTGGCTCTCACCTGCTTGGCGATGCTGCCACAGCCCCCGCCACACCCATGGGGTAGGAGCACACCCCCTCCTGCCTGAAGGAGGTGCTGCTAGACCCGGGCTTCGGCCATCGCTGGTTCCCACCCACGGCAGACGGCGCCAGGAGAAGCGAAACCCACTGACCCCACGTCGGGCAGCACGTCTCCTGTGTTCTCTGGGCAGACGTGTTGCCAACCACAAAAGGAACGGCGCACGGACTTGTTCCTGCTCCGGGCAAAGCCCACGCCTGGACAGGACCGCCCAGGTGCGGCTGCTGGCTCCGCCCATCCCATGCCCTGAGATCACAGACCTGGACTCTTGACACCTGCTTCCTCTACCTGCAGGTGAGGCTAAGGGTAACTGAGGCCCTCCGGACCCTCCACCTCCTTGTGCAGAGGCTCTGAGTGGAAAGAGAACAGAGGTCTGGAAGGGCTGGGGTGGCGTGCAGGGAGTAAAGGGCAGGGGGCGAGTTAGGGTTCAGGGAGCTGTGAGAGAACGCCGATTTGAAAATGTGCTGGAATCAGCTCCCTCTCTCTCTCCTGGGCTGTCACTGACTGACAGGCCAGGTGGGCACCTTGGCCTCTGCCTCACTGGCTGGCCCTGGGGCCCCTTCCTGTGCTTACCAGCCTGCCTGAGCCTATTTCTGTAAAGGCCCACACCCCCTCCAGCCCTGAAGTGCTGCCCCCTGCCCGTCTCCTCCACCAACCACAGGCCCCTACGCAGGACCTCATGTGCAGGCGGGAAAGGAACAGGGGAGGCCCTGGCCGCCATGTCAGGGGGCCAAGCAGGGAGCCCTGTTACAGGTTTGGCCAAGGAGCAGAGAAGTGCCTCCTGGTCCAGGGGACGGCGGCCCGGCACGAAAATGCACAACCTGACAAGTGCAACACCAGCTGGTGTCCCCCCGACTCAGCTCACCTCCCAGGCTCTCTGGGCAGTGCATGGCTGTGCAGCCGTCCATGGCAGCCCTGGGGACGAGTCATGGCCATCTTGGCCGGTTGTGGTTGGCATAAAGTGCAATCGCCTCTTGATTACATCTTCCCAATTTCGGGATGGAAGAGGCAGCAATGCCTTTTTACTGCGTTCGGCACCACGCTCCAAGTTTGCTCAGACTGGAGACCCAGCCACACCCACAGGTCACTCCCCGTGGACGGGAAACCACTGAAAGCCGAACCAAAGGGCCCTGAGAGACCCCTGGTGGTCCAGCCTCCCCCCTGCGCAGATGGGAAAACCGAGGCCCAGAGAAGGGGTGTCATCGTGCTGTGAGAGGGGGTGAGCCTGGGCGCTTTTCAGGTCTCTCTGGGATCTAGATTCCCACGGCCATTATCCCCCTTCTCCCAGCTTCCCAGCATGGGCTCCGAGCCTCCTGATGAATAGCGGTGGGTTATTGTCGTCAAGTTTTAATAACAACATTAATAGTAATCATAATAGCATCTGCCGTTTATCATGTCTACTATGTACCAGCGTCTGTATTTCAAATCATCATAACAACTCCATTGTCCTCATTTACAGGCAAGGAAATGGAGGCTCAGAGAGGTTTAGTAACTGGCCCTAGGCCCACAGTCATGGCCTGGGAGCAGCCTTTGTTCAGGAGAGGGGGTGTGGGGTGAAGGGAGGGAGTCCCCGTGCCTCACCCTGGGTTGCTCTCATCCTGTCCCTGCCTCACTGGTTGGCTAGCAGGGACGCCTCCCATCTTCCCATACATCTCTCCCATTACTGGGCAGGTCCCGTGCTCCCCTCAGAGAAGCCTTCCTGAGCAGAACTCCCAGCCCCTCTCTCAGGCCCCGGCGCTGGGCTCACCCCACCGGAGAGTATTACACCCCATCCCGATGTGCTCACAGGCCCACCTCGGGCCCTGAATGACGCTCTCGGAGAGCAGGGGCCAGGCCTTCCTTCTTCCCACCATCCCAGGACCTGCCTGGATCACACCACATGCCTCACGGCCTTGGTGCTGTTGCAAGCACCACGTCCGACCCCATGTTGACAGTCACATCTGCAGCAGCTGCCACCACCCTGTCCAAGCTGTAATGAAAGTCCCTCCCTCTCTCTCTCTCTCACGCTGCGCTTCCATATTTAGCGATGCGGAGATGCGTACTGAAGTCCGGGAACAGGAGGACAGAATAAACTGTCACAAGCAGACAGGACTCTGCCTAGGAACTATTTATAGGTTCAGATGCCAACATAGAAGGGGAGACATTAGACAGATGTGCGAATTGCCAAGTGTCAGGAAAGACTAAATAAAGCGCAAGGAGACAGGGAGGTGTTGGGGAGAAGAACCTGGGGAGGGTGGAGGAGATGCCGAGCCGGGGACTGCCATTCATTCCCACCAGCATGCTGGTCCTGTGGGCGCACTGAATCACCCACAGGGAACTGACTGCCAGTCTGGGAAAGCAACTACCTGCCCCTCCACTCACACTGCAGGGCGAGGAGGTGTCTTTGCCTGTACTGTCATGAAGAAGCACTTTGCTCTCTTGGGAGCGGACACAGGAAAGGGAGGTGGCCCGGGGCACTTCCTGATGGTAAGAACAGCTCTGAGTGCCCCAGGAGGACCCATCAAGCCTGCATGGCTCAGTGGTTGAGCATCCACCTAGGAACCAGGAGATCACGGTTCAATTCCCGGTCAGGGCACATGCTCAGGGTTGCGGACTTGATCCCCAGTGTGGGGTGAGTAGGAGGCAGCCAATCAATGATTTTCTCTTATCCTGGATGTTTCTATTGCTCTCTTCCTCTCCCTTGCTCTCTGAAATCAATAAAAATATATTAAAAAAGGAAAAAGAAATAACCCAGAAAACAACACACCTTCAATGTCAGGATCTTACAAAGTTTGTCCCACCCCAGAGTCTGGGAACTTTGATCTGAGGTCCAGAAGAAAGTAACCGCCACTGATGAGCTGTGAGACACCGAGAGGGTAAGTGGCTTTCTATCAGTCACAGAGCCGGGGAGCCATGATGCCAGGATGTGACGGTGAGCAAGCCTGACTCCGCAGTCTATGCTCTCACCCAGCACGCAGGCTGCTGTTCTCCAGACCCTGCTGTCCAGTGGCAATGCGATGAGGGCTCCACGTGCCATGTTCAGTGTTCTCATGGTCACATCGGAAACAGTAGACAGACATTAGGTGACATTAATCTCCATCATATATTCTACTTAACCCGATATATCCAAAATGTTATCACTTCAACAAACCATGAACATAATGAGGCACTTGATGTTCCTTTTTTCACACTAAGTGTTCGAATCTGGTGTGTATTTTACACGAACAGCACATCTCAATTCAGACTCACCACATCGCAAGGGTCCCATAGCCCCATGCGACTCGTGGCTGCCACATTGGGAGGCAGAGCCCTAAGTGATGTTCTCATCCAGGACCAAACTTGTCCCCAGGGCACACCTGGGAGTGTGGTGATAGTCTAGGTTGTCACATCTGGGGGTGGGGGTGATACTCCTAGTGGGCAGAGGCCAGGGATGCCGGTAGACATTCCACAGGGCGCAGGACAGCCTCCACAGCACAGGATGACCCAACACAAATGCCAGGCGCCGAGTTTCAGAAACCCCTGTGCAGCTCAGCTGGGAGAGTCTTCTGCTCCTCGTGGCACTGACCAGGCCGCTTGGTGGTATTCAGGGGAGGACTGTTCTAGTCCAGAGGGCCCAGCAGCCTTTCCCTGGTGCCTTGAAGGACAGCAGGAAGACTAGACTCAGCCGCCCCCCTCCCCCTCCGCTGGGACTCTCTCCCTCTCCCTAGAGTTGTGGAGCCTGTCCAGGTGGTCTCTCCATCATTGGACTTCTTACATGGCAACGTAGGCCTCCCAGAGTCCAAGCAGAGGCTGCCAGTTCTCCTAAAAGGTGCACATAGACCTGGCATAGTATCGTTACACCTTATTCCATTGGCCACAGCAGTCCCAGGCCACCCAGGTTCAAGGGGAGGGGCCACAGGCTTCAGCTCCTGATGGGAAGAGTGTCAGTGAAAGTACAGCCACCTTTCTCTGCCACATGATAGTGTTTCTATCTAGGACTCAAATGTCATCCCGTGATTTCTCTGGGGGCCGACATTACACCCGTCATACCTCTCCCTGATCCCAATTTATTCCATGTTTCTGCAAAGATACAGCCCCCCTTTTTCTAAAGATATATCTTTTCATGTAAAAATGATAATAATCGCTTTAGCTTGCAAAATGCTCACCCATACGTCGCCTCCCAATGGTTCCATAAGATGGGCATTACTGTCCACTTTACGGATGAGGAAACAGCGGTGGGGTGCTGGTGCATGTTTAGCAACAGGCTCTCCAGAGAGAAAGCCCCGATTTACAGCATTTGTCAATTTCCATAACGTAAATACTCCTGCCACGTGACTGGGGGAGAGATGGGCACAATGAACTCCCACGGGCTGGAATGAGCCAGCTCCAGCATGCCACCAAAGCCACAGCTCAGAGACAGTCCACTTTGAGATGGTCCTTAAGAGCAAGAACCATCACCCTTTTCGACAGCGTGGAAGGACCTGGAGACTATTATGCTAAGCGAAATAAGCCAGTTAGAGAAAGACAAACATCACATGATCTCACTTACATGTGGAATCTAATTACCAAATAAACTGATGAACGGAACAGGTCCAGAGGCATGGATGCATGGAACAGAATAACAGAGATCAGTGGGGAGGGGAGTGGAAGAGATTAACCGAAGATCATATATGCATATGTGCATAACCCATGGACACAGACAATAGTGGGAAAAGACTGGGGCGGGGCAGGGGTTGTGCGGTGGGGGGGAAAGAGGGGGGTTGAGGGGACATCTGTAATACTGATGACGACGGTAACAACAACAACAACAGAGCCAGAATCATTCAGAAACCTGAAGCTCAGGTGACCTCACTGACTCTCGAGACCCCTCCTCACCTGTGGAAGCCATCCAGTTCCTGTCTGCCACCTCTCTGTCCAGCTCTGGTTCTTTGCAATGCACACCGAGCCCTGGGGTGTAATCTTAGCTTAGGCCTCCGATTCTAGGGTAACTCTAGAGTTCTTAGGTGTACTCGATCACTGTCTGCTCTACCTCCCTCTCTGGTGTCCTCCACCGCCCCTGACTTGGAGAGCCACGTGCATAAGGGCCATGCAAGACCAGCTAAGAAAGCACCTGGCCCAGGTGAAAGTGGGGTTAACAGCCCCGGTTCAACCCCAGTTCCCTCCTTGGGCACACTTTCCTCAGCTAAAATGCAGGTCCTAGCACCTGCTTTCTAGGGCTGTGGTGAGGACAAGAGGGACGGATTCTATGGAAGCCCACCCGTGCCTGGTACACAGTGGGTCCCCAATAACTGGGGATGGCAGGATAGAATGGCCTGGGTAAGGCCTAGTTATTGGGGAACTGGGTCTGCCCTGGGGGCTGCTCAGGGCAGCCTGGGCTGGCAACAACGACTGCATTAAAGGAACATCCCAGCAGGGGAAGTTTTGCTCGGCAGGTTCCCTAAAAGTTTCCACTGTGCAAACCAAGGCCAAGACAGCAACAAGCACAACAAAAGGTGTGTAACAGGATCAGGACTGCTGATAAAAGCAGCACAGACTAATCATTGATTCTCGACAGATAAGGGGAGATGGACACAAAGAGCTGCAAAGATACCAGTCCATTTCTACAGAACTTTCCAGAAGGCCTCACCTCTGACTGCTTCTTTAAGTAGTTTGGGCAGAAAGGAGAAGTTGATGGGACAGGCACAATAACATGATTTCCCAGGAGGACAGGTGGGGTCCCTGGGCACTGAGCATCCTGTATTTTCCTTTTAAAAAAAAATATATATATATATTATTGATTTTTTACAGAGAGGAAAGGAGAGGGATAGAGAGTTAGAAACATCAACGAGAGAGAAACATTGATTCAGCTGCCTCTTGCACACTCCCTACTGGGGATGTGCCCACAACCAAGGTACATGCCCTTGACCAGAATCGAACCTGGGACCCTTCAGTCCGAAGGCCGACGCTCTATCCACTGAGCCAAACCGGTTAGGGCGAGCATCCTGTATTTTCCTTGGCTGTGGCAAGGCTTTATAATCCAGGTGCCTGGGTCAAGTAAATGAAGAATAGCACCTTCTCTGTGTGGGCCTTTATCCTTCCAAGGCATTTTTTTTTATTATATTAGTTTCAGGTGTACACCCCAGTGATTAGACATTACATAACACACCAAGTGATAAATCTCATACCCATCTGACACCATACCTAGTTTTCAGGGTATTACTGACTATGTTCCCTGTGTTGTACTTTACATCCCCATGACTGTTCTATAACTACCAATTTATACTTCTTAATCCCTTCACATTTTAACCCCCTCACCACCCCCCACCGACCCCCTTCCCATCTGGCATCCATCAAAATGTTCTCTGTATCTCTATGAGTCTGTTTCTATTCTGCTTGTTCATTTATTTTGTTTTGGTTTTTTTTAGATACAATTGTTGATAGGTATGTATTTATTGCCATTTTATTGTTCATATTTTTAATCTTTTTTTTCTTTCTTCTTAAAGAAAACCCTTAACATTTCATGTAATACTGGTCTGATGGTGATGAACTCCTTTAGTTTTTTCTTGTCTGTGAAACTCTTTATATGTCCTTTGATTCCAAATGAGAACTTTGCTGGGTAGAGTAATCTTGGTTGTAGGTTCTTGCTATTCATCACTTTGAATATTTCTTGCCACTCCCTTCAGGCCTGCAAAGTTTCTGTTGAGAAATCAGCTGATAGTCTTATGGGAGCTCTCTTGTAGGTAACTAACTGTTTTTCTCTTGCTGCTTTTAAGATTCTCTTTATCTTTAACTTTTTGCATTTCCAGGGCATTTTGTATCCATCTCTTGCTGGGTGAAGTCAGGATGGCCAGAGACACTGAGTGACTTGCTTAAAGTCATGTAGCAAGCTACCGAGAGAACCATATTAGAACCCATTTCATTGGCTCTTACCCCTGGCTTTGCAAAGCTCACAATGGCCCTAAAGCTGCTCACTCTTCCAAGTGGGGAAGCTGCCTGGAAACTCCCAGAGCAAAATTAATCTGGGAGGTCCTCCAGAGGTGCTCAGAGGTAACAATTGGCTTCTCCTTTTGGGGAAAAAACCCAAAGCTGAGTCCCCTAGAAACATCTCCTTCCAAGTCCTAGATGTGGGTAATCCTCCCAGGGCCAGCCGAGCCTCCGCACAGGGACCCATGAGAGCCACAGCACTTTCCCTCATTTCTTCCATTCTTGCCCCAATCTACTCAGCTACCCACCTGAGCCTTTTAAGAGTAGAATCTGGTCTTATCCCAGCCCAGGGCTCCATGGTTGCTAGCTACCTATATGCACAAATGCATGCATGCCACAGTGTTCAGCTCACTCTTGCATTTCTGCCAGGTTTTCGGTATGTTCACATGTTTTCTTATCAGTTTCTCATAACAGTTCCCTTAGAGGCATCATTAACCCATTTGTGGTGGAGGACAGTGAGGCCCTGAAGTCAAACAACTTGCTTCAGTTAAGCAGCAGAACCGAATACAAATCCAGGTTTTCGAACCCTAAGACCCAGGCCAAGGGGGAAGGTGGGCTGTCAGGGAAGGGGAGGGGCA
Organism: Plecotus auritus; assembly: GCF_963455305.1. Taxonomy (NCBI): domain Eukaryota; kingdom Metazoa; phylum Chordata; class Mammalia; order Chiroptera; family Vespertilionidae; genus Plecotus; species Plecotus auritus. The sequence goes on from NC_137770.1 coordinate 12,317,593, forward strand.
ACTAACTTTTTAGGAGCACCTACTGTATGTCTTTCCACCGGGATTATGAGTCCATTTCACAGGTGAGAAAACCAAGGCTTAGTGAGGTAGAGGATTGAGCAGCATCACCAAGACCTCACAGCTGATGAACGCAAAGGGGTCAGATTTGGACTGGGGTCCACTGGGCTGTACAGGCTACTTTCTCTGTCCTTCCAGACCAGGTTGTCTCTCTGCTCAAGTGTGAGGTGTTATTAACCAGCAGATCAGTGGCACAGTGTTTCCCAAACACTTGCTACAGGCCCTGTCCTCCTAATAGGCTCTAGGGACCTCAGATGTTATATCAGACACAGGCGCTACCTCAGGAGCTTCCAGCCAGCAGGGGACAGAGATGTGAAAACATAAAACAGACAACGAAGGATGAGCCCTCATAGGCCGAGGAGAACAGGGAGACACACAAGCACAGGCACCGAGGCAGTAAGGGAGCAGGGCCGCTCCAGATGGGATGTTGGGGTTGCTACTCTTTCAGGGGGCCCTCCACACTGAGACAACCTGAGGGAAATTGCCCCAAACAGGCAAGATCAGGCAAGGGACCCATCATGAGACTCCTCCTAAGTCATCTGTGGGGCAGCCAGAGGGCCTGGGTGGGTGATGGGCACAGGGAGGATGCTGGCCGTCAGGAGGAGCCTTAAACAGACAGGTGTCCCGTCCTCTGGCTGTTTCAGGACCATCAGGACAAACGACATTCCATCCACGTTGTAACGCCAGCACTGTAACTTTCCTTCCTATGGAACTGCACACCCTCATGGCCCGGGGCACTACTTACAGGAGGAGTTAGTTTTTCACCACTGAGTAGGAATCTGTTCACTGGCTAGAGAATTTCCAGAAAGCAGATTTTCATGGAGGGGGGCAGAAGGAGGCAGAAACAGCTGGAAAGGAGGGTGGGAGACCCAGATGCAAACGCTGAGCTAAAATAATCTGCAACCAATGCCCTCCTGTGACTGGAAGCCCAGGAGGCACTGAGGCCTGGACCCTGACCCCTGACACCCCTGTAGTCACCTCCAAAAGGGGGAGGCTGTGTTTCTCCGAAACAGCTGAATTTGGCTTCTTTCCCTTAGGCACATTTTCTGCAGCTGTTTTAAAGCCCCTGAAGGTGACAGTCACTGTAAATACAGGCTGAGGTCACTCGCCTGGGCCTAAAGCTGGCATGACACCCCCACCCCCACAAACCCATTTACCCCTTTTCTTAGCTCTGTGGGTCTTTCTCCCATCTCAGTCCAAACCTCCTCATGCGTCCCATTTCCTCAGGTCAAAACAGACTCTTGGCAGTCCCTGTGTTCATGCTTCAGGCCGGCAACCTACATCTCTGCCTTCTCCCAAGGCCTCATCCCCAAGAGGGTTTCCCCTCCCTGAGGGCTCCAGACCACATCCCTCTTCTTGGCCAAGCCAACTCCCCAGACCCAGTTCCTGGCAGCCATCCTTACCTTGGGCAGGGCTCTCAAACCTCCTCTTCCTCTGTCCTGTTCCTGGCACAGTTGACTGCCTCATGTATCACCCACACAGCTGAGCTCTCTTCTAAATCACTAATCTCATCGGGATATTTCTGCTCATGACCTACCAACTAGAGCAGCCGTGGACAAACTACGGCCTGCGGGCCGGATCGGCTGTTCTATCCAGCCCGCGGAGCCGAAAGAGCAGAGGGTTCTCTTGCTCTCCCCTCCGCTCCTTTACTTTGAATTTATATTAGTTCACACAAACACTCCATCCATGCTTTTGTTCTGGCCCTCCGGTCCAGTTTAAGAACCCATTGTGGTCCTCGGGTCAAAAAGTTTGCCCACCCCTGAACTAGAGTCTAACCTGAGGTGGCTGGCAGGGCCCTTTGTGACCTGGCTGAATCCCACCTCCCCAGCCTTATCTTCAGTTCTACTTCCAGTCACCTCACCCCCACCGGCGTCAGCCCATCCCTTCCTCATTCTTTCCTGTCTCTGATGTAGGCTGTGGTCTCAGCTGAACATGGCTTGTCCCCATTTCCTCTTTCTCACCGTGATTTCCCATCCTCCAAGGCCCAAGGAGGCCTACGTTCATCTCCCACAGTTGAAAAGTAATCATTTTAATGCCCCAAAGTGCACACTCACATTCTAGCAGTTAGGACAATCTGGCTTGCATTTTTGGTTAAATGTGTGTATGTGTGTGTGTGTGTGTGTGTGTGTGTGTGTGTGTGTGTGTGTCCAATGTCAGGGGCCGTGTCTTACAGAGCCCGTCATACGTGTCTTTCTTCAGAGGCCATTCAACACAGACAGACAGACCTCGGAGATATTGTGTGTTCGGTTTCACCTCAGTAAAGCAAATACTGTGTAATAAAGCGAGCCCCACAACTGTTTTGGTTTCCCAATGCATATAAAAGTTATGTTTGCATTATACTGTAGTGTATTCAATGGGTAATCGCGTTATGTCTAAAAAGTGTACATAACCTTAATTTAAAAATACTTCATTGATAAAAACTGCTGACCATCACCTGAGCCTGGTGGAAAGATGGCGCCAATAGACTTGCTCAATGCAATGTTGCCATAAACCTTCAATTTGTAAAAAACAGAATATCTGCAAAGTGCAATAAAGTGAAGCTCCATAAAATGAGGTATGCCGGCATTTAATTGGTTGGAACAATTTTAAAATGTTTAATAACGCAGAAAAAGCTCACAATAAAATGCTCAAGTGAACAAAGGAAGGCTAAAAACTATAGGGACCACTATGATTCAAAAACCTATTAAAAAAACCATCAAAGTTTTATAATAATAAATTCTTAGTTGAATTACACAATGATGTATTGTTTCTCCTGGGCCAACTCCAATTTTAGAGGGTAAAAAGGAAATTGCAGAAAACCAAAAGAAACAAAACTCTGGTAAGTTTTTAGCCCAAACCTCCATGGGTAATAACTGATGTGCGATAAGAAATGAACTTCTTAGCCCTATCTGGTTTGGCTTAATGGATAGAGCATTGGCCTGTGGACTGAAGGGTCCCAGGTTCGATTCTGGCAAGGGCACATGCCCAGGGTTGCGGGCTCGATCCCCAGTGGGGGCGTGCAGGAGGCAGCCAATCAATGATTCTCTCTCATCATAGATGTTTCAATCTCTCTCTCCCTCTCTCTCTCTGAAATAAATAAAAATATATTAAAAAAATTAAAATGTTTAAAAAAAAAGAAATCAACTTCTTAGATGAGTTCTCAGGAGCGAGGTGTTGCAGGAAATGATGGTTTGTTTTTAAAAAATATATATTTTATTGATTTTTTACAGAGAGGAAGGGAGAGGGAGAGAGAGTTAGAAACATTGATGAGAGAGAAGCATCGATCAGCTGCCTCCTGCACATACTGGGGATGTGCTCGCAAACCAAGGTACATGCCCTTGACCAGAATCGAAGCTGGGACCCTTCAGTCCGTAGGCCGATGCTCTATCCACTAAGCCAAACCGGTTAGGGCAGGAAATGATGGTTTTGAGGTGTGAGCTGCATGCTACTCAGTCCCCGTAGCTAATTATAACTGCTGGCTTCATTGAGTGTTTACGACACACGGGTACTGTGATAGCTCTTCCCCATAAATGTCTCCATTTCATCCAGGAGGCAACGCTATGTTAGACAGTGATTCCAACTCCAACATCAATTTCAATGCATGTTTACCCCCACATCAAAAACAATTCTCTGACACCAGTTGGGGTCCTACATTTTAGCTCAATGCTGACTTTATTTACCTGGAGATAGTGTCAAACTCTGCAGGTTAGGGGCTCAATCCTATAAGACTGCCTCCTGCCTACCCTTAAGATGCCAATTATAAGCCCAGGTGACAACTATAGATTGGAGGTTCCAATGACCTCCTTCTTGTCATTTGCTAGAGCGACTCACAGAATTCAGGGAAACATCTTACTTCCTGGGTCACCGGTTTATTATAAAATGACATGAGTCAGGAACAGCCAGATGGAAGTGAGGCACAGGGCAAGGTAAGTGGGAAGGGCCATGGAGCTTGCATAGGGCAAAGTAACGGTCTCTGAGTGGCCACTCTCCCTAAATCTCCACGTGTTCATCATCCTGGAAGCTCTCTGAACCCTGTCCTTTGGGTTTTATGGAGGCATCATTACCCAGGCCAGATGCATTGGGCCATTAGCAATTGACTCAACCTGTAGACTGAAAGTTCCAACCTTCTAATCACATGGTGGGCTCCCCTGTCAACTGGTCCCTGTCCTTAGGTGCCGTTCACATAAGCTCAGGTTAAAGGGGCTTGTTATGAGCATCAAGACACCTTTATTGCTCCTATCATTAGAAAATTCCAAGGGTTTGAGAGTTCTGTGCCAGGAATGGAACAATAACTAAACAGGTTATTTCTTATTACAAATCACAATATTACAACCACGATGCTACTGAGTGCTTCCCACGTGCCAGGCAATATTGTCTTGTGTCCCCACACGTATTCACTCATCAGTCCTCCAAGAGCTGTGCTGTGCACGAGGACACTGAAGCACAGAGAAGCTAAGGAACTTGTCTGATGTCACAAGGTGACAGAGAGAGACAGAGACAGACCTGGAACTGCCTGCATTTCCAAAGCTCATGCTCTCAAAAGAGCCTGGCGTTGACAAGAGTGCCAAACCCACCACGAGGCAATGCCGCCCCTGTTAACACAGCAAGAGCGGCCTTCTCCATTCCAACCTGACATTAATAAACGTTCCTTACCTTTTGTTGGACTTAACACATTTTGGTGCGAATGCAGGTGTAACTATCACTCTAGGACAGCCGTGGGCAAACTACAGCCCGTGGGCCGGATCCGGCCCGTTCGGCTGTTCTATCCGGCCCGCGGAGCCGAAAGAGCGGAGGGTTCTCTGGCTCTCCCCTCCGCTCCTTTACTTTGAATTTGTATTAGTTCACACAAACACTCCATCCATGCTTTTGTTCCGGCCCTCCGGTCCAGTTTAAGAACCCATTGTGGCCCTCGAGTCAAAAAGTTTGCCCACCCCTGCTCTAGGATAATGGGTCCGTTGGTGAAGGGGTCAACCCCAAGAGCGCCCATGCAATGTTCCCGTGTGGACTTCCAAGTCATTCTGCGTGACACTCTTGACCGGCCCATACGTACAGATCTCTGCTCCAGGAGGACTCAGCTAGAATTTCCCCCTCCTTGGTTTAAAGGGTGCCCCCGCCCAGCCGGTGTGGCTCAGTAGTTGAGCATTGACCTATGAACCAGGAGGTCAAAGTTTGATTCCCAGTCAGGGCACATGCCCGGGCTGCTCTTTCAGCCCTGACTGCAGAATGAAGATGTTTTTATCAAGAGCCTCAGCTGACATGTAACATGAGAGAAAGATACACTCACGCTACTTTGTGTGCAGGACTCTGTGTGCGTACATACCTGCGTGCAAGCCACTGTAGTTTAGGGTTGTTTGTTATTGCGGCATAACTAGTCTGAGCTGACTGCTTCAGGGTGTTGCAAAGAAACTCTGAACAAGGAACCAGAGGACAACCCAAGCACCCAGACTCACAGAGGTGGTCCAGGGGAGTCTTTCTCCCCCAAAGCAAACAGAGCGGGGCCACAGATGACACTGACCACCCACTTTGGGGGGATCCCCTTGTCTCCTTCTTTGGCCTCAGCTTTGGGTGGGGAATTCCAACAAAAGGCCCCAGTTCTAGGCCCCGGGCCTTTCCCTGCCCACTTCCTCCTCAGGCAGCCCCTCACTGCAGCCACCACAGCCACAGGAGGACTCGGCAGGCTGGTGGCTCCCTCCTCCCAAGAGGGACAAGGTAGTCCCCGAGTACGCGGCTGGGACTTACCCAGAGCCCTGGAACCACATGTGCAGTAGGCTCATTCCACTCCTCCTTTTGGCTTAACCCTACAGGAGGGTTAACAACCATAAACACTAACCTGTATTGTTCCCTGTACTACCCTAAGCACTTTATTATCTTTTTTTAAAGATCTAATTGGCTTTGTTGAGCCATTCATGAATCAGCCAGCATCCCACCTAGCAAGTGGAAAGAGACTCCCTGTCCTAGGCACTTACTTTATTTAAAAGGATATTTTTGTTTATTTTAGAGAGGAAGGGGGAGAGAGATAGAAACATCCATGATGAGAAAGAATCATTGATTCGCTGCCTCCTGCACGCCCCCTACTGGGGACCGAGCCCCCAACTTGGGCATGTGCCCCTGCCGGGAATCGAACCTGGGACCCTTCAGTCTTCAGGCCGACACCCTATCCACTGAGCCAAACTGGCCTCTAGACACTTTAGACTAGACACTAACTCCTTCCTGCACGCTCCGGGGGAGGCACTGCTATCATTCCCACTGTAGGACCCTGGTGCCCAAAGTCACACAGGTAGAAAGAGCAGCCCTGGGGTTCCCACACAGGCTGTGTTGTTTCTTCAGTCTGTGCTCCAGCACGATGCTAAGGAGGGAACCGCCGAACAGGAAGAAGGAGAAAGGTAGGCTCAGCGAAGCAACACGGCAAAAATACACATTACCTGCTGCTCTCCTGTTACTGTCTGGGTTTGGGGCAGGGGAGACCTCATGGATCAGAGGTATGGGGAGCAGTGAAGTAATATAAAGAAAGAGCAAAACAAAACACACATGAATTTATAGACAACATCTGTGTAGTTACAGTGAATGGACACGAATCAAGATTAGAAGAGTTATGTTACATAAAGGATTTTTGGTTTGGGTGTTGATAGTCTTTTCAGCAAAGCTGGGCACTGAACTTTTAAAAAGTTTAAAAATGGAAAATGAGCCTGGCTGGCATGGTTCAGCGGTCGAGCATCGACCTATGAATCAGGAGGTCACGGTTTGATTCCCGGTCAGGGCACATGCCCGGGGTTGCAGGCTTGATCCCCAGTGCGGGGGAGTGCAGGAGGCAGCCAATCGATGATTCTCTCTCATCATTGATGTTTCTATCTCTCTCTCCCTCTCCCTTCCTCTCTGAAATCAATAACAATATGTTTTTTAAAAATGGAAACTGAGAATCTACCGCATGGCTCTGGGAGGAAGTCGCAAACCCAGAGAAGTAAGCTGCCTCCATCCCTAAGTGCCCTGGTTGGTCCCCTGGTCTCCTAATCAGAAAGGAGACATGCCACCAGACCCGGTGTCCTGGTTTCATTGGGGAGGCTTGTGCATGCTTTCTGACCAAGTTCCAAGAGGCTGGGGCAGCTGGGGGGTGGATTGGGTTGGAGAGACCTAGAAAGGATTGCCCTGGAGGCTGGGGCAGAGAGATGGGAAAGAAGCAGCGGGGCAAAGGAGAAGAGCAGAACTTCCAGACTCTCCATCGGTCCAGCCGATTCCCTCTTCCTCCAAGAAGCCTTCCCGATCAGCCTGACCTTGAACAATGCTCCCCGCTTGCTCTTCTAGAGCACATGTTGACGTGTAACAGGCTCAGCACTTCACTACTCCCCACTTCCAGCTACTTTCCTGATGTTGGTGTTAAAATTTCAAGTCCATTTGGCCCTTGGGTTTCTAAAGGATTGTAGTAGCTAACTAGTGTCTAGGTTAGTTCGCAAAGCCCGGTTACTCTCATTAAGAGGCAGGCCTACACAAGTCCACAAGGCTCATGTCTGTCCCTCTCCCATGACCTCAAGAGAGCACCCAGGGTGTTTGCAGCCCCAGAGGCACCTGCTGAGAACGTCTGAGAAAGGGTTCTTGGAGAGCAGTAGGTGCCCCAAACGACTTCACCCCTTCTGCAGTCGGTAGAGGGTGCTAAATATTTGATCTGGGGAGACTATGAGGTTGTTTCTTTCCTCTTTCAGATTCCTACACTTTCTTTCCTGCTGGACACTGCTGGATGGGGGGGTCACTAAGGTTTGCTATATAAACTAACAACCTTATACACTCTGTAACCTTAGACTCTAGCAGTTCACCAAAATCCAGGCCCTCTGCTTCTGGCCTGTACACACGTCTGGACCACATTTCCCAGTCTCCCTTGCAGTTAGGTATGGTCACATGACTGGTTCTAGCCAATGGAATACAAGCACAGGTAACACTTCCAGGACTTGGTAAATCCGCCCACAAGCCTCCTCCATGCGGTTTCCCCTTCTAGCCTATTGGGTGGAGTCAACCATGGGAAACTGGAAGCTGTGTGCTTATGGTGGCAGGGCCTCCATCAGCCAGGATCCCTGAGCCTTACCCATGGACCAGGAATTGTGCACATGGGCAGGAAACTAGCCTCTTCTATGGTTAAGCCATTAGACCTTTTTATCATCATCCCAGCAGTTGGCTGATCTTCCCACCTCCACGTTCTGCGTAGCCTGGCTCCATCTGACTGACAGCCACCCAATATGGTTTCCGTATTGTCTCCTCCCTCCACCCCAACCTAAGCTCTGAGAGGCAGGGACTGGGTTTTGTTTCTTGTGTGTCCCCAGTGGTAGGACAGTGCCTGACACAGAGTAGATGCTTAATAACAATCTGTTGGACACACGAGTGAAAGAGCTCTGTTTTACCCATTCTTCGTGAGTCCTGGTATCCATAGATAGGACCCCCGGACAGCAAGAGTGGGAACCAGCCTCTGCCTTCAGTTTCTCCTCCAACTCCCGAGCTAGAAAATTAGCCTTTATCTCACACACTCATCCTCAGGACCCAGCCTGAGCCCCCTCCTGCTTGGCACCCTCCCAAATCCTTCCCACCACGGTCTATGAGAAACCGGCTGAAGAAATAAACGCAGTCACTGTAGACAAGATGCTAAGTTACCAAAATCAAGCAGGCTGAGGTCTGAGGAAGTGATTCTATTCTTGTTCTAATGAGCCCGGAACGTAAACGCTTTGAACTTTCCAGCCCTGCATCGAAGCCTGGCTATACATCTGCACACATTCCGACCTCCAGATAACCTTCTGATCATCTCCCAAAGGGCTCGCGTGTCCCGACCACATGACATCATCCTGACCACTGGACATGACCAGACCTCCTGGCACCCATCCTCCAGGTCACCTGACATTGGTAATGGCCCTGGAGCGGTCCTAGGGCTAAGAATGCAGGGCCAGTAATGTTCAAGAATGTGCTTTATATGATAAGAATTCTCAACTTTTCTTTCTTCTTCGGAACATTTCTGGGTTTTTGCCTGGCCTGTGGACTGAATCTCTATCATTTATTTCTAGCCAAATCCTCCAGACTCTTTGAATTCATTCAATATCCGTGGCCTCTGTGCCCCTCAGCCCGGGGTCCCCGTGCAGTCACACCTGTCACACTGCACAGCAAGTGCGGATGTCTGTCTTTATCACCCACCACGCCCTACCCTCTATTAGACTGGGAGACCCTTGAGGCCAGGGCTCTCTTATTCATCTTGGCATAGTCCCAGTGTTGGGCATAAGTGCCTCTTAGGAAACAAGCACTCCAAAATATTTAATAAATATTTTAAAATATTTAGATAATACTTAGTTATCCTATATAATAAAGATGTAATATGCAAATGGTCGTTACGCCATGAAGCGTAACAACCGACTGCATAACAACCAGATCACAGATCAGCAGGAGGGTGGGGCAGCGAGCTACAAGTGGGCAGCGGAGAGCTACAGGAGGGGGCAGGGCAGCAAGCTATGAGGAAGGGCAGGGGGGAGGGGGGATGAGGGGAGGTACAGGAGGGCGGCAGTGAGCTATTGGCGAGCTACTGGTGCACGGATTCATGCACAGGGCTACTAGTGTAAACATAAATTACTTAAGTATATACTATATAAGTATATTACATACTTATAATACTTATATACTACTTAATAAATATTTTATTTATTATTATTTTTGGTTCATCCTCACTCGAGGATATTTTTCCATTGATTTTTAGAGAGAGTGGATGGGGAGGGAGAGACAGAGAGAGAGAATCATCAATGTGAGAGAGACACATTAATTGGTTGCATCCTGCACTCGCCCTGATTGGGGCCAGGGATTGAGCCTGCAACCGAGGCATGTGCCCTTGACCGGAATCAAACCTGTGACCCTTCAGTCCGCAGGCCGATGCTTTATCCACTGAGCCAAACCAGCTAGGGCTATTTCCTTTTCTTTAATTGTTGTCACTATTGCTAACTAAGAGTAAAAAGCTGCCCACACACCCTGGATCCAGTTATAAGAGGATCTAAGCTGGTACTTGGAATATTCTTCAGATTCTTCTAACAGGCTTTTGGGCCCTTAATATGGGGTGTGGCCCACAGAGGACGGGGAAGCCCAAATGCTCTTATTGTGTCTCGGTACAAACCCACCCCGGATTGGAGGTCCCAAAACATTTTCCCACTGAGGTGCAATCCCGCCCCTGGCAGCACTGCGCACACAGAGGAGTTCTGTCTTTCGAAGCGCTTGCTCCTGGACCCTCACGGAGGGCCTGCGGTACAGGCCAGAGGCGACTACCGTGCCCATTTGACAGATGAGAAAACAGAGGCCCAGAGAGGGTCAGTGACTTGTCCGAGATCATGAGTGTGTGCTGGGCTGTCACTACGCGCCAGGGCCCCAGACGTTCCTGCTCCATTTCTTCCCTCTCTCCAGCCTGAGCGGCCAGGAGGACACTCCACAGCGGCCTCCAGGAAGCCAGCCAGCAAGCAGTGACAGAGTGAGCGGAAACTGGCTGTGACCTGCCAATCGCATCCGCGCTGAGAACTTCCCCCGATTCTAATTCTACACCCCTCTGGCCTGACGGGGGGCTCTGTGGTTAGGGGTGCAGCATCTGCTGCTGTGGTCGGAGGCCAGAGCGGAAGGACGGGTACTCACTCGATTTTTCTTCTTTGATGGTGTACTCAAGCACCTCGGACGAACTCCCGTTCAGGGAAGGGAAGTGGACACAGAGCACCAGGTGCTTCGAGCAGCTGTCCCTGCGCACCAGGAATGTCTGCAACAGAGAAGGGGGCTGCGTGAATCCAACGTGTTAGGGGAGGTCCGAAGGACAATAGGGAGATGGGAGTCATCTGGAATGTTCCAGAAACAAGGAGGCAGGGTGGACAGTCAAGCATCTCTCAGGAGAATGGGGGATTCTGGCCAATGAGCCATGTGTCCCCCAGCCCATGTTCCCTGGTTCCCGAGTCTCAATTTCTCATTTGCCCACAGAGGGGGGTTCAACTAAATCATTGTTTCCCAAAGAATTCTGTGCTGGAGACAGAGTTAGGCAAGAGGTGTTTAACATGCTGAGTCCCATGTCCCACCTCAGAGATGCTGGTTCGGTTGGGGGTGTGTGTGTCCAGAATCAGCTGATTCTGACCGGGGTGGTGGTCCAGGGTCTACACTTAGGAAAGTTATAACGTTTGGGAGTCAGGTTGAACGTCAGCTCGTCCCCACAAGGCACACGGGATGTACACTCTGGGGAGGCCGGTGGACGCGGTCACAGATATGGGTCAATTCACACTATTGTCCCCACAGAAATAAAAATAGCTAATAATTGCCATAGAGCTTTCTCTGCGACAGGAACTGTTCTGAATACTTTGCATACGTTCACTTGCTCCTTCCCATCAATAACCCTCTGACATGAGCTGTGTTGTTGTCCCCATTTTACAGGTGAAGAAGCAGAGGCACTCGCGGATCCTGACCCTCTCCTCGGCTGCTGTGATGGCTGAGTACATGCCCGTCTGGGCCAGGCTCACCGGGTGGGCCCTGTCCTTTCTCCTCCTGGGGGTTTGCTGGGGTCGCATGAGACGCGGCCTCTCAGCCTGGAGGATGCGTCTCTCTCTAGTAACTGAACGTCCCCAGAATCTAAACCCGAGCTGGTGTTTACAGCCCCCCACTTCTGCTTCTCCGGTGCTTCTGCTCCATGAAGGGGCTGCACTTCCCACGGCCATCCTGGGGAGGGGTCCCTGCTTCATTCACAAACTCTGCGGTTTCAAATGTCCTTTTTAGCCTCTGCCGGCCCCACCCAAGCTCAGCCCGCCTTCCAGGAGATAATCGACACCTTCTAGAATGTCCCCAGCCTCCAGGAGCACAGCCTCCCCCGAGAAGGGGGGCTGGGTATCCTTAGCCAAGGAAAGGTCATTCCTTCCATTCCTGAGAAAGGACTTGGTCACTGAGGCCCCCGCCCCTCCCCCAGCATCCCACCCGGGTCTAAGCTTCTCTCTGTCAGGCCCCACGCACCCGGCTGGGCTAGAGCTGGGAAGACCAGGAGTCCCGCCAGAGTTGCAGAGGGAAGGTGGGGTGGAGGGCCCTGGGGAGGGGGGCTGGGACAACTCCGAGACGTGGCCCACACATGAGGGCTCTGGAGGACCACTGAGATGGCCCTTCCCCCCTTTTCCCACTGAGGCCCACGGTCCTACCAGCCCCCGGTGATGTTCCAAATTCTCTGCCATTGTTATTATGATCATATTTCTTTGTTATTAGTACAATGTTGCTATAACTGTTAATGAAGCATTATAATAATATCGTTATTATTGATAGTAAGTATCGCCTCCCTCCTCAGCCCCAAGCCCTAACGCCAGTTCCTTAGATTCCATGGTCTTAGTTAATTCTCTTACTAACGCCATGGGGGTGGGTGCTATTATTACCCCCATCTTATAGGGAAGGAAACGGAGAGCATTCAGTCATGCCCAAGGCCACAAGGTCAGTAAGTGGATCTGGGCTCAGGCCTTAGCTCTGGATCCGAGCACTGAGCACCGCCCTACGCTCCGCCCAGCCCAGAGGGTGCCCTTGCCTGAAGGTTGTGCTTCCTGCCGGTGCCGTCCCCTTGGGAGCAGTGATACAAAGAACCCCTTAGTCACTGAACGGGGGTTGCCAATGAGTTTACCAGCCCCTCTCCTGGAGCATGCAGAGGCGTGAGAACTCGAGCGGACAGGAGGATGGGAGGGAGGCTTCCGGGGGCAGAAATGAGAAGCAGGCAGGACGCTGCCTGCAAAGGGGCCCACCCTGGAGGGAGCCCTCCCCAGGGGACCCAGCAGGAAGGCGCTCGCTTCCAGAGGCCGCTGTCCTCTGCTCCAGATGACGCTGGGCTCCCAGCATGCCTGGCCTTGCTCTGAGCTGACCCCAGGAGCACGCGGTCTTTCAGAGAAAGGAGGTCACTCTGCCCCTTCCTCAGAGGACCAAGTGGGGACCAGCAGTGAGCAAGGGAAGGGGAGAGAGAGTGTGTGTGTGAGAACGAGCATGGGGGTGATTTACGAAAATGCACCTGGCCTTTGTCCCCTTTCCTGGCAAAGCTTCAGAAATCCCTGGAATTTCCTGAGTGACGGGATAGGAGTGTCTTCTGTTATTCACAAATAGCCCCTCGCTACCACACCTGAGTTTAAGCTAACAGGTGACTCCTGGTGGGCCCTGAGTTTCAAAGGGGGTTGGAACTGCAGCCCCTGCGCCCCCCAACCCCCCTCCATAGACCTCTGTACCCTGAAGCTCAGAGGAGCCCCTCGTTGGTGACACATTGGTGTGCTAGGAGGGTGATGGGCCCAGATCCACCAGGAGAGTGCCTGGGGCTTGCATGCATGAGGGCTTGTCAGAGACCAGCCGGGGGAGCAGCCAGCTATGAGTTCTGTGGGCCTGGGAAATTCCGCGGCTTCCCTGAGCCTCAGTGTTCTGGTCTGCAAATGGGGTTACTAACACCGAAGACCACCCACAGAAGCACGAAAGGAAGTCAAAGCCCTCAGGGTTGGGAGAAGTAACTGAGATACTGCACAGAAGTAACTGAGACCCGCGGGACAAGTGGGTCTCCCCAGATGACCCCACCCCCCACCCCGCTGCTGGCCTTTGTTCTTCAGTCTCCCAGTCCCAGGCTCCATGTAGAACCACACGTGTTTATTGTGGAAAGAAGAAGGAGGGGTTTCCTTGAGAGAGTGGTCCAATTGATGGTTTGGAGCCACAAGTTAAAAGAGGGCTAAGGCCTGTGCTCCGGCCCAGGCACCTGACACCGGGCATCACCCAGTTCTCACCACAGCCCTATGGAGTTGGTACTATTACTGTTCCCTGTGATGGATGAAGATGTGGGGCACAGACAGATCAAAGAAACCCAAGGCCATGTGGACAGGAAGTGCAGACACAGGATGCAGACCCAGGTGTCACTGTGAGCATCTCGCTTATCTCTTGCCATCACCTGCATTATCTACTCCCTTGGGGGCCGGTGTGAGGGGGTGGTGTGAGGGGTGGAAAGCTCCTCTGGCTGGTCTCTGACAAGCCCTCAGTTCTGAACCCAAAGTCCCACCTCTGTCAGCATGGCTACAGCCTCACCTAGCGCCTCCTCTGCCGTGGCCAAGTCCCGGGGTTCTCATCTGAAGAGCCAAGATAGGCACTGGGGAAAGGGGTTGGGAGTATAAGAGACTACTCGTTAGTGGGGACAGGTGGGGAGGGGGCACTCACAGGTGCCTGCTGTGGGCGGAACTCCACCCAGTGGTCTGCCCTGGCCACTGTCCTTTGGAATAAGATGGCCTGTTCCTCATTCCCCTTCAGGGAGGTTTAGCTGCTCAGCTAGTCACGGGGTCACTTCTAAGAAGTAACCGCAGTGTGAAAACAGTGTCCCTGTGCAGCAAAGTGGGGAAACAAGGCAGAGTAATGACTCCTGCAAAGCATTCTAAGTTATGGCGAATCTCCTGGGCTTACACCCGGGGGAGTGCAGCCAAGGTCATTGCTAGGAGGGAGACCACCTGTGTGAGCTGTCTGAATTCCCCTGGTCCCCACCCTCACCGGGTGCCCACTGGTTATCCTCGAAGGAGATGCTTCCCACAGAGGGGGCAGAAGTGCTGGGTGGGCCACCCAGAGCTCTTCCTCCAACACCCTTGGGGGTTCCATGTGCAAATTCTCCGAGCCCCCCTTGCTTCTCTTTCTCTACCCCCTGCAGGTAGCTTTTGGGAGGTGCAGTGGGACTCGAATCCCAGCCCTGCTACTCTTACTAGCTATGGGTCCGTGGGTGAGTTCCTTTTGCTTCTCTGGGCCTCAGTTTCCTCATCTACCCATGAAAGTAATCATATCCATCTTTCAGGGTTGCTGTGAGGATTGCTGATCATGTATGTGAAATGCCTGGCACAGAGTATGCATTTAAATGATAATATTCATTCGTATAAACTGCTAGCATTCACTGAGCACTAAACTACATGCTAATATTTTTATAGGCATTTTTATATGCATCATCTCATTTGATAAATAATCCTATCTAATAAAACCGGTTTGGCTCAGTGGATAGAGCGTCGGCCTGCGGACTCAAGGGTCCCAGGTTCGATTCCGGTCAAGGGCATGTACCTTGGTTGCGGGCACATCCTCAGTAGGGGGCGTGCAGGAGGCAGCTGATCGATGTTTCTCTCTCATCGATGTTTCTAACTCTCTATCCCTCTCCCTTCCTCTCTGTATAAAAATCAATAAAATATATATTTTTTAAAAAAAGAGTAATATGCAAATTAACCATGACTCTGCTACACCCACAAGCCACGCCCACTAGCCAATCAGGAGCGAGTATGCAGATTAACTCAACCAAGATGGCTGTGGCCACAGAGCGAGCAGGAGGCTTGGGTTTCCCCGGCAATGGAGGAAGCCAAGCTTTCTGCACACCCTGGCCGGCCCAGGCCTCCGCTTAAGGCTACCAAGTTTCAATTATAAAAGATAAATAAATCCCAAAAAAATGGTTGTGCCCACAGAGCGAGCAGGAGGCTTGGCTCCACTCAAGGCAACAAAGTTTCAATTATAGAAGATAAATAAATCCAAGATACCAGGGCCGCCGCGTGGGTCGCCGGGGGACATGGCCAGCCTGCAAACCACCACAGGACCCTCGCCCAGGCTGCCTCACGCCCCAAGGGAACCCCCACCCTGATCCGGGACACCCTTCAGGGCAAACCAGCTGTCCCCCACCCATGCACCAGGCCTCTATCCCAGCCGTGGGCAAACTACGGCCCGCGGGCCGGATCCAGCTGTTCTATCCGGTTCTCTTGCTCTCCCCTCCACTCCTTTACTTTGAATTTGTATTAGTTCACACAAACACTCCATCCATGCTTTTGTTCCGGTCCTCCGGTCCAGTTTAAGAACCCATTGTGGCCCTCGAGTCAAAAAGTTTGCCCACCCCTGCTCTATCCTATCTAATAAAAGAGTAATATGCAAATTGACCATCACTCCAACACAAAAGATGGCTGCCCCCATGTGGACACAAGATGGCCGCCACAAGATGGGAGGGACCAGGCCTACAAGGGAGGGCAGTTGGGGGCGATCAAGCCTGCAGGGGAGGGCAGTTAGGGGTGACCAGGCTGGCAGAGGAGGGCAGTTGGGGGCGACCAGGCCAGCAGGGGAGGGCAGTTAGGGGTGACCAGGCTGGCAAGGGAGGGCAGTTGAAGGTGACCGGGCCAGCAGGGGAGGGCAGTTGGGGGCGACCAGGCCTTCAGGGGAGGACAGTTAGGGGCGACCAGGCCAGCAGGAGAGGGCAATTAGGGGCAATTGGGTCGGCAGGGAAGAAGTTAGGCATCAATCAGGCTGGCAGGGGAGGGCAGTTAGGGGCAATCGGGCCAGCAGGGGAGAAGTTAGGTGTCGATCAGGCTGGCAGGGGAGTGGTTAGGGGGTCAATCAGGCTGGCAGGCAGAAGCAGTTAGGGGCAATCAGGCAGGCAGGCAGGTGAGCGGTTGGGAGCCAGCAATCCTGGATTGTGAGAGGGATCCCAGATTGGAGAGGGTGCAGAGGGTTGTGAGACACCCCCGCCCCCCGTGCATGAATTTCGTGCACCGGGCCTCTAGTTCTCCAATAAAAGGAATGAAGGCTCCTTGGGGAAATGGTTGGTTCTAGAACTGGGGCAAAAAAATATGAGAGCCCTGGCTGGTTTGGCTCAGTGGATAGAACACTGGCCTAAGGACTAAAGGGTCCCAGGTTCAATTCTGGTCAAGGGCACATACCTGGGTTGCAGATTCAGTCCTCGGCCCTGGTTCAGGCATGTGCGGGAGGCAACCAATCAATGTGTCTCTCTCACATTGATGTTTCTCTCTATCTCTCCCCCTCCCTTCCATTCTCTCTTAAAAAAAAAAGAAAATCAATGGAAAAATATCCTTGGGTGAGGATTAATAAGAACACACAAGAACACACAAGATAAGCCTGGAGCATCTTGTAGTGACAGAAAGTAAGGGAGAGCTCCAAAAAACCAATGAGCAAACCAAACCAAACACAATGGGGGCATGTCAAAGAGACACAGGAGCCAGCGGAGAGACTCCCAGTGGCCAACGCTGGAGTACTTTGAGCAAGAAAATAATGAAAGTAGTATTGGATTGTCACCGCAAGCATAAAATAAATATCCAGAGTCCATACTGGTATAAGTCAATGACTGAATAAATAAGTAAACGGGGAAGAAGAGACACACGTCTTAGGCAGAAGAATTGCAAATAATTTATGTAGCTACTCAAAGAGGTGGAGTGTGACTTTTTCCTAAGTGTGGGCTGTGCAAGTGACTTCCTTCGGAAGAGGACAGTATGGAAGGGGAGAGGAGCAACCTTGCAGCGGAGGAAGTGACACATACTGGTCTTAGCCAGGTGACCAAGGTCAACATCAACAGTGACGAATCATGTTGCTAGTACTGAGATGATGAGAATAACCCCAGTCTAACCGTCGGACGACTCCCCGCTGAGGGGCATTCTACAAAATGTCCGACCAGTGCTCCTCAAAACTGTCAAGGTCGTCAAAAACAAAGTCTGAGGAACTGTCACAGCCATGTGACATGCTGACAAGGAGACAGGATGAGTACATGGTGCCCTGGGAGGGATCCTGGCCCAGAGCAAGGACATTAGGCTAAAGCTGAGGGGATCTGAATACACGGTGGGCTTTCGTTGATACGGGTGTATCAGTCTTGGTTCACTCATTGTGACAAATGTGCCCTACTAATGTTAGACGTCAGCAAGAGAAACCGGGTGAGGGAACTATAAGGGAACCCTCTGTACTCTCTTTGCCACTTTTCCATACATCTAAAACTTCTAAAAATAAAACGAACACACAAAAACACCACTTGGGTGCAGAATGAATAAAGGTGGGTTTTTGATTGCCTTGTTTCTCGATACACACACACAAAAAAATAAAAATTGGGCCAATATGTTCCCACCTTATCAGAGAGAAGCAGGCTGCAGGAAGGGGAGACGGGAAGTGGTGAAAGGGGTGGACATGGTCAAGGTCACAGAGATATTTGGGGAAAAGGGGCCTGGATCTCCAATCTCTTTACCACGGGCCCCAGACTGGATGAAGCACTGTCTCTCATTGGTGCCAGGAGGAGTGGGTCCAGGTGACCCTGGATGACCCTATGAGCTCTCACAGCCTGAGGACCACCCACACAGTATCTGCATCTTTAAAACACTGAAGGCATGACACTGGGGGGCGGGATTTTGGACAGTTCGGTGGGGGTGACGTTATACAGCAAAGGGTTTCCCAGCATCCCTGAAGACCATGCCATGCAGGCTCTGCTCCTCTAGCTGTGTGAGCTCAGGCAACTGAGGTCAGGTCTCTGTGCCTTCATTTCCTTACCTGGAAATGGAGACACTGATAACAGAGACAAATCGCTGTGAGGATGAATAAGATCAGGCAGGCAAAGAGCAACGTTGGGTAAGGCTGGCCAATCTTTTATGCAGAGCATGAGCTTAGGGCTTTGCTTCTGCTTGAAAATACAGCAGCTCCTGGGGCAGAGTGGGGAGGAAGGTCAGAGCAGATAACAGAAGGGGCATCGGCTCCAACCCTGGGACTTGGCTGAAGGCCCCATACGCAGCAGGAATTCCTATTTTTAGGTACCACTGCCAACCCGATGGATTTTACCTCGTCCAAGGTGAGAATGAGTCCACTGACTAACTCAGCCCATGAATTAATGAGCATGGTCTCTGCCCCGGACACAGCGCAGCACCACAGGCTACACGGAAGGTAGGAACAGCAAAAGTACGATTCCGCCTGCGTCACATAAGACATGTGTGCGCTGTACATGTACAGCACAGGAGCACCCAGATGGCCTGGGTTCAAACGCCAGCGTGGGCCTCACTCCCTGTGTCGCCCGGGGGAAGTCACTCAACTGTGTATCTCAGTTACCTCACCTGTGAAATGGGCAGAATAGTCCTTCCTGCCCCAGAGGGCCGCTGCGAGGACAAACTGTGCGGATTCACGGGAAGAACTTAGACGAGTGCATGGGACAGGAAGTAGTACTTAGTGCACACGAGCCGTCATCGACGTGGGACTCTCCATGGAAAAGGGCTGGAGAGCTACACCTGTGCTTCTAGCAAAAACGACTTCTGGGAGCGGACTGGTGGTTGCTGGGGCCTGGGGAGGGAGGAATGGGGAGTGACCGACTGCTAAGGGCTAAGGGGTTCATCTTGGGGTGATGCAATGTTTGGAACTAGGTAGAGGTGGTGGCTACACAACGTTGTGAGTGTGTTAAATTGTGCATTTGAAAATGGCTACTTTTATGTTAACTGAATTTCACCTCGTGAAAAAAAAACCAAAAACAAAAAGACTTGTAGGAACTCGGTTAGCTGAAAAAAAATAAAACTGGTGGCAAAGAACTTTGTAAGATACTCCTTTTTATTTTATCAATTTTGTCCAGTTTGATTTTTTTTACAGTGAACACGCATATCCCTTTTATAATTAAACAAATTAACTGTACATTCTTTTTAAAAGGGAAGGGGCATGTAAGAGAAACTGCGTGGGGTGGGTAAAGGGGTGGCACTGGGTGAGCGCTGACTCATCCTTCCTGCCCACCTGCCCATCTCCCGGTGTGGGGTTTACCCTACTGAAAGGAAAGTGCTATTCATGGCTCCATCTCAAAGGGGGAAAGTGAGACTCAGCAAATGTAAGCACTTGCCCAACTCACCGAGCCGGATTCCAAAGAAATCTTGTGGCCCCATCACACAGCCCCTACTTTCATGTGTAAATACGGTATGTAAGATGATTTCTCAGGTCTGTCTGCTTCTCTCTAGTCCCCAGACACCTGGCTTAGTTCTCGAAGTGTCAGTGCTGCCTCCGGCGCCCCAATACCCAGAGGGCCCACACCAGCCACACCCGCCCTGCTCTTCAGGGGGGACACTTGCTCTCCAAACAGAAACCAGCCCTCCCACCAGTCCCCACTCACTCCTGAGTTCTGGAAAAACCACCCTGGTTGTGAAGCTAATAAACATAAGCAAGGAAAGCTAATGCGTAGCTCCCTGTAGCTGTACCTGCCCCACTGACCACGCGATGGGGAGACCCCCGACTCACCCCAGCCGCCTCCCGGTGCAGGATCCTGGCCGCCTCCACCCGGCCCAGGCCCAGCTGCAGCCACACCGGGCACGTTTTGACGAGTTTCTCCAGGACGCTGATGCCCCGGGGAGCAAGGCAGTTCTTCGGGGTGACTGGCGGACAAGGCCCCATGCCGTCTTCCTCCTCCTCTTCCTCTCTTTTATCAACCTCTGGACTAGGACTGAAAACAGAATCAAATGGTCAGCCGATTCTGCAGCCCCACGGAGAGGGGTTTAGAACCAATGGGGGTTCAATGCAACCTGCTGACTTATTTAGCATCTAGGAAGCCAGTGGCCCTCGAGGGAGTTAGAAATGAATGAACTCTTCACCTTTGGGTGCTTATAACAAAGCTAGAGGCCCGATGCACAAAATTCTTGCAAGGGTAATAGGCCTTCACAGCCCCTCGAACCTCGGCAGCCGCTCATGGCCCCGCCCCCGGCCCACTGGTCGTTCCGGAAGGTTGTTCTGGGAGGTTGTTCCAGAAGGTTGTTCTGCCATTTGGTTGATTTGCATATTAGGCTTTTATTATATAGGATGGGTTAATCATACATAGAAACAACCAGCTGTCGGACAACACTGGAGTGAACATCACAGAAACACAATGTGAGGGAAGTAGCTAATCCCAACCCAGGGTGGGTTCAGAGGCCTGGGGGAGGGATGAGCAGAACTCTGAACAGGATTTTAAAAACCTTTTTAACGAACATGGAGCTTACACACAGTGAAATGCACAAGTCTCTAGCATACAGTTAGACACATTCTGGCTACAGCCCAGATCAAGACAGAAAATTGTGCTGTCCGATACCGCAGCTACATGTGGGAACTGAGCTCTGAAAAATGGGTGGTCAAGCTCGGCCCACGGGGCTCGGTGGTTGCACGTCAACCTATGAACCAGGAGGTTGTGGCTCGATTCCCGGTCAGGGCACATGCCCAGGCTGCAAGCTTAATCCCCAGGGTGGGGCGTGCAGGAGGTAGCTGATCAATGATTCTTTCTCATCATTGATGTTTCTATCTCTTGCTCCCTCTCCCTTCCTCTCTGAAATCAATTCAAAAATATATTTTTAAAGAAGGGTGGTTTGGGGGCTGGGAGTTTAGGGCACTGGGTGAAAAGGTGGAGGGATTGAGGCGTACAGATTGGTAGTTTCAAAATAGTCACAGGGACGTGAAGTACAGCACAGGGAATATAGTCAATGATACTGTAATAACTATGTATGGTGCCAGGTGGGTACTGGAAATATTGGGGGGAACACTTTGTAAAGTACGTGATTGTCTCACCACGATGCTGTACACCTGAAACGAATACAAACTAATATGGAATGTACACAGTTATTAAAAAAAAAAAAAAGTGGGTGGTCTGAGCTGAGACCTGCACACAGGGTTTTGAACACTATTGATATGAAAAAAAAACACACTGTAATTAGCACATTAATAATAACTTACGTTGATTATATTCTGAAATGATAATCATTTAGATATACTGGGTTAAATAAAACATTAGTAAAATGAATTCCACTGATTTCTTTTTGCCTTTTAAATATGGCTACTAGAGAATCTAAAACTACATATGAGGCTCGTGTTCCACCTGTTGGACGCTCTGATACAGACATTTCCAGAAGTGTCTCTCGTGCCGCCTCCCAGTCAGCGTCCCTGCCGCCACCAGGAGGACGTGACAGGCCAGGGTGGGGGAAGGAGGAGAGTCTCAGGCTTAAGAAACAGCAAAACCAAAGCAGAGGTCCAGTTTAAGAGATCTTGGACCCTGCCCAGAGCAACCCCCACCCCCACACTCTGATTCTAGAAAAGGAGGGAGGCATCTGAGGGCCTCAAACCCGGAGTCAGGTGGGCTGCGTGGTCTGTTTGCATCCTACCTGAGGGAGGGACTAAGTCTGCAGGGGTGAAGCCTTAATCAGACCAAAGGGGGTTGTTAGGTATGAAGCCAGGAAGGTGTGGCTCTTGGCCCTGTGAGTTCCTGTGATGCTGCCCAGGGTCCCCCGTGATCAGGGTTGGCATTTGCTGTTGGGAGAGGCCCGGGGGGAGGGATGAGCCAGGATGGAGCCACTTCCATCCTGGGGCGTGGGGAGGGGTCAGAGGGCAGCAGGACCCAGAAGTCCTGATAAGGGAACAGCATTTCCTAAAGAGGAGGGTGGAGTCCTGGTGGTGGTTGGGGGGGGAGGGGAGGGGGCCCTGGGAAGTGCGGGATTAAACGGTCCAGCAGAGCTGTGCTGTGTTAAGCAGGTGGGTTTTGCAGAGACCTGAGCAGGCAGATGTGAGGTATGAGGGTCACTGTGCTAAAACTCCTCCTCTGCCGCCCGCACCCCCAAAGCCTCCGAGAGGCCCTCCCTCTCATGGATGCTGTGTGTGCACGTGGGTATTTAGGGATTTCCCTCTGGGTCCACACAGAAGATGGTGCCAGGTTACCAGGACAACAGGAGTGTCCCAGGCAGTAGCGGGCACCATGGGGCTGGGGGCGTGGGGGCAGCAGGGCAGTCCCGGGGTGTCCACAGGCTGTGAAATTGGGGCCTGGTGGGTCTCATTTGGAGCTCAAGACTGGGGCGGCCCAGCTGATGTTGATGTAACCTCTCCCCAAGCCCTGAAGTGTGGCTGCAGCATCTCCTCTGGGAGAGAAGTTAAATCACAGGAGCCAGCATTACCCAGAAAACAAGCACTTCGGGGGCCATTAGTTTCCTCTAACCCCGCCCCCTTGAAAACCAAAAATATCTTCTGGCATCAAAAGGCTTGATGATCATCTTCAAATCTCCTCCCTGGGCCCAGGGCCTCCAGGCGGGGGGAGGGGGGAGAGGAGGGGAAGCGGGGGGAGGGGCGCAATTAGCACTCTAATGGCAGCTGGGGCTAGAGCTACAGGCTTCTTTCTGCTCTGCCACAAACTAGGCAAGTCCGGTCCCTCTCAGGGTCTCAATCTCCTCATCTGTGCAATGGGCAGGGGGTGGCTGGGAAGATTCCTCCATTGGCTGAGTGGCCCTGGGTGACCCCTGGGAGAAATGAGGGGGTTTGCCTCGCATTCATTCATACTACAAATATTTTCTGAGGGCCTGCAAGTGCCAGATGTTGGTCTAGGCCAGGGGTGGGCAAACTTTTTGACTCAAGGGCCACAATGGGTTCTTAAACTGGACCGGAGGGCCAAAACAAAAGCATGGGTGGAGTGTTTGTGTGAACTAATATAAATTCAAAGTAAAGGAGCGGAGGGGAGAGCAAGAGAACCGGATAGAACAGCCGGATCCGGCCCGCGGGCCGTAGTTTGCCCAAGGCTGGTCTAGGCAATGGGTTAGAGCAGAGAACAAAAGGATTAAAAAACACACACACATACCAAAACCTAGTTATAGAGCCAGGAAGAGGTGGCTCTTTGCCCTGTGAGTTCCTGTGATGTTGCCCAGGGGCACCAGTGATGAGGGTTGGCATTTGCTGTCGGGAGAGGCCCCGGGGAGGGATGAGCCAGGATGGAGTCACTTCCTGCGGGGGTGGGGGTGGTGGCAATGGACAAGGACAATGAGTGACCTAGAGTATGTCAGATGATGAACAGTGCTATCGAGGGGAAGAGAGTCCAGACACAGGGCTTATGTTATCTGGTCTAGAAAAAACTGCAAGGAAGCCAGGGAGATGGCAGGAGCTAGGGAGGGGGTGAGGTCAGCATGGGGAAGGACAGGGGTCCTTGTAAGGATTCTGGGAGAGTTGGCTCTAAACCCATGTACATGGAGCCCTAACTGGTTTGGCTTATGGAGAGAGTGTTGGGCCTCGGACTGAAGGATCCCTGGTTTGATTCCACTCAAGGGCAGGCTTGATCCCCGGCCCTGGTCGGAGTGTGTGCAGGAGGCAACCAATCGATGTGTCTCTCTCACATGGATGTTTCTCTCTCTCTGTCTCTCCTCCTCCCTTCCACTCTCTCTAAAAAACAATGGAAAATATTCTTAGGTGAGGATTAACCATAAATAAATAAATACATACATACATACATACATACATACATACATACATAAACAAACCCAGGTACGTGGACGCCTTCCCTGGGCTGCCCTCTAACGACTGGCCCACGCCAACCCCCAGGCTTCTTGGGCAAGAAATGGGCCCATTACGTCCTAGTGGGGACCGGAGAGTCTTCAAGGAGCCACACAGGTGAACCTGCACCCCGGCCCGCAGCTCCCTGGCAGGGGGGCAGGCACTGCTTTCAAGGTGACCAAGAAGAAACTCTGCCCCAGGCTCTAGCATCCCCGGGACTGTGCCACCCCTCTCTGCAATCACACCCTCCACTGCTCTGAAGCCTTCAATGGCGCACACTGCCTAAGGAATCAGTCCAATCTCTAATACTGAAGATATTCCTTTTCGGAACAGCACCTCCCTGCAGACTCCCCTACAAAGGGCTGTTCTTCGTCACCCAGCAAAAGCTGCACTTCACCGCCTGGGGCTCCTGCAGGTTCTCTATTACCTCCTCCAACATTCTCTCCGATGGGTGGGCAAAGGTTTATTGGATTGGACCCAGAAAGCAAGAACCATATAAGAAAAGACGGATAAATTAGATGCATCGCAATTTAAACTTGTGCCCATCAACACACCTCCTTCAGAAAAAGAATACTCAAACCACAGGCGGGGAGAAAATATTTGCAAAGCATACATGCAACAGAGAACAAGCAAATTAATTTATAAAATGGGCAAAAGATTGGGAGAGCCCTCAAAGAAGAAGACATACAAATGGCCAAAAGAAGCAGGTGAGAGAGAGCGCTCACCTCATTAGTCATCAGGGAAATGCAAATTGAAACCACAATGAGATACCGCGTCCCAACCACCAGCATGGCTAACATTGCAAAGCCTGCCACCATCACATGGTGGAGGATGGATGTAATCAGAACTCTTGTACATTGCTGGGGAGAATGCACATTGGCACAACCACTTTGGGAAAAGGCAGTTTTTTACAAACCTTAACATACACTTGCCCCCTGGCCCAGACATTCCACGCCTACATGTAAACCCAGGAAAAAAGGAAAGCGGATGTCCACTAAAAGACCCGAGGATGCCCTTGCCAGTTTGGCTCAGTGGATAGAGTGTCAGCAGATAGACCACAGGGTCCTGGTTCGATTCTGGTCAAGGGCATGTACCTTGGATGCAGGCTCCTCCCCGGCCCGGGCCTTGGTCAGGGCTCGTGCAGGAGGCAACCAATCGATGTGTTTCTCTCACATCGATGTTTCTCTCTGTCTTTCCCTCTCTCTTCCACTCTCCCTAAAAATCAATGGGAAAATATCCTCGGGTGACGATTAACAAAAAACAAACGAAAGACCTGAAGCCAAGTGCTCTCAGCGGCTTTATTCATAATAGCCTCAGACTGGTCCAGGGGTAACCTCGATGGGAGAATGGCCAAACAGATGCTGGGACGTGGCAGAGTGGGATCAGCAATAAATACGGAACTACAGATACACACCCCCTCATGGATGACCCTCAAAAGCTTTATGCCGAGTGAAAGGAGCCAGATGCAAGAAAATTCATGCTGTATAAATCCATTTATATGAAGTTCAAGTGGTACACTCAGTATGTGTATTTACATTTTATCATGTGTAAATTTTACACCAAAACAATAAAAGGGAACCATAGCTAAATACTGGACTCTAGTTAATGATATGCATTCTAACATATTCAGGGCGTGCCCAAAACTTTCTTTGAAATGCAAAAAAAGAACACCAAGAAAAAGGTAGATGGCTAGAGATATGTAATAAAGCAAATATACAAAAACGTTCAAGGTAAGTGAGTGTTTACTGCAAAATTCTTTCAACTCTTCTGTACGTTTAAATTTTTTTTATAGTAGCCGAAACCGGTTTGGCTCAGTGGATAGAGCGTCAGCCTGCGGACTGAAAGGTCCCGGGTTCGATTCCGGTCAAGGGCATGTACCTTGGTTGCGGGCACATCCCCAGTGGGAGGTGTGCAGGAGGCAGCTGATCGATGTTTCTCTCTCATCGATGTTTCTGGCTCTCTGTCCCGCTCCCTTCCTCTCTGTGAAATATCAATAAAATATATTAAAAAAAAAAACAACACAAAAATTCCTATGCCTACATAGGATTTCATGAAAACAAAAATTAATTCTTTAAATTTTTTTTATAGTAAACTATTGGGGATCAAGTTTGCCCCATCCTTGAAGGCCTGTTCAGAAGAGGCCTGCCTGCTGTTGATAGAGGCCTTAGGTTTGAATCCAGGCTGTGTGATCTCTGTCCAGTTACTTTACCTCTCTGGGTTTCAGCTTAAGCATTTAAAAAAAGACTAATAATAACAGTCCTACTGGAAGTTGTTGTGCAGATCTGATAAGATGTCTCTCAAGTACTTTGCTCAGCACACACAATCATAGTCAATGTCAAGTATTGTTTTTCTAGTTCAAATTCTCCTTTTTCTCCTCTTGCTACGATTCTCCCACTTGGTAGCCTTGATTTTAGGACCTAGCGCATTGGATAGAGTGACTGAGGTATGCATCGGTGTGCTTCACTCAGCTTATACCCACGATAACATCTGGCCCCAGAGATAACCCACAAGTTCAAGCGCCTGGGAGCCACATGGCTTGACATGCAAAAAGACGTCAGTTTGTTTTGGCACAGAAACACCCTGGGAGGGTCCCTTTGACACAGCGAGCCCAGCGGGTGCTGGCTGTCCCAGAAACCTTGCAATGACGTGTGCCATAGAGGCCATCGTGGCGGCTCTGACTAAACCACTGGAGAGGCCAAAGGCTCTTAAGATACTGCTTTCCAGGAATTGTCCACTTCGCTCAGCGTTCTCCTGTCCCGGGGGCCGGGGCAGCCGTAACAAAGGCCTGTGCAGGGCCCCTAGGAGGTGACTTGGCAGCTGCGGGACCTGAGGGGGGAGAGGATCTCTAAGTGTCAAAGGCTGCAGCAAGTGGAGAAGTTAGAGAAGGAACAGCTGAGGTGGGGAAGGTTTGGTACTCGCTTGGGTCACAGGAGCAGAGAAGCCCTGAGGAGACAGAGTGACAGGGGCACCTGCTCTGACCCGGCCAAAGACGGGTAACGGGGCCGGCAGCTGCACCTGCTGACTTGGGAGACTTGAGTCTCTGGGTGCGCACCTGTGACTGCATGGTACCCATGGCCATGATGGTGGCCGTCAGGCTCTGGCAGGATGGCACAGCTGGGAATCCCCGGAGCTGGCACCGGGTCTGGCTCTATTTCAGTGCCATGATTACTGTTCTACAACAGCCTGGCCACGTCAGTGCTAACTGCCAGGGACCATCGCGGAGCCCACACGGCCCTGGATATGTCATCTGCCGGCAGAACCAGTGACCCCGACACCCACACCACCTTCCTTCTCAGCAGCCAAACCCTGCTCAGGGCCCTGCAGAGGCAGCCCCGGGGCCTCAGCTGATGAATGGCACTGTTGGTGCAAAAACAATAAGCCTCAGAAACTTTAGGGCAGGCGTCCTCAAACTACGGCCCGCGGGCCACATGTGGCCCGCCGAGGACATTTATCCGGCCCACCGGGTGCTGCTGCCTGTCATGCCTAGCAGCCGACTCGTCCCGGGCCCGCAGTGCGCATAGGAATTTGTTCATAGTTTTTTTTTTTTTTAAACTATAGTCCGGCCCTCCAACGGTCTGAGGGACAGTGAACTAGCCCCCTGTTTAAAAAGTTTGAGGACCCCTGCTTTAGGGCAATTCCACCAGAAAGAAATCGTTCTAGGGCTAGTTTTCCTTCTGCTCCTGGGAACAGAGCATTTAGCTCGAACCTGCAGTGGGGGCAGCCTCTGACACCCAGGCTGCACCGCCCAGCTGCCGAGTGGTCAGACACGCAGGGACCCCTGGCCCGGGGCTGCAGGGACCAGGCTGGACTCAGCATCCGGTTCCTGGGGGAGATTTTCTCACTAGCCCCCGGAAGGAAGGAGTAAACTGGCATGGCGTGTCCCCGGCTTCCTGGCCTGGTACCTGTGTCCCCGTCACAGGCTTATGCCATGTGAGTGAGAAAAAGAGAAAGCTCTGCCCCGGGTGGTGAGGCATCCAAGGGGGCTGCTGAGCACAGAGGCGGAGCCACGAGTGGGCAGCCCCGGGTGGGGCCCCCTGGATGCTGCGTGTCTGAAAGGAAGGCAGGAGGTTTCCCAGCTATGAGGATGCGGCTCGGGGCCACCTCTGCCCCAGGGAAGCCGCTCAGGAAGTTCCAACGATGCCTCGCCGGGGAGAGAACTGAGGCCCCTTGTGCAGACTTGGCAGTCCCCCAGGGAGTGTGGGATGGAAGGGGAGAACTGGGAAAAGGCCACCTCCGTCCCATGCACCACCCCGACCTCAGCTGGCCGGCCTCCAGCCACCATAAGACCAAGGGAGAGGCCTGGTCCCCAGGATCTCAGGGCTCCAGGCCAGCAGGGGCAGGCGAGGCTGCAGTGGTCCATGCTAAGGCGTGGCCCGATCCCTCTGAGCAAGGAGTGTGAGTACCAGACACAGCCCCTCTCTCCAGTTTGAAGTGGCACCTCTTTCTCAAGCTGGGACAGGACCATCCAGTGGCCCGGGGAGGAGGGTTGCCTGACTCTGATCCTGGAGCCTGAGGCCACGCCATGCCTCGGCCCTCCCTCCCAGGTGAGGGGGACAGTCGCTCACTGCCACCCCCAAACCTTATCCTCTCCCTTCTCCTCCATGCTCAATGCTGCTCACCGAGTCCCTCTGCACAGAGGGGAAGGGACCAAGAAGATGGGGCAGGAGCGGGGGTGGGGGATGTCCCAGGAAGAGGCCTTGACCTCTCAGCTGACATCCTCTCACTGCAAATTCAGTCAGAGACTCGGTGCTTATTTCACACAATCTGCCAACCTGAAGATAAAGAACTAGCTCTCACACCAACCCCGGCCACATCCCAGCCATTGTGACCCTCGGCGGGCCCCAGCCATTGTGACCTCCCAGGCCTCAGTTTCTCATCGGTACAATGGAGCTGGTAATGCCTGCCACTTGTAAGGTGCATCAAGCAGCATCCAGCACACAAGAGCCCCTCAAACAGATGGTTATTCTAGCCGGGGTAGTCATGTGTATGGTCATGCCTTTTCTCCCAGGAACACCTGTTGCTATGGCAATAGCATAAGAACTGGCCAGAGAGAGGTGAGAATCCATCAGCCCCCTAAAAGCCATCGGAGCACCCAGAGGGTAAAGCACCCCCAAGAATGAAAATGGTTGCACCTACTCTGAAGACAACCTATCAAAATCTACGAGATGGGGACCCCGGAGCCCAGACCCCAGCAGCCTCCCTCCCAGGATGCACTCAAGAGTGTAAGGCAGGGGTCCTCAAACTTTTTAAACAGGGGGCCAGTTCACTGTCCCTCAGACCATTGGAGGGCCGGACTATAGTTTAAAAAAAAAACTATGAACAAATTCCTATGTGCACTGCGGGCCCGGGACAAGTCGGCTGCTAAGCAGGACAGGCAGCGGCACCCAGTGGGCCGGATAAATGTCCTCGGTGGGCTGCATGTGACCCGCGGGCCGTAGTTTGAGGATGCCTGGTGTAAGGCAACCGTAAGGATGGTCACTGCAGCAGCACTCACACTGAGAGGTTGGGAACAACCCATGTCCATCCACAGAGAAGGGGAAACAGGCTGGGACTCATCCACCCTGGACTGGCACACAGCTGCTAGGAGGTAGAAACCAACGCCTCATTGTTACATCTCGAAATCCTGTTTATAGCACACATTGATTTCCTGATTTTGACCCTGGTGCCGAGGTTACTAGGAGAATGTTCTTGAGTTTGGGAAATCCCCACTGAAATAAATGGGAGTAAAGGGGCACGAAGCCTGCTTCTTTCTCTCACAAGGTTCAGGAAAACATAAACGAGAGAGAAAAAACAAGCAGGTGTGGCAAAATCTACACTAATAAAAGAGAAACATGCTAATTGACTGTACCTTCGCAACGCCCACCAGCCAATCAGGAGTATGCAAATTAACCCAACAAAGATGGCGGGTTAATTTGCATACGCAGGTGCTGAGTGGCCAGGGGCGGGGTGGGACACTTGCGTCATCGTCATGGCGATGACACAGGTGTTCCGCACCACCCCAGCTGCTCGGGGCCTCTGGGCAGCATGGGAAGGCGGGAAGGCGGAAAGGCAGCTCCGGACGGAGCGAAGGCAGTACCAGCAGCCAGGGGAAGGAAGGCCTATTCTTGCATGAATATCGTGCAACGGGCCTCTAGTGTTAATATAATTGGTGAATCTGGGTGAAGAGTGTCCACACGGGGATTCACGGGTCTATTCCTGTAACTCTTCTTGGAGTCTGGAGTCATGCCAAATGAAAAAATTTTTAAATCAAACAAACCCAAAAACCTAATGTTAAGTGCCAGGAGCAAATCACAGAAGGAACAAAACCATGTAGATGAGGTATAAAAACACACACAACAGTTCTGTGTCTTGATTGTGGGTGCGTACACACACCAAAGTCAGGATGGTGGCCCCTCTGGGGGATGAAGGGGAGAAACGGGGATGGGGAGGGGTGTGAAGGAGGCCTCAGCCAGTTCTATAACGATTTACTAGTTTTGAAAAGATCTGAGGCAATATGGCAAAAGATAGGATTGAACAAAGCTGACGTATGGGTACTCAGGGTGTTGTTAGGCTTTTCCCTAGATTTCGCTGTGCTAGAAATATTTAATTAAACAGCAAAATGAAATGCCCACGTACACACACCTGTCCCCAGATCCCAGAGCCTGGCACAGCCGAGCAGATACGGCGTGGGGTTCTCAGGCAGCAAGCTCATCAATTTCTCGGAGATGACTCGGGCTATTTTTCCTTGGTGTTCTCAACTCAGTCTGGAGCCTGGCGGCCAGTGTTGGAAGTAATCAGGACGAGTCCACCAAAGAATCAGCCCCAGGGACTTTTTGAGAAATCCTAGAAGAGCTGCCACAGAGGTCAGCAGAGCCGAGCCAGGGGAAGTCACGGGTCATTTTTCTGCCCTGTGGCAGCCACGGGACTTGGGCCAGGAGTAGCAGCCGGTGCCAGAGGGAACAATGCCCTGGAATTCCCGATTGCAGGTGAAGATGCTGGCAGGGATCTACAACAGCGTGGCAGGAATCTGGGGCTGGAGAACTCCCGAGGCCCTGGTGTGATGACAGAGGCCGGCCGCTCCGCCCTTCCGTGCCTCAAGTGTCCTGCTCTGTAAGCGGGGAGACTGTGCCCCTCCCTCAAAGGTCGTGTGTGGATCAAATGGGAGAGTGTAAGGAAAGGATCCAGCTGCAGCTGACCCTTAGCCAATGCTAACTACTAGATGAGATGGAGGCTTGGGAACAGTTCATGGAGGAAGTCAAGACTCTAGGCCCCAGGGAAGGAATTCCAGTTGGTGAGGGAGGAGATCTGAGAACGTCTGGAGGGCAAGCACACCCGAAGACCAGTGGGAACATTGGGTTTGGATCAGTGGTGAGCCAGTAAAGCACTTGTCTAGGACCCAAAAGAATAAGCCCTGATGTGGAGTGTTTGCCAATTCCCATGGTGTCAATACTCCCACCATGGCCGATATGAAGCTATCAATGGTTTAACAAGCACCTTGCAAAATTCCTGAGCTGATACAGTAGGTCCCTGGGAGCTGACCAGCTGCAGCACCATTGGGATTAAGGCTGCCCTTGGCCTCGATTGTTCCCCTACCTGGAGTCCTCTACCATCCCCATACGCGGTTGTTGGACTGGAGGGGATCGCATTGTGGAAATGAAGGGAGGTAAGAGCTGAGTAGTGACACGGCACATGCGGCACTCACAGAACGGGTGTGACACAAAGGAAATGGCACTGAGCTCCGTCTCAGGAGACCTGGGTCTGGTCTGTCCTTCACTAAGTGACCTTGGGCAACTCACTCCCCCTCTCGAGGTTCAGTGAGTGGCCTCTTCAGAAAAATGAGACGGTTGGACAGGATCCTGAGGCGGCAGGTAGGTTGAGTTTCCAGGTGAACCCAGGTGATTGGCAGCAGCTGCCCAGATGGTTATGCTGCAGGCTGGTCAGAGAGAGAATGTCAGGGTCTCTCCATGACGTCTGCCCCGGGCTCTGCACCGTTACTGAGCGTGCCCAGACCAGGGATGGCGGTCCTTCCAGCACAATGAATTCCATGGCTCCGTGACGCACCGAACCTTGGCCAGACGCCACCTAAGGCTTCTCTGCTAAGCCAGGCTGGCTCGGCCCCAGCAACAGACCGAGAGAAGGCGGGCGGCCAGGCCAGCTCCTCGGTGGCTTCCTCTCTGCCAGATGCTTCTGCCTGGACGTGTGGAAGCTGAGCCGCAGCTGCCGCCTGCTTCACCTCTGGCCCAGCCGTGGGTGGACTCAGGACCAAAACCACAGCTCCCGGCTGACCGTGGCGGCCATGTGGGGATGGGAGAGAAACAGCCGGTCCAGAATCAGACTTTCTCACACACATAGTGGCAAACACATGGCAAACGCCTCCAGCCGAGGTCCACAGGCTGAATGCTGACACGGGGCCTTGGCGGATCCATCCTGTGTGACCAAGATCCCTGGGTTTCTCTCGCCCAGAGACCAAAGGCCTTCTATGTTGAGGGGGGCACAGGGACAGCTTCAGGCCCCTGACCCTCAGTGTGTGAGCCTCGAGGAGCCTGGGGCTCAACTTGTGGGCCTCTGCCCGCAGCTTCTGGGGGAAGCCAGCCCCGCAGGCCTTCCGGACCCAGGAAGTGCTAAGAGCCGGTCAGGCTGTCTCGCTTGCACGTCACAGACCACATCAAGGGGTCTAGCAGTCAAAGGCCTTCAAAGTTTCCGCACCTGTGTGTGCTGCAGGCCCTGCTGCTCGGCGGGTGTCAGGCCCGGCCCGGCACCCAGCCTGCCTTCTAGGAGGACTGCTGGCTGCACAGCTGTCCCTGCCCAGATGACCTGGTGGAGCCTGCGGGGGCACCAGCTTCAGTGCTGCGGGCCTTCCTGGTGGCTGCTCCCACTATGCCGGGCCTGGCCCCCAAAACCCCTTTCTCAGCCGCTCTAGTCACTGCCTCACGGCTTCCCTCTGCCTGCCTTCTGGCCCTGGCTGCTCTGTGCTCTTGAGAGCCCTGGACACCCTAACCTCCTGGGACCCTGGTTCCTCCACCCTCCCTCTGTGACCTCCTCTGTCTCGCAGGCCCCAGCCCCTTGAACCAGCCTAACCAGACTCAGCCTGCCATGCCGCTGACCCTCCCAGCCGGCACCAGCCTGGGCTGGAACCCTGTCCCCGGTGCTGTGTGCGATGAGGCACTGAGTGCTGGCCAAGGCTGTGTTGACAGTAGTTTAAACACGGGCTCGGGAACCAGGCAGCCTAGGTTAGAATCCCAGTTTGGTTGCCTTGGCAAGTGATTAAACCTCTCTTTGCCTCAATTTCCTTACATTTAATATAAGTATAAAATATAATACTTATACATATTACAAGTATTACATTTTATACTTATATTAAATATAATGTAAGTATTGCTACCTTACAGGATTGCTGTAAAGAGTTCAGGATAGCGCCCGGCATATAGCAAACATCCCATCATGTTGTCATCCATCCATTCATCCAGTAAGTATTTATTGAGCATACACTATGGACCAGACACCACTCTAGACTTATCATAATAATAATAATGACAATAATAGTTACACATAGTGAAAGAGCAGCTAACATTTCTCTCCTTCTCTGCCCCCCAAAGCATTCCTTAGAAAGTTCACTAAATAGACATGGCTACTGGAGAAGAGAGGATTTGGGGGGCTAGTTTCCTGACTGGGACTGAAGCTGGAGGCAGCAGGGACACAAGAACCCAGGTCAGCAAGGGCACTGGGCAGGCCCCGTGTGTCTAGGTGACACATGGACGGTGAGATGGGCTGAGGCCACCTCTGCAAGGAGACAGGGAGGCTGACCACGTGGTGCCACTGGGGAGTGAGGGACTGAGAGGCTGATGGGCAGGGGTGGAGGGAGGCACTTCACCCCACACCCTTTGTACCTTTTGAATTTGAGCCATCACCTAGTGTGGTTCAGTGACTGAGCCTCGACCTATGAACCAGGAGGTCACTGACTCCTGGTCAGGATACATACCCATGTGGCGGACTGTATCCCCATGTGGGGTGTGCAGGAGGCAGCGGATTCACTCTCATTATTAATGTTTCTATCTCTCTCCCCCTGTCCCTTCTTCTCTGGGACCAATAAAAATATATTAAAACACAAAGAATTAAAACAATTTGGCCTTTTGCCTCATTGCTTCAGAGAGAGCAAGAGGGGTGCGTCACTGGCAACTCTACTGCAGCCACGGGAGAAAATCCAGCCGGGTTCTCCTTCGTACGGGAAGGATACATACAGCTCATTAAGCTGGACTGAGTGAACACCCAGGAGTGGGTCATTCATGACATCTACCTTACCGCAGCATGTGATCTCTTTGTATATAAAACTTTAAAACTGCAAATCATCATAATAATAAACACAACAACAAACAATGTGGGACTTTGAACAAGAAAGGTTCTCGGCCCTGACTGGTTTGGCTCAGAGCGTCGGACTGCAGACTGAAGGGTCCCAGGTTCGATTCTGGTCAGAAGCATGTACCTTGGTTGCGGACACATCCCCACTGTGGGGTGTGCAGGAGGCGGCTAATCTATGTTTCTCTCTCATTGATGTTTCTAACTATCTATCCCTCTCCCTTCCTCTCTGTAAAAAATCAATAAAATATATTTTTTAAAAAAGAAGAAAAAAAGAAAGGTTCTCGTTAAGGGGATTGCAGGTGTGGAACTGAGCTTTCTTGTTTGGGCTAAGATTGCACATTGGAGGTCATCTCCCTTCTGGAATCTATCTCAAAGCCATATTTTAAAAATGTAGATTGCCCAGCTGGCACGGCTCAGTGGTTGAGCGTCAACCTATGAATCAGGAGGTCATGTTTCAATTCTCGGTCAGGGCACATGCCCAGGTTGCAGGCTTGATCCCCAGTGTGGGGGGTGCAAGAAGCAGCCGATCAATGTTCTCTCTCATCATTGATGTTTCTATCTCTCTCTCCCCCCACCTTACTCTCTGAAACCAATAAAAATATATTTTAAAAAATGCAGATAGCCGAAACCGGTTTGGCTCAGTGGATAGAGCGTCGGCCTGCGGACTGAAAGGTCCCGGGTTCGATTCCGGTCAAGGGCATGTACCTTGGTTGCGGGCACATCCCCAGTAGGAGGTGTGCAGGAGGCAGCTGATCGATGTTTCTCTCTCATCGATGTTTCTGGCTCTCTATCCCTCTCCCTTCCTCTCTGTGAAATATCAATAAAATATATTTAAAAAAAAATGCAGATAACGTTTGACGGACAAGGATGTTCACTGCAGTGTGATTTACAGTCGCCCAGAACTGGAAACAAATGGTGAGCAACACCGCTTGTCACACATCCGGCTCCTCCCCTAACTCTGCGTCCCAGTGACGGTCACTTCTACTGCTGTGCCCAGACTCAGTACAGAACGTGTGTTCAACAGAATTTTGTTAATGATCAAGTGGGTCAGGAAATATTAGTACTATGTAAAATTGGAAACATTCAACCACTTCTGGCCTATAAGGGAAGCACGTTTAGATATTTAATCTAATGCAAACCCAAAATCACAGATCTGTCAAGGTAGAGTTGCACATGTCAAAAGGATGCAGAGACAAAGATACTTACTGGATTCATTGGAGCCTTGTCTGAAATGGGGAAATGACTGGAAACAATCTAAATGCACACCATAAAGGGACCAGGTAAATGAATGGATACTATGCAAGTGTTTAAGAAGAAAGAAAGAAAGAAAGAAAGAAAGAAAGAAAGAAAGAAAGAAAGAAAGAAAGGAAGGAAGGAAGGAAGGAAGGAAGGAAGGAAGGAAGGAAGGAAGGAAGGAAGAGAGAGGGGGGGGGGAGGAGGGAGGGAGGAAGAAAGGAAGAAAGAAAGAAAGAAAAGAAAAGAATGGGGAAGGTCTCTGTGTACTGACAGGGAAAGGTCTCCGGGGTATGTGGTTAAATGACAAAAGCACACAACAGTAGGCATACTGTGCTCCCCTGTTGGGGAAAAAAGAGAAATTACTGGTATTTGCCTAAAGAAGCCCTGAAAGAAGGCACAAGAAATTAATAACTAGCGGGCCAGGTGTGGGAACAAGTCCACAGGGCACGAAGGTGGGAGACCTTTGCACTATATGCATTTTTAAAAATTATACTTTTATTGTGCATCTGTGAATGTATCACCTACTTAAAAAATAAATTAGTCATGTTTCCAGAAATTTCTGAGGGCCAGGCATTGCTCTAACTGCTTTTGCATACATTAACTTCCAGTTAATCCTTTAAAACAACCGTATAATTCTGGTTATCGTTCCCATGTTACAGAGGAGGAAACTGGGACACAGAGAAGCTAAGCAACTCACTAAGGCTGTGAAATTAGGAAGTGACAGAGCTGATATTTGAACCCTGGCAGTCTGTGAGTGTATAGTCCCATGACCTTAACTCCTCTGCCAAATCCCTCCAGGTGCCTGCTTGTGATGTAAGATTAAACTTGACAAACATACAACAGGAGAATAATGAGATGGGAGGGTAGATCGTGCCCATAGAGTGGAAGACGAAATACTATCAAGGTGCGAACTCTGCACAAACTGATCTACAGGATCTGTGCCATCCCAACTCAAACCCAAAGGTGTTCTGTGAAAAGGCACAGAGAGATGCAAAGAACCAAGATATCAAAGACGCGTGTGACGAAGGGGGTAGGGTTTGCTCTGCTGGATACCAAGTCTTATTCTAAAGCTACACCGATTAAGACAGAGAAGTAGGTCAGCGGACCAGACTAGTCCAGAAATATACCCACCCATACACAGTCACTTGATTTATGTGTGGCCACAGTGGAACACTGCAGAATGGACAGTCTTTGCAACAAAATGTGCTGAGACAACTGGGTAGCCACATGGGGGAAAAAGAAACTTGACTCCTCTTCACAGCATCTACAAAAAACAGTTCCAAGAAGACTGTCCTGACCTAAGTGTGCGAAACAAAACAGAAAATCTTTTGGAAGAAAATAAAGAATGTCTTCATAATCTGGTGGACAAGAGTCTTCTTAATAGCACGCGTGCACACACACACACCCTTAAAAGAAGACTGCTGAATTGGACTGCATTCAAATGAAGACTTTCTGTTCATTAAGACACCACGAAGGGAGCGTGGAAGTCCAGCCCCAGGTGGGAGAAGATATCTGTAACCCACACAACCAACCAAGGGCTCAGAACCAGCGTATACACAGAGCTTCTACACACCCATAAGGAAAAGATGGAACAAATAAAAAAATGGGCCAGGGGCTTGAACTAGCACTTCACACAGAGGATGTCATGAAGGTTCTCAAAGGCAGGAGGACGCGGGGACCCTGGAATGAGAACAACAATGAGCAGAGCGTCATGAAGACCGACTCCGCTGAGGACTGGAGGACACGTGGAGGAACCAGGCGCCCTGCTTTGCCGGTGGGAGGTGCTCATCCTGAGATTAGGAGACTCATTTCTCCTTCTTCACACTTTTCTGTACATTCCAAAATTTTACACTGAGTGTGTCCTATGGTGAAGACCAGAAAGTAATGGGTGAACATTTCAGGGGAAACAATAACATGGAAGAACAGATGCCTGGGGCAGAGTCTTCCCGAAGATCAACTCGATCTGGGTCTCTCCTTCACACACAACAAGGTAGAAAGTGCTGGAACTGGACAAGCTCACAGTAGGCCCCGCTGGGCTATCCCTCAGCCTCGTGGACTAGCCAAGGGCACCGGCCTTTATCCTAGAGAACAACCTGGTCCCTTACCTGTGGCCCATCAACCTTCTCTGAACCTCAGTCTCCTCCTCTGGAAAAAAATGGGAACCAGCATCCTGCTACCCACAGGGCCAGGTAGCTGAGCAGGCCAGATGGCATTGCGTGTGAGGAGAGGTGGGAACCTAGACCCAACGGGTTCCCAACACTAATGTTCAGCTTAGGGCCTTCCC
Source organism: Plecotus auritus (assembly GCF_963455305.1). Lineage (NCBI taxonomy): Eukaryota > Metazoa > Chordata > Mammalia > Chiroptera > Vespertilionidae > Plecotus > Plecotus auritus. The sequence goes on from NC_137770.1 coordinate 12,355,505, forward strand.
AGTTCATGATCTAGCCACGCTGTCGCCAGTGCTGTGCGCGAAGGTGGAAATGTTTCCCATCTGCACCATCCAGCGTGGTCACCACTCGCTGCCTGTGGCTGTGAACACCTGAAAGAAGGCTAGTGTGACTGCGACTTCATTTTAATTAATTTAATGTATAAAACAGCTGCACAGGGCTACCAGCGAAGGCACTGGAATGAGAGTGGCTGTATCTCCACTACATCTTTTCAGTGTGTGAACTCATGTGCTAGGTGCGGGACTTGTTTTTAACCAGGAAGAGAGAACAAGACGGTGAAGGAAACTGTATGCATGCTGCGTGTTAGCTGCATTAGCCATCGCCCTCTTCAGAGAGTTCTTCAGGAAAGGAGTTTCTCTTGGCCATTTGTCCCGGGCCGTAAGGGCCCCTTCTCTCAGGAGCGGCCCCATGTGGCTGGCGGCAGGTCCAGGCCCTTCTAGGGTGTGGCTTCTGCACACGATCCCAGCCCAGCCCTCCCCAGACTTGTCCCTGCAGGGCTGCGGGAGTCCATGCCCAGGGATGGACCAGGCTCAGCAAACAGGAGGCTCAGATGGCTCCGGGGAGGCACGTCCTTGGCCCCTTCTGGCCTCCCTCCCTCCAGGAGCACCCACAACCTGGGGCGACCCGCAAGACACGTCCCACTGTGACCCCGGCCTCAGGCCATGCCTGCTGCTGACTCAGAGGTTCCCCATCCTCTGGGGAAACGGGAAGGAGGTCACAGGCCTCTCCTCCCCACCTGACCCTGGGCTGAGAGGGGAGACGTGCAGGGGGGGGCAGCCCCACGGGGGACATGACTCACCCCAGAAGGAGACACAAAGGGCCTTGTGCCCTCTCTCCGGCCCCTCCTGCTGGATCTCAGCTCAGATTTCTCTTTTCCTCACCCTGGGGGCCTGGGGCCTGGCCGAAGCCCACTCTGCTCCTGATTTCACGTCTGCGAAAGGAGGCCGAGGACAGTACCAAGCCCGGAGGGTTGTCGCGAGGGCAGCGTGGACCACAGAGCTAACGACGGCTCCATGAACGGTCCCTGCAGACGGCATTTTTCCGGATGGCCGGGGGAGGTGCAGGAAAGGCGTGGCCCGGACAGGGAGCCGGGGCCTATTCCAGCCTCCGCCACAGCCTTGCTGGGTGTCCTTGGGCAAGTCTCCCTCCCTCTCTGAGCCTCCATCGCTCAGGGAGGAAATGAGCAGAAGGATACTCACAGCCCCCTGCTTCAGAGCCCGCTGGAAGGGTGACACGTGACCAGTGTGTGGAGGAATGTGCTTTGACCAAGTGAACCCCCATTTCTAAGCTGGAGGGGGGTCTGGCACAGAGCCAGCCCAGGGGCCGAATGCAGCGATCCCTGACAGCGGCCTCCCAGGGGCAGGCTGTGGACACGGCCCCCCCGCCTGCGCCTTGCAGGAAACTCCTGCAGCGTCACATTCCTTCCACCCCTGGTGACACTGAGTCACCCTGCAACCCACCTAGCAGTGTGGTGACCACATTTCCTCTGGGGGGGAGGAGCCGCCATGTGCACACTCAGGCCCGATGCTGCTGAAACAAAATGAACAAAATGGGCCGGAATCCCACCCGCAGGGCAGGGCGCATCTCTTGTAGGCTTTTGTTCCCTGTTACCATGGCACCCCCTGCCCCCGGGGCACAGCTTGGGTCCCAGCTCCAGGGAAGCCACCAGTGAGAGGTTCTCAAGAGCAGGAGGTTGGAGGAGGCAGGACACTGGCTCGTGAACTTTATGGGTCCTCAGGGCGCTGGGTGGGGAGAGAACAAGGAGCTGTGAGGAGTGGTGCCCACGCCTCAAAGGCACCGTCCCCACACCCAGTGGCTGCAGGGGCAGCTAGGGCTTGGAGAGACTGGGGGGTGCTGCTGGACTTATTCACCTGGTCCATCCGGCCAACTCAGGGAGGGGCCTGGGGGGTCACCCCCTCGGTGACACTCGGAGGCTGGGGCAGGTCCCAGCAGCGCCCTCCCAGGATGCAGGCACACCAGGATAGAGGGGTGCATCAGGGCCCTGCAACCTTGGGGTGCAACACAGAGCTGCAGGGAGTTCTGGGGCTCAGGACAGAGGTCCCAGACTTCGACAAACCCGGATTCAGGTCCTGGCTCTGCCACTGATTGCGGGGAGCTTCGATCACGTTGCTTATCGTGCCTCAGTTTCCTCACCTGTACGTCGGGCCTTGAACCCCAGCCTTGCAGGCTGTGACTATTAACAGATAAAGCGCTTAGCCAAGGGGCCTGAAGTCAGCCCGCAAGACATACTTGCTGTCATTGTAAGTGTCCAATCTATGAACGCCAAGAATCCCCACTTTATATTTGCCTTGACCGATTCTTCTATTAGACAGATTCTTCTATCAGACTCACCGGATGTGAAATCACACCTTTTCTTGGGAACTGTCCTTTCCTTCAATTTCCCTGGATGGGAACGGGGCCCAGGCCGAGAGAGTGGGGGGACAGTGCACATCGCAAGGACGTGTGCATTTTAAAGAAAGACCATCCCTAAGATGGGCACTTCTTCACCCGGAGGGATGAACTGCTGATCGGGGGCCTGCAGACAGTGCAGGGAGAGCTTTGGGGCCATTTACCTCCATAATGGAGATACGGATTCTTCGGGGGTAGTTCTGTCCCATGAAGTCACCGCGAACACTGAATTAGCAAATTCTGAACCATCGCGCCAGGGGAAGCACAGGGGTAGGTTCCTGCCAACCTCTGGTCACATTTTTGTCAACGGGTCAACACATCACCTCGTTCTGTGTGTGTTTCTTTCTGTTCAAAGACACCTTATTTAACATGTGTCGTTGATTCATTAATATTGAACTCACAACCGACAGCACATGTAACTCGGGCCTGAATGAAGCTTATCTAACACACGTGTCCTCCGTGAGGCCCCGCGCAGCCTTCTTGCTTTTACAAACACTGGACAGCACTTCAGTACTAAACGTGGTCGACCTTTTAAACAGCAAAACCATCCACCAAAAGCCCAAAAGTGTGAAAAACGTGGTCCTAGCTAGACCACGACAAGGACGCTTGTTTGAAGTCTGAGCACTGGGCCAGGAAGGCTGAGCGGGGTCCCCTCATGCGGCCTCCGGTGGGGACGTGCGTGTCAGGAGACTCACAGTGTTCCTCGCTCTATGTCTGCAAATGACTCCTCAGGCACTACGGTTTGGGGGTAACAAATGAATTTGGGCAAGTAGGCGAGTTTACAGATTCTGAATCTGTGTGTAATGAGGATGGACTGCAAATGTCCCTTCACTAGGCTGGCACCCAACCTGGACACAGACCCTGGTCTCAGAGCAGGGCTCGCCATCCGACACTGGGAGCTGCTGTGCCATTTGAACTTGAACCCCCCGTGGTCCATGCCAGGCACCCAGTTCATCAGCGGCTGTTTAGCTGCCGAGGCTGCCCGGCTGCCACGCTGGTCAGTTCCTGTCGGAGGCAGAGTTTATATTGGCCGGGAAGACAGAGGAAGATATTTGCGGCAGCTTTTGGGCAGCCTCTGCCAGCCCTGGAACCTAGGGGTGTCCCGAGAGCCACTCACTTGGGCTTCCCCTCCCTGTGTCATGCGCGGGTCCCACAATCTTAAGTTTTCATGAAGGGCCTCCGGAGTGGGGGGCTGCTGCGCCACACGCTTCCTCGCACAGAGCCCAGCACACAGTGGGGCTCTGTATGAATGGAGGAAGCAATGATCAGGGCAGGGAGCCAGCTCCAGGTCTCACTGCAAGTCAGGACAGGCCTGGGAAAGGACGGGGGTGCGCAGGGTGGCTCGTGGCCAAAGGGGCGAGTGGAGTGGACTCAGGGGTATGGAGTGAGAGCCATTCGGAAGACCAAGGACTACGTTCCTTAAACACCTCGTGTGAGTCAGACTCTGTTCAAGCTCCTTACATGGATTAACTCATGTAACACATCAACAGCACTATGCATGGGGCATTATTGGCGCCCCCATTTTACAGATGAGAAAACTGAGGCACAGAGTGGAATGTGAACTCTGACAGTTGGATCCAGCACCCACACCCATAACCCCTATGCTGTTCTCTTCACCTCTCAACGTCCACATGTCCAGATAGCCATGCTGAGCCACAGCAGCCATCCTCCCCTGGGGAGACGGAGGATGGGCGAGCGGGAGGCAATAAAGGTGGCCTCCTTGGCACCATGGTGCACATCCCACCAGCACCAAGTCTGTCCACTCTACCTCCCAGATACACCCCCGTGGGGCTGCTGGTCCCCATCCCTGTTTAGCTGCTGAGACCCTCGTCCAGGCCACCATCACTGCTGGGCTGGATCCCTGCAGTAGCCTCCTTCTGGTCTCCCCATGTGCCCCCCCCCCCGCCCCCAACCCCATGCCCTTATTCACCCAGCAAGCCAGCCCATGTGGCTCCGCACGCAAAAACCTATACCCTCTAGGCCAGTGGTCGGCAAACTCATTAGTCAACAGAGCCAAATACCAACAGGACAACGATTGAAATTTCTTTGGAGAGCCAAATTTTTTAAACTTAAACTTCTTCTAACGCCACTTCCTCAAAATAGACTCGCCCAGGCCGTGGCCTTTTGTGGAAGAGCCACACTCAAGGGGCCCAAGAGCCGCACGTGGCTCGCGAGCCGCGGTTTGCCGACCACGGCCTATGCAAATGTGCGCAGCAGCTTTATTTGTAATGGCCCCAAACTGGAAACAACCCAGACGCGCCGCAGTGGCCGATGGCCTCACAAACTGCGATGCGTCCACAAGAGGACATTCTCTCGGCAGTAAAGGAGCACCACCCCGAGACGCACAGGATGCACGGGTGCCCGATGCGTTCAGCAGAGAGAGGAGCCAGGCCCACAGGCAGCTTTCACCTGGCTTTCTCAGGAAGGCAGAACGTGCAGAAATGAGTGACTGCCAGGGTTTGGGGGGCCAGCGGGGGCTGGCGAGAAAAGGGCGCAGGGGAATTCTGGAGGGGGACGGAACTGCTCTATATCTTGGTTGTGGTGATGATTATAGGACTGTCTACGTTTGCCAAAACGTGCAGCAAGGTACACCCGGAAGGGTGAGTTTGACTCCATGTGCATTTCAGTTTGTGGGTGTGTCGCGTCGTCCCGAAAGACATGTTGGAGACCTCGGAAAGTGACCTTGTTTGGAAACAGGGTCACTGCAGGTGTGATTAGTTAAGATGAGGTCATCCGCTATGACTGTGTCCTTTGAAGAAAGGAAGAGACACAGACACAGACACACAGGGCGAAGGCGCCATGTGACAATGGAGGCAGAGACTGGGGTGACACAGCTGCCAGACAGGGGACCCCCAAGGATCGCCTAGGGCCACCAGAAGTTTGGAGGAGGCAAGGAAGGATTCGCCCAGAGTCTCAGTGGGCACGTGGCCCTGCAGCTGCCTTGCTCTGCTGGCCTCCGCCCTGTGAGAACAGACCTCTGCTGTGTGAGCCTCCCAGTTTGTGTCACTTTGTTACAGCTGCCCTAGGAAACGAATACATACCTCAGTGTAAAAAATGAAGGAACAGCCCTAGCCGGTTTGGCTCCATGGACAGAGTGTCGGTCTGTGGACTGAAGGGTCCTGGGTTGGATTCTAGTCAAGGGCACGTGCCTGAGTTGCGGGCTCAATCCCCAGGAGGGGGTGTGCCGGAGGCGGCCGATCAACGATTCTCTCTCATCATGGATGTTTCTCTCTCTCTCTCCCTTTCCCTTCTTCTCTGAACTCAATAAAAATATATTGGAAAAAAAAATGGAGGGACAAATCTGTCTCCATCTTCACAGCCTGCAGGCTACAGCCTAAGAGCCTCTGCTGTCCTGCACGGCCCACCCTCCATCCACACAGAGCGTCAGGTGCACGAGCCCGCAGCCCCAGCACGGCCACGCTGGCTCACCCCCCGCCCCACGTTCACCTGGGAAAGGCCCAGCATCGCTCAGCTCGGCCTCACAGATGCTGCAGGAGCGTTCTCTGTGTGGATTGCTCTGTGCCACCGCAGCGCTCATCTGGCAAAGGCAGCCCCTTCTCCCTGGAGTCCCTCCCTCTGCCCTCAGGAGCTGACAGCCTAGCGGGGTCACAGAAGGAGAACAGGCTGCGACAGGCATGAGCAGGGAAGCTTTGAGGGTGCTGCTGGGTCTTCTGCTGGCTGGGGTCCCTGACAGCCTATGTGGCACCTCCGTGTCAATTAGAAAAGGTGCTGTTTACTCCCTGTGGATGTGGGTCACCCCCTCACTCCCCCCCCCCAAACACACACACACACTTGACACCACACTCAGCTGGGCAACAGAATGAAATGCCAGCCCCTGCTTGCCTCACTCTCAGCCAGGTGTTTCGTGCCGTGAACAACCTGCACAGCTGATCAGCAGCCCTGGAGGCCTGGCAGCCTGGAAGGCTTCTTGCAGGAGGCGGAAGTGGGGCATCTGTGCTTAGTCCCTGTCACAGCACTTTCCAGAGGCTGGAGGGAGAGGTGGCCGGTGGAGGCTGATGTGCCCTGCGCCCCTCTCCCCATCTCCAGCGGGCACAGAGTCTTGGAAGGGGCCTAGGTCCAACCTTGAGACTTCGGGGCAACCCCTTGCCTCTCTGAGCCTCAGACTCACCTGTGAGCAGAACCTGGGTTAGGGGTTTCCAGAGCATCAAAGAGCTCTGACGCCTGACAATGCTAGAGCCAGGGAAAACGCCCGATTGTCTTTCAAACCACTGTCTCTCAAGACAGGCCAGCCTGCTCAATCCCTGGCCACGCACGGGGCTCATGCCCAGAGCCAATCAAGGTGACCAGTGGCCAGTCGTCAGCTCAAACCCAGCCTGATCCCCAGCATATGCTCGATAGAGAAGCAACAAGTAAATGAATGAATGAATGATGGCAGCAGGCAAGCACACAGGCCTGTGCAGGGTGGGTCCTGGCCTGCCTAGTGCTGGTGTGGTAGGAGGCCAATCCCAGAAGGAGCACGGGGGAGTTAACCCGGGAGAGTTCTCCATCTAAAGCAGAGAAGAGCAATCAGAGGCTGAGGGAAGAGACTCGGTGGCCAAGCCTCGCACTATTTAGCCCGTCAACGCATAGAGTTTGGGAGTCGGAACTCAAACCAAAGTAACTAGTCTGAAGCTCCTAACGAAATCTAAAATTCACAAACACCCAAAATGGAAAAAAAAAAAAAAAAAGTTTGTAGCCTCGTCCTTGGAGTAAGAGCCTCAGTCCACGCAAACATGCCTCTCTTGTCTCCTCCTCTTCGACCTCCTCTAGGAATAGACTTGCAAGTGACCCTGAAAAGCAGCTTTACTACTTCCGGCATATAATGGGGTGCTATGTGACAGGAGAGAAAACTTTCTGTGTGAGGACTGTTTGGGAGTGACAGAAAATCCAAAATAACAGTGATGAATAAGATAAGTATGTACTCCTCTCTCATATAAAAGCCTGAATGAGGAGTCCAGGGCTGGAGTGATACTCTGACATGTCTTGAACCCTTACTAGATTGTTGCCCCATCCTGCATAGCTTCCATTCTCAAGTTCCCCTCAGAGTCCCAGATGGCTGCTTCAATTCCAGTCATCACGTCTGCATCCCACCCAACAGGAAAGAGGAAGGAAAAGTATGCCCCTTCTCTGTAAGGACATCTCCAAGAAAACTGCACTCCCCACTTACATTTCACTGTCTTCAACTTCATCACATGGCCAGACCTCGCTGCGAGGAAACTGGGAAGTGTTCAGCTAAAAGGTACACCAATCAGCAGGCTCTGCTTCACCCTTGAACTCAAACTCCCCAGGATGGGGATGGATCTCAAGGAAATAGTGTCAAACCCTAGACCAGCCTTGGGCAAACTACGGCCCGCGGGCCGGATCCGGCTGTTCTATCCGGTTCTCTTGCTCTCCCTCCGCTCCTTTACTTTGAATTTATATTAGTTCACACAAACACTCCATCCATGCTTTTGTTCCGGCCCTCCGGTCCAGTTTAAGAACCCATTGTGGCCCTCGAGTCAAAAAGTTTGCCCACCCCTGCCCTAGACCCATGTAAGTTTTTAGGAGCTTCTTTTAAAACTGAGGGGACTTGGAAAGATGTTGACCTATAGCTATGCCCACCGCAACCATTACAATGATCATACTATGATGAGACCACCAAAGACGGGAGGTAGGTAACATATGTCCACAGCATGCCATGGAAAAATGTGTACAGGAAATAACAGTAAAAAAAAGAGGAACGCAAATGCACATATACACAGATCACAACTGTGCACATAAAGATTGAAATTAGGTAAACATGTACTTGGACAAAGACAGCAACCTTGTTCGATGCCTGAAATGTCACTGTTTTGTGGGTATGTATATGAACATCAGGCATGTAATGTTATCATTATTTTTTTTTGAAAATCAACAACACACAGGCACACACACATCCCATATCCATGCAGGTAACAGCCTCCAACGGGTCTCACAGCCTAGAGAATTAAGAACATCCTCTCAGGCCGAAACCGGTTTGGCTCAATGGATAGAGCGTCGGCCTGCGGACTGAAAGGTCCCGGGTTTGATTCCGGTCAAGGGCATGTACCTTGGCTGCGGGCACATCCTCAGTGGGAGGTGTGCAGGAGGCAGCTGATCGATGTTTCTCTCTCATCGATGTTTCTAGCTTTCTATCCCTCTCCCTTCCTTTCTGTGAAATATCAATAAAATATATTTAAAAAAAAAAAAAAAAGAACATCCTCTCAGGTAACCATGGCAACAACCCTGTGAGGCAGGGACCATGGCTCCACTTGGCAGAGGAGGAGGAGGGGGAAGGAGGTGTCCTGGCAGGTACAGGTGCAGTGACTGGCCCAGGGTTCCCCAGCTTTAAGTGGCAGAGCAGACCCGAGGTCTTCACCACCGTGGGAGAAATCCAAACGTTCCCACGGGTTGCCGAGCGGGCCCCGGGCGCTTCTGGACCATCACACACAAAGCACCCTCCTCCTTGTCCCCAAAGCAGCCTTCCAGGACTCCCAGCTTGTGCTTCCCCACTTTCCCGCTTTGTGCTTTTCTCCTGTCTGGGGCACCTTTCTCTGCATATGCCCGGTTTCAGCTGTTACCATCCTACTCATCCTTCAAGACCCAATCGATGCCATCTCTGCGGGGAGTCTTTCCCCTCAGCACACCTGAGTGTAAAGGCGCCTCGGCACGTTTTTATACAGGGCCCTGTGCTGCAACTATGTGCATGTTTCTCTTCCTTTCCCTAGTAAACCGGAAACGCCTGCATGTTCAACAAATGTTCAGTGGATGGATGGATGGATGGATGGATGGATGGATGGATAGATGGATGGATGGTTGGGTGGATTGGGTAGATGGTGGGTGGATGGAGGGAGGGGGAAGGGAAGAAAGGAAGAAAGGAAGGAAGGAAGGCAGAAAGGGAGGGAGGGAGGGAGGGAGGGAGGGAGGGAGGGAGGGAGGAAAGAAGGAAGGGAGGGAAGAAAGAAGGAAGGGAGGGAGGAAGGAAGAAAGGGAGGGAGGAAGGAAGAAAGGAAGGAAGGAAGGAAGGAAGGAAGGAAGGAAGGAAGGAAGGAAAGAAGGAAGGGAAGGAGGGAGGGAGGAAGGGAGGGAGGGAGGGAGGAAGGGAAGGAGGGAGGGAGGAAGGGAGGGAGGAAGGGAGGGAGGGAGGAAGGGAGGGAGGGAGGAAAGAAGGAAGGGAAGGAAGAAAGAAGGAAGGGAGGGAGGAAGGAAGAAAGGGAGGGAGGAAGAAAGGAAGGAAGGAAGGAAGGAAGGAAGGAAGGAAGAAAGGAAAGAAGGAAGGGAAGGAGGGAGGGAGGGAGGAAGGGAGGGAGGGAGGGAGGAAGGGAAGGAGGGAGGGAGGAAGGGAGGAAGAGAGGGAGGGAGAAAGGAAGGGAGGTATTTGGATAGATGGGTATGTAGCTGTATAGATGGATGGGTGAGGATGGCTGAGAAAGATATTAGTTGAGAAAAGAGTCTCTGGATATATTTTAGATGAATGCTCTGTCGAAAATGTCAAGACCAGAGAAAAGGAAGCATAATAAATGTCACCACAGGTAGAGAGCTAAGTGCCGCTTTGAATCGCAGTATCCCTAGAGCAATGTGCGTACGGGTCTCTGACAGTGACTAACATGAGGCAGCCGGGGACAGGCAGGCAGGGTAAGAGGTCCCCAGTGAATTCCTCCCTGACAGCTTGCTCCCTTAGCCAGAGACGCATGCACACACACGTCAGATTGTAAATTTCAGAAGCAAAGTCCTTTATGTCTTTGGTTCTGGAGGTGGCTGACCCGGGGAACAATTTAGCCTGTGCGGGAGTTTCTCCACTACCACTGGGGTTCGCTCTCTTTCTTCGGGGCTGTCCCTCCCCCCACCTTCTGTCTTCCAGAAAACGGGCCCTTGGCTCAGCCCTGACACCGCCTATTGAATATCAGTCAAGGAGTCAGGCTGCTGTTTGGCCTTTGAAGTCCCATCTCTTACCTAAGGAACAAAATACCCTTGGCTTTGACCAAGATCCCAGGGTCAGTGATGCAATGGGGCGCCTTTGTGGGGGGAAGTGTCTCGCAGGAAGCCCTGCAGGCAGCCCCCCACACACCCGCTCGGAGGCACCCACCGGGCCCTCTTCTGAGCCCCGGGGTGTGGGGGGAGCAGGTCTGGGAGACTCTCACGCTGCCTGGCCCCAGACAGACGGAGGGTGCAGCGGCCTGGTCCTCAGGCGGGTACAGTTGCCCCAGAGGATGTGGCCTGAGCGTGCTGCTGCCTCCCACAACCGCGCCCTGCGCCGTTTCTTCTAAAAGGGAACTGACACTCTAGGGCGGGTGGCTTGTTGTTCAAACATGTACCGACTGGGGTAGGGGCACCCCAGGAATGACTGGCGAGATGGGGGCGAGGGGCTCTGGGTCATTTTGGAAGCTCTTGACCACAGAGTTGTCTCAGCCATTGGGGAGCCTTCTCCAAGCGCCACCCAGGTGGAGGGGGTGCGTCTGAGGCTGCACAGGGGCTATGGCAGGAGGGGAGAGCCGGAGGCTGAGGCCATGCCTGAGGCTTCCAGATTCTTCTATCGGAGGCCCCGAGGCTGAGGCCACACAGGTATGGAGTCAGTAAGGCCCTCCTCCCTGCCCTGTAGACGCAGGGGCTGAGGGAAGGCTCCCCTGTGCTCACCCACCTCGTTCTTCTCCTTCAAGGCAGAGGGAAGGGACTGGTTTCTCTGTAGAGAGTGTGTGTGTGTGTGTCTGTGTGTGTGCGCGCGCGTTTGGTTGTGCATGTGTGTGCATGTATATTTGTGTGTGCACATGTGTATGTGTGTGCACATGTGTGCGTATATATATATGTGCACATGTATATGTGTGTGCATGTATGCATGTGTATATGTATGTGTGTGTATGTGTGTGCCTGTGTGTGTGCCTGTGTGTATGTGTATGTGGGAGGCAGCAGAGGCGCACCGTGTCATTGGGCCCCCATCTGCTCAGGGACCAGCTGGCTCTCTCGGGACAGCACCGGGCGTGCTGTGGGGGGCCCGGCCCACCCAGCAAGGACCACTTCCTGCAGCCTCAGCCTCCCTTGCAGCTTGTCCTTGCAGCCCTGACAGGGACGGCCTTCCAGCCGGGAACCCTGTGACTCGAGGCTGCTGGGTCTGCCTCTGCGTCTCCATGGCTCCCACACAAAACAGCCAGATCCAGTCCCACTCCGAGAGCCACGCCAACACCCCCTTCCCCACCCGCCATCCGGCCGGCCACTCCCACCAGGAAGGCAGGGCCTTTCCCCAACGTGGGCTCCCCAACCAACGCATGTCTTCAAAACCAGTTTTTCAAAACTAAACCCTCAGCAGTGAAAACAACCATTCCTTCCAGGCACGGGTCGGCGTGATGACCCAGTCTCCTTTCTGGGTCTCTGTCTCAAAGTGTACCCGTATGTCCCAGACTGTTCCATGGGCTGAAGGAGACAGCTGTCCCCTCTGCGAACGGCGCTCCCATCCCTGAACTCCACGGCTGCTCTACGGTACCAGCTCCCACTGTTGGCTGGCCAGTCATTCGGGGAAGCACCGAATGTCAGACTCAGCGGGACCTCAGACATCACTGAGTTCATGTTAACAGGGAAACTGAGGCCCTAGAGCACAACCCCGAATCAGCAGAGGGGACCCCACAGATGTCCTCCAACTCCCTGACGTCCTGCGGCATGCGAGTCCCTAGGCATCTTCCGACCAGCACAGAGTGATACAAAGAAGCCGACGCCCGCGGCCAGGGACAGGGTGGTGCTCTCCAGATTTCCCTCCAGCAACCTTTTATTTCGCTAAAAAGACATTAAAAACTAACAACCACCACCAACTCACCCACTCATTTCATAGAAGAAAAGACCGAATCTCAGTCTTTTCTGTCCAAAAAGGGAGAGTTTGGCAACCTTGGCTGATATGCACACCACACTCACACACACACAATAACAACATCTTCCTAAGGTCTCAGTGGACCACAGACCTGCATCTGGGACCTGCCGACCCAGCAGGGCTCCCCAGAACCTGTACACCCAGCGAACTCCATTCTTTCATCTGAGGACGTAGTGTCTATCCATGAGCCGGCTTCCCCCGCTCCCAGCCTCTCTCCCAAAGAAGTGCGGGGAGCTCAGGTGACTGAGGGAGTGGGGGCTACACAGGGTCTCCACTCAATTCCCTAGGAAGCTAGCAAGACTGGGGGAGGGGCTCTTCACCTCCCAATCCTGGGCCCCGCCCTTCCAGGCCCCACCCCAAGGTCTGGGCTGCCTTGCCAATGATTTCAACGGTTCAGGTGCTTCCAGACATAAAAGAGAAGGCTCCGAGGCGATTTTAGAAATGCCATTCAGTAGATCCTGCTCCTCCTCCAACATTTACTGAGGGCCAACTGTGTGCAGGACGGGGAGATATGGAACTGAGGAATCTGATCCCTTTAATTTGGAAGTTTATCATTAGGTAGGAGGACATGATATTAAAGGGCTTTGGCTTCTCTAAAGTTGCTAGGCAAATAAGTAGTCCATGTGAAAAGGTTTTTGAGGATTCAAAAAGGAGAAATCCCTGTGAACTGCAGGATGGAAGGCTTCCTGGAGGAGGTGGCAGCACCGTGTGCAAAGGTGGGGAGGCTGTGGGCAGTTCTGCATGTCGGAGGGCAGAACGGTGAAGCGGTACATTGGTTTCATGCAGGACTGGAGTGGGTAGGAGGGACAGGGAGTCCTCTAGGGGTCTTTTTTTAAATATGAGATTGTGGAACCTAAGCGTGATTAGAGGGCTGGGGTGCAGGGGAGGGGGGGCATGATTCTTTCCTCACTGGGCCTGGAGTAGCTGTCATCTGTCTCTATCAGCAAAAACCACGCCACCGGAAGGGGTCATGGGGAGGGGGAGGACTGGAGGGGAGATCAACAGTTTAGGAAAGTCATTACAGTTGTGATTTCCCCTCTTTAGTTCCACCTTAAAGAAAACGCCCATGTTTTGGACACCCCTGGGTTGTAGGGTGAACGGCAGGTTCAGGGTAACAGTTACATCGACCGAAAGTTCTGGAGCTGGCCATCAGAGCAGCACTGACGGTCTCTAAGACGACTTGTCCAGAATGAGATGACTCCTGGCCCCTCACTTGGCTCCAAGGTGACTTCCTAATGGGGGGCCGGTGGGGGAGGGGGTATATGGGGGCTTTACAGGGCCCGGAGTGCAGGCCTGAACTGTGAGCCTGCGGGCCAGAGTTTCTTTTAGGGTGTGGAAGGGGGTGGGTCTCCCCGTTGAGCACCAGCCAGGAGCACCCGGGAGCATTAGCCCCTGAAAGCAAAGAGGCCCAGGTCAGTGGGCAGAGCTGGAGCTGGGAGCTGGGTCCCTGAATTCATCACTGGTCCCTGTTCTGAGGGCCCCACCCCGGAAGAACCCCCTGTCTTAGAGGCTGGGGTTGTTGAGGGGCTCCTCTCAAGGGGTTCAGCAGGCCCCCCCACTTTATGTCAGCATGAGGCAGAAAGCCAGGCCTTGCTGGTGCAGCCCCGGCAGACCTGGGCTCAGGAGCCAGAGTGCTAGGCCCAGCTCCACCTCGGGCTCCTAAGACCTTGGGTAAGGCACTTCCTCTTTTGGGGTCCCCATTTCCTTGTTGTTACATTTGGGGATCGGATTAGGTCTGTGAGTGGAATCCTTTTTCAGATGAAATCTTACGCAGGCCCTCATTTATCAAGCATATGAGAGCGTGGGCTCTAAGCACTCACACCCTCAGCGACTCCTGCACAAAGTTCAGCACCCGGCCCTTGAGCTGTCCCTCCCTCTCCCCTCACAGAGGCATCCTGGATGCCTCGGCCTCTCCCACCTCTCCTCCCATCCATCAGCACGTCCTGTGCTCCAGCGTCCACATTTCCACTCCCACTCCATCCCTGCCTCCAGCCCGCTGTCCTGGCCACCACACCCCGCAGGGGCCTCCCACAGTCTTGTCCTCAGTACAGCCCACACCCAATCAGGTCACCCCTCTGTGCAAACCCCATCCATGGGCCTGGCTCACTGGGTCCTCAAAGCCTTTCCCCCGCTTGACCAGCCTTCATCTGTCCTCATCACCCACACTCCACTCCTCCCACAGTTCCTAGCAGGCCAACCACATCCCCCAGGTCTTGCCTCACGCTCCCTACTTCCTTCAGGCCTCTGATAGATGCCACCTCCTGGGAGCGGACTTCCCTGACCACCTGCTTCAGAACAGCCCCTCTGGGTTCCCCACGCCCCTTATCTTGACTTTCTGTCTCTTTTCCTGGGAACGTCAGCGGCAACAGGGCAGGGTCTTGGTTAAATGCTGGGTCCCCACCCACACCTCATGCAGACACTGTCTGTTGAATGAGCCTTGCGTGAATCAGCAGAACCCTGAACGGGGGGGGAGAAAGTGTCTGTGCCCATGGCACTGGGCATCCTGTCTGCATTTTCTTTGTCCCCAGTTGACATTTTCAACCAGAAGTAGGCAGAGCTTGCTTGTCAAGATCCTCATGCTCCTATTCCAAAGGGCCAACACCCAACGGACACCATCCAAGTCCCTGGGGGTTGAGGGTGGGAGACATTCTCCAGCTGTCTGAACATCCATTTCCCACCATCGAGGAGGAGGGGGCTTTGGGCAGCCAGGTGGAAAGCTGTGCTCAGGTGAGGACCCGGGACCCGGGACCCAGGACCCAGGACCCGGGCCCCGGCAGGTGTGCGGGTGGCCCAGGGAACAGGGGCTGCACCTGAGAGCCGCCTTCTGGTACCTGAGAGACAAGAAGGGTTGGGCTCCTGAGGGGAGAGCAGGGTCTCCCATGGCAGATGTTAGAAGGAAGCAGACTGCAGCTCAATCTCAGGAATTCCTTTCTTAGGGAAGCTGCCTCTCGAGTGGTGGCAAGCTCTCTGTCACTGGGCCTTCCAGAAATGTCATCAAAGGGATTCTTGTTCCTCAAGCATGTCAGACTCTCGGCCCACGGGCCCCGCATGCCTCGGTTTATTTGGCCCGTGTTAGCCTTTGAGTTTGACATGCTTGCTGCACCTGGTGCAAGGCGAAAGGAGATAGGATCTAGGAACCCTTCCAACCCATGAGGTCCTCTTAAATAAAGCAACATTTTCAGCAACAGACCAATAGTCATCTGACCCTGAGGATGTGCCAGGCCCTGTTCTCAGAAGGCCTGACAAGATCCTGCAGCCTCCTTTACCCTCACGGCACCCCCACACCCTGCCGGGTCCCTGGTCCGGGGTCCCCAGCTGAGGTCGTGTGCTAACCCTTAGCTCATCCAATCCTCACAACAATCCTATGAGTGGGTGTTATTATCACCCCCCATTTACAGATGAGACGAAGGCCAGGTCTCTGGTCCAAGGTTAAACAGCCGGCATACAGAGGGGTTGCACTCGACAAATAATAGTAGTAACGATAACGAAGGCCAAGGTACAAAGCTCTTTTATGCACTATCTCATTTAATCCTCAAGACAACTGTAAGGGGTAGTTATTACTCATTTTACAGATGAGCTAACTGAGGCACGGAGAGGTTAAGTCACGGGCCCACTAATGAACAAAGAAAGGCAAGAGGAAGTGGGTCAGGCTAAGTCACCCCTGGGAGGAAAATGGGAAGTTGGAGAGGTTAGGACTCTGGCCTCTCGCCCCCCTTTCCTCCTAGGGAAACTCCTCCTAACCAGCTCCACCCAGAAATATTGGGTGTACCAGATACCTGCCCCTGGGTGGGTGGGGGTTGGGGGAGCCTTCCCCAACGGAACTCCCAGTTCCTCCCACTGGATGGCATATGTCTTTCCAGAAGTCACTTCCAAGGGAAAGCATGCAGGCATACCATTGGGGCGACAATGCGGGTGGGAGTGGGGAGGGGGTGAGGCAGGAGGAGGAAGGCATTCAGATAAGGGCCCCTCCAAGCCACCCCACCCACCAGAGTGGGAGCCAACACCTCCAGCTGCCCCCCACCTCCAGCAGGGACTGCATAAGATGGGCCCAGACCTCCTGTTTTACCAGCGGACAACTGAGGCCCTGGGAGCTGAGCGAGGCCAGGCAGCTTCTGGGTGTCCATCACAGAAGTAGGCCAGGACTTTTAAACCAAAAAAACCTGGGAATGGCGCTCCTAGAGGCGCCCATCAACCTTGGCACCCAGAAAGGTTCTAAGAGTCTTTCCCAGGAATCTGCCTGCGAACGGGAGCCTCCTCACCCCCCCCCCGCCCCCCTGAAGCTTCCCTGGGCTCCCGCTGGGCTGAGTGAGGCCAGAGAACCTCCTCGGAGCGCGCCCAGGGCACCGTCCCAAAGCCCGAGGTTTCGAGGTGGTGAAACTAGTCCCCAGAGACCTGGTTCCCATACCGGTTCTGCTCCACGCATTCCAAGTTGCGCCCTCTCTTCAGAGATGCCGCAGGACACGCTCAGCCCACGCGCGCCCTGGTCCCTCCCCAAGCACCCGGCTTGGCAAAGGCCGGTCCGAAGGTCACCGTCCCGGACGGCCCCGGAGGGGCGGGGGAGGGGATCCCGATGGATCCTCAGTCCAGGCGGGCTGGTCATTTATGGGCCAAGGGCGCCCAAAGTTACGGGGACCCCGGTCCCCCACCCCAAGTCCTGCTGGCACTAGCGCCTGTGCACGCCTGGCGAGCAGGCGGAGCCTCGGGTGTTTGCATCCAAAGTTCAGGAGGGACAGGAGGCCGGCGGGCCACGTCCACACGGCCCCTCGCCTGGCGCTGACAGGTAGAGACAGACGCCCTGCTGGCACCGGCGCCGCCTAGAGCGCCGGCTGGCTTTCCAGCGAGCGACGCCAGGGCTGGAAAGTTTAGCCAAGTCTCCGGGTCCCGCAGACTCACCAGGGCCGCCCCTTCCGTGCTGCACTGAGTGAGGTTCGGCCTTGGCCGTAGCCAGGGGTTGGGTCTCAGCCGGACACCCCGAGGTCCCGCGGCCCAGGCTCCTCCGGAGCTCCGAGCGCTCTCGGGGACGGGGATGCGGGTGGGGCGGCAGGACGCGGCCGGGGAACGGGGGATACCCAGGCAGGAGGGGGCTCGGCCCCGGACTTACCCCGAGGGGTCCTCACGCGCCAGCGCCCCGGCGCGTCGGCTCATGCCGCCGGCAGCTCTCAGACCGGAGCGGAGGCTCAGGCGCCGGGCGCTGCGGGCCGCGGTGGCCCGGGCGCCCGCATGCCCCAGCGCCGCCCTCGGGAAGGGCCGGCGGGCGCCGCCGCAGCCGCGCGCCGAGTGGAAGCCGCCGCGCTCTGGGCGCCCGCTCCCTGCTACTTCCTGTATCCGAGCGAGCGGGGCTTTCAGGAAGAGGCTGGCCTTGGTGGTCAAGAGTTTTTTGTCAAAAGCCTTTCGGCGACGGCTCGCGGCCCGGAGCCCTCCCGGGGCACACGGAAACCGGCGGCCGCGCCCCCGGGGCTGGGCCTGGCGCGGGCGGTGCCTGGCGGAGGCGCCGGGCGCGGGCGCCCAACCGCGGGTGCTGCCTCGGCGGGGCTGGGGCTGCAGCTGTGGCCCGGGAGGCTCCGGGAGAGCCGGGAGGGAAACTCAGAGAAACGTCTCCAACTTGGCGAAGAGTCCCGTGGGAAGGAGGGTGCTCCCTGCTCCTGCCCCGGCCACGGCCGCGGACTGGCAGGTGGGGAGGCCAGGAGCTCTGCGCAGGGCACTCGCGGGACAAGGAGCCCCCAAATCGCCCAGGGCCAGCCCCAGAACAGAAACAGAGCGCCTCCTCCACACCCCTGACAGGTGGCCTCGCTTCCTCCTCTTGGATGCCTCCACCGACGATGAGCTCACTATCTTACAAGGCAGTCAGTTCCCCCGCCAAGCCAGGGACCTAATTCATCTGTCCCACACCTAGATGGGCGCAGAGGGTGAAAGCTAGTCAGCTTGGAAATACACACCATCCACAGCAACTCCCGTGGGAGGGTGAGGCCTCTCTTCTAAGAGCCTGGACACTCAAAAAACGCCCTCAGAGCGTTTCACAGTGAGCAGAACGGGACATTATGAAGTCACCTCAGTCTAATGCAAGGTTTCTCAGCCTTGTCACGCCTGGGGGCCAGTTAATGCTTTGTTTTTGGAGCTGTGGCATGCATTGCAGGATATTTAGCAGCATTCATGGTCTCTACCCACTAGATACCAGTAGCATCACTCTCTCCTTCTAATAAGCAAAACTTTCTCCAGACATTTTAGATGTCCCTGGGGGTCCTAGTTGAGACCCACTGGTCAACACCTTCCTGTGATAAATAAGGAAGCTGAGACCTAAAGACAGGAGCTGACCTGCCTGGGACCACACAGTGAGCTGAAGTGCAGGCAGGACTGAGGCTCTGGTGGAAGCCCCATGAGGCCACCATGCCTCTGCCCCGCTGGTCTCCTCTCCCGTGCTCCTCCCTGTTTTTCCTGACATTCACGTCAGCCCGGCAGGAATGGGAGAGAAATGCATTAAAAGTGCAGCCTCCACGTAGGAGTGTGAAAGGGTGCCGCCGCTTTGGGAAACAGTCTGGCAGCTCCTCAAAAGGCAACACGTATGACCCAGGAATTCCACTCCTAGGTATCTACCCTAAAGAAATGAAAATAGACCTGGCTGGTTTTGCTCAGTGGGTAGAGCCTCGGCCTGCGGACTGAAGGGTCCCAGGTTCGATTCCGGTCAAGGGCATGTACCTTGGTTGCAGGCACATCCCCAGTGGGGGGTGTGCAGGAGGCAGCTGATCGATGTTTCTCTCTCATCGATGTTTCTAACTCTCTATCCCTCTCCCTTCCTCTCTGTAAAAAAAAAAAAAAGAAAAAAGAAATGAAAATATATGTTCACACAAAAACGTGTACATGAGTGTCCACAGCAGTGTTATTCATAACAGCCTCCAAATGGAAACAAACCCGATGTCCATCAGTGAATGAACTGATGGACAAGATGTGGCCTATCTGTAGTAGGCAGTTAGACAGGCCTGAGCAGCCTAGGGCCGATAGGCCAGGTGCAGAGGGTCAACAGGGCGGATAGCCCTGGGTGCCTAGCAATGGGCAAAACTCCAAGCCCTCAAACCACCACTCCCTAACGCATTAACCTTGAAGATGACATGTAGGCCTCAGGTGTGCTTCAGCTCCAGGCCCAGAAAAGCAGCAAAACCAGGTGGGAGATGCCATGGCTGACATCAGGACCAGCTGCAATGACTAATGACCTCCTGCCCGGGGGCCGACCGGTTAGTGAGACCTCAACCCTGAAAGGGCACAGCTGGAAAGCTGATGACTATTCTATTGAGATTCTCCCCTGAGACCTCAGGGCAAGGACCCTGCCAAGGCTCTCTATGGAGCATGCCTGTGCCCTTCCTCACCCCCTCCCCCTGGGTGCATTTTTCTTGCTTCTCTTTCTCCTAAGCTCCAAGGGCCCATTTTTTGCCTCTATAACTTGTTTCCTGAGCCCATTTCTTCTATGGCTCACTTCCTCTACCTCTGTGACTTTCTAAATAAACTTTCTCTTATAGTTTGAGTCTTGGCTCTGAATTCTTTCTTAGCCAGAACTCAAGTACCCAGGTTGTTGAACCCAGGTCCGGTGTGACTCCACTGGTCTAACACACAGCGCTGTTTTTCCGCTGCTGACATGCCCATCCAATGGAATATCATTAGGCCATAAAAAGGTTTGACATATGATACATGCTACAACATGGGTGAACCGGGAAAACATTACGCTAAGGGAAAGAAGCCAGTCACAGAGAACCACATATTGTAGGGTACTATTTACATGAAATGTTCAGAACAGACAAATCCGTAGAGACAGTCCATTGGTGGTTGCCAGAGGCTGGAGAAGAAGGGAGGATGGGGGTTGGCTGCTAATGGTTACAGGGTTTCTTTCTGGGGAGAAAATGTTCTAACGTTGATTGTGGTGATGGTTGCATAACTTTGTATCCGAGCGACTCGGGGATACAAACATATCAGAATCTCGGCCCCAAAGGCTGCACTGAAAAGATTGAATTGTGCACTTTAAGTGGGTGAATTGTATGTTATGTGAATTATATCTTAAACTATTATTTTAAAAAAATACAGCCTCCTGGAGGCCACCCTGACTGCTCCAGCCACTCCACTTCCTCCTCTGCTCAGATTCCCACCCAGCCCCCATTAGTTCATGACCAGGACCCACTGACCTATCCTCTCCTCTGGAGGCGAAACGCTCTCCTCACTGGGTGGGAACATCTTCTCCATGTCTCCCTGGACAGGACTGCAGCTCTCTGATTGAAAACACAGGCTTCGATCACAAACTTGTATTTAAATCTAACCCCAGGCCTTCCAGCTGGGTAGCCTGGGACAAGTCACTTCCTAGTGCCGCAGCTTGTACAAGTCACAAGTACAAGTGGGGTGGCAAGAAGGCACCCAGCCCAGGGTGCCGTTAGTAGTCCTTTGCTATTGCTCAAACAAGCCCATCGACCACTCCCACGCCTCCCTGGGCCCCAGGGACAAGATCTATCCAACTATAGCATCTAGAACAGTCCCTCAGGCCCTTCTAGGCTGATGGGAGCTGTCAGTAATCCCACTTTTCCACATCTTCCCCCCAAAGAGGTTTCCTTCAGCTCCCTGTGCCATTCCTGAGAAACCCAGGACAAGCCCCTTAAAGCCTGGGTTCCACGGGGCCAGCCCCGAGGCTCTCGCCTTGTGCCCACAGAGGCCTCCACAGGCCCACCGCTCGCCTGCTCCGTGAAGATGGAGTTCCTCAGGTGAGGACACCAGACGAAGCCCCACCCTGACCCTGTTGCTAGTGTAGGGGTTCAGAATGAGTCACCCCAAGATGTGTCTCTGTAGTATGCAGGTTATTATGAGAGCTCACGAGAAACTTATTCTAGCCCCTCCCATCCTCCCCCCAAAAAAAACTACCAAGAAGAACTTAAATTAGAGGCCTTGCTCATAATAAATGATTATCAGAGAGAACTTTTTTGACCTATTTTTAAGGCAAGGCAAACATCTAATTACCGAACATCTGCTCTTCTTATCATCATGCAAGGACCTTCCCCTCTTTAGGTCATTTACTTTGCTGACTTTCAACCTCTCATGTATGTGGGGTCTCTGACTCTCATGTAGGTGGGGTTCCCTATGAAAAGAAATTGGGCAATTTTCTCTTGTTAATCTGCTTCATGTGGATTTAATTATTAGACCTGCCTGGAGAACCAAGGAGAGCAGAGGGAAGATTCTTCCTTCCCCACATTGTAACCGACCAATGAGGAGGTGGCCGAGATTCCAGAAACCTGAGCAGCCCCTCTTCGTTGTGGCCTCTGCTAAGCTTGCCCTCAGCCCCATTCCTGGATCCCCTTTTCCCTCCCGAGTCCTCAGACCCCTCCCTTCTCTCCCTGGACATGGGTCTGAGGACTGCTGCTTCTCTGAGAAGTAAACGTTTGCTGCTGTCGGGGCCTGCAAGCTCCTTCCCCCTATCCTCACCTTTTTTTGGTACCTGGTTTCCCTTTCATGAGCCGTTCCTCCCCATTGGGTTCAGCTGGAGACATAACCCACTCCTCCCATTTTAGAGGGAGAACAAGATTCTAGTCTGGCCAATCAGAGCTTTTACACTTAACCAGGCACAGTGATTGGTTCCTGGGTGAGCATGTGATCCAAGTTGGGCCAATCAGATCCTTCCCCAGACTTTTTGTTGACACTGTCAGGGAAGGCCAGCAGTCTTCCCCCTCCTCCACTTTGGCCTTAAGCTGGGAGGGTATAAACGTGGGGCAGCCCACAGCCACCTGGGCCACCATGTGGTAAAACTGTCCTCAAGAAGAAAGCCAAGATGGAGGAAAGCAATGCAGAGAGAGACTGTGCCCTGCTGACATCCTTTGAGGCCGAGATTCTGATATGCTTTAAGCTGGCTGCACCATTAGACATCTTAGTTACCAGAACCAATACAACCCTTTTTCTTTTCTTTCTTTTTTCAAAAAACTCAAACACAATCTCAGTCAGGTTTCTGTTAGTTGCCACCCAAGGCTCCTGGCTCCAGGATTGCAGCCCCTCCCTCCATATTCCATTCCTTGGTGGGTCCAGAGGATGTCTGATTGGAGCGGGACCATAGGAAAGAAGAGTAAACCCTTCAACTTATTGTCTCAAAGCATAGGAGGCTGGTTCGTATCTCTGGGGTCCTCGTGGGGTGATTCTCCCCTCCACCAGCTCCTCAGCCTCGTCCTCCCTCCACACAGGTGAGGGCAAATAGACTCAGTCCTGAGGAGGAGTGTGGGAATTTTCAGAGAAACCTCACTTTTAGGAGGTCAACTCTCAGTTTCACTGGCATTTCTGGGGGCAATTAGTGAAGAAAAACGTCACACAGCACCGGCTCCCTTTTCCAATCCTCCCAGAACCTGCTCTGAGTTGGATAAGACCCTTTGAGGAAACAGGGCGTGTTCTTTCGACAGAAGTTGCCCTACTACAGAGAGCAGCTGGTGAGAGCAGGGGCTCGAGTCAGGCTGCCAGGGTTCGAATCCCAACTCCATCACTTCGTGGCCGCGTAACCTTAGGCAAGCTGCCACACCTCTCTGTGCTCAGTGTCCTCAGCTGTGAGATGGGATAGTCACAGTGCCTACCTCACAGGGTTGCTGAGTGCTGCGTGAGCTCATGAAGGTGAGGCGTTCAGGACAGAGCCTGGCATATAGTAAGTGCTCAATAAGGATTAGCTGTTATTTGTCCTATGCCCGAGCCCCCCATTGCTCCAGTCAGATCTCACAGAAACAAATGGCACCTCTGATTAGGAAAACGTGAGGAGCATTTAATAAATGTGTAGGTAGGGAAGTACAAGGCAGGGTGCTGTTAAACCTCGGATCTGCCCACAGATGAAGCAAGGGGAGGTTACCAGACCCAGACCCAGAGTCCTGTCCTGTGGAAAGGCCATCAGGGGAGAGGAGCCGGGCAGGGAGCTGCATCAAGGGACACAGCCAGTCACGGTGATCTTGAGGGAGGTGACCAGGAAAATAAATACTCTGGTCTCCTCCCTCCCTCCAATCTCTTGCAGTCCCTCTCCCCCCCACCTCCCTTCCCCACGCCAATCACAAAGCCAGCTGGAAGCAGAAAGTTTGGGAGCCCATTGGTCAGTCCCTATGGGTGTGGAGTCCCTATGGGTCAGACTCCTGGGATGAGAGAAAGGCTGCGGGGCGGGGGGAGGGGGGGCGGGTGGTGCGGGGGCCACAGGAAGGCAAAGCTGTGGAGTCAGACAAATCGGGCTCAAACCCTACTCAGGACCAGCCCATTTGCTAGTTAAACATGCATTTTGCTAGTTAAAAATGCAGTGACATCTGCCTCTGTCACATGGAACGGGCGAACCCCGGACAGGCCCTGCCTGAACTCCTGACTGGTAAAATTGTGAACTAGAATAAAATGGTTGCTGTATGCCGTATTTTGTTTTGCAAAAGTAGGTACCAAACCCAGTTCTTTCTGTGATGTTTTCCCTCTTCTCTGACCCCCACTAAGCCCCCACACGGTTTTGAAGATTTCTCCCTGTTACTTTGGAGAAATCCTTAAGAAGAGGGGAGAGGGGGGCGCTTTCTTATTGTAAAATCAACCAGTATTCTCAGGGGTCAGCAGGGAACAAAGCATCTGCACCGGCTGGCAATCTCAGAGAGTGCTCATGAACTGAGGAGACACCCCAAAAAGCTTTCAAAGCACCCCCCCCCCACATCTGGATTATCAGTGAATTTCTTGCCTGGTGTCCCACTTCCCCTCGACCAGCCCCACCCATCCCTGCGGCAGAAACTGGAGGCTTCCAGGATCTTTCTCAGGGAACCTCGGTCCTGCCCAGACCACCAGCTGCATCGGTTCATCTGACTCAAAGGCCTGTCCCTGACGCTTGTCTGCTCCCAACTGAAGTGCCCTCTTAACCTGCACTTGTCACGTATTTCAGACACTACACGGGTCTCACGCTTCAATTA
The DNA here is from genome assembly GCF_963455305.1 of Plecotus auritus. Taxonomy (NCBI): domain Eukaryota; kingdom Metazoa; phylum Chordata; class Mammalia; order Chiroptera; family Vespertilionidae; genus Plecotus; species Plecotus auritus. Next base: position 12,379,692 of record NC_137770.1, read on the forward strand.
TCCTTATGAGTGCAGGCTCTTTGGGAGCAGGGAATACACCGTCCTTTTAATTTTTCCTCTCCCCGCCCCCACCCCTGCCAATATCCAGTGGAGGGCTTTGCAAACAGCAGGCACTTAATAAGCACTCGTCGGCTAAATGAGAACAAGTTGGAAACAAAGAGAAAGGCTTTTCCATTTCTGAGTTCTGTTCCACTGTGAGTATTGTGCTGACTTTGTGCCATCAGAAGATGGGCTAAAATTAGGGTCAAGAATGCCCTCAATTCATTCATTGTCTACTAGGTGATGACACCAGTGAGGCCCTGGGAGGTCATGGTGGGATGAGCCTTACCATCGGAAGATGCTCTTGGATTTAGGTGACAGAAAACCCAGACTCTAGGTGGATTGAGTACAAAGGAACTGGATTGTCTTCTATAACTCAAAAACCAGCGCTTCAGTTAGCTATTGCTGTGTAACAAATTACCCTGAAACTTAGTGTCTTAAGACAATACATTTATTATCTCACAGTCTCTGGAAATTGGGAGTCTTGGCACAATTTATCAGTCGTCCTCAAACTACGGCCCGCGGGCCACATGTGGCCCACCGAGGACATTTATCCGGCCCACCGGGTGCCGCTGCCTGTCCTGCTTAGCAGCCGACTCATCCCGGGCCCTAAGTGCGCATAGGAATTTGTTCATAGTTTTTTTTTTTTTAAACTATAGTCCGGCCCTCCAACGGTCTGAGGGACAGTGAACTGGCCCCTGTTTAAAAAGTTTGAGGACCCCTGATTTAGATGGTTGCCTCTGCTTCGGGGTCTCTCCTAGGCTGCAGGCAAGTTGTTGGCCAGCGATAGGGTTGTATCTGAAAACTTAGCTAGGGAAGGATCTGTTTCCAGACTCACATGGTGGTTGGTAGGATTCAGTTCCTTGCCAGCTGTGGGCTGGAGGTCATCGTCAATGCCTGGCCGTGTGGAAATCTCCAACGTGGCCACTGCTTCATCAAAGTGTGCAAGCTGAGAAGGCAATAGAGAGTCCACTAGCAAGATGGAAGTCACAACCTTATATAACCTAATGCAGTGGTCGGCAAACCGCAGCTCGCGAGCTACATGTGGCTCTTTGGCTCCTTGAGTATGGCTCTTCCACAAAATACCACGTGCGGGGCGCGCATGTACAGTGCGATTGAAACTTCATGGCCCATGTGCAGAAGTCGGTTTTCGGCCTGGGCGAGTCTATTTTGAAGAAGTGGTTCTAACGCCGAGCCACACTCAAGGGGCCAAAGAGCCGCATGTGGCTCGCGGGCCGCGGTTTGCCGACCACTAGGTCCTAGTCCTAGAAGTGACATCCCATCGCCCTTGCCCTATTCTGTCAGAAGCAAGTCACAGATCCTGCCTACACTCAAGAGGAAGGGATTAAACAAAGGTGTGGAAATTAGGAGGCAGGGTTCACTGGGAGCCACCTTAGAAGCTGCAGGCCCAGGTGCAAAACCATCAGGGCTCAACTGCCATCCATCACTCAGGTTGGTCCCTCTCTCTGCTCTGACCTCCTCATCCTCAGGAGAGTTCTTCTACGGTTCCAAGACAACTTCCAGTGCCCGCTGGAATCATGGTCTCTGGGGTCCGTCCTACAAGAAAAGGGGGAAAGCCTCCCTCCTACGCCTGGAACAGAAGTCCATGCAGAGTGGTTGGCCTCCTGAGGTCACATGCCTGGCCCAGTCACCAGGAGAATATCATGCACCGATGGGCTTAGGTTAATTAGGACCCACACGGGGTCCTGGGTGTGGAGGTGACCTTTTCTGATCATGTTGGGGAGAGGATGAGACCTCATCAAAATTAGGGTTCTGTTGGGAAGGAAGAAGAGAATGGGTGTCAGGTAGATAACCAACAGGGTCCACTACAACTGTACAGAAATGACCAGAAAAACAAGGCCATACATGAGGAAAGGTGTGGGGTTGACTGATATAGTCATTATCTTGATTGTGGTGGTGGTTTCATGGACATTTACCTATATATCAAGACTAATCAGATTGTGAACTTTAAACATGTGCAATTATTGTATATCAATTATACTTCAAAAAAAGCTGTTTTTAAAAGCATGTCATAGCTCTAGTCATTATGCTACAAAAAAGCACAAAAGATAAAGCAAATATTCTTCCCGTTTTCAAAGGCTACTGTCTGGTTATTCAGAGAAGTCATTCATGTCATCCATGAATGAGTCAAGTGTTGACTTACATCTTGATTGTTTCACATTGGTGGCACCCATTAGTGTCAACAAAAATATGTTCATCTACAATATTCTTATTGCTCCTCAGTTGCAACCAGAGGTTTGTTAGAGATACAAATGTTTTGCAAAAGTCTGTGAAAGCCCCCAGTGAGAATTAATTGGCTATGTGGACTATATAGTAGAGTAGTGCACATTTTATAATTTAAGAAAACAAGGTCATGAGTTATAGGTAAAATTCAAATGCTCTGACATAAAGATTCGGCACGATAGAGTCATTTTCAAGAAGATCATTTTCTTTCTTCCCCCCACCCCAAGGAAGGATGGTCCAGGAGGCCTAACGGAGGAGGGAGCCCTTGGTGGGTGGTGAAGGACTCAGCCCTTAACGCTGGCTGCAGGCAGGGGGCAGGCAGCTGGCCCAGGAAAGACTCACTTGCCTGGTTATCACGTCCTTTCTCTTGGCAGCACTTGGAGTGAGAGAATGGAAAGAGACTTTGAAACAGTGACCTCTGGGAAACAAATCCACATTTTTGACAAGAGGCCAGGTAATTGAGCATTAGCAGCTCATCATCTCCAAGTTGGCTCATCTACCGGAAGGCAAGCCAGGAGGTTGAAGCTGTTCTCTGGGAAGCAGAGTTCCCACTATGTGCCAGGCATGTGACCCTACTGTGCGTGATGGTCAGAAAGGGCTCCAAGGGCAAGGACACATACCCCATGATTTTGCTCCACCACCCCCCCCCCCCCCAGGAACTCCTCATGTTCTAGTGGGCAATCTTTCATCATGTCTGATTCATCGTGTGTGTCCAAGTTTGGGGTTTAGGACAGTTGAACAAATGGGCTAACCGGCTGACACTGTATACATAATGTACTAGTTATCCATTGATGTACAACAAATTACCCTAGAATTTTATAGCTTTAAACAACAATAAGCATTTTTGTTTTTTCTCTTACACAGTTTCTATGGGTCAGAAATTCGGGAGCAGCTTCACTGGTTGGGTCTGACTTAAGATCTCATGAGACTGCAGTCAAGAGGAAGGCAGGCAGCCTTTTCGGGCCATGAGGCAGAAGCTATATGCTGGGGAAGACAGCAGCAATAAAGAGACTGGGTTGCCAGTGGCCACCATTGAGAGGTAATTGCTAATCCTCTTCATTTGTCTTTTGTCTTGAGGGCAAGGACTGTATCTTATACTTTTTTTTTTTTTTTGTAGAGTGTGCTTGGCGGAGAAGAGTCCATAACTACTTACGGGTGAGGCCGTGATTTATTTCTCTCACTTCTCCCTTTCAGGGACATTTACTTCCTCTAAAAATCAAGTGTGGTGTCCTCAAGCCTTCTGTGTGAGAAAGCCTGGGTGGGACCAGGTCGGTCAGTGTGAGGAAGTCTGATCCCACACTGGCCTTAGCCACAGTCCCAGCCTGGGCTTCTGAGGTCATCTCAGTGAAGGGTCCAAAGACAGGTGTGCCCTCAGCAGGGGGCTCCTGGGACCTCAGGTAAGAACATTCCCAAATGTGGACTCACTTCCTTAACGAGCCTGTGAGGGTGGCTGGGTGCCTGGGGGCGGGCCGCTCTGGCTGCTTCAGAACCACAAAGCGCAGTACCCATCTCAGCCCCACTCTTGTCCACTGTGTGACCTTGGGCAAGTTCCTCAGCCTCTCTGGGCCCACGTTTCCTCTTCTGGAAGATGGGTGGAGGCACATTGCCCTCACTGCTGGAGGTGATGGAGAAGGTGGCTAACAGCGTCTGTTGAATAGAAAGGCTGGTGACAAATGTCAGTTTCCCTTCTTTACTTACTGTTGTCCCTTGGTTTTTATAAGAGTAGACCATATGCCCAGCTCCATGGGTGCTTCAGTGCCTTCCATCCTGTGCCTTTTCCGTGACAGGAGTGCCCAAAGAAATGTTTTGGGAAGTTTGAATCCAACTCAACGGGCCATAATTAATCCTGCCTTGACCAAGGTGATGTTGAGGATCAGAAAGGAAGGTGTGATCTCCCTCCTGCCCTGGGAGTCTCGTCCACAGAAGCCTCAGATGCTGACCCTGCATGGGTGGTCCTCACAGGGATCTTGGCCTAGGGCAGGGCTGGCTACGTGATGTGCAGGACCCCATGCAAAATGAACATGGGCAACATCTTGCTCAAAAAGGATGCAAATTTCAAGACAGCTTCTGCAGAGCATTAAGCCAAGAACGGGACCCTTCTAAGTGTGGGACCCTCTAAGCATGGGCTCTGGGACTACATCGGTAGTGTGCCCATGAAGCTGGCCTTGGCGTGGGGTGTCCCACACCTGCTCTTTTGTCTGGTCTGGGCAGCCCCAGGGAAATGGAAGGAGACCTGGGTTCTAAAGCTGGCTCTCACAGTGAATAACTGAGGCACCCTGCACCCAGCACATATGCTCTCTGTGCCTCATTTTCCCCACCTGTGAAATGGGGACAATACCCACTGTGTTAGTCACCGACATGGTGAGCCAGGAGGCGCCTGATGGACTGATATGCTCAGAACCAAGACCTCGTGGCTTTAGGACCCAAAAAGCTTTAGGACCAGAATTACCAAGACAAAGTCTTCACACATTGCGGATTGGCTTAAACAGGAAAGAGTTAAATGAAAGGGGTTTCTGACTTACTCATCTAAAGTAGAACCCGTGGGAAAGATGTTTTCCAAATATTTAAAACATTCTAATTCACTGTGGACTGATGTTTTTATAAGTATAATAAAAATGACTAGAAAAATGCAATGAAAAGATTCCGGCATAAAATTACTCATCGTGTTGCTGTATTTCTATTCTCTCAGTTTCTCTGCTCGTCCTGGTGCAGACTGATGTCTGTGCGCCTGTGCAGGTGCCCAGGGCACACTCTGAGTAGGACTGATCTCCTCACCCCTCAGTGTAAACCAGGAGCATTCAAATCACCTGGGAACGTGCTAGAAATGGAGCATTTTTGGCCCCATCCCATTCACAACGAGCCAATCTGCCTTTTTAACAAAATGCCCCGGTGATTCATGTGCACGTTAAAGTCTGGAATGACACCCAAGGCAGCTGAGGCTCGGGAAACTTATAGAATAAAGGAATTAACCAGAACCGCTCCCCCAATCTCAACTTCTCAAGGCCCAAGAGCTGATGGCATAAGCTTATTCCGGTGAGCAGGAGCAGCCACACTGCAGGGCTCAGTGTGAACATGAAGACGTACAAAACAACATTAAGAATTTTGAGATGGTGCCCGGCTGGCATGGCTCAGCGGTTAAGCATCAACCTATGAACCAGGAGGTCATGGTTCAATTCCCGGTTAGGGCACATGCCCAGGTAGTAGGCTCAATCCCTAGTGTGGGGCGTGCAAGAAGCAGCCAATCAATAATTCTCTCTCATCATTGATGTTTCTATTTCCCTCTCCCTCTCTGAAATCAATAAAATTAAAAAAAAAAAAAGAATTTCAAGATGGCGACAGCTTGGCCCAGGGCCCTTCTGTGTGACCACAGGGGCCTGATGAGGTAGTAAAGGGTTGGGTCATTCTGGACTCATTTGCACTGGCTAAGTTATGAGATTTCTGCTTTGTTTTATTCATTACCAATCATTATCATTAAAAAGCTCCAACCCTCATCCTTTTGAAGTTTATTTTTTTTCTCAGTATGCAAATATAAATGGTTTCAAATGGCTATTATTCCAGTGTAAATAATTCTTTCAAAAAAATACAAATATGTGTGCCTAGTAAAATGCGAACGGACGCTCTACATAGGGAAAGACAGTTTGTGCTCATTTGTTTTATTGATGGTGTACAGATTGTGATATATTGCATTACAATACTGACTGCTATATTTCTGGTAAAGATTTAGTTCATGTTTACTCTAGGTTTTCTTCACAATGAAAATAGACTCATGCCAGTGTTTAGTAACCAATAATATCAACTCATTCCCATTGAATGACAGCTTTATTAAACTAAGAATCTCATGTCACACACAGAGCATTCACAGTGCAGGAGGTCACAGTTATTGAAAAATAAATAGCGGGATAAATAGATTTATTATTTACAACTTTTCAGCTCATTGCTCCTGCTCTGTCCGAGGAGAGAGTGAACAAAGGTGGCAGCGTTCAGCCCAGCACACTGAGATGTCTTGCGGGGGACTCAAGTGATGTCTAAGAGCCCCCAAAGTTCTTAGTTTGGGCTGTTTTTTAGGGGTTCCTTCTGGACACAGAGGCCTCTGGTTCTTTCTGCCTGCTATTGGGTAGGTCATGGCTGGGCCGCAGGAAGGCCACACGGCTGGCTCTGCAGAAACGGTGCCCAGCCCACCTCCTGGGCATCTGGGCTATGTGGGCCTCTCCTCACCCGGCCTTCTCTTTGGCAGCTCCTGCCTCTGCTCCTGGGACTGGCCCCATCTGGCTGGCAGCCCTCTTTCCTCTCTAGGTAGTCAAGGCTCTCTTTGTGTTCAGACACCGAGCATCCACTCCCGCTGGCAGCTGCTGGACTGGAGACACACACAGAGGGCACCTGCCAGGGAGAGTGTGCTCTGAACCGGACACCAGCCGTCCCGACGAGCAGGTCCCCGAGGAAACTCCCCAGGAGCCGGCCACAGACGCTCAGCCACAGCTCTCTCCACTGGGCCCCCAAATATGCTTAGCCCAAGCTAGGTGGGGGAAGCTCCAGGAAATGCCCTACAGCTCAGAAGGGCACCTCTGGGGGTGAGGGCAGTGGTACCCCCGTGGCCAGAAAAAAAACCCCCATTAGAATATCTGATCTGGAAAAACAGCTGCCTTGCTCACCCCAGCCACCTTCAGTGGGAGGAAAGGCCTCGCTCCTCTGTTGAAGGGGCTCTAGACGTCTGGGAATCCCAAGTGGGAGCGGAGCGGGGTCTGTTCCCCGGGACCCTCCCTGTATTCCAAACCACGCAGCTAGAAGCAAAAGCTGCACACGCTCTCTCTCGACAGCTTCAAACAAATTGTTCTGCAGCGGTGGGGAGGGCAGGGCACAGACTTCCTCTGGGATTAAGGGTTTCGTTGGCCTTGACTATGGAAAAGTCCCAACCCACATGCTGCATAAAAAGCAACTGTTTGAATTCTGGCAACGGTGGGAAGAGGTGTGGATTATGCCTGTATTTGCCATCAGGGTTTTAACCAAGAAGCAGCCAACCCAGACCCACCGATCTACGGACGGCAAGGCCACACAGGCACGGCTGGACTTCCCTCCCCCGGGTACAGGGAGTGTCTCCCACTCTCGTCGCCCCCATCCGTGCCAGGACGCCAGGCGGCGGGCATTCTCCTAGACCCGAAGAGAGGATTTCTCAGGCCCTGCTGCCAAGAGAGTGAAGGCTCCAGGACCTCGGCTGCTAGACACTGACACTGAGAGGCGATGAGAAGCCTAGAAATACGTAGACAAAAGGTGATGCAAAGCCAGTTCCTGGAACCCGGAGCCATTTGTCATTGAAAAGCTAGAATTCTCTAAATCCCCATCAGAGTTCAAAGCTCTAAGGCCACTCCTCTGGCTTCCCTGTTGTGACAGAAAAACCAGCTCCACCTGGGAGGCGGAAGAGGACAAAAGCACCCCTTCTCCTGACTGCACGCGGGCACCAGCTCCCCAAGGTCGGGCAGCGGAGACAGGCTGGGCCTTCGCCTCTCGGCCACCAGGCCTGAAGTTAGCGCAAAACCAGCGTCCCAATTTAGTTTTCCGTATTAAGAAGCAAATACAACCACCTAAATGCCTTTTGAAAATCGGTGCCCCTGCAGACCGTGCCCTCTGGGGAGCCTTCTCTGCAGCACAGCCCAGGGGTCCCCCACCCACCAGGTTAGCAAGAGGCGGGGCTCACAGTGAGCCGCAGAATGTGTGCCCCACCGTGTCCTTGGCCCTGCGGGCTGGGCCCATGGAAAGACCCACATGACTGGCAGGAGGAAGATGTACCGAGGGCTGGAGGGCCCTTCCCCATGCTTTGAGGAGCTGAGGGAGCCTCGAGGGGCGGCAGAGTGCAAAGCCAGAGAGAGTAGGTGCTCCCATGTGGTGGGGGGCCCAGACACCTGGGTGAATCCACAGGGAGAGGGAGGGAGGGAGGGAGGGAGGGGCCGGGGAGGCAGGGCGCTGGGGTTGGGGTGAGGGATGACGACTTCCTGCCACTCAAGAACCGCCCAGCCAAAACCGGTTTGGCTCAGTGGATAGAGCGTCGGCCTGCGGACTGAAGGGTCCCGGGTTCGATTCCGGTCAAGGGCATGTACCTTGGTTGCGGGCACATCCTCAGTGGGAGGTGTGCAGGAGGCAGCTGATCAATGTTTCTCTCTCATCGATGTTTCTAGCTCTCTATCCCTCTCCCTTCCTCTCTGTGAAATATCAATAAAATATATTTAAAAAAAAAAAAAAAAAAAGAACCGCCCAGAGAGCATTTTCAGAAACTTCTGGAAGTTTCTATGGGCACGATGTGGCAATGAAGCTCCCACGATGCGGGCCATCTCAGATGCCCTGGACACACCTGCCAACTGCCTGAAAGGGAGGAAGGCAGGCATGGAAACCATGTTTGAAGGCACTAGAACAAGCGTGTCAAACTCGCGGCCCGCGGGCCGTATGCGGCCCACAACACATATTTTTGTGGCCCAGCCAACATAACGGTATGTAAGAAACATTTTAATAAAAATTTCGTAACTTAATTTTTACAGTATCCTGTTATACGTAATTATTAATAATGAACTACAACGCTCGCTAATGACTGACTGATTACTATAATCGTGTTGCCTTCATTTCCCTTATGCGCCTTCCTCGCAGGCGCACCATGTCTCTCCGCTAGTACTAGGAAGGGGAGAGACCACACCCAGCCCTAAGTGCCCTCAGGGTCAGGCTGGGGAGGGCACCGCGCCCTGGGGGGCACCAGCACCAGCTGCAGGGCTCGGCTATGAGCCCCCTGACTCCCAGGGGAAAGTCCCCAAATGTGACAGCAGACCCCGCCACGTCATTGGTCTTGGACTGACTTGTTTGGTGTGCGCAACAGGAAATATTTCGCTTCCGGAGAACAAGAAAAATAGGTTTATTCGTGTTACGCTTATTAATTTGTGCAGTTATTCAGTGTCTGGTCAGTTAATGTTCAAGAAAAAAATACTAATTTTTATTAAAATGTCCTATTATTTTATGTTAACGATGACTCATTTATTTCAGCCCTTTGTGTTCAGCATGTCTCTATGAAAATAAACCTACGTTTCTATGAAAATTGAAGCTTTTGTTTTCTTGCGGCCCACATACACTTAAACCTTGTTTATCTGGCCCGTGTTAGCCTTTGAGTTTGACATGCTTGCACTAGAGGGACTGGGAATATTTACATCACGGCACATGGGAACAACCCCCTGACGATTTTCACCCCAACAGGCAAGTTCTTGGTGTCTTCAAGCAACAGGCATTTGCTGGAGCCGTCACATTCTCCAGCTGGGGAGGGTCATGGCGAGAGGAAACGAGAGGTGGGTGGAAGGGGAGAGACCACACCCAGCCCTAAGTGCCCTCAGGGTCAGGCTGGGGAGGGCACCGCGCACTGAGGGGCACCAGCACCAGCTGCAGGGCTTGGCTATGCACCCCCTGACTCCGGGGGGAAAGTCCCCAAATGTGACAGCAGACCCCGCACTGCCCAGCACCGTAACCCACTAGTCCAGTGGTCGGCAAACTCATTAGTCAACAGAGCCAAATATCAACAGTACAATGATTGAAATTTCTTTTGAGAGCTAAATTTTTTAAACTTAAACTTCTTCTAACGCCACTTCTTCAAAATAGACTTGCCCAGGCCGTGGTATTTTGTGGAAGAGCCACACTCAAGGGGCCAAAGAGCTGCATGTGGCTCGCGAGCCGCAGTTTGCCGACCACGGCACTAGTCCAATTCATACTTGGGGAAGGAGGGAGGGAACTCACCCTCTCCCAGTCCATCTCACCTGTGTGCACCCCACCCTCGGACAGGGAGGGGCCCTAGGACTCAGGGAAGAGAAGACCTGGAGGAAAGAAAGACCCACTCCCCCCTGGTCCCAGCCTGGGGGTGACTCCGGTGTCCCCGAGTGCTGGGCTTCTGCGGATGCTACAAGGCTTCCAAATCCTCATCCAGGGGAAGAGGCCTGGAGCCTGGCTGCCCGGGAGAAGGGGTCTCCGGTCGGGGTCTACACGGCTGCCCTAGAGGGACGCGCACACCAGGCCTGGGTTAACTCGGAGGGCTGGTGCCCAATCAGCTGCTCAGGTCTGTAAAGGCAGGGGATTGACAGGCAGAGCGAGAAATCGCCCTAACAGGTGGCGGCAGGAGCAGATGGAAACTCACCAGGGCAGTGAGGCCCGTGCTCATGGATGGACGGACGGATGGACGGATGGACAGGAAACACTGAGGCCAGCTGATGGTGGCTTATGGGAAGGGTGGGAGGAATCTGACCCCTCCCGCCCCGCCAAAATGCCCTTACCCATTCGTCTCTCACTGCAGCTGACCCAGAACTTTCCTTCAGGGCCAGGTTCTCAAGATACCACACACCTCCCGCTCAGACCACGCTCGGGCTGGTTAGGGCGAATTCCAAACCAGGCATCAGAAGGAATGCCTGCCTCTGCTTCTACAGACATTTTCTATCTGAGGGCAATTGTTTGTTTTCCTTTCTGCCCCCCCAGTTACAAGAGCTAAATTAATTTTTTTTAATCGCCTATTTTTGTAGCAGTGTAATTACCCCGTGCTAATTAGCTTGGGGGAGAAAAGGGAGTATTCCTGCATGGTGATAAAAGCATTATTTTAAAACGAAGGCCTAATTAATCAAGCAATTCTTTAAACGTGTGATGGAAAAATATTTTTTAAAAGAGATATTTTCACCTACAGTGTATATATAGTTTCCTAAGCACAATAAATGCATCAACCCTTTAAGGAGGTGACATTGGCACATTAAAGTCAAAAGAGAATTAACCAGGAGTGCTGTGCATATTAAACACATTATTTTTAGTCTCAAACGGTAACTGCAGTGTACTTTATAATCTCGGGAGGATTCTGCTGAGGAAAAGGCCGGTACTTAGGATGTGTTTTCTGAAAATGATACACGCGTTCAGACCAGTGACACAGCAGGGATACCATTCTGGGGCCATGTGGCCTGCGCCTTGCAGCTGAAACTATTTCCCTTTATCAGGAAAAATGTGGGGACATTGGATAGGGATAGATATTAGGATATGAGCTGGGGCACCCAGGAATCAAGTAAATATCTGATGGAGTTTTAACTCAAATGATAAAAACCAACCATAAGGGCAAAAACATACTCACACCTGCACAGCCTGACCCCCCACCCCCCAAGGATGGCCACCCCACTGGACTGGCTGAGCCACAGTGGGTGACAATCTGGAGTTCAGTCCCTGCTCTGTTACTTACTGGCCAGTGATCTAGAGTCACTTCTCCAAGACTAATTTTTCTGTTAAAAGGGAGAATAATCCCTACTTACGTTACGGGGGAAGGGAGAGAAGGGGGTTGAGAATAAAGATAGAGACAGATGCTCTTTGAAACCCAATGAGTCTGTAAAGACGGAGGGACCAGGCCAGCTACTAGTATGCTAAGAGGACAGAGTGTCCCCCGGGCCCTGACACCCCTTGCATCTTAAGTTAATAACCATGACCTATGGCCTCCCTGGCCTCCCACTTAGCTAATTTCTTAGGAAAGTCACCTTTATCCTCACCTTGAAGACCACGGAGCCCCCTATCTAGACAGAGCAGCCAAAAGAGAAGCCTTCGTGTGGTGTAGCTGCTAACACTGCTATAAATCCAGGAGGGAAGCCTGGAGACGGAGTTCAGGCCCAGCGTAGGCTCACGCTCACTTAAAGGACACGTGCTTGAACACTGCCTCCTGCTGAAATTCGAGAGGCCTTAAAGAGCACAGCCCCAAACCCCACCTCGGGTCACAAGTGCTGTGTCTCCGGAAGGAATCAGCTCCTGGATTTCACCCCACCACCACCGCGAATCCTCACTAAAAACCTCCCTTCCTCTCACCATCACAGGTGCTTCCCTCTCCGTCTTCCGTGCAAAATAGCTTAATGTTAAAAGTGCATCGAATCGGATAGACGTCTGCGATAGAAACATTACAAAAATAAGAATACCTCTATACGTATAAAATGAATTGTGCTTTCTTTTTAGAAACCACAAATGGTTTGTGTTCATAAACCTTTTTAATATATATTTGAGAGCCTGGAAGCAATCGGAAATTAGTATTTTTTTCTATTTTTGAATCAGCCTCCCGCCCTTGGCCTTTCACGTGTAGTAAACTGTAAGGTTCAAGAAACTCAGCTCTAAACATTCCAAGTCCCGGTTCCGGGAACTCTCTCCTCTGGTCGTGAACCGAGCGCTGGCGCGCTCCTTCCCTCTCAGTGGGCTAAGAGGTTTGCTGGGCAGATAAACAACTGGGTCTTTCAGCAGGATGGTTTTGAGAGTCGGGCATTAACAAAGAAACGACAAACCCGAAGTGACAGCGCGTCGCCTCACACGCAAGGTCTGGACTGTATGGCTGTGAACCACGAGCTCCGCCGCGTCTGAATCAGCACCCGTTTCGACGTTAGTCTCTCCCTCCTTCCCAAGCTCCAAACCACGCGTGTCAGCGTCCGTGCAACACCACACGCACAGGACCCATTTTCCGTGCGTGTTACCTTGTTGGTCCCCATTCTGTACGGAATGATATTTTTCAAGTATGATGATCTGCAGGACATTTCGTTTTTAATGTATCATTGCTCATTCTCCGAATGCATCAATACAAGAAGAATATTGTATTCTTGTTTTCTCGCGTCCGCGGTAACAACAACAATAAACAAACCTGAAAAACTGTTTCCATTCTTCCAGTTGGTCTCGAAAAAGGGGTGGGGTGTCTGCCATCACAGCCCCATACCCCGGGCAGGGGCGGAAGTCGGCTCTTCGTCTCTTTGCAGCAAAAGTTGCCTAAGCAACGCCCCTCTCTGGCCCAGAGGAGACACTTGAGGACAACATTCCCATTTTGCACGTGTCCCAGGAGACTTCACCGTCACCGGCCACCTCATTTCTCAGGATGCCGCGACATAGAAAGACAAACCGCACCCAGAAGTCCTTCTGACCGAAGTGTCCGAGAGAGATGGGACACGCGCCACATCCCTGTGACTGCAAAGATGCTCAAATAGCGGCCCCTCCATCTCGCCTTTTGGGGGGCAGAACTAACTCCAAGGAGGAGGAGGATGCCCAGCAGCCTGGCCTGCGGCCAAAGACCATGATGGCTCTTCCTTCCAGTGTAGGAAAAGACAGCCGGTGGCTGCCAGTGCGGGGGACTTGTGGGGGGAGGGAGCGAGGGGAGGACGCTAGGCCGGTGTCCAGAACAGCTCTCAGCGGGCAGAGCTCGGCTTTAGTCGTCTTCTCGGCACATCGGCAGGTTGACAAAGGTGAAGACGTTAAACTCGATCATGATGGAGAAGCACAGGAAGATGGCGTAGAGGACCAGCACGTAGACGCCCAGCTTCCAGTCCAGTCTCCATCTGTTGAGATGGATGCCCAGGACCTGGCGGGAGAGAGGGCGAGGGTTGGGCTGGGGCAGAGAGATACAGACAAAAGGCCTTTGTACCGGGAAACGACACACAAACCAGGACCCCGGAACTTCCTCCAAAGCGCGGGCTGGAGCAGAGGGGCGATGCCAGGCATAGCCTTGCTGTGGTCAGCGCAAGCACTGCAGGCTTCAGACCTGTCCACGCCAGGCGAGACCCTGGCCCAACCCTGGGGGACACAAGCCAGCTGCCCTCAGGGAACAGGCCCTCCCCATCCCAGACCTTCTCTAGCATCAGCTGGGTCTTCCGCCAGGTCCTCCCTTTGCTTCAGAACTTGGTAGCCCCGGCCTTCTTCAGCCCTCTTCCAAGGCTGCTGATGGCTCACAGTCTGGCAAACTTCAGCTTGGACCGCCTTCTCCTACGCGTGCGTGTGCGTGTGCATGTTTGGAGGGACAGTTTGGAACACACTCTCATTCTAAATTCTCCCCAGACTCTCCACACCTCCCTTTACTACCTTCGCTCTTACCCCTGAATTGAGGCTCCTCACAGTGGGGTCATAGTCACCGCATCAGAGCAATGTCACAGGCTCTACAGAGATAGGCTACGCCGGGCTCCAGCCCAGCTTTGCCACTTCCTAACCGCGTGACCTTGGGCAAGTCACTCAACCCCTGCGCCTTGCTTTCTTCTGTGAAATGGGATTGGGATCACCCGGCGTTTGTAAGGACTGACAAATCAGCAGAAGTAAAGAGCTGAGCACAGTCCTGGGCACATGGAATATAGAAACCTGAGTTTTACCGTGTGCCAGTCCCCAGGCCTGGCCACATGCCCCCATCCGATGAGCTGGGGAGGACTTCTCTCCCAGAGAGAGGAGACCGAATTCTTTTCCTCTGGTGACTTCTCAGTTGTCCAGGAAAGAGTGCAGTGGTGGGTGCCAACATTCTTCTTATTTTTGTTTTGTCAATTCTCATCTGAGGGTATTTTCTTTCTTTTGACTTTTTAGAGCAGGGGTGGGCAAACTTTTTGACTTGAGGGCCACAATGGGTTCTTAAACTGGACAGGAGGGCCGGAACAAAAGCATGGATGGAGTGTTTGTGTGAACTAATATAAATTCAAAGTAAAGGAGCGGAGGGGAGAGCAAGAGAACCCTCCGCTCTTTCGGCTCCACGGGCTGGATAGAACAGCCGAACGGGCCGGATCCGGCCCGCGGGCCGTAGTTTGCCCACGGCTGTTTTAGAGAGTGGAAGAGAGCAAAGGAGGGAGAGTGAGAGAAACATCGATGTGAGAGAGACACATCAATGGGTTGCCTCCTGCACCAGCCCTGAGTGGGACCGGGTATGGAATCTGCAACCCAGGTACGTGCCCTTGACCAGGGATCACAGCCCGTGCATGGGCCAACACTCTAACCACTGAGCAACACCAACCAGGGCACTTTCCAACACTATTGGCACAGATTGTGTCTGCGGTATCTGAATTTCTATGTTTCCCCAGCTTCGCCCCTCACTGCCAGGAGGAAGAGAGAGGGCTTTCAGAGACACATAGTCAGAGACACCTTAGCGACCGGGTAGAGCCGATGTAATGAAGCATGAGGCCTTTTTTTGGAAATGTAAAAACTCACGGTGAGCGCCACGGAGCCCAGCAACAACACCACGGAGTAGACCAGGCCCCGGCTGTTGATCTTCACCTGCAGAAACAAACACAGGCCTGACTCTCGGGCTGCTCAGGGCCCATTCATCTGCAAGCCCAGCTTATCCCCTGGAAAGCCAGTTCCGGGTGAGCAGGGGGCTGTGGACCATCAGCTAACTGTGGGCTCAAGTCTGGACTCTGCTCGTCTGAGGAAAGGACCAGGAGGGGACAGGTCCGGCAGTGGCTGAGATTCGGGTGAGGCTGGGCGCACGGGGCTTCCCCTGCAGGCACCCCTCGGGCAGCTCTGGAAGCCTTCATGCAAAGTGGGCACTGGGGTGCCAAGGAGAAGGGGGCAGTGTGGCTCCCAGCGCCCCCGGCTGGGAAAGGCCCACAGCACCATCATTCCCGTGAAACGCACGTGCCTGGCGTCTGGCTCGCTCGCTAAGGAGGCGCGAGGAACTTACCGTGGATCCGTAATTGATAACCATGGTCTGCAGACCCCACGGTATGCCGAGTCCCACGAGGATGTCGAACACGTTGCTCCCTATGGTGTTAGAGACCGCCATGTCGCCCAGGCCTGGAGGGGGCAATGGCCACGTGTCATTCACTAGGAGCAAGTCACGGGGAATCCTTGTTCTTCCCCGTAACTGCTCTATCAGTGCCGTCCCTTCACAGGAACGCCTTCTTCCAGACCCCACGTTTCTAAACCCTTCTTCCGAGATCCAAGACCCACTCCGTCAGGAAGTCCACAGGGGCCTGGGATGGCCTGAAGGGTGACCCCCAAGGCTCTTATGCTGGAGTCCTAACCCCTAGGGTCTCAGAATGTGACCTAGTTTAGAGATAGGGTCTTTGCAGAGATAACCAAAGTGAGGTCACGAGGGCGGGCCCTAATCCAACATGACTGGTTTCCTTAGAAAAAGGGGAAACGTGGACACAGACAGCGCAGGGAGAACATCATGGGGACCTGAAGATGGTCATCTATAAGCCAAGGACAGAGGCCTGGGACAGACGCTCGCTCGCAGCCCCCAGCGAGGAGGCGGGCACCAGCCGGCCAGGTGGGAGGTGTAACGAGGTTGGGAGGAGAGGCCGGCGGCCCGCTCTGCACAGGCTGCCCTTGGAGCATCTCTGGCCGCGCTCGCTTCCAAACGTGAGGAACGCACGACCCACTTTCCCTCTCTCCAGGGCCAACTTCCCCGCTGGGCACCTCTCTCCTCCCGTCTGCTCTGAGATTTCACTCCATAATCACAGCCCTGGCCCCCAGACTTTCAAACTGTCATCCGTGGAGGGAGACCTGTGGGCGTCCGCGCTGGACGGCAGCGGTAAACAAAGGCTGGCTCTTGGGTCCTGCCCGCAAAGAGCACGCAGGTCCTGCTCACCTGGCTCAACCCACGTCGCTGGGTAAGCCCCCAGAGAAATGACCTAATGAGCCCAAACACTGTACAAGTTCTAGAACTTCGAAGAAGCAGAGGAAAACAGCTGGAGGTACAGGACACCCCCGCCCCCTGCCTTCCTGGGACCAGAACATTCCTTGTTACTACCTCGTTAGCTAGAAGCAGTCTGGGCTTCAGCCCGGCTGGTATGGGTCAGTGGTTGAGCATCAACCTATGAACCAGGAGGTCACGGTTTGATTCCCAGTCACAGCACATGCCTGGGTTGTGGACTCGATCCCCGTGGGGGGCGTGCAGGAGGCAGCCGATCAGTGATTCTCCCTCATCACTGATGTTTCTATCTCTCCCTCTCCCTTCCTCTTGCTGAAATCAATTAAAAAATATTTAAAAAAAACGAAGTCTGGGCTTCAGCCCTGTGCAATCTCACATTGGGGATTTCAGAAAAAGTTCATTTTTACACAACTGCACGCACGCAGATGCTTCTTGAGGCCTGGAGCTCGTCCGGGAGCGTCCTCCCCACGGGTGGAGCCCGACATGTGCTTTCCAGACGGCTAACTGAACTGCACGTCCTAAGGGCTGTGAGCTGTCACTGGGGCGGGGGGAGGGGCTGCAGGGTGATGCCGATGGCGTGGGGGCCGAGACGCGACAGGTACCTTGTCTCGCCACGATTAAGCTGGCCATGCAGTCTGGAACGCTCGTGCCCGCCGCCAGAAAAGTGATGCCCATGATGACGTCAGGGATCCCAAATGTGTACCCGATAATAGTCACCTGCAGAAGGGGGAGCGCTGAATATCCTGAGAGCTTTTCACCTGGACACAGTCCTGCTGTGACCAATGAAAAAACCCAGAATAGGGTTTTGTTTTAAAAACATCTTATGAGTGTTCTCTGCCGCCCCCCCACCGCACCCGCCCCGCATTATAGGAGTAATATGCATTTTGGGGAGCGTCACCAGGATGGCGGGACGTCCTTGTCTCAGAGTGCAGGGCAGAGCACACACGGACCGGCCTGCTCGGGCTGTGCAGGAAGAGACACTGAGGAGAGCTGACCCACCAGCGCTTAACCTGCGTGGCCAAGAAGGCCTTCGCAAGCACCGCAGGCTGTGGCTGACGGCTTTTAAGGCCATATCGGACATCACACACACAGGACCGGGGTTATCTCGCATTCCTGGGGATGCCTCCATTTTCTTTCTCCAATCGTCTTACTACCTGGCTGAGAACTTGAAGGATGGAAGGAGGAAGGAAGGAAAGGGGTGTGTGCGTGTGCACATTCTGTCCAGGTGTTCAGGAGCAAAGATGCTACCAACTGTCACTTTGCCCTGGACCCAGCCTTGGGACCTCCTGTCCTTGCAGGTGCTCAGTCTTCTCTTGCCCTCAGTCTCCCCAGCTGTGCTAGGGTGCCAGCCGGGATGATCCATTTAGAATGTCCCTCCATTTTGACACGTTCAATAATTTTTTTTTATTGTCTAAAGTTTTACATAAGTCTCCTTTTTCCCCAATTGACTCCCCCCACCCCCAAGCCATTCCCACCCCGGGCAAGCCCCCACCGCCCCAGTGTCTGTGTCCATTGGTTATGCTAATATGCATGCATACAAATCCTTTGGCTGCTCTCTAACCCTCACACCTCCCCTGCCATTTATCTCTGGATCTATTTTTGTTCATCAAATTATGTTGATCATTATATCCCACATACGAGTGAGATCATGTGATATTTATCTTTCTCCGACTGGCTTATTTCGCTTAGCACAGTGGTCGGCAAACTCATTAGTCAGCAGAGCCAAATATCAACAGTACAACGATTGAAATTTCTTTTGAGAGCCAAAAACCGACTTCTGCGCATGGGCCACGAAGTTTCAACTGCACTGTATGTGTGCGCCTGCACATGGTATTTTGTGGAAGAGCCACACTCAAGGGGCCAAAGAGCCGCATGTGGCTCGTGAGCCGCAGTTTGCCGACCACTGGCTTAGCATAATGCTCTCCAGTTCCATCCATGCTGCTGCAAATGGTAAAAGTTCCTTCTTTTTTTTACAGCAGCGTAGTATTCCATTGTGTAGATGTACCACAGTTTTTTAATCCACTCATCTGCTGATGGGCACGTAGGCTGTTTCCAAATCTTAGCTATGGTAAATTGTGCTGCTATGAACATAGGGGTGGATGTATCCTTTCTGATGCGTGTTTCTGGTTTCTTGGGATATCCATTCAATAATTTGTCCCCCCAAAGGGCTGGTACATCTTGCTTGGGTAGAAATTAGGCTAACATGCGGCCCTGGCCAGATGGCTCAGTTGGTTGGAGCATCATCTCTACACCAAAAGGTCATGGGTTTGATTCTCAGTCGGGGCACACACGCAGGTTGCATGTTTGATCTCTGGTTGGGGTTTGTATGGGAGGCAACTGATCCAGGTTTCTCACATTGATGTTTCTCTCTCTAAAAAAAAAATTAATAAAAAATAATATATCCTCAGGTGAGGATAAAAAAGAAATCAGCTACCCTGTGGCACTCCACTATTGTCTGTAGTAGAAATTCCCCTAAACGGAGGTCAGCTGAAGTCCACAGCCACAGGGCAGAGGCCTGAGCAAGGAGGGTCCTCGGACTCCTGCCAGGCCATTTGCTAAGACTCTGCTTTAAGAAGTGGGGGGTGGGGGCGGGCTAGAAGGCGTCAATGGGGGAGAAAGGGGGACATAGCTAATACTTTCAACAATAAAGATTTAACTTCAAAAAAGCGGGATGGTAGAGGTACTAAGTGTCCAAACTCACTGGTAATTAGCAGAACTGATTTAATAATACTGTTATTTTCAGTAATTAGAGAAGAAAAAATTTCACACATTCATTAATTTCATCTTCCCTAATTCTCATACCCACTCAAATATCATGAAATGCTATTTTTTTTTTTTTTACTGCAATGTTGTTTTGGGAATGCATTTTAGTAAGAGATACCACTGGATTTTAAAAAAATCAAATGTAAAGATGGGCTGGCCTTTAACCCTACTGGGAAAACTTTAAGTTTGCAAATTACATTCATTTAAGGCATAGTTTTTGTTATCTCAGACTGACATCCTTTCTGGGAAAGTTGGGTAATAGCTAGATACAGCTCTTCCCCCACCGGAAAACACACACACAGGCGCGCACACGAACACAAACACACATACACATTAGCAAACATGTACACAGGTGCACACACACTAGCACACATGCACACAGGAGCACACGCACGTGTGCCCGCACGCGCACGCGCACGCGCACACACACACACACACCAGCATCTATTTCGCCTGCATCTGACCAAGCATGGAGCAACAGTGCTGGCTGCGTCTCATGGTGCAAGCAGCTGATATCCACAGTTATGAGCAGTTTTCTCTGCTGCCAGCTCAGAGCATGGCGCCTGTGCAGAGACTTCTTCCCCCAGTCACCTTATCAGACAGTGAGGATCTTCCTCGTTTTGGAGAGGGGGGCCATGGTTCAGAGACGTTGGACACCTCCCTAAGTCTCATAGAACCTAAGTGGCAAAACTAGGGTTCAAATCCACTGCCATGTGACCCCCTTCAGCCCACCTTTCCCCACCACGCTGCTCCCCTCCGGCTAAGGGAGCGGTGGCCCTTCTGCCTCTGAAACCAAGACTCGCTCGCCCTTTCTGCAGCCGGCATCGGGTGTGAGGAGGAGAGTGATCGCTGACAGTGAGCTCCACAACAGAAATGCAGCCATCCTGTACCACATCTGCTCTGTATGCTCCTGCGCGCCACCCCGCTCCCCCGCCCCCATGCGGAAGGAGGAGGGGGAGGGGAAGGGGAGAAGGAAGAGATGGAGGAGGGAAAAGAAAGGAAGGACCCTACAGGGGGTCCCTCTTGGCCCAGCCAATGGAGGTTTGTGCTGAGAGCTGTGCCAGGGAGCTGACCAGGAGCTATACCAGGGCCTCTCCACCTGCAAAACTTCAGCTCAAATGGCACCGAAAATTCCAGCAATAAACTGAGAGGCAGTTCAGGATAGTGGGTTGAGATCATGGACTCAGGAGAACAATAGACCAGGGCTCTAATCCCAACCTAGAACTCACTAATGATGTAACTAATTGTGTATTAGATGCTAATAGTATAACTAACTGGGCAAATTACTCAATCTCCGTGCCTCAGTTCCTTCATCTGTAAAATGGGCATAATAAAAATGGTTGTTATGAGGACTAAAAGAGTTTCTATACAGTTTATACATGTGCCTGAACACAGAAGCGGGAGAGGAACATCCCTTGGCAAGGAGCATAGAAGGGCTGCTTGTATTCATCTCCCACTGACGCCCGTCTCCCCCACATTCCCCCGGGGAACCCTGGAAAGGACAGGGGCCTAGTGATGAGCTCTCTCGAGCTCTTCACAGCGACACCTTCAAGGGATCAGGCCCAGTCCTTGACTTCCAGTCCATGCCACTCCCGCCATATTATCTTTCCATCCTGCCGGGTGTGAAGGTTCATCTCCACCCCCCGTGCCTGCATTGCATGGAAGTGCCACACTGTATCTGTCTGGGCATCCCTGGTGCATAGCTCAGCAGCATGCACCTCTGCCAATACCCCTTCTCACTGAAAAATAAGCCAAGGTCAGGGAGGATGGCAACTAGCTCAAGGTGGCACAGCAGTGCCTGAGTTTGCTCTCCCACCTCTAGCAGGTGCTAGGCAGGGCTGTCTGTCCACCCGGCTCCCGCCACTCACCAGCCACACCATTAGGTAGGAGAAGACGGCAATCCACAGCGTGGCGGTGAGGAAGGTGACCATGAAGAACTTCTCCCAGCGGGGCTTGCTGCAGTTGGGGATGGTGACGCACAGGAGGAAGATGAGCGGCCAGGTGAACACCCACTTGGCTTTGTCCCCTCTTGTCTCTGCAGGGGGATGGGACAGAGCAAGAAGGGAGGGGAGAGAAGCACACACTGGGTTACACACCTGTCAGTCTACCTGTCTGTCTATGTTTTTCAAGTCAAACAAGAGAATGCTACCAATGTGACTCTGAGCAACTGATCTCACAGAATCACATACCTCCTAATGTCACCCCAAAAGTGCTCTTAGCAACACAATCCATTAAGTATTTGTTGATTGAATAACTCCAGTCGGTCCAAATCCTTCAGCGTAAGGAAAGTGAGACCCAGAGTGGGAACAGACTTGCCCAGGGTAGCTGGAATAGGGATGTGGAATTTGGATGGGCTTTGGAATCAGACAGACCTGGGTTGGCATTCAAATGGCCTGGAGAAATCTCATCAACTCTACTTCCTCCTCTGATAATAACAGCTGCAGTAACAATAACAACACAATAATCAATGCATGAAATATTTGCTATGTGTACCAGGCACAGTCCTAAGTTCTTTGTCTTTAGTAGTTTCTTCATCTGTTCAATGGGAACGTTTCTCTTTCTTGGTTGTGGAAGAAGGACATGATACGATGTATGTAACACACTCCCATGTACATAAAACACTAAGCAAAGGGAGAGCCCAGCCTGGCACACGGTAGGTATTCTGGAAATTTCAGCTCCTTTGCTCCTAGGTCACATACTCAGCCCGTGGCTGGTGCAAGACTAAAATATGGGTGTCCTGGCTGGCGGGTATGACCTCACTGGCTCCTGGGAATCCACAAACAGTTCACCCAAGGAAAGGCGGCCTCCAAAAACCACCAAGTACAAGCCTAGTGTGCTTCATAAGCCACTGGGTATGGTGTGCATAGGCAGGCTCAAAACCAGCTCGTGGGAGATGCCACTGAAATGTGGAGGGGAACCTCGAAAATTCTCTGCTCCATAAAGGCAGCGAGAACACTGGCCAAAATGGTCACAATCAACCCTTTTCAGAACTCTGGAAACTAACCAAAGGCTTGCAGCAATCCAGGGAGTGTTTCCTTAAGAATATTGACTGGGTCTCAGTAAGAACAGCGAGCTCTGTGGAGTTCTAACGTGCCCTGTTTCCATTCCCTCTCACCAGCTCTGCAGAAGCCTTGAAGACAGCAGCCTGGACCCCACTAGAAGGTGCAGGAGAAGGATGGAGCTCCTTCTAAGTCCATTCCCAGAGAAGGGGCATTATTTGACCTGTCTGGTGCAATCTTGGAAGATCCCGCTTCCAAGGATGTCCTTTTACCTGAACCAGAGCTCAGCCAATGTGAATAGCCTCTTCCTTGGGGCATTTGTTGAAAACAATCAGAGGCCATTGTTGAGCAGCACGCTGCTGAAAGTGGTGGGTAACTGGACAGACAATAGGTGAATCAAAAAACATACAAGGAAAAGCTGGGGATGTGGTATCTATGGAGGGCTTCGCAAAGCTCCTACTATTTCTGGGAATCTGAAAACCACAGCATGTGTAGGGCTGTGCCAAGGATTATTCGAATGCTCAGGAAAGGCTTGAGAATGCTCTGAGCTTTCACCCTGACCCAGCGTCGAGGCTCTGAGCGAGGAAGAAGTAAAGGCTGCGGTGCGGTTGTAAACGGCTTGCTTGAGTGTTGAAGATCTGCCCCCAGATACACAGAACCCGTCAGAGATGACTGGGAGACTCCCTGGACCCAGACACCTCAGGAGATCCCTGCGCAATCATTAGGTGACCCTGGGCTAACCTAGCAGGTATTTCAGGGGCCACACGCAACAAAAAATACAGGCTTTACAGAATTATTTGAGAAATTATTTGAGAAAAAAAGGACAACAATAAATAGTAACAATACGCAGACTTGAAGGGAGAAGAGTATGTTTTCTAGAGTTGCCAAATTACATTATTTTAAATGCCCAGTTTCCAACAACAATAAGAACAACAATTTAGGAGACATGCAAAGAAACAAGAAAGTACAGCCCATACACAGGAAAAAAAAGCAGTCATTAAGAACTATCTCTGAGGAATTCAAGACATTGGATTTACTAGACAAAGACTTTAAATCAGATATTTAAAAATATGCACAAAGAAGTTTTTCAAATGCCTGAAAAAATGAAAGGAAAGTATGAGAATAATTTATCACCATAATATATCAGAATAAAAAAGTAAAAAGTATGAAAAAGAGCCAAAATAATTCTGGAATTGAAAAGTACAATAATTAAAATTAAAAATTCACTAGAGAGGCCCAACAGTAGATTTGAGTAGAAAAAAGAGAAATATCATTAGCCTTGCAGTAGGTCAATGAGATTATCTTGCCTCAGGAAGAGAAAGAAAAAGAATAAAAAGAAATGAACTGTGTCTCAGAGACGTATGGCACATCATCAAACATGCTCAATGAGGGTGCCAGGCAGAGAGGAGAGAGAATAAGGGGAAGGAAGGATATTTGAAGAACTCATATTAAAAAACTTCCCAAATCTGATGGAAAACATTAAAATCTACTTTCAAGAATACACATTCATCTCAAATTCACATGGAACACTCTCCAGATTAAATGATGTTACATCATAAAACAAGCATCAAGAAGTTTAAAAGGATTTAAATCATGCCTCGTATGTTCTACAATCATTCCACAATGGAAAGAAATTAGAAATCAATAGCAGAAGAGAAATTGGAAGAGTCACCAATATGCGGAAGTTAAACAACACACTCCTTAATAACCAATGGGCCAAAGAAGAAATCAAGGGAAATTAGAAAATACTTTGAGATGAATGAAAATGAAAACACCACATACCAAAACCTTTGGGATGCAGTTAAAGTAGTACTTAGAACTTTATAGCTACAAATGACTATATTAAAGATCTTAGATCAGTGACCTAATTTCTTAAGAAACAAAAATGGGAGAGCAAATTGAATCCAAAGAAAACAGAAAGAAGGAAATAATTAAGATTGAAGCGGAAATAAAGTGAAAAAGAAAATTAAAAAATGAAAGCATCAATGAAACTAAAAGTTGGTTGTTTAAAAAGATCAACACAATTGACAAACCTTTAGCCATAATGACCAAGCAAAAAAAAGAGAAAAGATTCAAATTACTAAAATCAGGAATGAGAGAGGGTCATCACCATGGACCTCACAGAAATAAAAAGAATTATTAAGGAATACGATGAACAATTGTGCCTAAGAAATTGGATAATGTAGGTACAACAAACAAAATTCTACAAAGACAGAAACTTACCCAAACTGACTAAAAAAGATAGAAAAGCTGAATAGATTTACAATAAGAGATTGACATAGTAATAAAAAAACACACACAACCTTCCTTTAAAGTAAAGCCAGGACCAGATGGCTTCATGGTGATTTCTACCAAATGTTTAAAGGAGAATCAGCATGAATCCTTCAAATATTCTTCCAAAAGATAGAAGGCGAGGGAACATTTCCAAGTGCTCTCTATGAAGCCACTGTTACCCTGATATCAAAGCCAGACACCAAGAGAACAGAAAACTGCAGACCAATATCCCTTATGAAGACAGATGCAAAATCCCTTAACAAAATTCTGGGAAGCTGAATCGAATAACATATAAAAATGATTATACACCTGGACCGAGTGGGACTTATCACAGGAATACAAGCTTGGCTCAACATACGAAATTTAACCCATCCAATATACCAGGGTAACAGAATAAAGGGCAAAACTGCAATCATGTCCATCGAGGCAATAAAGGCACTGGACAAAATCTAACGCCTTTTCATCATAAAACACTCAATGATCTAGAAAGAGAAGATAATTTCCTCAACTCGGTAAAGGGCATCTTCAATGAACCCTCCATTAACATCATACTTAATGGTGAAAGACTGAAAGCTTTCAACAAGATGAGGATGTGTGCTCTTACCCTTTAGACCAGGTCAGCATTGTGTGGAAGGTTTAGCTGGGGAAACTAGGCAAGAAAAAAAAAAACACGTAAGAGTCACTCAGATTAGAAAGAAAGAAGGAAAAGTATCCCTATTTGTAGATGGCATGATCTTATATAAAGAAAATTCCAAGTAATACACACACACACACAAAAAAAATTAGAACTACAAAGAAGTTCAGCAAGTTGCAAGATACAAGATCAATATACAAAATTTAGGTGTACTTCTATACAATAGCAATGAACAATTCAAAAATGAAATTAAGGAGATAACTTAACACAGCATCAAAAAGAAGAAAATGTTTATGAATCAATGCAACAAGAGAAGTACATGATTTACATGCTGAAAATTATCTAACGTCATTGAAGGAAATTCGAGACGGAATAAATACATGGAAAGACGGACTGTACAGGGATCGAAAGACTTAATGTTAACATGGAAATATTCCCCAAACTGATCTACAGATTCAATATAACCCCTATTAAAATTCCAGCTGACTTTTTTTGCAGAAATTGATAAGCTGATTCTAATATTCTTATGAAAATGCAAGGGAACCAGAATAGCCAAACTCATCTCGAAAAAAGAACAAAGTTGGGAGCTCCCTGGCTTACACCTGCCTGAATCGGGTTTCTCTAACATTAAGAGAGTCTGAACTAATTCATGGTTTCAATGATAACAGGATCCGGGGCTACTGGGGTAATGGAACAATGTCTATACCCAGGGACATAGCCCCAACACCACGAGAAGCCCCTTCTGCCCCCCATCCATTCCTTCAAGTGCAATGTCAGAGGCATCTGAGAAATGCTCATATCATGGGCTCTGATAAACATGCAAACATCAGCAAGAGGAAAAAGTGCTGCTATTGTTCTTTCCCTAAGCTTTCAGATTTCTCTTTTGAAGTAGAAAATGACAATTTCATTATGTAAAAAAATCTTTAAAATGAACTGTAACAAAACAGATGACTAATCATAGTGAAGGATAAATTATGAACAGATGCAGTTGCTTGTGAAAAACTTCAAACAAATTAACTGGGACAGTCAACTAACTAGACAGTCCAATGAAGGGAGTGGTTAACTTGAGGCGTGTGGGGATGTGGGTGTCACTGGACGTTGTCAAGTAGATACTCACGGACCCTGGAAGTAGGAGTGTTTTTGTGATCTAGAGAGCATAGCTCCAGGCCAGTGGTTCTCAAACCTGAATATAAATCGGAACGCCCTGGAGAGCTTGTTAGAGCCCCAGAGCTAATGATTTGGCAGGTGAAATGGGGGGGAGGGGGCCCAAGAATTTGCATTTCTAATAGCATCCCAGGTCCTGGTAATGCTATTGTCTTGGAACCACTTTTTGAGAATCACCAGTTTAGATGAACTCCATTTAAAAACAATATGATTAACATATCATCAAATTTACCTGCTTAAACGTACATGGTTTTTAGCAAATTAGAAAGCTGTGTAATCATCACCACTATGTAATTCTGGAGACTCTCATCACCCTCCAGAAAAACCCCCATACCCATTAAGCTTTCATCCCCCATCCCCTCTCCTCACTCAGACTCTGGCAACCACTAATCTACCTGTGTCGATAGACTTGACTATTCTGGACATTCCATTGTGTCTGGCTTCTTTCAAATACCATATGTCTTCAAAGTGCACCCACGCTACAGCATATATCAGTCCTGCGTTCCCTTTTATGGATGAATAATCATCCACTTTATGGATATGCCCAGTTGCGTTTACCCATTTATCACTTGCTGGGTATCTGGGTTGTTTCTGCTTTTTGGCTGCTATGAACATTCATGTAGAAGTTTTTGCATGTGCGTTTCATTTCTCTTGGATAGATAGCTAGGGCTGGAACGGCTGTGTCACGCAGTGACTATGTTTAACTCTTTGAGGAACTGCCAGACTGTTTCCCAAGTGGCTGCACAGGAGGCAACACTTGCTGTTCCTCCTCCCCACCGGCAGGCTCTCTGCCTTAAACACTCAGCAAACTGGCGATGGCAGGGTGGAGCTGTCGGGTCCCTGGGTTTGCAAACCACACAGACCCAGCAGCTGGCCTCCTCCCGCCCCCTTCCTTCCTGCCGCCCCCTGAATCCCAGAGCGGACGTTCCACCTCAGCAGAGGGCCCTCTTGCCAACAGTCGGCATTGCGACCAGGCAGAGGACAGCACTTTGGTGTCAGGTAGCCTGGGGACCAGCCCTGGCCGTGGCATCTGCTCACCTGTGTGTGGCTTCCTGAGCCCCCGTTTCCTCATTCCTGAAGTGGGGACCACGCCAGCCATTCAGCAGGCCTCTGTCAGACTCTAAGTACTGAACATAAGATGCTGAGAGCAACGCTTGATTGAAGGATGTGTTTGCCAAGCTACCAACTGGGGCTGACCCTCCTCTGCCTCACTATGGGACTGAAGCCACAGGGTCCCTGACCAGGTTTGCTCTAAGGTAAGTCATCTGTGAAGACTTAACTTAGAGCAGAATGTCTCTGCTTTTCTCCAGGCTGCACGACCACATGGAGGTGGACATGCTGAGCTGGCCTTCAGCAGCCTCATTCCAACCTCCTTCACTAGTGTCTGCAGAGGCATCTCCCAGCATCTCCCAGAATCCCTTGCAGCTGAAATTCAGGATTCATAATAGATTCCCTGATTTGAAGAGGAGAATTGAGGTAGGGCCAGGCTACCTTTCTGCCGCTTCAGATGCATTCCGATTAAATCGGGCATCCATGCCCAAGCACTAGACAATCCCAGAGGGCTGACCAGCACCCCAGTGTCCAGCTCATGTTGCTATGGGAGTCAAGACACAGCTGTGGCCGAAACCGGTTTGGCTCAGTGGATAGAGCGTCGGCCTGTGGACTGAAGGGTCCCGGGTTCGATTCCGGTCAAGGGCATGTACCTTGGTTGCGGGCACATCCCCAGTAGGAGGTGTGCAGGAGGCAGCTGATCGATGTTTCTCTCATCAATGTTTCTAGCTCTCTATCCCTCTCCCTTCCTCTCTGTAAAATATCAATAAAATATATTAAAAAAAAAAAAAAGACACAGCTGTGGCAGTGGCCTCCTGGTCCCAGCTCACAGCTCTGGTGCTGAGCTCTTGAATTCAACAGTTCTGATGCATTCTGGCTCCCTGCCCCCTAGTTCTGGCACGGCGGCAGTGCCACTCCGGTGCCGACATTCCAGTGCCCTTCCCACAACTGTGTAAGGCACCTATGCCCCTGTACTTCCATTTTCCTGCATCTGAGATGGGCTACAACCTTCATCTTCCAATAATGCTAGAGGCGTGTGTGTGCTCAGCCCTCTTCCCTCAGAACCACACTCCCAGGGGCCGCCAGAGCCACGTTGGCCAGCACAGCTGAGTGCCCGGGGTGGACATCTGACGTCTGGGTTGATGGCATTTTCTCTCTCGGGACTCTGGACCTCACATGTAACACCAGGGAGCTGTTAGGAGGCGGGAGCCGTCATGCATCGGTCTGGGGCCAGTGGAGGCCCCAGTCTGCCATCTGGACCAACCATGAATTTTCAGCCAGTCTGCAGCCAAGGAACAGATGAGACAGCCACGGATGGAGAAATGAAGAGCCAGGAAGAAGCTCGACACCCGCTGAGGCCTCGAGTCAGCCCCCAGCGAGTCCAACTGCTTCCCTGCTCTCAGGACCCTAACACGCCCCTATAACCGTATTTTTGAAAAGGTTCCTCTTTAGCTCAAGGCAGCTTGTGGGGGCTCCTGTTGCTGGCAGGTGAGGACTTCAGGACCCAGCTCATGTCCACTGCATCGGAGTCCTGGGCCCTTCACCTCCCACCTCCCAGCCTGCACTGCCCTGGCCTGCCTGTGGGGGCACCACGGAGTGGATCCCAGGGCAGGTGGCCCAGGGACCTGGTTCTGTCTAGTTGAGACTGCCCCTTGGACAAGCCCCTGCCTCTCCTTGGACCTCAGTTTCCCACTCTGGAATATAAGAAGGCTGGTCTGAAAATGTCCAAGATCCCTTTTAATCCTAGTCTTCAGAGACTGTTGCTAACCACAAGGAACTCAGAGGAAAATTGTTCTCATTTAGATTAAAAATATATATATCAAGCCTCTTTCTCCACTATGCTCTATTAGCTGTTTTTACAAACCACTCATAGCCAGAAAGTGGAAAGAACACAAATTTCCATGAACTGATGGATACATTATTCAGCCATACAAAGGAACGAAGCGCTGATACATGCTACAACACGGAGAAACCTTGCAAACATCACGCTAAGTAGCAGGCAGTCATGAAAGGCCATATGTTGAACGATTCCATGTATATGAAATGTCCAGAATGGATAAATCTAAAGAGACAGAAAGTAGCTTAGTGGTTGCCAGGAGATGGGATTGGGAATAATTGCTAATGGGTAGAGGGTTTCTTTTGGGGGTGGAATATTCTGAAATTGATTGTGGTGATGGTTGCACAACTTGGTGAATACAGAACCTTGTGAAAACCCCTCAAAGGTATACCTTAAAGATATGACTTTAAGGTAGGTGGATTATCTCTCAATGAAGCTGCTATTCACCAATAAAAACGCTCAGCCAGCAGTTGTTCTAATCGGGCTGTGGACTGGCATTCAGCGAGCCACAGTGACTGATTCACAAGGGCGCGTCTTCGAAACCCTGACCTTGACTTAGGAGCCAATCTACCAAACGTGCAATTACTCCGATGGCTCCCGAGACCGAGGCAAGAACAAGGTTATTTCCACCATAAAGTGCTGAGTGTCTCTGGGGGCCTGGAACAGACAGGAACTGCGCGTGGCGTTTCACGTGGAAATGAGCCCACAGCACCTGCAGTTTCTCCCGTTTCCCCCGATGTGCTGAGGGGCCGAGAGGAAAGATCCGGTGCATGGAGTTTTCTAGAGTTCCGTTTGTGCAGTACCCCCTCCCAGGGTTCAGAGACACGATACAGACCTCGCTCTCCCCAGCCAGGTGCTTTGGAGAACTGAGGAACACGGGGGTGGGGTGAGAGGAAGAAGCCCTAAAACGCCGGACATTTCCAATTGCCCGTGCTGAGTTTTATTATAACGAAGGAAGACAAGATTTAGGGCTGCCATCCAAGCTCTGACAAGAGCACGTGAGGTCCCAAGGGCCCATAATTCAACTCAGTCCAACACGGTTCACACACAAGGTGTACAGCCAGGACGGAGGCAAGCACTTCGTCGTGGGCTCCGAAGGAAAGGGGCCGAAAGCACCCATTGGTTGGTGACAGTGCTGTCCCCTCGGCACGCCTGGGCTCAGAGTGTCAGCGTGCAGACCCCAGCTCTGCCCCTTCCTCCTGGGTGACCCTGGAGGGCATGCTAGACCTCTCTGTGCCTGAGTTTCTTCCCCTGGGCAGTGGCATCATGGTGACAGTAGCCACCTTCTAGGTCGTCATGAGAACACGATGCATTGATACCTGGGAGGCACCCTGCCTGGTCCACAGGAAGTCCTCAGTGGGTTTTACCTCCCATTGCTGTTCAAGAACCTCCAAGGGCTTGCACTTTTGAAAAACACACATTCCCCCCAGGTTCTCCCTTGAAGTGGGCTGAACTATATTGTAGGTCCGGGGCACATATTTATCTAAGGCCATTCGCCCGCCCCCTCTGTGACCGCCGTGGGCCAATCCGTGCCGGCGTTCACAGCTCGGGAGGCTCAGGGTGGAGAGAGGCTGCCCACCTAATGGCAGTGTGACTCGGGAAGTCTCACAGCCCCTCCGAGCCTCAGTTTCCCTCTGTAAAATGGGGATAAGGATAATGCCTCCCTCACAAGGCAGCTGCGAGGATTTAATGGAAGTGCACCTAAAGCAGCAGCCACACGGCTGTCTATCCTACCCCCACCCCTGCTTCTCACGGCCAGGAGGGGCAGAGGGGGAGGAAGTGACTCCTGGTTTCCAAGGGCAACCGCTGGAAACACATCCGCCCGGGCACAAAGGGAGCTTTCCGCAGGGACCCACACTGGCCGGAGCTCGCAGCCCAGGAATGTCCCAGGAATGTCCTGGAGCCTCTGGCCTGAGGGGGAAGGTGGACCAACGGCAACAGAAGCCCTCGCCCGCCAGGAAGGGCAGCGCTCCCTGCAGAAGGCCTCAGGGTGCAGAGGCCCTGGGAGCTCCTGGTCCCAGCCCTTCTAAGACAGCAGCGTTCTAAACACCCACCCCAGGAGGTGACCTGCCTAGGGTCCCCTCGAGGAGCCAGATCTGATTTCCCATCACCACTTCTGGGAGGAGCACCAAATCCTGGGGCAAGGGGAGGGGGCGGCTGGCCCTGGGTCCAACCCATCCAACCCACCATCGAGGTTTCAAGGAAACGGAGACGCGTGGGCCTCACAGGTGAACACCTCACTTTACAGGACCAGAGCTGCCACAGGCATGTCCCTTCGCCGGGTCCCTGCAGAGCCCCGGACAGCGGCCAGCCTCAGGACCAGGACTCGGATGAAGTGGCCCATGGAGGGTGGTGGCTGAGGCCCCATCAGGCTCCACGTCTGTAAAATGGGGACCCACCACCCACCTTTTGGGGCTGGAGGACAGAACTCAAGAATGGGAGGTCCTCGGTCCCACCGGGGCCAGCGTGGCTCAGTTCTGGATGGTGGCTGCAGCCACACATGGCCCTCCTTGGCATCTGAGCTCCAGGCCCCGAGGAACTGGAAGCCCTTCCGTGACCGCGGCCCAGAGTCCCTGTGCTGGCCACGCGATGGCTCGGGGCTGCGTGGGGTACCCAGGGCGATGGTCCTCTTATGAATGTGGAAGTTAAAAACACGAGGAGAGGCAGCCCCAGCCCCCACCCCAGGATCCTGCTCGTGTGTCCAACAGGTAATCTCATATACGTTCCTAGGGTGTAGAGAAGATCACCCCCTTTCTCTCAGTGTCCAGACCCCAAAACCAAGCTCCCACCGACCACAGGGTGACCATTAGCCCAACAGACCAGCTGGCTGCCATCCCCTGCGCTCCCACAGGGTCCCAGCAGGTGCGCTGACGTGCCGGGGTCTGAGGTGAGGGCCCAGACTCACATCCATCCTCTCAGCCCCCGGTCAACAGAGGGAGGTCTTGGGGGCCCAAACCCCTGTGCTGGGCCCCCTGGAACCTGAGTGAGGAGACACATGTCACTCTCTGGGTGTGGCCTTCAGGTGAGAGGAGGCTGGGAGGTGCCGACCAGGAGCAGCGTTCCTTGCCTGCCCGGTCCCAGGACACACAGAGCGGGCTTGGGATGCTGAGTCCCAGACCTCACTCCAGGCCGCTGGTTTCGGTTTGGGAACCAGGCCCTGAATTTCGGGAAGAGCCCTGGGGAGGGGTGACCAGCATGCTCTGGATGCTCCAATCCAGAAACCCCCAGGAAGCCCTGGATCCCACCCAGAGCCTCTGTTTTCAACATGAAGCACGTGGCAGAGCTGGGGGCAGGAGTGTCCTGGCAGAACCCCGGACAGCACGGCCCGAGGGCCTTGCACCCTCGGAACTCACCGGGCACGGAGAACGGGGACAGGAAGGCAGCCTCCACCGGCTCTGCCTCCGGGGGTGGCAGCGGGGGTGGGGGCTGCTGCTCCCGCGGGGGGTCTTCTGGGTTTTCCATGGGAGCATTCCCGTTTTTGAAGTTCTCTTGCCTCCCGTTCTGAAGTGGCTTTCTGCTCACACCATTCGCTGAGTTGATCAGTCTCTGCCTCTGTGTGGACGGGGGCAAGACAAACCAGATGAGACCATGTTAGACGGCTCCTCAGCAGGCACACAGCCCTCAGCGGTTTCTAGGACACACCCCTGGGATGAGTTGGCCTGTGAATGACCCAAGGACCTCAGAATCCACTGAAGTTCGCTCATCTCCTTTTGGACCAATACTAGGAAGCCTTTCGGGAATGGCCAGAGGCCTGGCCTCCTCTCCTCGGTGCCAACCTGACAACCCAGCCCATGACACGCAGGACAGTGATTGTGCCGGCTCCCCCGATGGTCGCTCGCAAGCCACCTGAAGACAGTCACAGGAAAAAGGAAGTCCCCAGAGGCAGCTGCTGTCCACCAGTGCCCCAGTCTCCCTCCAGAGCTGTTCTATGCATACAGAACAGCTACGTACTCCTCTCTCTCTCTCTCTTTCCCTCAATAACATCTTCAAGAAACAAGCCATACTTCAGACTGGCCTTTCTCCTGTTAGTTTCACTCTAGTGCTTGACAAACACTTAGTAAAACATCTGGACGTGGTGTCTGATTGCTGCCTGCCTTACACTCACTCCCGATCAGATCCTTTGCTACTGGGGTGATGTCCGGGCTTCCTCCCTCACACAGGTACCACAGGTACGGTGCTACATGCCGGCCTGGCAGAGGACGCGCTGGGGGCCTGACACTAGGAAGTGCCGTCACACGTGTCTCCTCCAAGGCCACTCGCTCTCTCGGTCCTCTTACGCAAGCTTACCTCGTTGATGATGATCCTGCTGGCCATCCGCAGTCGGGTCCTGGGCCCAAACTTGTTGGTGATCATTACGCGCAAGCCCGCCTCGGGGAAGCTGAACTTGGGAGGGCTGGAGCTCATGACCTCGTCCACCATCACCACTGGGTTTTTGCTGTACTGTGGCTCCTCCTTCACTGTATTGGGCACAAGGCCATGATTAATGCTGAGGGTCCCCCCCCCCCCGGGGACACCCCCTAAGTGCTGGGGCAGCTGACTGCCTGCCCCTCTGGTGCAGACTTCTTTCTCGGGCTGAGGTTCCACCGCCTGGAAGCCTCGCTTCAGCTCCTCCCACTAGTCAAGTGGCCAGTGGTGCTGAACCACCTGCCAACTTGAAGAATGAGACACAGCCCCGCGGTCCCCCCATTACAGGCCCTCTCCCTGGCAGACCCTCCACCTCCAGCCCCCCTGCCGAGCGACGCCCCCTCTCTTCTGCCTGCCTTAAAATCGCTCCCCATCTGATCATGAGCCCCCTCTCTACTGGGACCCAACTTGGCTAACTGCAAGGGTCTTCCCGTTCCTCCTCTGAGCCTCCCTGGGCAGCCCACCCGTGACTATGAGGGACCTTGCTTTCTCCTGATTACAGAGGCTCCAAGGAACCGCTGGGATGGAAAAGTCTGGAAAGCACCGGAGAGCAGTGGCTCTAAACTTCTCACGAAGCCACCTGCTCTGTCTTTGAGGGACCACCTCCTCCCGGCACAGAAGGATGCTTCTAACTTTATTCCCCTTGAGGCAGGCAGGCAGGGCAAAGCAGGGGCCCTGGAGGAGGTGACGGAGACCCGGGAGGGGGTCCTGCCTGCTGAGGGCACATGGAGGGCCGCTGGTTGAGCCCGGCGTCTCTAGTGAACCTGCCACCCTCCAGCCCGGAGGCCGGTGTCTCTGACCCTATGCTTCTCCTCAGGAGGCTGAAGAACAAATCTCCCCAGGCCTCAGACTTCTCCCCGCCACCTCCCTGAACACACTCAGGGCTGGAGTCCTGGGGGATTTGACATCTAACTCCAGAGCCAGAGGGCCCTGGTGACAGGACCACTCGTTAGCATTAGCACAGCACACAGAACAGGCGGCTTCCCTCCCGGGGGCTGTCAAAGCAGACAGGCCCGCCCCTCTGCACGGGTCACCAGCTCCCCGCTGAGAGGGTAACCAGGAGTGTCCTTCCCCAGTGACGGGGTAAGCAGGAGTGGTCAGGGTGACCCCACAGGAGAGAGTTAATGGCACAAACAGGAACAAATGCACACGAGACACGCACCCTCACCCGACAGCAGCAAGGCTCAGCAGACAGGAGGCGTGTGGGTTAGAAACAGAGCCGCAGGGCCATGCGTTCGTCGGAGACGGACACTGACCTCCGACGAGGCGTGCGCTGGGCTGGCGAGTGTGTTCTTAAGGCACGTGTTATCGCTTGGGCGAAAGCGGATTACTTACAATTTAGAAGAGAAGAGGGAAGGAGACAAAGGCCGACAGGGATTGCCAGAGGCGACGAGCGTGCAGAGGATGCCGAGAGTCTGGGGCAGCGTTCTCGATGGTGGCCGAGGTGCCAGGGTTATTGAAGGGAGGGTTAGTAGAGGGGCTGCTGCCACGGGGATCTCAATGCTCGGGGCCTCTGGCCTTCGGGACGGCCCCTCTCCTGGCTGAATCCCATGACTCCGTCCCACTCTCAGGAGTAGGAGCCCACGTGCCCACCGCCCCTCTGTGCTGCAGGAAAGCCCAAATCCCCCCGCTCCGGACCCTGCCTCTGTCGCAGAGGGAGGCGGAAACTGGCAGAACCACAGAGCCAGCCCTGTCCCGGGCAGCGCCTCGGGGGACAGCTGGGCTCCCAGCGAGGGAGCCTACGGAGTGTGACACCTGACGCCCTGGGTACCTTGACCTGGTGCTTCCAAGCCAAGCGTGGCTGCCCAGAAGGTAACTCGATTGCAGAGTGGTTCTGGCAGTTCAGCCAAGGCCAGGTAGCGCTCCCTCCTTCCCTGCTCCAAGCCCAAGCTGAGTCCAGGGCCGGGGCAGCCCGGGGAGGCCACAGGGAGCCCAGCCAGCGGTCAAGGTGGCACTGGCTGGCAGGCTGTGTGCAGGACCCACCGAGACCAGGGAGAAAGGCTGTGCTCCCAGCAGGGGCAGGACACGGGGTCTCCCCACCTCGGTCCTGGGGACCTTGGCTTGCTGTCCTGGGCTCTGCTTTCTTGAGCAGCTATGAAATGTGACGTGAAAAATTTGTAGAAGTTTTTTGCCCTAACTCAGGCGTCCTCAAACTGCGGCCCGCGGGCCACATGCGGCCCGCCAAGGACATTTATCCGGCCCGCCGGGTGCCGCTGCCTGTCCTGCTTAGCAGCCGACGCGTCCCGGGCCCGCAGTGCGCATAGGAATTTGTTCATAGTTTTTTTTTTTTTTTAACTATAGTCCGGCCCTCCAACGGTCTGAGGGACAGTAAACTGGCCCCCTGTTTAAAAAGTTTGAGGACCCCTGCCCTAACTGGTTTGGCTCAGTGGGTAGAGCGTCGGCCTGCGGACTGAAAGGTCCCAAGTTCAATTCCAGTCAAGGGCATGTACCTTGGTTGTGGGCACATCCCCAGTAGGGGGTGTGCAGGAGGCAGGTGATCGATGTTTCTCTCCCATCGATGTTTCTGACTCTCTATCCCTCTCCCTTCCTCTCTGTAAAAATCAATAAAATATATTTTTTAAAAATTTTTGTAGAAGTTTTAGAAAACCCAGGGCCCTGGGGATGGGCCTCCGCCGTCAGCCACATGGGCAGTAGGTAGCTCTCGGGCGGGCACTGGGGAAGCGGGCGTTTTCCGCCGGCCTGCGCTGACTAACCACTTGGAATCTCTCTCTGCCATGAAGGGTCAGAGGCCCGGGGAACACTATGTCCCGGACAGGAATCAGCCTGTCCTGAGGGACTGTGTGGGGACCTGGCAGCCACCGTCTGTGGAGCTAAAATCCCAAACAGCAGCCTCATGGTTCCCTCCTCTGGTGAGGGGTTGCCCTGCAAATGGCTCTCCCCTGGGGCAGGGCACGGAGAAAGGGACTGGGCACAGCCCGGCTCTGCAGGCCGCCTTTCTCTGTGGCTCACAGGTGGGCCTCTGGCAGCCAGGCTGTGGCCTTGGCCACACTTGCACCCCCAGCCCAGGAAGCTTCCTCCTTCGGCTGGAGAGAGTCGGCCGTCAGGACCGGCGATGGACAGAGCGCCCTTGCCCGAGGTGCCCACGGGAGGCAGCATGAGCCTGACCCGCCCCCGGGGGGAGACTTCGGAGGGGCCAAGGGGTATAGACTTTGGCCCCACATCCCAGACACAGGCAAACAGGCTCCTCCTGACCACCTGGTCCCACTGAATTAGAGTCGCCTCCAAGAGGACTGACCTGCCCAGGGCCACGGGCAGAAGGGAAGAGACCCCTCAGGGGGCCAGTCCCGCCTCTGAGCTTCACCAGCTCCACGGGTGGAACTCGAGGGTACGCCAAGTCCTGTTTTTCCATAACAACCGCTCAGGCTTAACCCTGGCCTTGGGTGAGGAAGGGAGTGAATTCCCTCCCCTTCTGGCAGCTGCCCCACCTGGTAACTGGCTGGATTAAGACAAGGTTTTTAAAGCAGCAAATGGTCAGTAGACAATTAGGAGAGCTGACAAGAGAGGACAAGAGCCAGCTCCAGAGGCCAGAATGCCCAGACCAGGGGGCCAAAGAGAAGCTGCGGAGGCCGGACGGCAGCCCCTGGGAAGGGCCCCGGGCAGGATCTCCGGGACAGTCTGGGAATTCCTGCTCAGCGCTGTGCCCGCCTGCCCTGGCCTTGCTGTTCCTCTGGGCAACGAGCCAGAGGTCTCTCCAGAACAGTCCTCTAGACCCGGGCCTTGAGAAACTTAGGGGGACCCAGGCCTGCTCTGTTTACCCCAAATCCTCGGCTTCCCATCCCTGGCCTTCGACATGGGATAGAGGGGTGAGTCCCTGCATCTCGGACAAGCCAGGCAGGCCCTGGGTCTTCCTAGAGTGGCCCCGGGAAATGCCAGGGATGTGACTGCGGACATGTTCTTCCGTTAAGCAAATGCCAATCAGCAACATCTCCATCACTGACCCCCTCACTTAGGGTCCTGTGACCACAGGTGAGAGAGGGGGAATTTAGCGGGAGGGTATGTGTGTAGGAGGAGAAGGGACAGTGGTGTCACGACACGACCACTCCTGTCTGCTCAGCCTTACCTGGCCCCAGCAATGGCAGGGAAGGGTCATCAGAGCTACTACAGTAATCATTACCATCCTCCAGCTCGCTGCTGACCGTGTTGCCATTTGCAATGGTCTTTTGTTTGACCGTGAAAAAGGCCTGTATCTTCACATTGTACCTGGAAGTTAAGGCAGGAGGAGGTCAGAGCTGCGGGAGAGACCTGGCAAGGGGGGAGGGCTGGGCACCCCCACCCCTCACACCCCTGGGCACACAGTCAGGTGTGCCTGGACTGTCCCCACTCCGGACCTGGGGAGCTGACAGCATCCCTAACAGGAACTGGAGAACAATGAGCAGTCTGACGCCCTGCTCCCACTGACGTGGGCTTCCTGGGGGCATGGAAAACCTTCAGCCCAAGAGAGTGCGGATGCCTCCTCCCTGCGGGGCACAGACCTGCCTGGAGCAAAGGAGCTCGGAGGAGCCGTGACTGGGCCTGTCTGCACCCCGCCCCCTCCAAGGCTGAGTCTTTGGGTCTCCCCTGTGTTACTGACAGCAGCACCCCGGCCCACACCCAGGCTGCCCCCCCGGATGAAAGGCACTCAGAGAGGGCATCTTTGAGGGGCAATTCTCCTGCAGTCTGACCGTCTATCGCCCATGTTTGTCAAACATTTTGATTCGTAGCCTCATAAAACTCAGTGTTGTTTTTTAACCAACTGCAGAGATATAAACAAGAAGATAAAACCTGAATATGGCTCACCTCATGGGTACTTTGTCCTTTCCCCTTCTTTTTTAAATGGGGAAAAACATATACAACATAAAATGCGCCGCTTTAATGATTTTCCCATTTCGAGGCACACAATTCAGTGGCATTAATTACATCTACGACGGGAAATCATCACCACTATTTCTATAACTTCTTCAGCACCCCAAACAGAGCTCCTCGTCCACCGACCCACTCGTGACGGACGGCCCCTCCTCCGCACGAGTCATCTCTCACTCGCCTTCTGACTCTGAGTGTGACTCTCCTCATCACAGGGCATCGGACAAGGTCTGTCCCTTGGTGACGGCTCCTTTCGCTCGCACGTTTGCAAGCCCCCCCCCCCCCAGCATCTGGCAGAATTCCCTTCCGTTTTAACAGCCCAATAATATCCCTGGGATTTTTGAGATGCGTCTGGCCTGGGCAGCTTCCATGGGGCCACAAGGGGCCACAATCCCGGACCCTGTGTCTGCATCCTCCACACTGTGAGTGGCGCCCCCTGCGGTCACACGAGGCAGCGGCCCCGAGAAGCGCTGTTTTACCCAGCTTAGAGCAGGAGTGAGGCTGCCCAGCTCTTTTGAAAAGAGCGGGATTAACTTACCAGATTTATATAGATAGCAAATAAATGAATGAATGAATGAATGAATGAATGAATGAAGTGGTCACCTCGGCATGGAGCAGGGTGGGAGAGAGGTCCTTGTTTGCTACTGTTTGGGAGTGGCTTTGTCTTCTACCCACCAGCCCTGACTCCCCTGGCCTGGTGTGGACAGCACCCCAAAACAGTGTCTGAACATCCCCCCCCCACTCCAGCCTCCCCAGCGGGGTGTCCCTCAGAGCGCTGGGGCTGGCCAGAGGCTAGCTGTGGCTCAAGGCGTCCGACAGCCCGGAAGGAGAAGAGAAAGGGCACTTACTTCATGATCAGAATGTAAAACACGTACAAGAGGATGAGCACCAGGCCTTCCCACCTCAAAGAGAGAGAGGAGGCTGTGGTTAGAGCGAGGAAGGCCCGCGCTGAAGGCGGCGTGACCGCGCAGAGGGCGGAGCAGGTGTCCTTCCCCGTGCCCGGCGCCTGGCCCAGGACCCGGGACCCAGGCATGCCGGTGTGTGCCCCAGCCCGGCTGCCCCGCACACTAAAGCTGTCTGGGTGACACAGAGAGAAGGCTGAGAGTGGGGTCCTCTCAACTCCAGGGAGTCTGCAGGGCTCCGCTGGAGTCCCCCTCGCCGCTACCAGAACAAGGAGGGCCAGGGCCACCACATCCCAGGACTCGAAGGGGAGGGGCCAGGAGGCCCCTAGACTGGACACGAAGAGGCCCCATGATCACCTGAGATTCTGGCCACAGAGCAGAGAACTGTGGGTGCAGGCGGAAAGGGGCCCTGAGAGCTGCCTTAAGAGGGGGCACAGGACCTCCTGGGTGCACAGTAGGGCAGCGTCTTCCCGAGACACGCGATTACCGCTGTCTCGCATGTGCAGTGCCCAACTGCGGGCACCGTGGGGTTTCTGTAGCTCTGACCCCGGCCTCTGAGGAGCCACACAGCTTCAGTGTGCTCGTCCATCTGACAAATGTGCCCGCACGGGCCATCATCGTTTTGGGAGCTCTTCCTTGGCTAACAAGAGCCCAAGGACCAGCAGCCACAAAGGGACTTGGAGGTGATCTGACCCCCGCCCCCAACTCCATCCACAGGGGAGTGGAGAGGTTCCTGGGTCACCGGGCAGGTTAGGGGCCAGGCGGGGCCAGCACCAGGCTGCCCTGGGCCCACAGCACGCAGCCCCTCACATCAGGCCTCCCGATACACCCCCGCGAATAGTCACACACAGGATGCAGATTCTGACTGTCACACAGAGGACACTGTTATGGCTTATCCAGTGGTCGGCAAACTGCGGCTCCCAAGCCACATGCGGCTCTTTGGCAACTTGAGTTTTTAGCAAAGGCCAGCTTAGGAGTACCCTAATTAAGTTAATACCTATAACGTTTAAGTTTAAAAAATTTGGGTCTCAAAAGAAATTTCCATCGTTGTACTGTTGATATTGGGCTCTGTTGCCTAATGAGTTTGCCGACCACTGGCTTCTACGAAGGTAAGATACAGTCATGCTCCAGAGAGTGCACACATCAACCTTTTCTTTAAAGTCTGCGCTGAATGTATCTTAGTTAAGGAATCATTCCCGCCCTCAAGGTCATGAAGGTGAGTCCCTATGTTTTATTCTATGTTATTTCAATGATGTTTCTTACAGTGAGGACTTTCGCTCACCTGGAATTTATAAGGTGTGAGGGACGGAGCTGATGGTATTTTGTTCTGTATGGATTCCTGGTGGTCCCAGCAGCAGCTGAGACCCCGTCCCCACCTCACTGCCTTGTCACGACACCTGCCCTAACCCCTCTCCTACTGGGTTCCCGGTTCCATACTCCACACTGGCCTATGCTTCTCCCTGTGCAAAACACCGCACCATCTGAATCGTTTTAGCTTTATCCTATATCTTGGTGTCTGGCAGGATGGGAATAGTAAGGGAAACCATGTTTGCCACTTTGAAAGGACAAATAAAGGCGTGATTGCTTAGAATCATACCCTTTTTATTTTTACCAAGTTCATAAGCCTGAGATGCTTCTGACCTGGGCAGCTTTCATTGTTTGTAAAAATAATTTTGAAGAAGATTCAACGAACCCAATCAGGACACTCACAAAACAGAAGGAGAAACAAACTTTAAAA
The DNA here is from genome assembly GCF_963455305.1 of Plecotus auritus. Taxonomy (NCBI): domain Eukaryota; kingdom Metazoa; phylum Chordata; class Mammalia; order Chiroptera; family Vespertilionidae; genus Plecotus; species Plecotus auritus. The sequence goes on from NC_137770.1 coordinate 12,421,001, forward strand.
ACTTACCACACAATTTCTTCATCATATATGAACTGGAAGGCAAAAGAAACAAAAGGAGGGGGACATATTTACTCAAAAAACAACAGAAAAACCAAAAACAAACACAGGCCTGTCAGCACCCAGAGCGGCCACACCTCTGTGTTTCCACAGAAAGCTGGGCCCCTCTCTCCATTCCGGGCTCCCCAACTGCAGAAGGTGACCTGGCCTTAGGTGAAACCCGGGTCAGCAGGTGCGGCAACCTGCAGCCCCGCAGAGCGGGGGCCTCTCAGAGAAATGGCCTGCGCTTCATTGGGGTCCAAGCAGTGGCTGGGGCCAACCTGGCAGGGGCCGGCCCTCACTAACGGAACAGAGTTGCAGCAATCACGAATCTTAAAAACTGAAGACATCCATCCATCCATCCATCCATCCATTCATCCATCCATCCTACCTGCCTACTTATCTGCCTGCTTATTTACTTACCTACCTATGGCGCCTGCGTGTATAGGAAAGAAGGGGTGTTATTTTCATAAAAACAAAGAGTAAACCCTTTGGAACTTCTGTGGGCCTAAGACCCACTTGTACTGTTTGAAGAGAGGCAGGGGGCAATGGTGGGGGACTCCATGCTTTCCTAATCGGGCACTGACATTGCCCAACAACCCCACCCTGCATCTTTGACATGTGGTCCAGAGGAGGATGATATTAGTTATCTATCACTGGGAGGGAGAGGGAGAGAGAGAGAAACATCAATGTGGGAAAGAAATATTGATCAGTGGCCGGTGAGCACCCCAGCCGAGCCCAATGGGAGCAGGTAGGTGGAGGAGCTACACCCACCAATTGGATCCTGGAGTCAGAGGTTCCCACAGGGGACGCCAGCAGAGGCCAGGGGCTTCTGTCTGAACCCGGGCCCAATGCACCCCGCTCCCGGCTGTCATGTGGGCAGTGCACACAGAAACTGCTTTGGGGTGTCACTTCTGAGAGGGTCGTCCTGGCCGGGCATCGCTGGGAGGTTCCCCAAACTCAAGGCTCTGAGAAAGTGGCACTCAACCTGGGGACATTTCAGGACGCTTATGGAGCTATTTTTGGATTTTACAACCCCATGGAGGGCCCCTGGCTTTCAGAGACAGTGAAAGCCGGGCTGCTGGCCAGCCTGGAATGCGTGAAACGGTTCTATTAGAGTTTTTTCACATTTGGCACAAGTGTTAAGCGTCCTGCTAAATATTCAGGTAAATGACAAAAACAAATAAATATCGGGAGCCTATAGCTGTTTTTTTACATGGTTTAGGTAAATACTTAATTTTCTAGTGAGGTAACTGTCTAGTGAGGTAACTGTCTAGTGAGGTAACATGCCATGGGGGAAAATTGCACTTGGCTCTTTTAGGATTTTATCGGGAGTCGCTCATAATTTTGGGAAATCATGTCAGCGATGTCAGCACCACTCGGGTTTAAGGGCCAGCCTGGCACACGGGCCTAGGTCTGAGCTGACAGTTGTCAGGCTGCTGTCCATGGGGGCGGGGGGGTGGGGGGACAGCATATTACATCATCGGGTGTTCTAGCAGGTTCCTGCCAAAACCTTTATGCACTAAAAGATGTATTCTTGCCCTAACCGGTTTGGCTCAGTGGATAGAGCGTCGACCTGCGGACTGAAAGGTCCCAGGTTCGATTCCGGTCAAGGGCATGTACCTTGGTTGCGGGCACATCCCCAGTAGGAGGTGTGCAGGAGGCAGCTGATCGATGTTTCTCTCTCATCGATGTTTCTAGCTCTCTATCCCTCTCCCTTCCTCTCTGTAAAAAAGCAATAAAATATATTTTAAAAAAAATAAAAGATGTATTCTTTTGTTATAAATTACTTTTACTTGTCCTTTAAAGTATTGTTTAGGCGTTATGGTTTTCTTTAAAGTATGTATTTGTACTGATTTTAGAGAGAGAGGAAAGGAGAGGGAGAGAAACATCAATGGGAGAGAGAAATATCGATCGGTTGCCTGCCTCCCCTATGCACGCCGACTGGCGACTGCACTCTCAACCCGGGCATGTGCTTTGACCGAACCAGCAACTTTTTGGCGCACGGAACGACGCTCAAGCAACTGACCCACACGGGCCAAGGCTGGTTTTTGTTCATTACGTACAGGTAAATTATTTTATCTATAACTCCTTTTCCAGGGGGTGAGAGGCAGCCTCTCAGATGGCCCCGATGATCCCACCGCCTGACTTCACGCTCCCCTTGTGTACAAGGCCCGGACCTAGGACTTGCTCCTAAGAAACAGTGATGGGTGGTCACTCCCGGGATTAGGTCATAAACACTGAGGCTTCCATCCTGCCTCCTCCCTTCCTCACTCTGAAAGCCCTGGGAGTAGATTCTCACGTGGGTGTGGGGGGAGGGGGCTTTGAGGTGACTATACCCCTGATGACCCCTGTGAGAGAGCCTGAGCCAGAAGACTCCACTCCAGAATTCAATCCACAGAAATGGGAGTAATAAGTGCGTGTTGCTTTAAGCCACTGAGTTTTGGGGAAACTTTGCACACAGTGACAGATAACTAATAGAAAGGGATGTGACTGTCACACGCAGTAGGCACTGGATCTTGTAAGGTTGAGAACTGTCTCTCTAGGGCGCATGCCCTAACAACTGGGCACACCAGGCCGTTTGCCCTCTTTGAATACAACCTGCCCTTTAAAACTCCTTTTGCGTTGAAATTGCTTCCCTGTGGGTGATATACTCTTTGGCAGTAGCCTGACTGTGTGTCGTGTGCTTCACAGTCACGTGCCATGATGTGACCTCAGCCCCTGAGGGGGGGTGGGGGACACAGGGATACCCTCACACACACCAGCAAGCCCCAGGGATCCCTGTTTCATCTCCTCTGCCCCCTGCCCCCCCCGCCCCGCCCACCCCGCTGCCAACTCTGACAGCTCCCAGCTGCCTCTCTGCTCTGCTCGGCAGTGAGTGTGACCCCAGAAACTCGGCTCCTTAGGACACGGGCTCTGCGTGAGGGTCCGCAGGCCTCGGAGGAGATGCGTGAGGGGAACCGCGTGGACCATGCAACGTGCTAGGCTCTGCGGAGGCCTTTTTGCCTCAAGGTGGTCCCTGGATTTGCTCCGGATGCAAGGTGTCAGTCGGGGACGAGATTCTGGGGACAAGTCGGCACAGGCAAGGCGAGTGGTCAAAGCGACCGCAGGGACTGGGTGCTGAGGGTTCTCTGGTCACAGGGCCAGGGACAAAGATGGGTGGGAGGGAGGTCCTGCGACTTCAGGGGGAGGGGCACTCACGGCGATGAGCACGATGACAGAGAGGGTGTAGTACACGGAGTCTCGGCACACGGCCCACCACGTCAGCTGGACCACCTGCACGCAAAGGGCTGTCAGCTGCTATTGGCTGGAGAGATGGGGGGAGGGAGCGGGTACAGCTGCTGGGGGGGGGGGCTTCCCAACCCCCCAGGTCCCACAGGGACACGCCCACGGAGCTCCTCCTAACTGTGCCACCAGAAACAATCGTGCCTGGCTGCTCGGGGCCACACTGTGCTCTCCATTAGACTCTGGGGACAGAATGGAGCCATGGAATGAACACTGGGAAGTGACGGGAAAGCCGTCCCTGATCCTCCGAAGTAACGACGCCGCACGCTGCACGGAGAAGCCCTGTGTCGAGTTGGAGGCCAGAGGCACTGGTGCGTCCTGCGCTGGAACCGCCTGGTGGTAACTGGCTACCCGCCTCTGCCTCCCTCGGCCAAGCAGGGCCTGCCCATGAGCTCAGTGCTCTGAGGTCAAGTCTAACAGCACCACCCCCACCCGCCTCCCGTGGCCCTGAGCACCAGGAAGATGCGGGTGGGTATCAATGACAGGCCAGTTATGTGTTCCCTGCTGGGAGGCCCAAGGCCCCAAACACGTCCAGAATCCAGCTCAGGGCAGGAGGAGACAGGCTCGCTCCAAGCCTCGGGGGTCAGGGCCATGGCCAAGGCCGGGCCTCGGGTTTCCCCACTGCTGTCCCTTATGTCACTTCCTGAGGGGAGAAAAACCACGGACCTGCCCCGCGAATAATCCACAGACACCGATGATACACAGGATGTTGAACACAGCAGAGCCCACGATGGTCCCAACCCCGACGTCTCCGTGGGTGATGAACACGCCTGCAAGAGAAGGCACGAATCCTCACCTGCAAGGCCCAGGCCTGCCCCGTCCGCACATCCAGGCTGGCTGCAAGGTCTGTGTCCCCCTGGTTGCCCCCCGCCCCCCCCCCCCCCGCCAAACCAGGGGAGTTCTCACTCTCAAACAGAACACCCGCAATGGCCTGAAAGACTAGCTACTCCAATTCTTCCATTTTCTTGAGCAGCTTTATTAAGACATAATTCACATGCCATAAAATTCACCCGTTTGAAGTATCAACTCAGTGTTTTGCAGTATAGTCACAGAATTGTGCAACCATCACCACGATCTAATTTGGGAACATTTTCATCACTCCAAAAGGAAACCCTGTACCCGTTAGCACCCCCGGCTCCACCCACTAGTGGTTCCACCCCAGGGAACCACCGATGTACTTCCTGTCTCTCCCACTCTCCCATTTTACAGATGAGAAAACTGAGGCCAGGAGCTGACAAATGCCTTGACTTGTCAGGGCACCAAACCTGGGCTCTCTCCAGATCCTGTGTCTCTGGCTGGTGGGACTTCTTACCAATAATAGAAGCAAACAGCTCAGGTGTTGAGCTTCCCGCAGCCATGAAGGTGGCTCCAGCCACATCTTCACTCAGATGGAGTTTCTGAAACAGAAATGACCGCAGACCCTCAGGCTGTGACGCGGGGGCAGGGGATGCGTTGACGGGACACCTCGGCAGCCAGGGAGAGTGTGGGGTCAGCTCCTCCCCCGGCAGTGTCTCCTCTGGACCTGAGCACATGCCCTCAGCCACTCTATTGGGCCCTTAATCCAGAATCCCACTCCTCCATCTCAGAGGGAGGTGAGCACGTGGCTCCCTCTGAGGGGGGAAGGGGCGGTGAGACAAAGCCTTTGCATACTTTTGCCGGGTCACTCATTATTTAGGAGACCCAGGTCAAGTAGCCAGTCCCTGATCTTTGCTCAACACCCGGGTAAAGTACCGAAGTGCCTGCCCCTAACAATCCATGTCCCCAGCTGTAAGTGTCACACCAATATGGCCTCAAAAAGCTGGGAGATTTCATGCGGGTAAAGTGTGGCAAAGCCCTGAGCAGTCTGCACACAGTAGGTGCTTTTCCTTCCTTGATTGGAAGCCAAGACTAAGGCAGGATAGAAATAGACTGGGGTCTTGTATACGGCTAGAAAGAAGAAAAGTGAAAACTTAACAAAATAACTAAAAGAAGGAAATGTCAACCTGCAAAGGTTTGGGACAGACGGTGTTCCCTGCCCTTGCAGCTCCGCCTCCTTCCCCGGGACACAGATCCCCACGTGGTACCTGCCTCTGACACCTGGTTATGGCAAATGCTCCCTAACTAACCAGGTTTGGCTTAACTGCGGGCAGCCAGCCGGCCAGCTTGCCTGCCTTGGAGCCAGAAATGCTGGGTAGCGGTGACGCGCTGGGAGCGCTTTCTTCTGCCAAGTCTGGGAAAGGACGCTGGCTGCCCGCAAACTCTAATCTGAGGCTTTGCCATGGCGATACTGAGTGACCGGCCCGACAGGCTGCACTGCCAGGCGCTCCCAGTCCCCCTCGGCCAGCCACCGACGTGCCACGTGTCCTCGATCACCCCCAGCACCTCCCAGACCTCACCGCAGGTCCCGAGTCTCTCCCACGCACCTCGCAGATCTTTTCCAGAGACGGAACGAAGAAGTCATCGCACACGATGGCCAGGGCGTAGAACATGTATAGAGCCTGCGGTGGAAGCGGGACAGAGAGTCAGCGAGGGCACCTGCCACCGAGAAGGCACGGCCAGGCATCCATCACACCCAAACCAGCCGGCGGGCAGAGGCCTGGCACACAGGCAGGCTTAGAGGAAAATTCTGGCACCACAGAGACCGACTCCCTCAACCCCCTCACTGACAAAATGGGAAGCTGAGGCCTAGGGAGAAGTACTTGCTGGGTAGCAGAGCCGACTAAAACCCAGGCCACGGGGCCTTGTGCTCTGTCCTCTCGCCTCAAAGCAGCAGCTCCCCCAGCACAGAGCATGCCCTCGAAAGGCAACCCCTAACCTTTGAGGAAAAGCATTTAAAATCACCATTGTAAGCCTGGCTGGGATGGCTCAGTGGTTGAGCACTGATCTATGAACCAGGAGGTCACAGTTCGATTCCCGTTCAGGGCACATGCTCAGGGTGCGGGCTCGATCCCCAGTGTGGGGCGTGCAGGAGGCAGCTGATCAAAGATTCTCTCTCATCACTGATGTTTCCATCTCTCTCTCCCTCTCCCTTCCTCTCTGAAATCAATAAAAATGTTTTAAAATCACCATTTTAAGAATTTAAAAATGCAGCTTTTCCTTTAGTTTTAGTGAAGGCACCATTTCCTTGAGATCTGGCACTTCCAAGGGCACCACTTGATGTTGGCGCAAGTCACTGACAATGGGAGGTTCGTGGAACAGAGTCTGGTTTCTAGTGCCGAGGCTCGCACTTATTTGCCAAGTGACTCTGGGTAAGTTACGTCTCTAGGTCTCAGTGTCTGCATCTGTTTAATGACAGAGTGAGAACAGATCAGTCGTTTCAGAATGGCTTTCCATCCAGAACCCCTCACCTTCCCTGTCCACCCAACAGAGCTCTACTGAGCTCACCTAGGTACCAGGTACTATGCTCGGCATCAGGGATGCACGGTGAGGACACCAATAAAAGCCCCTGCCTCCTGTCACTTAGCTTAGTGGGGAACAAACAGGCAAATAAAGCATCTCTTACTGCCAGGAAAGAGGACGTGCAAAGGTCCTGAGGCAGGTGTGCGCTCGATGCATTTGAGGAACGGCAGGTAGAACTGGTGCAGGTAGGACACAGTGAGAGTGAGGTGGGAAATGGAGGAGGTGAGGCTGAAGGGAGAGGCAAGGATGAGGACCCACAGAAAAGAGATGAGACTTTACACTAAGCACCGGGGGGAGGCGCTTCTTCCCGTGAAGAAAACGTGATATGAATGCCCTGTGCGCAAAGGAGGGCCAGGCTAGACTGCTCCACCCACAACAGTGTGACACTCTGACACTTCACAGTTACTTAACTACGACCAAATAAAATAAATGGAAGACACATCAGCTGTGGCCAAGGCATCCGGGGCAGGTGTCTACGGCTGTCCAGGTGTGGCCGTGCCTGGATTTGATTATCTTTGGGAGGAAGCAAAATGAAACAAATACTGGGGGTGCAGATGAAGGAAGACAGTGAGGTGGGGGAGACCCCACTACAAATCTCAGGATTCTGACTTGAACTGACACCCCCAGGAATTCCCCCCGACATTGTCTCCCAGCAAAGGGTTTTCTGCGAGGCCAGAGCCTCTCGATCCCCTGAGATCTCTGAAACACTGGAGAGAAAGGGGGGCCACGGAGGGGCTACTGTTCCCATCACTTGAAGCTGGCGCTAAAGCCGGAGCCTTCTCTTGCTCCAAAAAAGGCGTCAGTAAACCTCTTCTTAAAGGGCCAGACAGCAAGTATTTTAGGCTTCGAGGCCTCTATCGCTGTAAAACAACAGCCACGGAATGGGTGTGGCTGTGTTCCAATAAAACTTTATTTATAAAAACAGGAGGTGGGCTGGAATGAGCCTGCCAGCCATGCTCTGGCAATCCCTGCTCTAAAGGGTTCCCGCAAAATTCCTGAGGGGCTCTGAGGTTCCAGGTTTTGTCTCGGCAATGCCAAGATGTGAGGCAGAGCAACAAAACTAAGGGCTTAATTCACACTCTCTTAGTGAAGAAGCGGGGAGTGCATGAAAAAAAACAAAACACAGAGAAACTCGGAAGATAATAACTCTATTACAGAAATAATATATAGGCCTGTCACTCAAAATCTGCCGACGATATTCATTCTAACCTTCATTTCCATTAACGGTGCATCCTGATCATTAAAACTTCACTCATTCATTACCCACTGCTGGCTGCTACCAATGTGAGAATCCCAGCTTTTACTTTCTTAATTATCTCTTGCAAAGACTACTATCTGGTTGGGTTTAAATACATAAGCAGATGGTGCTGAGCGGTCGGGAACCTCATCAAGAGGAAAATGTGCTGTGTTTGATCTAAAGTGGCCACCTTCATACTACAATGGGGCTGGCAAGCCTTTTCTGCCAAGGGACACAGCGTTAACTACTTGTGGCTCCACGGACATGGAGTCTCTGTCACAGCTCCTCGGCTCTGCCACAGAAGCAGAAGCAGCCATTGATAACACAGAAACGAATGGGAATGAATGGCCGTGTTCCAATAAAACTTTATTTACAAGCACGGGCAGTGGCCACAGGCTGTGGTTTGCCTACCCCAACCTGAGAAGAGCGACTTTCACCTGTAACATGGGTTTGAACCCGTGATTCCTTTTTGAATTGCTACTTCAATGCCACCATCTGGCATCATGACTCATCTGAGTCCAGAGAGAAGTCTGAGAAGACTCTGCACCAGAGTCTTACACTACAACCATGCAAGGTGGTAAGTTTGGGGGGATCATGGCAGCAAGCACGCGCAGAGCACTTACTATGCGCCAGGCAAGGTCTGCGGCACCGGGCCTACATTCACTCGCACTTGCGCGTCTGGGAAAGACGCTGTCACACCCATTTTAGCAAAGCAGAAAATGAGGCATCAGATGACTTAAAGTCTAGTCTTGGCTCGGGCCACTCACTATGTGACACTGAGCAAGTCACCTAACATCCTTGACTTTGTTTCTTTGTGGGTCCAGAAAGCATATACAGGCCTGTCCTTTCTGTAATCTGCCCCCGTCACGGGCTCTGACAAGGACTGCACGTGACCTTGGGTACGCTGTGGCTCAGCCGTGCACTGTGGACAGGCTCCACCTGCCTCACCTGTGGGAGCACCCGCCCCGTGAGGGCCACTTACACCGAGGATGTGCAGCAGGACGGCTCCGTGCTGTCGCTCCGTATTGGAGAACAGGTCTGTGGGGAACTCGTGAATGGCTGGAAGACAAGAGGACACGGCCGCGTTAGTGCTGACTGGGAGCTGAGGCTCAGGGGCGGGTCTCCGAGCAGGACGCAGGCCGAGGTGGCTCAGGGAGAGGGGGAGGGCTGAGAGCACTGGCCCTGGTCCCCTTAGCCCGTGGGCCCCCTCAGGTCCACTCAGGGGCCAGGTGGGTTTCCACTAGCATCTTGGGTCATCGCACACCGGGCGCAGGCCCTTCTCTGGCCCCAAGCATGCCCCTGCCGGGCGGACACTGCCACTCTCATCACCCGGGTGGTGGGCAGCCTGTGAGGTGCAGAGCACTCTGTGCTGGAAATCAAACACTTGGGTTCAGGTACCATCCCTTATACCCCATGACCCTTCACAAGGAGTCTGAGCACCAGGTCTGCCTTCCAGGCCCCGGAACGCTTCTGGGTAATGAAGAAATCATTCCTCCGCACCCCCCATTCGAGATGACCCATGGATAAGCACTTTGTGTCATTTCTGTGGGTCCTCCTGTCAGACACCCCCACACCCCTACATCTTCCTCATCACATCAGCTCGCCCGGAAGCTTCTAGAAATCAGGGATCCACACTGCCCTGCACGGCATTCTCTGTGCCTCAGCCAGGCTGCACACAGTAGGTTCTCAACAGACCTTCAAGTCAATTGAATACACAATGGCAAAATACTAACACAGCTAACAATGCGTATCAGCTCGTCCTATGAGAATGCTTGCATCACCTTTAGAAGCCCCATAAATAAACTAGAATGGCCTGGTTCGTGGCGGGCGCTTGATAAACGCTTATGAAATAAACTCCCAGGAAAAAAATACCTTCTCTGTAAACGTAATTTAGCCCCAAGCTCTGAAAATGATCGTTTCTCCTTTATATGGAAACTTTTCTGGTTTTTAAGATTACATTCTCCCAATAAGACATAGAAAACATCTGCTCCCTCACACACCCAGAAAACGCTCCCCCTGTAAAACAAGCTGCAATTTAATGAAATATAGATTCTTTCACTTCTGGTGCTTCGTTTTGTTTTCTGTAACCAAATTTATGCACTGGAATTGCTCTGTCAGGTCAAGGGCACGGATCCGCTTCAAGGTCTGCCGGCTCAGGGAGGGAGCAGTGCTTCCAGGAGAAATGCAGCTAACTGTCTGGGACTTCTCTGTGGGATCGATAGCCATTTCTGCCATGAAAATTCGAGATGGCCCCTGATTCTCCAAACCAGTGTTTTGAGCACTGGTGATTTATCCAGTGCTGGGAATTCTTTGAAAATCAGAATAAAGTAATGCTGTCTTTTTGCTTCGAGGACATTATCTTCTGGCCTCCGGCAGGGAGGGAACATGGATTATAAATGGCTTTGTCCTTGCTGGGAATAGAATTGTGCTTCAGCCACCGGGCCTGGCCCTGCAGCCCCACGCACACGCTGCAGGCTGCAGAGGGGAGCAAATGCCACTCAGCCCCTCATTTGCCAGCAAAGACAGCGCGTAACCAGCAGCGCGGCCAGCTGCCAATGACCCTTTGCCCTCGGTACCCACCCAAGTCTTCTGGACACATCCTGACCCCGTGAGGCAGGCGCTGCAGCCAAAAACGTCCCTGCTTTAGCCGAAACCGGTTTGGCTCAGTGGATAGAGCGTCGGCCTGCGGATTGAAAGGTCCCAGGTTCGATTCCGGTCAAGGGCATGTACCTTGGTTGCGAGCACATCCCCAGTAGGGGGTATGCAGGAGGCAGCTGATTGATGTTTCTCTCTCATCGATGTTTCTAGCTCTCTATCCCTCTCCTCTCTCTTCCTCTCTGTAAAATATCAATAAAATATATTAAAAAACAAAAACAAAAAAAACCCAAAAACGTCCCTGCTTTACCAACGAGGCTCAGAGGGAGAAGCGACCGGCTCAGGGCCCCCGGGCACCTGAGCCAGGGCTCACAGGGCCCCCTGCGTTCCCCTCCCTGGTCAGGGGCTGGTCACACACGAATGGAAACCAACCTGCACTGGCAGACAGGAGGCCTGGATAGAGTCCTGGCTCAACTGCCCACGCGCTTGTGGGACCCCGGCTGAGTCCCTTCATCTCTCTGTCCCTTTATCTCTGCAGCCGCAGCCTGTGGCCACTTGAGGTAATGAAACAGTCACCATTGCCGGCTGTCAAAGGCTTGTGCAAGCAGGCAGGTGGCCACGCTGCCCTCCCCAGGCGGCCGCTGGTAACTGGGACCAGTGCACTCCCAGTTCAGGAGTCAAACCCTCTGGAAACTGGTCTGGGGGTACAGGGCATGCACAGCCAGAGCTCTCTCTCTCCCTACCTTGTCACCAACAGCAACAACTCCACTGCAGATACCTGTGCAGGGCTCAGCGCACGGTCCTAGAAGCAGGTGACTTAGGTTTCGCTCCTTATTGCCGGAATGACCTTGGCAAGTTACTCAACACCTCGGGGCAGTTCCCTCACCTACACGGGGCCAGGCTGCTGCAGGCATTCAAAGAGAGGGAACGTCTGCAGGACACTCAGCCCGTCAGGCCGTAAGGACCTTGACTCACAGACTCCTCTCTCAGACACCTTCTGTCCCCACGGTCCCAGAGGAGCAGCCTTGGTTTGTGAAGGCAAAGGAGAAGGTAAAGCCGGTTTCGTGAGGAAGAGAGTGGGCGAGGGAAGACGGGCCGCGTTACCACCTCGGTGTGGATGGGGTTTAAATCCCAGCTTCCTGAGAAACCTTTTTTTCTCTTCTCCTGGGGTTTGCTGAGATCCAGAGTCCCGATCCACATTCAAGGGCGTGATGCTTGCATGTCTAGAGGCGCCGAGCCTGCCCGGCTGCTCAAATCCCCACCAGAGACAAAGAGGAATCGACAGGGTGCGCACAGGAGGCCTTCGAGGTCACGCCTAAGCCTATAAGCCGCAGAAATCCCGGGGCGAGGGGTGGGGGAGAAGAGGCGTGTCTGCAGGTGGAGCCCAGCCCAGGAAGCCAGGGGTGATCCCAGCACCGCCCCTCTCATGGGGTGAAGGTGGGGAGCAGGGGGAGGAGGGGAGGAAAAGATACAAACCGTTTAGCGGCCATCCCCCCCTACCCCCACTTCCCCGCCAGGATTCTTTCCTTTGGACCTCAGTGCCCAGAACTGGCTTCTCCATCACTCTTGGTTCTGGACACAGCCCTCTCTTCACTCCCAGTGTCTCCCTCCCCCCACTGTGTGCAGGGCCACGGAGTAGGGGCGGGTCTTTCCTACCACTTGTCTTCCTGAACAGCAGAGGGAAAACCACAGATCCCTGGGCAAAAGCATCTGCCCCCTCCCAGCACCGGTACCAAGCCCTCTAACACCGTACCCACGAGACCACTCGGGCGCTCTTGACCTTTCGGTCAACATGCTAAGCTCCGTGGTGACTCCACTCTACCTCAGGAACCTGAGTTAGTATTGCCCTTTCGCGGTCTATACTTTGGCCAACATTGCTGCTCGTTCTCCAGACGCATTCCTTTGCTCCTGCGCAGCAGGTGCTGGGCTCGCTCTGCGAACAGGCGGGTGAGATCCCCGTGCGTCCGGGACATCCTCCGGCCGGCAGCTCCTCATCTCGGGGGTGATCTCACTTTCACAGAAGCCAAAGGGTTCAGAAAGCGGCCGGTTCTCAGGATGGCAAGTACCCTGATTCTGAAACAGTGCAAGTCCATATATGTTTCTGGAGCACTTACTAGGTGCCAGGCACGGGGCTAGGCACTGGGCCTTGCAGATGTGCTCTGAGGGGTTGGTGGGGGAAACGGATAAATAAACAAATGGTGAAGAGCAGGGTCCTCAAACTACGACCCGCGGGCCACATGCAGCCCGCCGAGGACATTTATCCGGCCCGCCGGGTGCCGCTGCCTGTCCTGCTTAGCAGCCGACTCGTCCCGGGCCCACAGTGCGCATAGGAATTTGTTCAGTTTTTTTTTTAAACTATAGTCCGGCCCTCCAACGGTCTGAGGGACAGTGAACTGGCCCCCTGTTTAAACAGTTAGAGGACCCCTGGTCAAGTGGCAATGAGAAGCTTGCTGTGCTGGTGAGGGGTGACCAAGCCAGGGGTCACTGACTTGGGGAGGTGGGGCAGGCGACAAGCCCATGGACAGAGTGCCACCCACATCAAGGTTTGAAGGCTGCGTTACTAAATTTTCAAGCCCTTCAATGTGTCCTGTCCATCCTGAGAAGATCGTTATTCCCATTTCATTGATGGAGAAATAGAGGCTCTGAGAGGCTAAGGAGTCAAGGTTTGGCACAGGTGAGAGGAGAACGCAGGGTGGGAGCTCACCCAATACCAGGCCTTTGTCATCTGAGTATTTTACCCACAACAGGCACACAAGGACCTCTTTACCCAAGGAGCAGGCTCTGCACTTCCGGAAGCTCAGAGGGCATGATAAGAAGTCATGCTCCTGAAAAGAAAAGGCACATTGCATCTTTTTTAAAAAAAATATATATATGTTTATTGGCATCAGAGAGGAAGGAGAGGGAGATGGAAACATCAATGATGAGAGAGCATCACTGATTGGCTGCCTCCTGCACGCCCCCCACCAGGGATCGAGCCCGAAACCCGGGCATGTGCCCTTGACGGGGATTGAACATGGGACCCTTCTATCCACTGAGCCAAACCAGCTGTGGCCACATTGCATCTTGTAGGTCAAGTCCGCTGAGAATCCAGGCCCCGCCCATGCAGAGGTCTAGGCCACGACTCCATGGACCCCGGGGAACCTGTTACTCATCTTCCTTGACTTCCTTGAAAGATTTCATAAAACTGACCACTTCCCATTTGGACATGGATGAACATATGAATGCATGAATGAATGAAGGATCATCTGTCCATTCATCCACCCATCTCTCTTACACACAGTGAAGTTCATCCTTTGCGGTGTGTACTTCTATGGGTTCTGAGACATGCGGGGTTGTGTACCCACCACCTCACTGCTCGATGCTGAACCACCACCCTCCCCCGTGGAAGAGCTTGACGGAGACGCCCTCCCATCAGATGCCCAGCTTTCGCAAACCTTTCAATTAGTTGATGCCCTTGGGGAAATATAAACTATGATTTGAATTCTTTAAAAATGAATAAAATTGCCTCAAAACATGCCATTCTCTCTTTGCTTTCTACCCTGGTTAAAAATAACCCCGCATTCTAAACCCTGACATTTATTCTGAAACTATGAAAGCTAGACTGGAAGGCTGGGAAGTAATTTACATAACTTCACATTTCTATCATTTTCACTTATGTGTTGTAGGTGCCACCCAAGGGCCAGAAACCAAGAGCAAAAATATTTCTGCCATTCCGTGGTGTAAAATAACTGAAGAACTTTGTGCTTTTCATGGGCAACGATGGGAATGTCTAGGTTTTATACCATCACCCTCCTGTCCCAGACGAGAGTCAAAACAATGAGATTAAGTCATTGGCTTAATCAGCATGAAAAAAAGTTTAAAGTCCTCTCTCTCTCTCTCTCTCTCTCTCTCTCTCTCTCTCTCTCTCGTTCAGCACATTCCAAAAGAGAATAAGTAACAGGAAAAATAAAAGTAGGGTTGGAAGACCCAGCAGAAGGGTCGCTCTCTCCAGGAGCAACCACCGTGGAGTTTAAGGCTGGAAGAGGCCCCAGGTGCCACGTGGTCTGATGGCTCTCCACCAAGGAGGCACAGGGGCTTATCAAAATCACTGGGGCAACATGCCCTAAGCCATCCTTGCCGCCCCCACCTCTCTCCCTGCCCTGACGCTGAGCATCCTGGTCCCACCCACTGAGAACCTCTTAGCCTCCTACTTTAAAGGGGAGGAAGAACACGGAAGTGCAGAGAGCTCAAGTGCTTTAGAGAACATCACAGCTGGTCAGCAGCAGAATGACGAGAGCCTGAGCATCCGGACGGGCCATGGGCAGACCCCACAGGACAACGGAACTCTGACCCACGACCTATGCCGAGAGCCCAATGACGACTGGCCCAGATGGTCAGGAGGTGGTCCGTGCGGTGCAGCTTCCCCACTGTTTGCGTCTGCTTCTAACTCAAGACCAGCCACAGAAAGCTAAATGTGCCCCCATGATGGGTTCCACAGTGTCCCCCCCAAATTCATGTCCACCAGGAACCTCAGAACAGGGCCTTATTTGGAAACGAGGTGTATTAGATTGCTAGGGCGGCCATAACAAAATACTACAGACTTGGGGGAGGGGGAGGGAGAGGGCTTAACCACAGACATTTATTGTCTCACAGTTCTGGAAGCCGGAAGTCCAAAATCAAGATGCCAGCAGGTGAGGCCTCTCTCGGGGCTTGCAGGTGGCCACCTTCTTGCTGTGTCCTCCTGGCCCTTCTTCTGGGGTCCCTTCCTCTTCGTATAAAGACACCAGGCCTATCAGATTAGGGGCCACCCTATGACCTCTGATCATTTCACCTTAATTATCTCCCTAAAAGTGTTATATCCAAATACCATTACATTGGGGGTCAGGGCTTCAAACATATGGATTTTGAGGGGCCACAACTCAGGCCATACATGAGGTCTTTGCAGATGTTAAAACGGGGTCACACTGGATTAGGGGGTCCTTACATCCTATAGGGTATCCTATGAGAAGAGAGGAGGACTCACAGAGAAGAAGGCCACGTGATGCCAAATGCAGGGAGGAGAGTGACTGACAGGTGTAATTTGGACACATAACTCCTCTTTCCTTAGATCAGGACACAAAGTCTGCCTAGTTCTGTTTAAGTTCTATGCTAATTCTCACCCTCAGCCTCTGTTAAAAACATTTCCGACCAAGAGCCACTCGGGCCTGGGTTTTAGTCTTGGCTTTCCTCCGTGAGCTGGTGGAAAATTACATAGCTCCTTCGTTTCCACAAAGCACTGTGAGATTTGCGGAAGTTACTAGCTTGTTACAAACAGGAGATTCATCAAGTCGTAGAATAAAATGGAAGATGAACCACACGAGCTCACTGAACCTGCACTGTGGCCTCTTCTCCGCTTAGACGTCTTCTCAGGACCACCCACCTTCCCTCTTCAAGAACATCAACAAAATGAAGGTCCGTGAGGCAGTAAAGACGCAAACAACGCACACGGCACTGGGCGTCCAGTGAGTTCCTTTGGCCTCAGCTCCCGCCGCTGCCTGTACCTCTGACAGCCCGCCCACTTCCTCCCAGGAAGGGGAGCATGGGGTCATCGGCGAGACCCCGGCCACTGTGTTTCTCAGCTCAGCTGCGTTCTTCCCTTTCGCACCAGCCTCGCTCCCCCTCGACTTACCTGCCCAATACTCCGGATCCTTCGCCACGTGCACTACACCTTGGATTTAGGTTAAAATGGCAACACCATAGAAATCACTGGCCCTCCTCAATTCTCACCCCACATGCCCACCACACACACACACACACACACACACACACACACACACACACAACAGCACCATGTCTCCCAGAAAGGTGCTGGGGATTTCTCTCCGTCTCAAGAGTTTAAGGCTTAGGATTTAAACTCCCGCATCCGCCATCGTTTACGAGCCCATTCTGGGCCACAGGACGGAAGGCAAGCGCCTCCACCTTCCGAGGTTGACCCCCCACATGGAAAGATGCTGTCCTGGACTCTGGCCTGCATCCAGGGACAGCCTGGCAGAGCGAGGTGCCAGCATGAGCCTGACCTCTGACCTCTGGCCCCACAGTTGGCAGCTTTGGGGCATGACCAGGGGGTGAAACAACTCCTAAGGAGACCAGCGGGAAAGTATGGCCCCAGCCGGCCCCAGGGGGATTCTGCGCAACAGACTCCACAGAGGTGTTATCCCAAAACAGCCGCTAAGCTCCTTCCGACGAGAGGGAGTCATCACCTCTCCTCAGTGGCTCCAACACCGTCCCCCTACCGCACCCCGCATGTGTACCCCGCACACAGAGGGAAAGTGACCAACAAACATCGGATCCAGGGCCTGGAAGTGACACGGATCCCGGCGCGCATGGCAACTTCCACTGAGCACAGATGTCCTCTGATTTTCCGGGTCTAGGGCTGTGCTTAGGGTGTGGTCCGGAACAACGTGATAGGAGAGAGTGAGACGAAGCATTTCAACACTTTTCATACTAGCCCGCGACCATTTTTCCAGGCATGCAGCCTCCTAGTGCGTTAGGAGAGTATCGGTCAAATGCAGAAACCAGTCTCCCAGCCCAGGAAGTGTGCGACGCCGTCACGTGGGGAAGTGGTTCTCACCCGGGGCATGTGCCCCTCCTGCACAGGTGACCTCTGGAGACATTGTGGTTGTCACAACAGGGGCAGGGGTGTTCCTGGCCTCCGGTGGGCAGAGCCCGGGATACAGCTAAGCATCCTACAGGGCACGGGGCAGCCTCCTTCACCAAAATCACACACAGGTGAGAGATGCTGGGCTGGGAGTCAGATGCGTTAAACAGTGGCTGCCGTCCTTGTCCACGGAACCCTGACACCTGCCTCGCCCGCCTCCTGGTAGTTCAGTCCTGCCCGCTCTCTCCGCTCACACCCGGTGTCGCTACCCACCCACGTGCTGTTAAACAAACACAGGTCCTCCCCGCTCACAGAACTCGCTACCCAAAGTGGGTGGCTAGGAACATGCCAGAGAGTTCTCTGATTCTCACCCCTTCCCTGTACCCCACTGTCTCCTTTAAGTCCCACGAACTCAACCCAAATCCACGTCCTTCACAAGGACACATCTCTTGCACGTTTGCAAAGACAACTCCTCCTTGTCTGGTCTGGCTCGGCCTCCTAGTTCCCTCCTGCCAGCCGCCTCGCCCGCGTTCCCCCCGTGTGTTCCTCTAAACCCGCAGCTTTACCCCTGCAACAGCAGCAGCTTCTGACTTCCATTCCTTCTGACAAGCGCCACCCACCAGGAGGATTTAAGCTGCGAAGGAATCAGGATAAATCAGGCCAAGTTTGCAATCCACCGGGGACGGGGAGACAGATGTGTAGCTGGTGGTGACTGTAACAAGACAAATGCCACAGGGAGAGGCCTCCACGAGCTTCGGTGGAATCCGAGAGAGGGAACAATTACATCTAACTCAGAAAGGATGACTGGGGGAAGAGCAGGAGACGAGACAGCTGGGATCCGAAAGGATTTCCTGGATTCTCCCCAGGAAGGAGGAGAGAGGCTTTCTAGCAAAGGGAGGAACTGGATGCTGAGGCAAGAAGGTGGGAGGGAGCCAGGAGACTGGGAATTCTGTGCCGTCAGGAGCCGAGGTGGAGGGAGGAGCCAGGGGAGGGGACAATGGAAAGAGATACTGGTGGAACCAGACAGGAGGCCCTTCAGTGCAGGATAGGAACCTAGCCATGTCCCAGAGACCTGGGGAGCCCTGGAAGATGTACGAGCTTGGGAATGGCAGGAGTAGCGCATTTCAAACCAGCAACTGACAAACTTATTTCTGTAAAGAGGCAGAGAGTAAGTATTTCAGGTTTCGCAGGCCATATGGTCTGCACTGCAGCTCCTGGACTCCGCCCTGCGGCGTGAAAGCAGCCATGTGTAACATAAACAAATGGGCTTGGCGGGTGCCAATAAAACTTTATTCGTGTTCACCGAAATACGGATTCCACACCATCTTCATGTGTCACCAGCTATTCTTCTTTCTAAGTTTACCCCGACCGTTTAAACACCTAGAAACTATGTTTCGCTCGTGGACCATCTACACACAGGCAGCGAGCTGGATTTGGCCCAGGCGGTCGCTGGCCGATGCCCGTTTCAGGAATGTCGTTCCAGGTGGTGGGGAGATGGGAGACCTTTCTGAATTAGATGTAATTGTTCCCTCTCTCCAATTCCACTAAAGCGGAAGCCTCTCCCTGGGGCATTTGTCTTGTTAATGTCATTCAGGGACCCCGGGTAGAGGCTGCTCGGCTAACGTGTGATGGAGAGGGAGGGACAGAAGCACGGATGCCGTGGCCACCTGAGCCCTGGGATGGAAGACTGAGGGAAGGGAGGAGGGAGAGCCTGAGGTCTCCGGTGGGGGTGACAAGAGGGCAGTGTGATGCCACGAACCTAGACAGGTGATGGCACGGGTCAGGAAGACTTGTGGCCATACACCCTGTGGCCCAGAGGACAGAGGCGTCTGGCCCAAATCAGGTCAGCCTGTCAGAGAGCCGGATTACACCAGAGCCGGTTATTCGGGGTGCCGGGCAGTCGATAGAGGTGACACCTGTTGTTAGTCCTGCCAGCACCCTAGAACCCTGGCCCTCCTCAGGCAACAACCCCTCCCCTGTTCTGGTCTGTACGGTTTGAGAGGGGCCGGTTCCTCCCCAGGGCTACAGGATTGGTTCAGAGATAGTGAATGGTCCAAAGCAGGGGTGCCCGCGGACCACATGCAGCCCGCCGAGGACATTTATCCGGCCCGCCGGGTGCCGCTGCCTCTCCTGCTTAGCAGCCGACTCGTCCCGGGCCCGCAGTGCGCATAGGAATTTGTTCGTAGTTTTTTTTAAAAACTATAGTCCGGCCCTCCAACGGTCTGAGGGACAGTGAACTGGCCCCCTGTTTAAAAAGTTTGAGGACCCCTGGTCCAAAGAGTCAACCCCAGGACTTTGGAGGAAGGAGAAGCCCAAACATGGTCAAATGCAAGCCGTGACTTTCCGGGGCCTCTGTGTAGACAGACTGCCAGGGAAGGAAGCCAGCATGAAAGAGAGCTGAGCCGATCCTGATGGCACCGGTGTCCCCTGGAGGCAGCCGTACCTACCACCAACCCTGGACCTCCCAGCTCAGGAGCGAACCGTTTCCCATCAGGCTGGGCTCTTGGGAGTTGCAACCCAAGTCCTAGGACATCCGGCTGCTGTTAGGATGGAGCCCTGGAGGGCAGAGGCCTTGCCCTTGGGATCACGTGGGACCAAGTGCCCACCTTCGAGGGCTGCTTGACAAATGGCCTTGTCTAAGAGCATTTGCATCTACCT
The DNA here is from genome assembly GCF_963455305.1 of Plecotus auritus. Classification (NCBI taxonomy): domain Eukaryota; kingdom Metazoa; phylum Chordata; class Mammalia; order Chiroptera; family Vespertilionidae; genus Plecotus; species Plecotus auritus. The sequence goes on from NC_137770.1 coordinate 12,440,806, forward strand.
CATTTATCTCTGGACAGTGCCCCTTAAACACAGTAGGTGCTCAATAACTGCTGGTGCCAGAATGGAGGCGCATAACCCCAGGGCACCAAGCAGTCTGAGCTAGAGGCAACTCTCTGAAAAGCAACAGCAGGCGGAATGGATTATTTCTCCTCCTCGTCCTCCTCCTCCTTCTCTTCCTCCACCGACTGAGTGCTCAGAAAATCCATGAGCTTCAGGGACCTGCTTCTGCCTCATACAAACAACAGAGGCAGCTCCAGCAGGCTCCCGGGACACCGGCTATAAATGTGTTCGGGTAAGAGCCTAAATGAAGGAAGGGAATTACCTGGTCCCAGAGATGACTGGGAAAGGGGCAAGCCTCACGCTGGGCATGGAAAATGTTGGCTGTTAGCAGCAGCTCCCTGGGCAGAGAGAGTGCCCGGGCCACGGAGCTCTGCTGAGGGTCTCGCCCCGATTCCACGGCTGCGGAGGGGATGTGGGTGGGCAGCTTGGGAACTGGGCCTGAGACCCAACAGAGGCTCTAGACCAGGGGTGGGCAAACTTTTTGACTGGAGGGCCACAATGGGTTCTTAAACTGGACCGGAGGGCCGGAACAAAAGCATGGATGGAGTGTTTGTGTGAACTAATACAAATTCAAAGTAAAGGAGCGGAGGGGAGAGCAAGAGAACCGGATAGAACAGCCGGATCCGGCCCGCGGGCCGTAGTTTGCCCAAGGCTGCTCTAGAATATTCAACTCAACTGTGAGTTTCCATGAAATGTGTGCACGGAGAAGCTGATTAATGGGGTGCAGGGCAGAATGGAAAGAGCACTGTACAGGGAGTCTACGCACTGGGGTCTGAGTCCCAGCCCTGATACTCATTGAATGGGTGACCTCTAGCGAGCCGCTTCCACTGTCTGGGACCGGGTCTCCTTAACTGTATGTGAAAGGACCAGACCAGAGAGATGATTTTCCATCTGAGGGTGGAATTCAGAGTTTGCCTAAGACAGGGGTGGGGACCATAAGACCGTCGAAATCATGTGGTCTGGCCCTGCCAAGGCATAAAGGGTGAGTTAATTAAATGTTTGGCCAAATACAGCAGGCTAATTTTTCAGTTGATAATTTTGTATGGCCCTCGAATGATGTTATAAATATCCAAATAGCCCTAGGCCAGTGGTTGGCAAACTCATTAGTCAACAGAGCCAAATATCAACAGGACAACGATTGAAATTTCTTTTGAGAGCCAACGTTTTTAAACTTAAACTTCTTCTCATGCCACTTCTTCAAAATAGTCTCACCCAGGCCGTGGTATTTTGTGGAAGAACCACACTCAAGGGGCCAAAGAGCCGCATGTGGCTCACGAGCCGCAGTTTGCCGACCACTGCCCTAGGCAGAAAAAAAGGTTCCCCACCCTTGGCCTAAGAGATGCTCCAACCCACGTGCATTGAGTGAACACGAAAGGAAAACGCCTCCCACGTGTGCAAGCGTCAGGAGTGTGCAGACCCTTGTTTTTGGCGGCATTTATAGTTTAGTAACCAAATCCCTAAATTCACAATTGCTTCAGGTCATCCTGCTTTCTCAGGGACAATACGGTGCCTCCAAGGACAGGTGCCCTCCACCTCCTCGCAGAGGCCACGCGGGCAAGTAGACCTCCGCAGCCTTAAAGTCCTGCTTCGCCGCTTCCTAAGGGCAAGGTTCTTAGCTGGCTGTGCCGAGGTTTCCTGTCTGTAAGACAGGCCTCCTGTTAGTCCCTACGGTTCAGAATCCTCCCGAGGCTGGCGCCCGATGGTCTATAAACAAAGGTGTGGGAGACGGCCCAGCACACAGCGAGGGCTCAGCACACGTTTGCTCTTCCGTGCAGCCAGTGACACCCAAACTACCACACTTGTGGGTGTCTGTGGGCTCTTACCTTCCAAAGCTGCCCTTATAAAACGAACCCCTGCTGCTGTGAGTCAGGCAAGGGGTTGCCCCACGCTGGGGATGGGGATAGGAGCGAGGTGGGGATGCCTAGAAGGGGATGCAGGGGGCCACATGGGGCTGGTAATACAGTTGACCCTTGAACCACACAGATTTGAACTGTGCAGGTCCATTTATATGTGGGTATTTTTCAATTCATACTATAGATGTATTTTCTGTGCCTTATAATTTTCTTAATAACGTTTTCTTTTCTCTAGCTTACCTTATTGTAAGAGGACAGTATATTATACATAGAACATGAAAAACACGTTAATGGACTATGTTCGTCGGTAAGGTTTCCAGGGGGCACTAGGTTATTATTGGTTAAGTTTGGGGGAAGTCAAGAGTTATACATGGATTTTCAACTGCGAGGGGGTCAGTGGCCCTAACCTCCACCTGGTTCAGGGTCAAGTGTATTTTATTTCTTATCTGGGTGCTGCTGACCTGGGTATGTTCAGTTTCTGAAAATGTATTAAATGGACTTTCCTACGGGTACGTTACCCTTCAATGAAAAGTTCTAGAACCAAAGGTTCTCTCTCTCTCTCTCTCTCTCTCTCTCTCTCTCTCTCTCTCTCTCTATATATATATATATATATATATATATATACATTTTATTGATTTCAGAGGGAAAGGAAGAGGGAGAGGGAGATAGAAACATCAATGATAAGAAAGAATCATTGATTGGCTGCCTCCTGCATGCCCCACACTGGGGATGGAGCCCACAACCTGGGCATGTGCCCTGACCGGGAATCAAACCGGGACCTCCTGGTTCGTAGGTCAGCTGGGCAAACCGAAAGAACTCTTAAACAAAAAGAATGTCAGCAGCAGCTGCACTGAAGAAGAATAATAGCTCTGAATGCATTTGCACTTTCCATCCCCTTGCTCCTGAGCAACTGTTCCGTCCCTGTGCCTTACAGCCTAATGCAGCCTCCAGCTTGGTCCGCTCTGCAGAGAAAGGCTCCCTGGAAGCCTCCCTACCAAACACGGTCCAGTCCCACTCCCCACCCCTAGGTCCATTCCTCTACCCCAGTGGTCGGCAAACTCATTAATCAACAGAGCGGCAAACCACGGCTCGCCAGCCGCATGTGGCTCGCGAGCCGCGGTTTGCTGACCACTGCTCTACCCAGTTGCTAAACATCGCTTCCTCTTAGGACCTGGAGCTGCTGACGTCAGCTTGCTGGGCTGCTGGGGACTCGGTGACCCAGAGCAACTCCAATGACTGAGAATGCAAAGGCTGAGGAGCCTGCCCCTCACTCAGCACTGGCCCAGGGGCTATTTCCCACAGGCCGCTCTGCCCCGCCCCACCCCTGTGCGCAGAAACCCCAGCCAAAGCCCCACTCACTCTCGGCTCACCCCCTTCACCCCAAGTCTCAGCCAGATGTCCCCAGGCCAGTTTTCCTTCCCTGTAGCTTATCTCAGAACGCTCCAGTTCCTGGGATATTCCCCGCAGTCCTGAGGGTGGTGGCGTGTAATTCACACACCAGAACCAAAGTTCCCTGTGGCCTCACCGTTGAGGGAAATGCTTCCATAAATATTTCTGCTCTCACTAAACGTTCCCATGGGGAGACCCCCTGTTGGGAGGACAGGTAAAGATGAACCTGCCTCAGAACAACGGAAGGGGTGAGACAAATATAGGGTGACCCCCAAAATTGTATACACGCTTGGAATGATTATAACGTCCGTTTTATTACCATCCAGTTCATTTTCAAAATGTAAAAGCATCTGCAGAAATGAATCACTGTTTTCGTCAACACCTGTTTTCAAACCGATGCCCATTCTGGTCCAGGCACTGCTGGTAACACGAAGCAATGGAATCACAAACATCAAAAATCATTCCGTTCGATATTTGTGCGCTCTCAATTCGTCAACTGTTGTCAGTTTTGTACCGTAAACTTTAGCTTTTATGAGTCCCCATAGAAAAAAGTCTAGAGCAGTGGTCGGCAAACTCATTCGTCAACAGAGCCAAAGATCAACAGTACAACGATTGAAATTTCTTTTGCGAACCAAATTTTTTTAACTTAAACTTCTTCTAACACCACTTCTTCAAAATAGACTTGCCCAGGCCTTGGTATTTTGTGGAAGAGCCACACTCAAGGGGCCAAAGAGCCGCATGTGGCTCACGAGCCACAGTTTGCCGACCACGGGTCTAGAGGATACATTTTCTTTGTTCAAAGCTTAGTCTGGCTTCACCCATTATTTCAAATCAGTTAAGCCTGAAAAGGAGTGAAAATTAAGTGAGTTTTATCAGCTGTTAAAGTGTGTATATTTTTTTGGGGGGGACACTATACCCCCCAAAATGTATATACACTTTGAATAATTTTAAAGGCAGTGTTTTTGTACTTCAACTGCATTTTCAAACTTCCATTGCATTTTAGAATGAATTTCCTTTGTTCAAAGCTTAGTCTGGCTGAAAAGAAAGTAACACCAATTGAGCTATCAGCTGTTAAAGTGTGTGTACCTGTCTTTTGAGGCACTGTGTGTAGAGAAATAAAGGAACCAGCATTTGTAAGTCATTATCGTACTTGATCCTAATTACCATCTGAAGGGGAGTCTCATAATCCCCATTTGGCAGATGAGAAAACTGAGGCTCAGAAAGGCTAAGTGGCTTGCCTGAGGCCATCCCGCCTGTCAGCAGGCAGCCAAGAACTCATCTCAAGCCGGCTGGGCCTGGCTCCAATGCCTGGCGTTTTTCCATCTTGGCCCGCTGCTCACAGCCATCAACTGAAAACAAGGAGCCCCCCTCGACGCGTGCGTCCCAGGGGACATGAACTCACACACGTGCACAGGTGGGAGAGCGTTAGCTGCAGTTTCCAACACAGGCACTAATTGCCTGCTATTCTGGGATAATCTGGTAAATAATGAAGTAAGCCACTTCCTTCAACAAGCAAACCCAGAAGACTCGCTCTCGCCACACGGAATACAAGAATAGATTCGAATCCCAGGTCAATTTATTCACCCCCTTCTCCCATCCTGACTCACACCCCTTGTGAATTTGAAACAAATCTCTCTCTTCCTCTCTGTCTCTGTCTCTCTCTCCTCTCTCAGCCCCTGCCACAGCAACAGGCATACATATAGCACATGAGCATCCCTTGTCAACACTGGTTAACTGCATCCACACTGGGAACAAGCCCACCCCACCCCCACCTCCTATCCTATATAATAAAAGGCTAATATGCAAATCGACCGAACAGCAGAACAACCGGTCGCTATGATGCACACTGACCACCAGGGGGAAGATGCTCAATGCAGGAGCTGCCCCCTGGTGGTCAGTGCGCTCCCACAGGGGGAGCGCCACTCAGCCAGAAGCCGGGCTCACGGATAGCGAGTGCAGTGGCAGTGACGGGAGCCTCTCCCGCCTCCGCAGCAGCGCTAAGGATGTCCGACTGACGGCTTAGGCCCGTTCCCCGCACCTAAGCCGTCAGTCGGACATCCCCTGAGGGCTCCCAGACTGCGAGAGGGCGCAGGCTGGGCTGAGGGACCGCCCCCCCCAGGTGCACAAATTTCATGCACCGGGCCTCGAGTACAGTGGTTGGCAAACCGCGGCTCGCGAGCCACATGCAGCTCTTTGGCCCCTTGAGTGTGGCTCTTCCACAAAATACCACATGCGGGCGCGCACGTACAGTGCGATTGAAACTTCGTGGCCCATGCACAAAAGTTGGTTTTCAGCCTGGGCGAGTCTATTTTGAAGAAGTGGCATTAGAACACTCAAGGGGCCAAAGAGCCACATGTGGCTCGCGAGCCGCGGTTTGCCAACCACTACTCTAGTATATATATATCAATCCTGCTGCCTTGGTTGTATCTGTTCACCCTGCAAACTGGTTCCAATGCTGTTATCAGGGTTCATGCAGGACACTGCTGCGGGGAGGCCTGTGCTAAACAGCTCCTGGCTCCTCATCTGGACCACTCAGGGGCAGACAGAAAAGCTTCCACTCGGGTTCACATGTTCCCCTTTATTGCAACCGCAAACAGCTTCTAAGCCCCGTTCTTAAATCCTGTCATTTCCCTGAACGGGATGTAACTCCCAGTTGAAGGGTTCAGTGGTCTAGCTGGTCTGCTTGGCTGGGCACACACCGCTCCCGAGATATTACAGACTTTTCTGCATTAGCTGTGTTTAAAGCACAGAGAGGTTAGATAACTTGTCCCCAGTCACACAGCAAGTGGGAAAGTTGGGGTTTGTACACAGGCCGTCGACCCCTCATCACCACACTGTGTTCCTGTCTGCTCAGCCATGCATAGGCCCCACACACTAAGGACAAATATGGTTTTTTTTTTCTGTTTCTTTTTTATTTTTTTTAAATATATATTTTATTAATTTTTTTACAGAGAGAAAGGGAGAGGGATAGAGAGAAACATCCATCAGCTGCCTGCTGCACACCTCCTATTGGGGATGTGCCCGCAACCAAGGTACATGCCCTTGACTGGAATCGAACCCAGGACCCTTCAGTCCGCAGGCCGACGCTCTATCCACTCAGCCAAACCGGTTAGGGCTGTTTCTTTTTTAAATCTGTGTTTAAATTCACATGACTCTCTCTCTTCTAACAATGTCACTGAACTGAGGCTCCGGCAAGCCCAGAGCGAAGCTTGTTCAAACATCTTCTTTTAAAAATGCAGTTATGTCCCAGAGAAAAAGAGCCGTCCGTCGACTCCATGTGAGTAGAAGTTAGCCCCAGCAGCTTTACTTCCTGATGCTGGGCGGCAGCAGCGTGGAGAGAGTGAGGGGTCTGGCTGAAGACAGGAGGAGGGGAATGTAGGCACAGAGCATATGTGGAGGGGGTGGGGTGCGAGTGCCCAAATGGAGATTTTTAGCAGAGTCTGCCGAGGAGGATGTGGAAGAAGAAACAGATGAGGGGAGACTGGCCCCGACTCTGTCTAGAAGAGTTAGGGGGCAATGCTCCCTGATCTCTGAGGTCCTGTTTCCAGGACCTCAACCCCCAATTAGTGCTCTCTGAGCTTTACAGAGCCTGCTGCTTTGAACTAATACCAGGGAGTCGGGTGGGGAGGGGGCTAACGCTCATGACCGCCTGGGGACAGATGGGGCACTTCCCAAAGCCTGGTGCTCCCCTTCCGCAGGGTGGAGGTGCCACAGCCGCCGCCCCGGGGGACTGCCCCCAGAGGACTTTGTCAGCCAGACCACAGGGGCTGGGTGTCACTTCTGTCCCAAAGTGCTTCAGAAGCAGCTGTGCCTCTTCAACGCTCTCTCCCTTCCACAGGGGCCCTGATGAGGATGGCAGGGCCGGGATGGAAGGAGCCTGGGTCCCTGTGTCACCGCCTGGAAGGCTCCCTGCCCAACACTCACACTGGACTGCGTGGGAGTGAAAGATAACCTTCCACTGGGGAAGCTGCTGAGACTGGAGGCGCCCTCGTTACTGCTGTGATCGGCACCCTAACTAACCTTCAAAGAAATACCATTTTCAAACACACGGCTCTCATACCTTGAAGCATCCGCCTCTGTGATCTGATCACTGTGTGTGGACCACTCTGCGTGTGGACCACGCTGCGTGTGGTCATGTGAAGGACTGGATGTTCTTCATGGCCGTCCCCAGGATGCACATTCAGGGAAGGAAAAGTTTAGACTTGCGATACATTACTCAATATACGTCAGGACCATCACAGCTAGGAGGTGGGTGGCCACACTTCGCACTCAGTAATCCTGCCTGCCTCCCACGGGCATTTTCAGACGCCAGGGTAACCATTTTATGTCTTGCTTATGTCATACAGTTTACTTATTGCAGCAAACCTTTATCTTGTTCAACAGCTTTGCCCTCGTACCTTGAACCAAGAGTAAAGTTAAATGATGACTGGCCACAATCAGCAAACTATGAAGAGCTTAAATGTATGGAACCCATCGCTTTTATCAGCTCCGGTCGAGGAAACCAGGCAACCGGCCTAGATGCATTTGCATATGTTGTTTTCTGTTTTTAAATTCTTTATTGTTTAAAGCAGTGGTCGGCAAACTCATGAGTCAACAGAGCCAAATATCAACAGTACGATTAAAATTTCTTTTGAGAGCCAAATTTTTTAAACTTAAACTTCTTCTCATGCCACTTCTTCAAAATAGACTCGCCCAGGCCGTGGTATTTTGTGGAAGAGCCACACTCAAGGGGCCAAAGAGCCACATGTGGCTTGCGAGCCGCAGTTTGCCAACCACGGGTTTAAAGTATCCCATATAGTCTTACATATGTCTCCTTTCCCCCACACTGACTTCTCCCCGGCCCCCCCCATATTTGCATATGTTTTTACGGGCATTGTGTTTAGAGGAAAACAGAATGGGTTTGTGATAAGCGGGCGTATTTGAACTCTGGTTTGCACCCAGGAAAGGTGGGAGTGTCCCCCAACTCTGAGTCAACATCTGATTTTCCCCCCACTTATCGAGGTACTATAATTACAAATCATTAGCCGGGGAGAGGCGTGAGTCTATCAGGCCACAAGGACAGGACCGAGACGCCCCTCTGCTCCCCATGCTTCATCCCTACAGAACCACGAGTCCTGGGGAACCGAGGAGTCAGCAGCAACTCACATAGGGCCCAGGGAGGTCAGGCAACTTGCCCGAGGTCACACAGTACAGGGCGCACCTGAACCCAGGCAGCCTGGGTGCTGAACACGATCTCTTTGCCACCACAGAACTATCACTATGTAACCGCGCAGGGATGGTCTTCCGAAGAACTGCCCTTTGTGAGGCTCTCCATGGCTCCCAGGTACACGGGGTGTCCTCTGCTACATCCCCGTCTTTGCACACAGATCCACTCGGGCCACCGTCACATTGTACTGCAACTGTTTCTCTTTCCACCCCCACGTTCTGGCCATTCTAGCCCACAGGGTGTCTCGGATTAGAAAAAGGTGGCCCTTCCTCAAGACGTGTTGCCCCCATGTATTGGAATACTGTCGTAATTCAGAGGCAAATCCACAGTCTATGCTTTGAGTGGCGCCCCCTAGGGCTGTGCAGGGCACAGCTGTCTAGGGCGATCTGTTCGCAGACCTGGAGCTCAAGCTCCTTGAGGACAGTACTTCATTCTCCCATTGGCGCCCACAGCTCCTAGCACAGCGCCAGGCACGTAAGAGGGTGCAATCAAGTCTTGCTGACTTCATTTGCAAGCGCTGCTGGCTAATAACTCTGACTTTTCCTTTTGAGGCCGTGAGACGAGGCTGTGTCTCTTCTCTTCACCGTTTCCTCCTGCCCCTGGGGAAGCCAGGACCCGGGTCCCGGGCACCATGTGTGAGCGCCTTCCTCTCCACGAAGCGGAGATGCTTTCAAAACAACCCTCTCCACGAAGGCTCGCCCTCTCCCAGTTCCCGATGTCTGCTGTCCAGCGGGACCGGCTCAAGTATCAATGAGATTCGAGATTTGTTTCCTTCCTTCAGCCGATAACTCTTCAAACACACTGTGTACACCAGGCATCAAGAGTATTGACAAAAGCTCTTCCTCTCCTGCATCTGCAAAGTCTGTGTCTCCCGCTACACACCAGTGCCCGCAGAAACAAACCCGGAAAGGCAAAGCAAGCAGGGGCCCCGTCCTCAGGGTGCTTTCCTGCCAGAGGGAACCCACCCCATCAACTTCTCATCGCTGCAGCTACTAAGGACGTGGTCTCTCGTGCTATGGATGACGGCATGCTCAGTGGCACTCAGTTCACTCTACCCCAGGGAGGCAGGGATGGTCCTGATGAATGAGGGTTCAAAACCACGAGTGAAAGGAGCCACCATCTGGGGTGGCCCCAATGAGGTGGCTGTGGCCAGAGCTTCCTGCTCAAGCCCCACTGAGTCTCCTCCCCCCGGGGTACCTGTCCTCTGGGTGGAGTGGGTGGGTAGATAGGTAGGTGTGTGTCCCCCAACTCTGAGCTAAAGTCTGATTTCCCCCCATTTATTGAGGTATCATAATTACAGATCATTAGCAGGACATCACCTGTTCCCACATATTGGTCCTTTATTGAAAACTGTGCCCCACCCCCTCTTTGCTCCTCCCTGACCCCCAGCTTCCAAACGAGGCACATTCTCCTTCTCTGCAAAGCTTTCTTTCGGCCGCATTCAACTCTCTTCTCCTACTACCTTTGCCATGAATACATTTCACTGCCATCCATTAACGAACGCGATCAAAACTCTCCCCGGGAGAACGTGCTGGGGGTACCAGCTCCCATCTCTCCATCGTCAAGGTGGATGAAGGTGACTAAAGATGCCCCGAAGATTTCACGCCACGAAATACCTTATCTTCCTCAGTTGACACCTTGCATATGAAAAGTAACAGTAGCATCAGGTTATTTTCTACCCAAATTTTGTGAAAATCCAACTGCCTTTTCCTTGTGTCTTCGAGATATATTTGTCTTCCCCCTTCTTCTTGGAGAAAAGAAACGTCAGATCGGTCTGTGTTCATCCTGCCAAGCGGGAACACTTCATCCCTGTCTAGTAGGTGTCAGAATCAAGGTGCGGTCCAGCAGCATAAGCCAGTTTACGGCCATTTGGACCCCATGGAGGGACCTTTTTAACTCAGTGGGCGTGAAATTAACAACATGTTCTTTTCCCAGAACCCGGGTCTCGGTAACTCTGTTTCCTACTGAAAATGCATTTTAAGACCAATGGAGCCTGAATAAATCAACAGGGCTCTCCCCAGGTATCCCACACGTGTGCTGGCATTTCAAGGTCCTCTAACAAGGCTCAACGGGATTCGGTCGTTGAGATCGCTAATTAAGATCCCGAATCTCGCTGGAAGCCCCCTGATGGAGGCCACTTGATCATCCTCAAACACTGCACAGTCACCAGGCGTGTCGCACGGCCCTTGCCCGGAAGGATCTCATCGTGGGAAAGAAGCGGTCACTGAGTGAGGGAGGGCCACCCTGTGGGAAAGACAAGTGTCCCTTCTGTGCAGCTCCACCTAGCACAGCCGTCTCTCTCGATGGGGATTCTCTGCACCTTGCACCTTGCTCGGCCCAGCGTGCCCCAGCCACCGTAGCAATGACCCCTTCCCACCTGAGCTAGCATCACAGGGGAATGTTTGAGACCGCCAGGTGGGACGGATGTGAGGGAACCTATCCCAGCAGCCCCGGGCTGCTCGGGGGTCCTGGGAAGCAAGGAACTGAGGCTAACAGGCTTTTCTTAGGACATGGGAAGTTGCAGGGAAGAGGAGGGGATGCCAATAAGATGGGGCCTCGGAGGCTGGCCCAGGCTGGATTCCTCCCCCTCCCTTCTTCCATCTCCAACAGTCCTACCAGTTTTTCTTCCCAAACGGTTCCTACACGCGCCCACTTCCTCAGCACCCCGTGCAATGCCTGCTACCAGCCTCACCTCTTAGCCCCTTAGCCCTGCTGAGTTTATGGCAGGCCACGCCTCAGAGGCCCTCGGTGGCCCCTACTGTCCCCGAGGATGAGGCACTGGACCATCTCTCTGTTGCCAACTGGCTTCCGACTATCAATATACCAACCACAATGGCCCATGTGAATGTTTATGCCAACTGAAGTCTGCCAACACCAGGGACGTTTAAAAAACAGAAGCAAGGCCGAGAGTGGATGTGTGGATGCAAAAGGGGTGAGAGCAGCGGCCTGTCCTCCTCCTGGCCCAGCCCGGAGCCCGGCGGGGGCCCAGGTGCAGAGGCTGCGATGGAGGAGGTGTGACTGCGGCTCCTACTCAGGGTTGGCCCCGGGTCCTCTGCTTGGGTTGCATGGCTGGGTCTCAAAGAGCAGCTGTGAGGGGCCGAGCCGGGCTCCTGCCGACCTGTGTCACACTTTCTGCCGCAGGACCGCGTTGGAGTCAAATCCTCCTTCTTCTAGGAACTCTAAATATCAGTATGTCACTGCTTCTATCTTTAGGGTGAGAAGCATACTATAGGTAGCAAAAGCCTCACTACCAGATGGGCTCTTACTTTTAGTAAATCACAACGTGCACCGTTCGGTAATCACAGACGGAACGTGCAGAGACAGCCTCATTCCCCCAACGTGGCCCTGCCAGGACCGTCCCAGGCTCGCCGGCGGCTGTCTTCCAGGACCCGCATCCCGGCCTGACCACTGTCCTGCATACAACCTCCAGCCATTCCAACCTCCACACCTTGCTCATGCCCGCGGCCGCCCCCACCCAGCCCCCCAATCCCCCTTGCCAACTGAAATCCCCTCTGAGTGCAGACCGTCGCCTCCTGCAGGACACTTGGGCAACTGCTCTCACACACAACCTCCCCTCCTTCTGCAACAGGAGGAAGCGCTGGGCTGGGCGTCCGGGGAGCTGCATTGGGCTCATCGCAGGCTTGTTTTCAAGACACAGACGGGCACCCAAATAGTTCCAGGCCAAGCTGCCCGAGCAGCCGCACAGATGGCCGCTCCACATGGTGACTCAGGGATCCTCGCAATGCCGCCCAGCCAGGAGCAGCCAGGAGGGGCAGAGGAGCTGGGCACAGAGGGAGGCTCATTCTCCCTGGGATTCTGACAACGATACCTCTGCGTTCCGAGTGCACATTTCGGATTCGCCACTGGGATGTATTTCACACCATCCCACAGGCTCAGCGCAATGGAACTGGCTGGGTGAATTACCATGAAAAGGTGCACCGTGTTCACCCGTTTTCTGATGCTTCTCTATAAAAGTCTCTATATGCAGTCACAACTCAGAGATCAGGAACATGTCTGCTGTCTTCCCACAGTGTCTCACCCGACTGAGAGAAAATGCCGTGAGTGCCTTAAAGGCAGGAACCGGAGGCTCGTCCATATTAGAACCTCTGGAGGTGGAGCCCTAAGTCCCCATGCGTCAGAGCGGGTCTCAGATTCTCATCTCTACCCTGGTAAAAAGAAGGTGTGTGGGCTCTGGCCAGTGTTGCTCAGTGGATAGAGAGTCAGCCCAGGAACCAAAAGGTCTCAGGTTCGATTCACAGTCAAGGGTAGGTACCTGGATTACAGGTCCCACCCAGCCCCATCAGGGCACATGGGGGAGGCAACCAATAGATGTGTCTCTCTCACAATGATGTTTCTCTCTCTCTCTGCCCCCTCCCTCCCTTCCACACTCTAAAAAAAAAAGCAACAGAAAAAATATCCTTGGGTGAGGATTAACAAACAAACAAAAAAAGAGGGTGTGTGGTAGGGCGGGGAGCACCATGAGCAGAGGGGTGACAGCAGATTCAGGAAGGGACTCGAATGCCCCCACCAGGTCTGTCAACATGGCATCCCACCTCAACCGACCGCAAAAACAAGAAAAATCCCAACTGTCCCAGACAGGAGAAATGAAGGCGTGGAATACACCGGGCACGCTCTGTACACACCCTGCCCCACCGCAGGTCAAGGGCTGCAGACGCCCTAGAGGTACATTGACTGTTACAACAAAGCAGCGGTGGGTGTATTTTTAAATACAACATCAGGGTGTAGGATGACACAGAAGGTCACATTCCTAGGTTTGGTCCCCATTCCCCTCCGTGTGGTTTCTGGACCCCAGTCTTTGTTCAGGAGCCGGGTTCCCACACCGTTCGTTTTTCTGCTCATCGTTTTACACCTGGCAGAGCACCTGGGCCCGCCCAACCTCATGGGCCCCCACTCCCCAGGGACTAAGGAGTCCATGAGGAAATGAAGCGTCACTCACAGCAGGTGGGAAGGGGGGTGAGGATGGCAGGAGTGTCACTTACTCAAATGGAAACATAACAAGTCTCAGGCTAACTACTGGCGCGTGAAAAACCCAACACGCAGAGGTGGCTGCGTTTACCCGTGGTGCAGACCGCCCCCCCCCCCCCCGCCCCTGCCTCACAGGAGCCAGACTGTGCACGGCACCACCAGCGATTCGCTGGCGAATTAAAAGCAAGACCAGCAGCAACGAAACACTGGGACCCTCTCAAGAAGGTGTACCTTAAGCATGCTTCCTCCAAGTCCAGAAAATTCCAACGCTCCACACATACCAGGTGTACCGGGTAGTAATGGCAGATTTTGTAATCAAAGAAAACACAATAATTGCAAGAGAAACATCAAAAGTGCTTTATTCAAAGTAATGTCCTTCACTAGCTACACATTTCCCCCATCTTTCAGGTAATTTGTGGATACCGCCCCAATAGAACTTTTCTTGTTTTGAGGCAAACCATTCAGAGACCCAATTTTCCACTTCTCCATATGTTTTGAAGTGCTGCTCAGAAAGTGTGGGTGCCATCGATCTGAACAGGTGGTAATCTGAAGGAGCAGGGTCTGGTGAATATGGCGGGTGGGTTAATACTTCCCAAGCAAGATCTTTTAACGTGTTTTTAACTGGTTTTGAAGTGTGTGATGGTGCGTCATCATGAAGCAAAATTACTTTGCCGTGTCTTCTGGCACATTCTGGTCGTTTCACGATCAAAGCATGGTTCAAATTGATTATTTATTGTATTGATCGGTATTAACAGTTTCACCTGGTTTTAGAAGCTCATAATACATCACACCTTCCTGATCCCACCAAATGCCGAGCATTGTCTTCTTTCCAAAGCGATTTGGCCTTGCAGTCGATATTGATGGTTGACCTGGATCAACCCATGATTTTGTGCATTTGGGATTCTCAAAATAAATCCACTTTTCATCGCCAGTCACAATTCGATGCAAAAAAAGACTTCCTTTGGTACTGTTGAAGCAACATTTTACTGGCGACTTTTCGGTTTTCAATTTGTCCTTCGTTCAGTTGATGTGGCACCCATTTTCCTTCCTTTAAAATCTTTCCCATTGCTTGTAAACTATCAGAAATTGTTTGCTGAGCAATGTTTAATCTTTCTGCAAGTTGTTTTTGAGTTTGACACGCATCTTCCTCCAATAATGCTTGTAATTGTTGGTCTTCAAACTTTTTTGGATGACCTGGACGTTCTCTATCTTTCACACAGAAATCATCACTTTTAAAGCATTTAAACCAGCGTTCACAAGTATCTTGAGATGGAGCATGTTCACCATAAGCTTCCCAAAGTATACGATAACTTTTCTTCAAAATAATGAATTAAAACTTTCCGCAAATGCTTTTTTTTTGGCACGAAATTCAACATTTTTAAGCGTAAAAATATCTATGATGTTAATACCTTCACCAAATTTGACATATGAAGCTTTGAAGCTTGCTGTCAATACAACAAAATAGCATACATATCAAATCACATATATATCAACATATGTGTAACTCCATGTATTGAAAAAAATCCGCGTTATTAACCAGTACACCTAGTATAAGTCAGAGCCGCTTCTTGCAGAATCTTGATTAGGGCCCTCCAATTCCATAAACTCACTACTTTTTTATGTTACAAATAAAAAGTCTTAGCAGCCTGGCCATAGTGGCTCAGTGGCTCGGCATCAACCTATGAACCAGGAGGTCACCATTCAATTCCCAGTCAGGTCACATGCCTGGGGTTGTGGGCTTGATCCCTAGTGGGGAATGTACAGAGGCAGCCAATCAGTGATTCTCTCATCACTGATGATTCTATCCCTTGCTCCCTCTCCCTTCCTCTCTGAAATTAATTTAAAAATATATTTTTTAAAAAGTCTTAGCAACGCAAGACTGAATGGCTAGCTCAGGTAATAGAAACCCTTTCTGCAAATAAAGTTTTGGGAGCTAGTCGTAGGTACACTATTTGCCCACAAAAACCAGGCAGGGTTTTTTTCTTTGTTTTTAATTGGCCCAGGCTTGACAGGGGGCCCACTAGGTTTCCCAGTTAAGCCACAGACCCTGCTCTGAGGATCGCCGACCTTTGCACCACTGTGTTGTTCAGGCAGTGGGGTCGGGAAGAGTGGCTTCCACTCATGCCAATGTGGTACAGCCAGGATTAACCTTTAACCCTCCACCCTCCCCAACCCCCGGAGTCAGGCAGAAACAGCTGGCTAGGAGAGTGATACCAAAAGATGAACCCACATTTTCTCACCCCTTACAAAGAGAACAGGATGACAATTTATAACCCTATTTTCAGAACTTGGCCTCCTTACCCACCCTGCAGGCCTCTTACTCTCCCCACCTACCTGCATCCTTTGTTTTTTCCGCCCCCACCCCCTTGTCACTCATGCTGTTTGGCTTTAAGGGGGGAGTTACCCCACAGCTCAGGTCTCACAGTATCTCTTAACTGGCGCCTTGATTCCTTTGGGTGGAAGAGGCCGTGAAATTTGTCCTGAAGCAGAAGAGCCTGGAATGATGGAGTATAACTTCCTTCCTTTCCCACTCTACCCACCATTCAAAACTTCACAGCATTCACAGAGAATGTGGAAAAGGTATCGCTGATGACTTACACAGTGTGTGTATTAAGGAGCTTATTTATGGCTCGGAGTAGTTTTAAAAGTTACTAGTATATGAAGAATAATCTGAATTTCTACCAAAATAATACCACTTGATCCGAGTGTCCTTAATGACTGTTTTGAACAAAAATTTAGGTAGGATTACAGTAAAAATGATGATAATGTTACAATTGCAATAATTTCCCATCTGGATTTCCATTTTTAACTGCTCACGGAAGTTTGCATTCTGCATTTAAAAACATTACAAATGGATAGGATTTCCCCAAATGAAGGAAAACATTCTCATTTACAAAGAGGGAGAGGATGAGAATGGAAGTAAGGGAAAACTGGGGATCACGGCATTGCTCCTATCAAGAGCTTGTCTTGCCCTCGCTGGTTTGGCTCAGTGGATAGAGCATCAGCCTGTGGACTGAGGGTCCCAGGTTCGATTCTGGCCAAGGGCACATGCCTGAGTTACGGGCTCGGTCCCCAGTAGGGGGGATACAGGAGGCAGCCAATCAATGATTCTCTCTCATCATTGATGTTTCTATCTCTCTCTCCCTCTTCCTTCTTCTCTAAAATAAATAAAATATATTTAAAAAAAAAAAGCTTGTCTGGGACCAAACAGAAACCATGCCCATTTCAGAGGGTGGGCATCCACACGGGCAAGCTCCCTGTCCCCGAGTGCTGCAGGAGCCGCTTAGTAATCAGGTGAAGGACAAGGTCACAAACTCCTGGGACCTCCAAGCACCCCGGTTCCAGAGGGGGTGCTGCTCACCAAGTCAGGTTCGATGAAGGATGGAAAAGGGAAGTCAGTCCTAACTGATCATCTCTCCTTTTTACTTTTTGCACCAACTTGGAGGGGTCGACAATTCCGTCACTGAAGCATCGGGGTGACCACCTCCCATTCCAAGGCCCCTTTCAGGGGGTGGTTCTGAATGTGAACTTCTAGTCACCACCCAGAGAGGAGGGCTGTCACCCTGATACACAAACCAAGGTGTTGTGAATAGAGCCATCAGGGCCTGGGCTTCTAGAAGGCAAGTGGCAGGCAGAGGGGACATCAGGATGAAATCAAGCAAGGCTGACAAAATCCGGGGACTTGGGAGAAAAAGAAGAGAATCTATTTTTGTGTCTTCTTTCAATGATCCTAAAATCACCCAATGCATTTTTCAGATCAAGACATGCTCATTTTCTACCTACTAATCTCTAAATCCAGAAATCCTGCCTTACCTCTAGAAAATTATACTACAACTAGAGGCCTGGTGCACGAAATTCGTGCCTGGGTAGGGTCCCTAGGCCTGGCCAGCGATCAGGGCTGATCGGGGCCTTCCTCCCCCCGGCTGCCGGCTGCTGGCCGGGGTCTTCCTTGGTTCCGTGCCACCTCCTGGTGGTCAGCGCATGTCACAGTGAGCAGTCAAGCTCCCAAACTCCCAAGGGGACAATTTGCATATTAGCCTTTTATTACATAGGATGAGTGTCTGACAATGGTGAAAGAGAAGGGTCAATGAAATCATTAGGGCACTGGGGAGGAGGAAAGAGCTGTTGGAAAAACATGCCTTCCGGAAGGTCCCTATGCAGCCAGGACTGGTGGTGATGGTTCAGCCTGGGCCAGGGACTCCATGGGAAGGGTGGGCAGCAGAGAGAATGTGGAGCTGGGGTCCCGAGCTGGGGTCATAAGAGTTGTTCTCATGTGGCGTCCCTCGTGCAGTTATAGTCAGATGTCCACTGAAGTTACTGTCATTGGAGGGCTTGACGGGGACGGATGCCCACAAGGGCGCACTCACATGGCTGGCAGTGGATGCAGGCAGTTGGCCAGGAGCCCAGCTGGGGCTGCCAAGTGGAATGTCTCCAATGTCGCTTGGGCCTCCCAGAACATGACAGCGGGGTTCTGAGAGGGAGAGTCCTGCGAGATGCAGATGAAAGCTGCGAGGCTTCTTATGGTCAAGTCTCAAAGGTCCAAAATGTCTCTTCTGCCACATTCTACTGGTGGAAAAGTCAGTAGACCGACCAGTTTCCAAGGGAGGGGACTTGATGGGGGAGGGGACTTGATGGGGGAGGGGGAGATGATGGGGAAAGGAATTTGATAGAGGAGGGGAGATGATGGGGGAGGGGAGATGATGGGGAAAGGAATTTGATAGAAGAGGGGAGATGATGGGGAAAGGAGTTTGATAGAAGAGGGGAGATGATGGGGGAGGGGAGATGATGGGGGAGTGGAAAGGTCACTACAGAAGAACAGGAGATTCTGTTTTCCAAAGATGGCCACAACCATCACCTACACCTGCAGGTACGCCATACTATTTTAGGAACCTGGGATGAAGGAGTGTGGACAGTGGTGAATCAGACAGATGGACTCTCTACATGGAGCTTACTCCCAGTAGCGTGTGGGGGTGACGGGCACCAAGACAAACTTTGGGGAAACCATAGTGGAAGTGGTAATGATCCACACCAGGCCCTCAGCACCTGATCCCAGGGCACAAGGGTTGGACTGCAACATACACAAAGTCTACAGATCAAACCTGATGGAAGATGTGGTGCTTTTCTTAGTGAAACTCAGAGCTTGATGGAAACGGAGAGTTTCTCCTCCCTCCTCTCTCTGCATCCCCTCCCCCTGGCTAGCTGCCCTCCCAAGATGTGGCCCTCTCCTCCTCCGAGGAGGAGCTGTTGCTCAGAAGTACTGTCTAGCCAGGGACCCTCCCCAGGCCCCCTTGCCTTTAGGGGGGGCATGAGACCAGCTCTCCCTGGGGCAGCACTATGTGCCCTTCCAGACCAAGCCTGCCAAGCATCGGATGTGTTTATTCCAACCCTCTCCTTCCCCCATCCACTGGACCAGTGTGCACAACACAGAGCCCTGGAGAGACAAAGCCATCGATGGAAGGAGCCTGGTCCCTGAGTGACCACATGGGGGAAGCTCCCCCAGCCAGGAACGCACCCTGGAGTGTTACACAGTGAAAAGCAGGCTAAGACTGTGCTAAGACGCCGAGCTACGAGGGTCTGCTATGCTAGCTGGCGTCCTACCCAATATGATACACCTCTGGTCACAGTCAACTTGGGGTTCCTAACATACTGTCGCTTCCCCAGCAGACTGGGTGTCTGTGTCACTTTTGTAAAAAGCACTGGCAGGCTTGTTGGGGACAGTGTGGTGATACAGCTGAACCCAGGGCAGCTCACGGACCCCGCGGGGCGGCCCCAGCCCAGCCCAGGGCAGAGGACCGAGGACGGTCACAGAGGACGTTCTAGCACCTTTGCGACTGCTTATTTCAGAGTCATGGTGGTGAAGGGATAAAGTTTCAGAAAACATGAAAGAAAATATTTTGTCATATCTTAGGGTACAGATTAACTGGAGGGAGAGCCACGTTTTAACGGGGGGGCAGGGGGGGAGGGCAGGGTGAAATGAAGGCAAGCGTGTGGAGTGTTAAAAATATCTTAAATGTAATGAAGGCTGACAGGCTGACGAAACCGAGTGGGAGGCCGGGAACAGGCCCTGTTCGGCAGTTGCTGTGCCCTCTGCTCAGGGAAGATGAGGTGGGTGGGCACGCCTGATGCGAGTGGAGAAATATGCTCCCCCAGGTGGGAGGGGAAACTGCCCATCTGGGTTGTGAGACCAGCGGGGCAGCAGTGGGGGCACCTCAGGCTGGAGAGTCACGGGCTCAAGAGAAGCAGGGAGACCTGGGAGCTGGGCGATCTGGGAGGAGGGAGGAGGGAGGAGGAGAGAGGGGGGAGGAGAGAGGAACAGGGAGGGAATCGATGTGGGGACTCTGCAAGGGGCTGGGAGAAAGCATCAGAATACCTCTGGGAGGGACCAGCTGGCACCAGACCAGCTGAGCAGGAGCGGGCGTGCAGAAACCGAACAAGACCCGAAAGCCAGCCAACTGCAGAGGATGCAGCAAGGCAGCAGCCCAGGGGAGAGGGGGCATTTGTGCAGCAGAGTGCAGGGGCCCGGGGATGACCCAGGAGGCGGGAGCTTGCTAAGGCAGCAGGGAGGCCCCGGGGCAGGAGCACCAGCTGGGCACAGGGCGTGGCTTTGCCCCCAGGAGCTGTGCAATGTGGGCCAGGGTCAGCATGTGAGCTCCAGAACCATCAACGGGAACTGGTGTGGACACCCCAGATGAACAGATGGGCAAGGATGCACTTTCTCCTCTTTGGTACCCCCTCCTCCTGGCCGGCAGCGGCAGCCACTAGGGCAGCCGTGGGCAAACTACGGCACGCAGGCTGGATCCGGCTGTTCTATCCAGTTCTCTTGCTCTCCCCTCCGCTCCTTTACTTTGAATTTATATTAGTTCACACAAACACTCCATCCATGCTTTTGTTCCGGCCCTCCGGTCCAGTTTAAGAACCCATTGTGGCCCTCGAGTCAAAAAGTTTGCCCACCCCTGCTCTAGGGACTCTACCCGTGCACGAATTTCATGCACCAGGCCTCAAATATGTGTGTGTGTGTGTGTGTGTGTGTGTGTGTGTGTGTATGTATGTGTGTGTATATATATATATATATATATACATATATATATATATATATATTTTTTTTTTTTTTAAAGATCTTCAAACTTTAAAAAAAAGAATGAAGTATTGACACATGCCACAACATGGATGACCCTTGAGGACACGGTGCTAAGTGAAATGAGCTTGTCACAAAAAGACAAATACTCTATGATTCCACTTACAGAGGTTCCCCAGACAAGCCAAACTCCTACAGACAGAAACTAGAACGGGGGCTGTGGGGGGCTGTGAGGAGTTCGTGTCTAATGGGTATGGAGTTTAGGTTTGGGGAGTTGAAAAGTTCTGCGATGGGTGGTGGTGATGGCTGCACAGCTATGTGAATGCACTTAAACAGTGTTACAACGGTGAATTTTACGTTATGCACTAGTAGCCCTGTGTACAAATCCGTGCGCCAGTAGCTTGCTGCCTGCCCCCTCCTGTAGCTCTCTGCCCGCTGCCCCACCCTCCTGCTGATCCGTGTTCCGGTCATTATGCGGCAGGTCATTACGCCTCAGGGCGTAGTGGATAATTAGCATATTCCTCTCTTATTATATAAGATATTTCCCACAATTAAAAACACAACAGTAAAATGGGTTTACTTATGGTCACTACTGGCCAGCGATTTTAAACATCAAGGTAAAACTACTTCTCTCCGGAGGCAGACCACTCCCACTGCTCCCCCACCCGCCACCCCCAGGACGCCACAGCTCCCATGGTCCTGGGTCCTCCCCGCCCCTGCAGGGCAGC
The DNA here is from genome assembly GCF_963455305.1 of Plecotus auritus. NCBI lineage: Eukaryota > Metazoa > Chordata > Mammalia > Chiroptera > Vespertilionidae > Plecotus > Plecotus auritus. Next base: position 12,462,103 of record NC_137770.1, read on the forward strand.
GGGAGGCTGTGGAAGTGGGTGTACAGGGCTGAAGACGGATTCCCGCAGGGGCCGGGGTGAGAGCAGGGCTGCTCTGGGAGCCTCTCGGAGGTCAAGGTTGAATGCACGGTGCTCACAGATGCCTTCTAGACAGATTTTTACAGCTCAGAACCCCACCCGCACCCCAAATCTCAGGTGGGCCACCTGAAACTTCCACACAAAGAGTGAAGGAGCTCAAGGGCAGTGTCACAGGCCAGCAGCCCGGCCTGGGTCGGGCAAACCACCCTGCACAGAAGCCCCAGTTCTGTTCAGATCATCTGCTTACACACCGAACCCAGATTCATGGGCACATCCAACAAGCCCCGCCAGTGGGATGGGCGCATGCTGTGGGCCACACTCTTCTTAACGTGTTGCTGATTTAACTCCTGGGGTGGGGTGGGGTGAGGGTGTGCATATAAATGCTTTGGTGGAGGGGGTGGGGGAAGAGTGAGGTTGGCTTTAAATGATACAAATTCTGACTAACAGTAGGCACCATGCATCACCTGAGAGCGTATCGTGTGCCAGGCACTACGCTAAACGTTACCCCAACCCCTAAGACAGGAGCCTCCAAGAGGCAGGGTCTGTCTTGCTCACAGCTGGACCCCAGGTGCCCGCCATCGTAGGCACTTGGGCAAATGTAAAAGAAAGGACAGTCACATGCTTTTTGTGTGGGTAATCTGCACAGGGACCTCGGGAGGTCAGTTTGATCCCGTTTTACAGCTGAGAAACTGAGGCATGAAGAGGGCAGCTGACTTGCCTGACGGCACAGGAGTCGAGCCCAGGCCTCTCTCATCCCAACACCACTCCGGAGCCTGTCACATCCTTCCAGGCCACACGTTTCCCAGAAGGTGGCCTTGCTGCCCCCACAAATCTAGAACCCTCTACCAGAGGGGAAAAGATGAAGCCAGATGGGAAAGCACCTACGTTCAGGCTCCTAAGAATGGAGATGTGGAGTGTGAATATTCCCCTTGGGAAGGATCTCCCGGGTCTTTTAGACGGTCCCCCACCCCCCATGTTGGTGCAGGGCCCAGCTCCCTCACCAGACGGGTAGCTGCCTTGAAGCTTTTGGGGACGTGGGACCTGAGCGCCCAGAGCCTGCTCACCCGGAAGTCCCTCCCCCTCCGTCACTGCTCACCTGTGCTGCCCTGTCGCAGAGGCCAATACCCAGCCCCCCTGCCCTCTCCTCACACATCCTGGGAGGTGGGACATTGATTTCAAGAAGAGCATAGAGGGCAGAGAGGAAGGGACACGGGATGGGCACACACTGTCCTTGAGCTCAGCCTCCCTGGGTGGCGGCGCCCCACCCACAGCACATGGTACCAGCGCTACTGGAACCTGTGACAAGGGCCATGCTATTCCCAAGCAGCCATGCTGTCAATCAGAAGCCCTGGCTGTGCATCTAAATGGGGCTGTGTGCCCTTGACCTCCAGCTGGGATTCTTTCCCCTCTTTGGGGATGGGAACCACTGGGCAGACCCCTCCCAGGTGCTGTATGACACAGCCCTTGGGAGCTGGCAGCCACGGTGTCTTAGCCGAGGTGCTAAGAGTCGAGGCATGATCCACGCCGGGCAGGATCAACCAGACAGCATCTCCCGCAAAGGAGCAGCAGCCACACTTACCAAGCACTCGCTAGGCACGGTCCTAAGAGGGTGCTTCCTCTACTGCTCAGGGCAACCAGATGGTCGTAGTGCTGTGCTGCTTACATGATCCCACTACACAGCAGATGGGGAAATGGGGGCGCAGAGAGGTTCAGTAACTCACCTGAAAGCACACAGCCAGCATGAGCAAGAGCCAGGCAGCGTGTCTCACCAAGCTCAGTCTCCTGACGATTACTCTCCTCTTAGCAGATGGGAGTGGGGGCGGAGGCAGCGAGGAGCCAGATCCCAGCTCTCCTTGCATGCTGCCTTTGGGTCACTTAGTAACCACCCCCCTATAAACTGTCTTCTGAGCTGAGGGGTAGAAAGTCCTTACAGCGGATCACAGCTGCCCGATGGAAGGCAGACTTCTCATGGCCTGCAACTTCCCATCACCCCCTGCCCAGCACGGGCACCACACGGACCTGAGGACTGACTCCCTCTCCATTCTACTCCCTAAGAAAGCATCCGCTCTGAACTGTGACTAGGCTCCTGTGCGCGCCCCCTGCAGTCTGGATGAACACAGACCGAAACGTCAAGTGCATTCTAATTACCAAAAAGGAGGCTATAACCTCTGCCGAAGAGGCCTGTCCTTTTCCTTTCTCAGGCTGATCATTCCCCACATCACCCCACAGGCCTGCCCGCTGGGCCCTTGTGAGGAGCGGCAGAGTGTATTTCATGCCAGTGTCGGGGCGGCGGGGGGACACAGGCGAGGCGGAAAGAAACATTCACAGCGCCGAGCGGTAATTAAAAATTCATTCTGCTCGGCGTTTACTCGGCTTATATCTCTCATCCGAGTCAGCCGGAGTCACTAAACGGCTTGCTCCAGACCAGCGGTCGCCAATCGGTGGTCCGCGAGGTCCCAGAGGTTGCATGTCAGAGCCGCACCGCTCTCTGCTGGGGGCCTGTTCTCCGCAGTCGCGCGTGGGGTCCAGGTGCAGCGCTGGGCCACCCTGAGGCTCTGCGCAAGGGGTGGACAAAGAAGGTGCGCCTGCCGGGACAGGGACGCGACGCCTGCTGTCCTGGGATGCGGGCCTCACCTTTGGCGTGGCCCCTCATTCCATTGCAAGCACTGGAAAGCACGTGCGCGGGGCCCTGCGGGGGCGGGGGAGCGACTCCCATCGCTGATGCGGGCTCTACCCCAGGAAGTTCCCAGTCCAGCAGGAGGCCAAGTGGGAAACACGCACGGGCATGGGCGTGGGTGTGGCCGGTGCAGCGAGGGCGGGTTAGCACTGGCAGCAGAGGAGAAGAGAAAGCAGTTCGTGCTGACAGATGATGCTCCAGAAGAGGGGAGATCCAGCAGCCCCTGAAGGCTATGTGGGCGAGCGTCTGGAGACAGAGAAGGAAGGGCCACCAGATGGAGGCTGGCGTGGGCAATGTCTCCCACACCAGGCTGGTCTGTCTTGCATCTGGGCACCTGCGTGGCTGCCTTCCCCAGCTTGTCAATGCCACAACCGCGTCCCATTTCTCTCGGTGCCCTCCAGGGTCTGTGTAAGCAGTGTGCAGGAGAGGGGTGTGCAGGAGAGGGGTGTGCAGGAGAGGGGTGTGCAGGAGGGAGAGAGCCCAGAGTGAGGCTGGAGAGCAGGATGGGACCAGACAGAGCGTCTTCCTTCCATCAAGCTTCCTGCTCGGGCCAGGCCTTTAAGAACTTCAGGTCTCTCCCCCCCCACCCCCGCCCTGAGGACCCCTGGGGTCTTTCCGTGTGACAATAAGAACATGTCCTCAGCTTAGCAAGATGCCTGGGAGGCGACATAAATGACGGCTTGGGGAGAGGGATGACTGCGCGGCTGGAAGGGGCCGCTCTACGGTGGGGTGGGTGAGGAAACCACAGCTGAGATTAGCCAATGGCCTCCGTGCGATCGAGTGAAGAGAAGAGCCCGAGATACACGTTTTCTGACTCTGAATCCATTGCCCTACAGACCACAAACCACGAGGGTCTGTGGCCTAGTAGAGACGCACTTCCCATGTCGGCCACTGGAGGGCAGGGCGCCCAAGGCAGGACCCTTGGAGTCACAGTATCAAGGAAGTCCCCGCCCCCACCTCCCAACCCACAACCCCACCCCCACCTACTGGACACCTTGGAGCCCGGGATTGTCCAAGAATTGCTCCAGGACTAAGGTGCAGGACTGACCAACTTCTTTGTAGAGACAGGTGGTCAACGAATGACCTCCTGAGGTGGTAGCTTGAACCCGTGTCCCCATTCCTGCTCCGACAGCAATGGCAAGGTACATCTTACTTCTCTCGGTGTCTGCTTCCACCCTACCTGACAGGTTTGTTTGTAGGACTGAGATATTGTACCTAAAAGACCCTAACCTGGTACCTTAGTAGTAGCAAACATAGCAGCTAACACATGTTGAGCACCTCTTAGGTGCCAAGCAAAGTTCTAAGCACTTTACGTATATTAATACGTTTAATCCTCACCATAACGATGAAGCAGGGACTGGGTTCTCCCCACTTAACAGATGAGAAAACTGAGGCCCAGAGAGGTTAACTACTTTGTCTAAGGCAGAGCTCGTGAGTCATAGAGCCATGCTGACTTCAGGGCCAGCAGCTCTTATTTTTTTATATATGATCTTTTTTTTTTTGCAAACTAGAGTATTTTTTAATTTTTGTTGAATTTATGGGGTTGACATTGGTTAATAAAAGTATATATGTTTCAGGTGTACAATTCTATAATATATCATCTGGCCCTGACTAGTTTGGCTCAGTGACTAGAGCGCTGGCCTGAAGACTGAAAGGTCCCGTGTTCGATTCCGGCCAAGAGCACATGCCCAGGTTGTGGGCTCGGTCCCTTGGTGTGGGACGTGTCAGAGGCAGCTGATCGATGATTTTCTCTCATCATTGATGTTTCTATCTCTCCCTCTCCCTTCTTCTCTGAAATCAATTTAAAAAAACTTTTTTATAATATATCATCTGTATATTGTACTGTGTGTTCACCACCCAAAGTCAAGTCTCCTTCTGCCACCCTTATCCCCCGTTACGCAAAGTGTTGAGACCCTAGAAAACCTCAGTGTATTGTCCGTGATTCCAAAGAAATAACCCGGAGGACTGGCTGCGAACCACCTGGGTCTCTTAGGACTTAGGTGCGCACTGGGGGCCGCCCACCGGTGACATTGACCCCCTAAGTCCCATCCGGCCTGCGTACAGTCTGCACTGGAGGTGGCTGCCTGGTGCTATTGTTTGCCGCCAGCCAGACTTTCCCAACACAAGGTTTTATGGAGCACAGAACACAGGGGGAGGGGGACGCGTGAAAGCTGTGTAAGACCAAAACACTCGCTGTTTATAACCCAGCTCACATCAGTTTCTCTTTGACCTTAGACTGGGTGGCTGGCCAGGTTCCCAAGGTCTCACAGGCCACGTACAGGGTGGGAGGGGGAGTTGGAGCATGGGAAGGTGCCCATGTTTCCATTCGCCATGTACCCCTGTACCTTCTTCTACCTCCTCCACCCCCATTCCCTCTGGTAATCACCAGTTGTCTGTGTCTACGAGGTTTTGAGGGTTTTTTTTGCTTAATCCCATCACCTTTTCCACCCAGCTCTGCAGCCCCCATCCCCTCCGACAGCAGCCAGTCTGTTCTCTCTGAGCGTGTTTGTTTTGTTTGTCAGTTTCTTTTGTTCATTAGAGTCCACACATGAGTGAAATCATATGCTACTTCTCTTTCTCTGACTGGCTTACTTCGCTTAGCATAATGCTCTCCAGGTCCTTCCATGCCGTCACAAAGGATAACGTTTCCTGCTTTTTTACAGCTGAGTCGTATTCCATTGTGTAAATGCACCATAGCTTCTTTATCCACTCCCCTACTTAATTTTTTGAGGAGCCTCCATACTGTTTTCCACAGTGGCTGTACCCGCCTGCATTCCCACCAGCAGTGCACAAGGGTTCCCTTTTCTCCACATCCTTGCCAGCACTCGATTGATGGTAGTCATTCTGGCAGGTGTGAGGCGATAACTAGAGTATTTAAAACACTGAACCAGAAACTTTGAAAAATATAACTCCCCACCTTTAAAATATAATGTTTCGGGTTGTAGAAAATATGTTCACAATAGAGATTTTTCACGTATAAAACAAACATGAAGATTCTGGCCTATATATTTACAAACTGTTAGATTTATAGGACCCCAAAGTAGAATTGTACATTGCTATTTTGTAACCTACTTCTTTTCACCCTCCCTCTATAATAACTCAGAACAAATCCTAAAATAGACGAGTCTTTTTAGTTTAGATGCTTACTCATACAAGTTGAGGAAGGCTTCGGGCCCTGAATGATCCCAAGGATCCCACCCTGTTGAAACTTGGGAAAAGTGTTCCAGAGAGAGGGAACAGCAGGCACAAAGGCCCTGAGGCAGGAAGGGGGTTAGAGGACTCGTAAGAAAAACAGTGCAGGTTTTCAGCTAGGAAGTTGACCAATATCCTATCTAATAAAGAGGGAATATGCTAATTGACCCTCACACTGACGCAAAGAGGGCGGCGCCCACAGCCAATAAGGAGGGAATATGCTAATTGATTGCCATGCCCTGAAAGATGGCAGCGCCCACAGCCACAAGATGGCGGTGCCCAGTCCCCTCAGCCCCGCTGGGGCGCCTGCCTCCAGAGTCCCCCAGTCCCCTCAGCCCCGCTGGGGCACCTGCCTCCGGAGTCCCCCAGTCCCCTCAGCCCCCCTGCTGCCCAGGGCTGGCCCAAAGCGCAGGCAAGCCTTGGATGGCGGCTGCCCAGCCGCCCAGGGCCGCCTGAGGCTCAGGTAACCAAGGCCGGCCGAGGCTTGCGCTGCCGGCAGTGGCAGCAGCAGAGGTGTGATGGGGCATCTCCTTCCCCTGATTGCCAGGTCACCTCCCGCCCCTGAGGCCCCCCGGACTGTGAGAGGGGGCAGGCTGGGGCTGAGGGACCCCCCACTCCAGGGCATGAATTTTCATGCACCGGGCCTCTAGTGCTTCCAATAATAGACAAGATATGAACTAACACAATAAGGCAAATTTTTTCTTAATAACTTCCACGCATTTTTAAATCACCTATGTTGGGTTTCCTACAGATTTCTGAAAGGTGGTAAGTTAAAGAATACACGTCTACCTACAACAAGCTCTCAGCCTGGGAATCCGAACACATCACGTACCTTTACACCGTGCTCTTTCCCCAAATGCCAGCTGAGTTTGGAATCCTCTTCTCCCTTTAAGTCATGTCCCTCCTTCGAGGCTGAGCTCACATGCCACCTCCTCCATGAAGCCTCCCTAACCCACGCACCGTGGTTACTCAGAGCTTCTCACACTCTCAGCGCAGATTCGTTCCATTACAGCGTCCCATTCTCCCTCAGAGTGAGATGTTCCTTGTGGTGAGGACGTCTGTCTAAGTAATGTGTATACATAAACCCCTCAAAGATATGCAGAGGGATTTTAATTCCCTTAAACGTCATACCAACCTCAGCATGGTCTTCCTCTAAGGTACCACTTGGCACCACTTTTTATAAAGACTTCGTTGCTGTCTGTATTAACTTCAATTTATTGAAATGAAAAACTTGCATAGAAAAGACACCGGAGAGTGAAAAACAAAACGCATGGGGGTGTGAAGATCCTCCCAGCACACATCCGCTAAAGGACTGGGGTCCCAGTCAGAAAAGGGAGCAAACGGAAGGCTGGACAAGACTCAGACACATCCCGGGCGGAAAGAACGAGGCGTCGGGAGAGACACATGCAGGGATGCTCAGAGCCGTCCATCTCCTGGGAAACGCACATGAAAACCGCCAGGTACCAGGACGGAAGCGCTGGTCGGGAGCCGGCGTAAGGGAACTCCGTACGTCCGGGTGGGAGCGTCCGGGGTGCACCTGGGCAAACCACGTGGCCGAGGCTACGAAAGCTGCCCACGCACATGCCCAGGACCCAGCAATTCCCCTCCACACCCAACCCAAACGAGAGCAAGTGTCCCCCAAGGTCCAATAAGATATCCGAAAGTCCATGGCAGCGTTATTCCCGATCACCCCAAACAACCTAAATGTCACTCCACAGCCGAGTGGAGAGACCAGAATTCAGCAGCGCCGTGGAAAGAGGGACTGCTACTCGCAACACGTTTGAATGTCACAGACAATGTGCGTGAACGCTGCCCGCTGCAGGCATACCACCACCCCCCCGCCACCCTCCGCCCGAGGTCAGACCCCACCTGGTGCTGGCCAAACCCCCCTGCTGGGGGGAGGAGGTCAGGGGACTGCTCGTCCCACAGCGGCTCAAATGCAAACCTCCCACCCCATCTCCAGTTAGGATCCCAGGACTCCCCGTCACCCAAGCTAGAAGCCCCCAGTGACCCAAGGCCCCTTCCCCTCTCTCCCAGAAGGCAAACTCACGCCCTGCCTCCAATCCGCTTCCCTCTCCATACCGGGGTTCAGCCCAACTCCACTGCCCAAAGCCCCCTATCTGACAGCCTGGCCCGCTGCCCCGCCTCCCACACGGCAGCCGGAGGCCTGATCCGGAACACACACCTGACCTGTCGCTCCCCAAATCACCCTCAGGACAAGGTCCTGGCCCTTCTGCCTGGCACACAATCCACACATCCTCACGTCGGCTCAGCGTTCAGCTTCTGCCACGGCTCCATGCCGTCCGACAACCCCTTTGTTCATGCTGTTCCATCCGCTGAGAACACCCTTCCCGTCCTTCCCCCACAGGCCGCTGCACCTTCCTTATCTTCATCCTCCGCTGGACGGCACCTCCTCAGTCTGGGCACACGGTTCCCCCTTGGGCGCGTGGTCCTCAGCAGGCTGGACCGCATCTGCCTGTGCCAAGGTCTGCCCCGCGCGCACACACACGCCGCGCGGCTCCGGCCAGAAGAGGCGCCTGGTGATTCGGTTCATCTAAGAACACCCCTTCCCTGGTGTGGTCTTCCCCAGGTGGCCCGGACATGTGCTGTTCTCCTTGTTTGACTGGCGGGCAGTTGAGGAAATAGGTTCTAGAGTGAGACAGACCCCCGTTCAAACCCCAGCTCAGCCACGTGGCAGTTGTGGGTCCCTGGACCACTCACTCATCCCTCCTGAGTCTTACTTAGTCTCGTCCACAAAGTGGGGAGATGCCTACTTGGCTGTTGAGACGAGGGAGATGCACGTGGCAGGCAGGAGTGGTACCCTGGTGTGGCGTTTCCCAGGGCGGTGAACACCTGTCCTTCCCACGGCTTCCCTCAGCCCCGGCACCGCTGACATTCTGGGCCAGCCTGTCCTCTGTCCCGGCTGTCCTGGGCATAGCATCCTTGTGTTCAGCAGCATCCTTGGGCTCTACTCACCAGATGCCAGTAAAACCCTCCCCTGGGGTTGGGACAACCAAGAATGTCTCCAGACATTGTTACATGTCCCCTGGGAGGCAGCCGAGAATGCGGATTCCATTCTAATCCCTAAACCTCCACGCTCTCCCAGCACCTGAGCTAAAGCTGCTGTAACGAGCTGATCCTGCTGCGGGAGGATAATCCACGCCCGGAACATGCAGGCCCCGGCTGGGGGCAGGGCCCACCTGCTGCCTCTCAGTAGGAGCTGGACAGGGTCGGGCCCGCCCACCACCTGGCAAAGGGCTTTCGGGGCCTGCCCCAGCCCCAGCCCAGCCTCCAGCCTGCAGAGTGGGACATGCAGATCGCAGAGGAGAGGAAACGACAGGCACCTTCTCAGGGTCCCCCACAGCCTCTGTGGCCTGAGAATGCAGACACCTGGGCGTTGTGCGGGCATCACCCGTGTGACAAGGCTGTGCCAGGCAGGGGTCTCCGTTTGCAGAAGAGGAAACTAGAGTTTGGGGAAGCGGCAGGCCCCGGGCTGCCAGCCTGAACCCTTCGTGGCTGATCTAAAGAGCCTGGTCTCCTCTGCAACCCCGGAGGCCAGAACGGCTGCAACTCCATTTTACAGACTCGGGAAAGGAGCCTCAGAGAGGTTGACTAACTCACCCAACATCACACAGCAGGAACAAGGCAGGATTTGACCCCCCCCCCCACCTCCCTCCAGAGCCCGTTCACTCACCCACTGTGCCCTGCTGCCTTGTCAGATCACCCAGCCCACCTGGCCTCATGGTAAGTAGGACAGTACTGTGCCACAAGAATCTAAAATGTCTCTTTTCCTACAGGGGAGGTGGAAGGCACATAACATAACCCTTTTAAAGTAGACACGCAGTGGCGTTTAGTGCGTTCACACTGTTGTGCAACCCCCCCCACCTCCATTTAACTGCAAAGCATCTTCTTCACCCCCAAATAAAACTCTCTACCATTAACCAGTTGCCCCTCCATCTCCCTTCTCCCCCCACCAACGGACTTCCCGTCTCTATGGATTTGCCTTTTCTGGACATTTCACGTCAATGGAGCCACACAGTAAGTGGCCTCTGGGTCCGCCTTCTCTCACCTGGCGTGATGTGTGCAGGTCACTCCTCAGGGGAGCATGAATCAGCCCATCCTGCACGGATAGGCCATGCAACTGGTTTCGTTTACATCAGTTCCTGGGCATCTGGGCTGTTCCCACCTCTTGGCTCTCCGGAATAGCACTGCTCTGAGTATTCGTGCACGCGTTTTTGTCTGAGCACCTGTTTTCAGTTATATTGGGTAGGTACCTAGGAGTAGAACTGCTGAGTCATATGGAAATTCTATGTTTAATTTATTTAGGAACCTCCAATCTGTTTTCCACAGCAGCTGCAGCAACTTACATTCCTACCAGCAACATACAAAGGTTCCAGTTTCTCCACTTTCTTCCCAAAACCTGTTGTTTTTTTTAAAATCATGGCCATCCCCATGGGCATGAAGCGGCATCTCCCAAACTCTCTCTTGATCAAACCCTCAAGGCACCTTATTCTCGAGGTGCTCAGCTCCCCGATTTGAGTACAAGGTTGAATTACACTTCATCCTCCCAAGCCCAATCCCCAGAAAAGAATGTGGGGGAAAAAGTTATAAATATCTGAGGGGAAACTAATCATTGGTTTAATTTCTCACGTTTCCCTGGTCTTATTATTAGAATCTCTGGGGTAAGAGGGGGGTCATAACCTCATTTCTAATTAGATGTAGGTTATTGTTGTAACTGGGTAGGCCAGCAGGCAATGAACAAAATGAATTCTATCATCTGTTGACATTTCATTACCCAGAGGACTCAAAAACACATGTGCATTTCAAAATTTAATAAAAACAAAAGATAGGAACAAATGTTTAAAGAGAATTAAAGATCTATTAACAAATATAGGGCAGGCAAGCCAATTGCAAAATATTGCACCCAAGGTTTAAAGGTTCCTTAACTTTGTATAATAGGGTATTGAAATGTCCTATTTTTTTAAAGCTCAGTATATTGAAAGCATGAATTAAAATTCAGACTTGGCTCTCCAACACTGAGCATAATGAGAAAAGATGACAAGAGCCAGTGTTGCTGAGCGTTAAGGAAGAGAAGGGGGGCTGGGATTGTTGTGAGGGAGATTTCTGGAATGGCCCAGCTCTCTGCAACTGGGTGCAAGGTGCTCAGTGCCCGCCCCGCAGGCACCTGCCTACGGAGCAGCCTTGGGCACGGGAGACGGGCACAGATAAGCTCCGGTTCATGGAGATTTGCTTTGTGATTGGATGCCACCTTCCAAGGGATAGACGGTTGATATATCCATGGCCAGACTGAGTTGGCTCCTTCAATATTGTGTTGGGTTGGGTCCCAGCCTTTCCCTCGCTGCCTGAGGGGACTCCGAGCCTCCCAGTTCTCTGTGCAGCGGAAGCACATCACCTCCTCCACTAGAAGGATACGGGGATGGGTGCTCCCCCCATCGGAGGGGCCCTAGCAACACAGGGCTCCCTCCTCGCCTTCCGGGCACCAGCACGGGACTGAGGTGCCATGGTGGCCCTGCTTTCTCTGCCTCTTCCTTTTCACCTCCTCAAGGGCAGTGATCCTCCCCCCGCTCACACACACACTTTTCTTTGTGGTTCTCCCAGCCCCTCTGCCCAGAGAAGACAGAAGTCGTCCAAGGAGGTAACGATGGGCACCATGGGCTCAGTCCGTTCTGCGAGCATCTGGGACCATCACCTGGCACCACTGCCGGGTGCTGGGCGGTGAGCTGAGATGCTCACAGCATGCCTGCAGAGATAGCTGATCACCATGAGCGAATCACATGACATGGATCATTATAATCTAATTATGTCAGAAAGCAGTAATGGAGGAACAAAAAGAAATACTGCCTGAGGGAGTCACGACTGTTGAAGGGAGGCGCTGCCGAAGTTGGTGTTGGAGAATGAGCTCAAGTCACCAGATAGAGGAGGCGGTTAGCGGAGAGGCAGCGAGGAAGCAGCAGGGGGCGCTGTCAGGGAACCCCACGTGGTGCAGGTGGCGCAAACCCACCCAGGCGCAGGAGGGAGCCAGGGCAGCTGGGCCCGGGAGCCAGGGTTCCAGACACCAGGCTGGGAAGTGACTCTTCCTCCCGAGGGCATGAATTCTGGAGATGTTACTCGGAGGAGGAGGGATGTGGACAATGAGAGCTTTCAGAAGGGCAGTGCCGTGGCCACGGGCAGAGCAAACCCGCAGGCCCTGCTCCCACACCCTTAACACAAGTCATCCTGAGCCTTCACGGCCGGAGGCGCGCTGGCCGAGCGGCAGCCACTGGCCCCGAGCTGGTGGCCGACTGGGCATGGCTCACAAGCCAGCCTCCGGACAGCATGCAGGAACAGATTCGCTCCCACACCGCAGATGTCCACGCAGGGGGAAGCCCTGCGCCCCGACTCTGCTCAGCTCCGAGCTGGCCTGCTCTGCCCTCAGGCCCGTACCTGCTACCGCTGGGACTCGATGGAACTGGCTTGTCCTGCAGACACAGACCCAGCTGAGCAGTCTGCTGACTCACGGTCTGCACATCACAGAACAGCACCCACGAAAGAGGGAGGCCGTCAGAGGACTGAAAAACGGAAGGGACTTCTCCCTCCTCGGTTTTCCTTGTCTCTCCCCCTGTTAGTTTTTAAAATCCACCAGCACACGCCAAGTTTCATGAACTGGGCTGGGCAAACAGGGAGGACACACGCTAAGAGAACTCCAGCCAGGCCGACAGCCTCTTCTCCCGCATCCCTTGCAGACCGCCACCCCCTGGCTCAGCTCTGGGCATATAGTAGGTGTCCAGTAGTTGCTAAACAAGTAGCAATAGCATTGTCGATTATCCCTGGAGCTGGTTCTTCTCTTTACAGATTCATTTTGCAAAATTTTCTGAGCAAATCGTGCTGACCCAGCACACACTGCACTGGGGTGGGGGTGGGGGCAGGTCGGGGAGGTACCAGGGACAGGGCTCAAGGACTTGGGAATGGTTTCCTTATTGTACAGCCAAAATCTCCACTTCTGTGGAAGCTCTGAAGCTAGAAGCCACCTCAGCAATGACTCCCCAAATCCCCTTTACGGGTGCCCACTTGTGTCCGTGGCTGTGTGAACATATTGATGGGCTCACTGAGTTGCTAGGAAATTTCAGCTCAACCTACAGCTGTCCAACTGGCTCGTCTACCCGCTCCCCCCCAAGTCTGCTCTGAGCAGCCAGGTGGATGGTGGGGGAGTTGCGGGCAGAGGCCCAGAGGAGGGGAAGGACTGAAGCACGCAGGCAGAAGCACAGGCATCGAGAGGCAGGGACCCAGCCTGGCGAGAGGAGGTGCCCGGGGCCCCCAGGCAGGCTTTTGGGAAAGGGAACTTGAAAGCTCTCTCTCCAGGGACCCGCAGGAGCAGAACTGAGACGGTTGGAGAAGCCTGAGCTGCAGAGAACCTAGCGCAGTGGTCGGCAAACTGCGGCTCGCGAGCCGGGGTTTGCCGCTCTGTTGACGAATGAGTTTGCCGACCACTGGGATAGGGGCTTAATCACAAGGAACAACAACAGCCTGTAATTATTGGAATCGAGAGTCTAGGTCAGTGGTCGGCAACTCATTCGTCAACAGAGCAGCAAACCGCGGCTCGCGAGCTACAGTTTGCCGACCACTGACCTAGTGAATGAGAGGCCCCTGAGGTCAGACACCAGAGCGCCTGCTTCAGGCTGGGGTTGGACAGGGAACCCGAGGCCGGGGGTTTCTATGTTAGTCCAAAAGGCAAGGATAGGAAAGTGCCAGGCCTATGCCCAAGTTCCATGGTTGGGGAGCCACACCTGTTCCAACGTCCCCACATATCCCTGAGGTCCTATGTCCAGCCCCCATCTCTCTAGGCTCCGGTTCCAGCCACCAGCTGAGCACTTGCTCCTGTGTGGAGGACCCAGGAACACCTCAAATTCCACACCATCAAAACAAAGCTCATCGTCCTTCCACATCCCAGGCCCCCCCGCCAAGCGGACTCACTCTGACGCCTCCACGTTGCACCTCCATTAGCATCACCTGCTTTGTTTTTCCACCAAATGCAATATTTAGTACTTCTCTTCCCCCGACACATAGACTGCGGCATTATGAGGGCAGAGACTTGGACTTTATTGCTGACAAAGATCAAAGTTGTTGAATCTGTTGACTGAGCAAATCCAGTCTGGCTGCCCCTGGCTCTGAAAGATCTCTCCATTCTCCTGTCCATGTCAACCTCCCGTTTCAAGCAGCTTAGCAACCAGAAATGCATGTGGCGGAGACCTGACAGTTTGAAGAAAATGAATAAAACAGCCCCCCTTTTTACCTTCCCAAGCCCCCTCCCCACCTCCGCTCTCTCCCCCGGCGGCATTTTCCCAGGAGGACGCCCGAAGCCGCTTTTGCGGGGTTTTAGACTTGTTAGCCAGCGCCGGGGACGTGTATGCAGTTTCAAATGCTATCTTCAGCAAAAAATGTTCTATTACATAATCAGCCAGCGTCCCCGAGATGAAGAGCGTGTGGGAACAATGCCAGCTGTAGGAGAACCTTCTGAAACGCTGCCCAGCCCCGGGCACATATTGGCCGTGAACACTTGTGGCTTTTTCCATCCTCACGCCTCCCACCTGAACGCCGAGGCCTCCCGGGCGCATGGCAACGCCATCGCTTTCCATACGATTACAACGTTCCCTTCCCCTTCAGATGTGCACTTAAAAGGCTGGGCTGCTTGATTCTAATTACTTTCACACCCAGAATGTCCTCTGAAACGCAAGCATCGCACCGGGCAGCCTGGCTGGGCATCGAAGATGCTGGTGCCGGAGAAATGCCGAGCGGCTCGTGGTGACATGGAAGCCTGGGGTGCGAGAGGGAAGGCGGGGCCCGGGGGCCTACTTGCCACTGACTGGCTGGGTCATCCTGGCAAACGACTCGAACCGGACAGAGGATGGGCAGGGTGCTGGCTCCGCACGCATGGATGGAAGGACAGTCGTCCTATGAAGATGTACAAACCTAGTTGTGATGGACAGGCCAGAAGCCACTTCCCCACCTGTCCAACAGGGCACCCTGCATCGGTCAGCGGAGGGGAGAGGCGTGTCCGGGCGGCCACAGGGAGCTCTAGCAGTGTCAGCTCTGGGTGGGCGTCGCTATCCCAAGTATCTTCTCCACTAACCAGTCCACAGGCCTGAAATCCCTAAAGGTCTTCCTGTTTGGACTTTGGAAGCTTGGGGTTGCGGGGGAGGGGGGTGTCTTCAAGATGTTATTAAGCCCGGCCGGCGTGGCTCCGTGGTTGAGCACCAAGCTATGAACCAAGAGGTCAAGGTTTGGGATTCCCAGTCAGGGCACATGTCCGGGTTGCGGGCTCGATCCCCAGTGTGGGGTGTGCAGCCGATCAATGATTCTCTCTCATCATTGATGTTTCTATCTCTCTCTCCCTTCCTCTTTCTTTCTTTCTTTCTTTCTTTCTTTCTTTCTTTCTTTCTTCTCTCTCTCTCTCTCTCTCTCTCTCTCTCTCTCTCTCTCTCTCCCCCTCCCTCCCTCTCCCTCCCTCCCTTCCTCTCTGAAATCAATAAAAAAGCTATTTTTTTAAAAAGATGTTATTAAAATGTGGATGACTTGGAACAAATAAACTCATCTTCTCTACCAGCTCGAGTGTGAGCAGGAGAAGGGATTGTATACAGGAGAAGGGATTGTATACAGGAGAAGGGATTGTATACAGGAGAAGGGATTGTATACTCCCCCCTTTGTTGGGGAGAGTCTCAAATGCTGGCCTGGGCTCAGGCAGGAAGAGGTGCTCCCCCAGACCAAGGGCCCGGCTCTTAGGTACCCCACCCTGAGCAGCCACACTGAGTCTCCTCAGTACCTGGTCAGGCCTCCCCTCGGCCTGTTTCAACCACACGATCCACATGTTATATAACCACACAGTCCCCAGACAGCCCAGGAAAAATACATCCGCTATTTACTTGACAGAAAAGAGAAGTTACAAAACTTGAAATGAGGGAGAATGGTTTTCGAACAACAGTTCCATTCCTGGGAAACAAGGTTAGGAGGCAAAAAAATCCACAGCACCAATGACCCATCTCGGAAAAGAAACTTCCTAATTAAAAATGGGTCACCAAAGTTTTTTTAAAAACAAGGAAGAATTTTATAGCCCGTCGGTGGCAAACTGGCATGACTCTTTTGGAAAGCAGTTTGATAGATTAAAGCCTTAAAAATGCGTGTCCTAAGCCCGAGTAATTCCATTTTCGGAAAGTATTTTTAAGGAAACAGTTGCCAATATTTTTTTCTTCAAAAGCTTTTTCCCAGAAGACATCTATCTCAACATTATTTATGATAACATAAACCATTCAAACCAGAAACCTCACAAATACACAGGTTAGCTTACTGAAGTCACTCTTCAGGATATAATGCAATTATAAAAAGTAAACGTTTCAAAGACCATGAAACAAAGTTTATTTATGAATCACATGCTAAGTAGAAAAAAAAAAGGATAGAAAATGCTTTAACATAACCAGCTATGTTTTTCAAAAAACTCAAGTACAACGGAATTACTGGAAGGAAATATACCAAACTTTAACAATAGTTGTGTTTATTATCTCGTCTTCCCTTACTTTTTAAATCTACCTCAGCAGTTTTAGTTACTATACGATAGTGTTATTTCCTAAACCGTGTTTCCCAGAACACCAATTAATACAGTTGATAGTTACAGTGAAGGGGGCTGTCCGGAAAGCTGGGAACGCTGGCTTCAACAGCACGTTCCTGCCGCAGGCTCTGTCCTGACCACGTGAGCGTGGGCGTGACTCCCCCAAGGACACAGATACACAACACTTCCCCATGTCTGTTACCGAAGGACCAAGGCAGGCCTATCAGCCATGGAACACCCAGGAAGATGCTACAGTGAGTTCTGCTGCGCGCCAGGCGCACCTGGCAATCGAGAGAGAGAGAGAGAGAGAGAGAGAGAGAGAGAGAGAGAGAGAGAGAGAGAGAGGGGGAGAGAGGGGGAGAGAGCGGGGGAGAGAGAGAGAGAGAGAAACTCCCTCCCACCATCCCAGTGTCACTGCTTCAGATGAATTCTGTCTGGTTTTGCATCCCAGCTCAACACCGCCGGCTAGTCAATCGGCTAGGTGACCTTGGTGATTTAATGTGTCTCTTCTTCATTTTCCTCATCTGCAAAATGGGGCAACCCTCTTCAGAGGATTTTTTAGAAAAATTAAATGAGTTCTTATTTTGTAGGCAATTAAAAATGTCTAGTACACGTCAGCACTACGGGTTTACTAACTAAGGAAAATGCTCACAGCACACATCAACCACCTTTTCAAAGCTCCGGAAGTCCTGGGTGGCACTGGGTGGCTGTTTTTCAGAGAGTTTCTCATTTCACACAATTCTGATGGGTTGATTCAATCATTCAACAACGAATGAGCATCGACGGCTAGCGAGGCTCTGTTCTGGGACCAGGAACACAGCGGAGGGCAAGCCAAAGAATGTCTACTTTCAAAGCATTTATAATCCAATGGGAGAGAGAAAGAAAAAACTTAAGACAGTGACCAATGCTTTTAATACAGGAGAAAGAGTAACGAGGGGAGCGGCCTGTTAGGTAATCAAAGAAGGCTCTCTGAGAGGCTGACATCAATATTAGACACAAAAAATACCCAGACAAAATTCTGGGGAAATAATGTTCCAGGGAAAGAGACCAGCAGGTGCAAAGGAGCAGAGGCAGAAAGGAGCTTGGCACGTCTGAGAATCAGAACGAAAGACAAGATGGCTCTATCGCAGGGACCATCTGAGGATTCACTGTGACTGGTTAAAGGAGGGGGTGACATGACATGATTTCTTTTAAAGGTCACCCAACATTAATGGGACACTGGGTTTATCTACCAGAAAAAGTGACATTGGGTTCATCTCTTACAACTCTCTGAGAAATCAATACCAGGAGAATTACAGAATTTGATGTGAAATGAAAAACCAGAGTTTTTAGAAGATGAAGTAGGAGAATATCTTTGTGACCTGGAGAGAGGCAAAATCAACCTTGAACCGAACACAGGGAAAACTAATTATAGAGGCCGATGCACTTGACTATATCAAATTTAGTCTTCTGAGAAGATACTCTTAAGAGGAAAAAGGCAAGTCACAGACTAGGGCTAGATTAGATGAGCTAGATTAGCCCCCTAACTACGCTAGAAAGGATAGCAAAAAAAAAAAAACACCAAAAAAAAAACCAACTCATCCAAAATAGATAAATAACTTCTACAAATCAGTAAGACAGAAAAATGAGTAAAAGATAGAAACTTCATACAGAGGGTATCAAGTAGCCCTTGGACTGATGAAAAGGTGTTCAATCTCATTAGAAGTCAGGGAGATATAACCCCAATGAGATATCACTACCTGCCCCACCCCCCCCCGCCCGACCCCCAGGAAGACTATCATTCCAAAGGCCACCAATGCTAAGTGTTGCCAAGGATAAGGGGCAACTAGAACTCACAATACCACTAGAAGGAATGTAAATGAATACAGATGCCCTGGAGGACTGCTTAGTGGCATGATCCTGCAATTCTATTTTTAGATATTACCCTGGAAATAGGGTAAGCAGGTGTACCAGGCAGCATGAACAAGGATGCGTATCAGGAGCATTACTGGTATTAGCCCCGTAAGGAAACAACCCACATACCCACCAACTGCAAATGGATATATAAATTGTATAGTATCCCGCTAGGGCAGTGGTTCCCCACCTTGTTTTTGGCCACGCCCCACCTAAGCATCTCTAAAATCCTGATGCCCGCCCCCCCCAATGACATATAATTTTTATTATTCACAAAGTGAACTCCTATTCACGTGGAGGAAGCCTAAAAGACCATTAACTTGGTCTAAACAAGCTTCCAAAGAACATGGCATCCATGAAAGAGAAAAATAAAAGAAGCAAAGGACAGTTAAGTACTGAGGAAGAAATCACTAAGAAATTGTTAAAATAATAATAATTATATGAAGTCATATAAAAAATAGCAAATAAAGTTTCAAAACATATACTAGAGAACAGAAATGTATAAGTATGTCACAATATATATTTATATACTGTATATGAGGCCCCTAGAATCATAAGAAATGCAAAAAATTCACTGTTCATAACTCATTCTCGAAATGCCCCCCTTAAAAATCAAACTGCCCCCCTGTGGGACGTGTGCCCCACATTGGGAACCACTGCTCTATAGGAAATACTCATGATGATGATGAACTACAGCTACAAGGAGCACGTGGGCCAAACTGCTGCTGAGAGAAAACATGTACATACGTGTGTGTGTTTCCGTATAACTCCATTAATATAAAGGTGTCTCAAAGGCGAAATCAAACTGGCTTTTACCTAGTTTAAGAAATGCAAGGCAGTGATTACATCTAGGTCCTGATGGTGGTTCCTGGAGAAAAAGGGGTGTGGCTGGCAGGAAGCATGAGGGGAGCTTCAGGGGGGGCAGGGCAGGGGCGGGGCTGGCAATGCTCTATTTCTTGGCCTGAGTGATCTTTACATGAGCGTTCACTTTATAATGATTTGTTATACTTGACGTTTATGTTTTATGCACATTGCTGCATGTGTGGTAATCCTTGACATTTCTTAAAAGGTTCCAACAAATCATCCAGGCTGTATGGAGAGTAGACTGTGGGGGGGAGGGAAGCAGGGAGGGAAGTAAGATGCCCTTCCACCAGTCTAGAGAAAAGCCCGCTCGACTAGACCAGACCAGAGCAGACGTCTCCCTGGGCCAGGCTGAGGCCACGAGACTAGCTCCCAGGGCTAGACTAGATGAGCTAGATTAGCCCCCTAACTATGCTAGAAAGGATGGCAGCTGGGACTGAGGAGGTGATAAGGAGATGGGGAAAGCAGACAGGCTCGGGATATGTTTTGGAGGTAGAAGGGGCAGACAGTGGGGTGCAGGGAAGAAGGACATTGGGAACTTCTGGCTTGTGCACCTGGACAGCTGGCGATGTCACTGAGATGGTGATGAGCTGGGGCAGGCAGGGGGAGGGTACACGAGGACATCAAGAATCTGCACTGATCATATTGAGTTGAAGGTGCCTGGACGTCCCAGAGGAGGTGCCCAGAGGTCACTGGGCATTTGAGCCTGGAGCTCACCACACTAGGACGAGTAGGGAAGCCCCGCCAAGTCACTCACCCTCCTGCACAGCCGTCTCCTGGCACCCACCGAACAATGTGGGTTGGCAAATAATATACTGTTCTGCACAATGGGGTTTCAGCATGGGCTCTCAAACAGTGCGACCCATAAGCATTCCATCATCGCCAAGGGTCAACGTAATGAGAAATAAACATGTTTCGAAATGGGTCACCATCATATGCTCTTGACAGGGAGGAAAAGGACCCATCCCAGTTGCATACAATTAACTGGCGTATGTGAACATCCTCTCTCTTCCTTTTCTAGTTCCCGATACTATTCCCACCTGAGGTCTCCTATAGGCAGAACTGAAACAAATTATTTTAGGGAAAAGGAGTATTTTTGAGTAGAAAGAACTCAAATTTCTCTCTCCGCTCCACACTTTTGGCCGAAGCAGCCTCAAACGGCAGACCTTCCAGGAGCACCTTCTCAGAAGTTACCTTTCTGAAAACAAGCACTGGCTCGGGCTCAGCTTTGTGTTTTAAGGAGTTCTATCTGTAGGACTTCGCCTCCATTGATGCCATTCCACCAAAAGCAGTCTACGGCAGGGTGAAACAAACTGCCTTCACTTGTCAGAATCTTGAAACGCAACACACATTCTTTAAATTTTTTTTTTTTAGAACTGTGGTAAAGTACACAGCATAAATATACTTACGTTAATCATTTTTTAAGTGTACAGTGCAGTGGCATTAAGTACATTCACGGTGTTGTGCAACCATCACCATCATCCATCCACAGAACTCTTTTCATCTTGTTAAAACAAAACTGTACCCATTAAACAATAATTTCCCATTCCCTCCTCCCCCAGTCCCTAGTAACCACCATTCTACTTCTGTCTTTATGGCTTTGACTGCTCTAGGTCCCCCATATAAGTAGGATCATATGTGTCCTTTGGTGACTGGCTTATTTCACTTAGCATAATGTCCTCAAAGTTCATCCAGGTTGTAGCATGTGCCCGAATTGCCTTCCTTTTTAAAGCTGAATAATAGTCCATTGTATGGCTAGACCCATGTATCTACTCATGTCAATGCACACTTAGGTTGCTTTGTCTATTGTGAATAATGCTGCTATGAACATGGATGTACAAACATCTCTTTAAAGTCCTGAAAAGTAGCATGTATTCTTCACAGTTAAATTTCCCAAGTGACAGGTAATCAAGCTGACCAATTTTCTATTTTACACCCGGCTATCCGATTCCTGCTTGCAACCGAACTTTCTGCCTGGATCTTTACTGACTTAGAACTTCTTACTTGTGCCGAGACCTACCAGAGATGATCCCAACCTTACCCTGGAAGAAAGGTTATGGCACCGGCTTAACCTTCACTGTTGAAATAGCCTGAGTGCAGCTCACGAAACGGAGAGATGTTGTTCTAATACTGAAGGGAGAACACACATATCCAACCACTGTTCATCAAAGCTAGAAATCCAAGTAGAATACAAAGGAAACAACTCCACTCAGCCCCAACACAAGCAAATGTCCCTCCTCCAGTTAGTTACCTTGGAAACCTGAACTAACATCAGGCCATCTCCATGAAATGGTACTCCCATCAGAGCACCTCCAATTCATTCAGTACATAATGTGCTTTTTCTGTATGGAGCGGGGTGTGAAGGGTTTCAGCTTAGGAAAAGATCTTCAGGGATGTGTAGCCGATATATATGTGGGATACAGCTGGGTATCAGGCAGGTGACAGGTAGCAGAGGAGCCAGAGAGGGGAGCAGGAGCCAGATCTCTGAGCACAGACTTCACCCTGTATCCATGGGACCCACACAAGTGTCATCAAGCATTCACTGAGCATGTCCTACCTTCCTGGCACTGTGCTGTGTGACGTGCATCTATTAATTCCATTAATCCTCGTGACAGCCCGGGTAGTATCATTGTTGTCCCTTTACACTTAGAGGAACTAAGGCCTGGAAGGGTCACATGACTTGCACATTTTTAAAAATCAACTGAACCGTAGTTACTCTTCGGGGTCATCTTAAACGCACCCCCAGGAAATCCTCATCAGAAGCTGAGCTTCCCCAAACCCTCCAGAACTTCATTCTCAGACCACGGGACTATTATGGGCTGTGTCCCCCCAAAATTCAGAGCAGAAACTCTAATGTGACAGTGCTAGGAAGTGGGGCCTCTGGGAGGTGATTAGGTCATGAAGGTGGAGTCCTCCCAGGTGGAATGGCAGCTTTATAAATGGGACCCCAGAGAGCTCTCTTGCCCTCCTTCTGCCACGTGAGGACACAATGAGAAGTCAGCAACCTGCCACCCAGAGGAGGACCCTCACCAGAACCCAACCGTGCTGGCATCTGACCTCTGACCTCCATCCTGACCTCTGACCTCCAGCCTGACTTCTGACCTCCAGCCTCCAAGACTATGAGAACGAAACTTCTTCTGTCTAAAGCCACCCGGCCTATGGCCTTCCGGTACAGCAGTCCAAGCGGACTTATTTCCACAGGTGGCTGATGGCATTCCTTAGGTGTAGATTTCATTTTCAACTTAGCAGGCAACCTCCAGTCCTTCCTTGCACGTTCTCAAGGGGGCACCTTGGTCTCACCCCCAAGTAAAGGCCCCTTGACACTCTCACTCACTCTAATTTAGCTGGAATGGATCCCAGGCCCCAGCTGTATCCTCCCTTCTGGGAAGATGGAGAAACGAGGCCCAGGGAATGAATGAGTCTCGGGGCCATTTTAGGGTTCCAAGGTACTGAACCTCCCAGGGCCTGTGGACGAAAAAGGACCACCTACTCCACCTGACGAGCGCAGGGGAGGCCTGCGTGACGGGCCTTCCAAACGCAGAGACCAGAAGTAACCACATGGGATGGTCTGAACATACAAAGTCCCAGCTAGAAGCGAGTCCTAGCAGGGGGTCACCTCCTAGGCTCGTAGCTTCCTTGCAAAGGTCAGTCTTTACCTGTCTACTGTCTTGGTGCAGCTTAAGATAACATGCCTTTGAAATGTCAGGGTGATGTTCTTTTCCAGCCCCCTCAGGCATGACTGCCAGCACCAGGGCACATCCCAGAACCCACTGTTCCCCTGCTCCCCACATACACCTCTATGTGCCGTGGATGTTCATTGTTCACTGTCCTGTAGCCAGCAATGCAAAAGAAGCGTGTGTCTCCCCATTTACTTTTTATCAAATCTCAGAGATTTCCCCACTTTGCTCTCTCCTGCCCCCTTCATCTACCACCCATGTAGATTTCCTGCCATCCTTCTTCGTCTCCTCCTTTTATTCTAATGTATAAAATAAACTGCAAACGGCCAGTCTCCGGAGCACTTTCTCAATCTATGAGATTTTGCTTCCTGGCAGTTGTCGTCATTGGCTCAAATAAACTCACAAAAATGCTCTACAGGTTTGGACTTTCCTTATGTCGACAGCTCAAGTCCTCATCGACCAAATGAGAATGCCACACTCCGGACAAGCATCCTCTGAACTCAGAACCTGTGCCAGGGGCAATGCAAAGCCCAAAAGGTCAGAGAGCCTCCATCTACATGCAAATGCCAGCCCTGGCCCGGAAGGTCCTGCTCAACCAAGTCCCTGCAGCCTCTGGCCTCATCTCCCCCCTCCTCACCCGTCACTCCCTCCAAACGCTCCTCCAGATATGTCTGTGTCGCAGTAACACACCCTCTCCTCCCTGCCTCAGAGCCTCGGTGCCTGCCATTCACCTCCTCCATCCCTCTCCACCTAAATAACTGCTACCTGTCTAGTGTGTCTCAAATTAAACATCCCTGCTCTGGGGTAGCTTTCTCCTGGTAGGTCAGACCCCCATTATATGCTCTATTGCCTCTTGAACGTGTTTATATTTCACTCTTGCCCCCTTGCTCAAGATTTCTCCTCCCTGGAAGAGCCTCCACTTCTCTCTGGGGGTCAGGACTCTTGTCCATTGTCACCTGCTGATCGAATGCAAGAGCTCAAAGGTGAGTTCCCTTCCTCCTTTCTTTAAAGCCAACACTTGCCATTCTTACCCCCATCACTCCAACGAATACCAAGCCTGCAACTTCCCCGTAAGAGAGGGAGCACTGAAGGATGATTTTGATGGGCACACATCTCGCTCATACAGAAGCAGAAGGAAGCTGAGAAGCTTTCATTTATTTATTTATTTATTTATTTATTTATTTATTTATTTATTTTTCAGGTCACAATAGCAGCTCACGTTTAATGAGCTTTCACAGCTACCCTCGGGGCAGGTCTTAGTATCCCCACTTCATGGATGGGGAAACAGAGCAGTTAAAAACAAAAAATCCCGGAGTCCCCCAGCTGGTGTCAGAGATGGCGTTCTGAGCCCAGCCTGTCCTACCACTGTTAGGGTGCCATGAGTTACTCTGAGCCTCCAGCACAGACAGTGTGGGTTGGGGGTGTGTATATGTGTGCGTGTGTGTGTTTCCAGCTAAACCCTGCGGTGGAGGTCAGTTGCCTTCATCAGGAATTCCCACCCCAGGGCTGATGAGTTAGCATGATGACTGGCCGAACTCCCAAGTTTTCAGCTGTCTCTGTTTCCCATCAACATCTGGGACTCTGCTAATCTGCATACCAAGTTGGGTTTACCGGTAACCTAGGACTTGGTAATTGGCATACCGGGTGATGGACGTGGACTCTCGTGGCTGAAAGCAATGGCATTTGAGACGTGTGGACAGGCCAAGACGTCAGAGGCCCTTGCACCAGAGGGACGAGGGACAGAAGCCTGTATCCTGTGTCCTTAGGGATGGCTCCAAGGCCCCATCCCCAAATGGCCAGCGGCCTGGGTGGGTTCTGGTGCCTGATCCTGACTATGAGGTTAACTGAATCCTGACACTTGAGTATTATCGATTCTATATGGAGTCCACCTTTCCGGCAAGTTGTGCTCAGAATACCTGAGAGGCTAGGCTGTTGGGACTCCATTCATCTTACTGAAGGTTGTACCTCTGGGGTGGCGGGATCTGGCTGGTTCTCGCCCACCACAGTTAGCAGCTCCGTAGAAAACTCACACTGTACCTACACTTCCTAAATAAAGAGGCTTTGATGGGGCCCAGGACATGCAGAAGCTTGTAATTGTCATTTACACATGCATTATTCTGAGCTTGGACACATTTCCCCTGGGGGATCAGCCCTAAATGATTCCTTTTGGTCAAATGTCTGCTGGGCTGAGTGGGGAGTGTCTGTCCCCTGGGACCAGGGCAGTGGCAGGTCCTCAAACCCACAAGAACTGCCTCTCGGGAAGACAATCAATTACGAAGCTCCTTTATCCATAATTCAGGAAGGAGACGTTCTGCTACGGGAAACAAGAGTCTCGGCCACAGAGAGCATTTGAAAAAACGATCATTAGAACGATGGGATCGCTGGGCTGGCATGCCACCCTGTTGGAAGGCCCCACAATTCAATAAATGTTTGGGTTTTAAAATGCCCTTGATGGAGACACTCTGCGTCTCGACTCTATCAATAGCACTATCCTGATTCTGATAGTTACTACAGTCTCTCAAAATATTTCCATTCCGTGGAATCTCCCTGTACTATTTCTCACAACTGAGTCTAACTTTATAATTATCTCAAAATAAAAAGTTTAGGAAGGTCAATGGGGGGAAAAGGAGATATATGTACTACTATTTGTAATACTTTAAACAATAAATTTAAATAAAATAAAATAAAATAAAAAGTTTAAAAAAACAAACTAAAAACGAATGACTTCTATATCCTAGGAGACATCTTCCAATTGCTTTTATTATTTAGGACATTGAAAGTCTGGAGGCCGGGGACTGGAATTCACAGCAATCATTATATCAGCTTTCTTCTTTTTTTTAAATATATTTTTTTATTGATTTTAAAGAGTGAGGAAGGGAGAGGGAGAGGGTGAGAGAGAAAAACATTGATTGGTTGCTGGGACCAAACCCGCAACATGGGCATGTGCCCTGATACGGGGAATCGAACCAGCAACCTTTCAGTGCACGGGACACTGCTCCACCAACTGAGCCACACGGGTGCATCACCCTTCTTACCTGGAATTGGGGGCACTCCCATCCTCTCCCTTTTGTTTTGGGAGCCAGCAGCAGGATTCGCTGCATCCCTGAGTGCTGGGAACTCCAGATCCTAAGCCACAGGCCGCAGCTCAATCTCCAACAAACACTATGGCATTTGCTGTCATGATGCTCTCAATTCATAGGACCCGGCTCCACCCCGTGGTGCCCTGGCCTCCAACAAGCCTTCACCGAAGGAGGCCCTCAGAACACTGCTCTTCAGAAGGGTTTCCCCACGCACATCTAGGCAAGGCCCAGAGCAAACACCTGTTTCAGATCTCAAGATGAAACGCTGCCTTAGTGTGAACCTTAGGAAAAACCCCAAACCCCAAAGCTGAGACGGACCCCAGGAAACTGATGACCATGCGGTCTCCCTCTGGGGTGGGGTGCAGCATGGGTTCAGGGCTGGGATTCAGGAAACTGCCAACGGGCTCTGGGACCTCGAGCAGGAGCCGGCCAACGACCGCCAGAGCTCATCAAGTTCACTGACAGACTACGCCTACGACGGCAGGGGCTCAGCCGCTGCCGCGGACACCGCTGCCCCTCAGGGCCTAACACATGGACCGTCCGGCCCTTTCCAGAAAGAGTTTGCTGACCCCTGACTCAGAGCGATACTCATGGCAAAAATGCCACGGACAGCGTTCAGGGCCAGGCACCATGCCAAGTACTTGTCACACCTGAGCTCATGCAAGCCACACAACAAACCTACAAAGCTGGGACGCTCTCCGTCTCCTAAATAAGGGAGCTGAGGCTCAAGGAGACGCGTTCACACACCTGGCCAATGAGAAAGCCAGGATTCAAACTTGTGTGCATCCGCTGCTGGGCTCCTTCCAATGTACAGTCTTACCTCCTGAGGGAGTCTCTCCTCTCCCTGGGTCTGGCGCCTCATCTGCGAGGATGTCAGCGCTGCAAGAGACGCTCTACCATCCCCACCACTCCTTTGAATACGATGAGAGCAACTCTTTCCCAATCAGATATCCAGGCACAGGGGGAGGCCCCGGATGCCCAGCACTTAAAATTATTTTACTTAAAATTACGTTTATAACCCAACATACTTCCAAAGAAGTTTGACATCAGAGCAAAAAAGCTGAGAGCCAAGTAACAGTGTGGAAAAGGGATAAAGGAGGAGGGAAGAATGACATTCTTTCAAAATGAGCACAAATATTGCTGAGCTTCGTGGCAGCCAAAGCGACGGGGGAGAATGTCAGCAGTGAGAATCGCCCCTGCTGCTCCACCTTGCAGCTTCAGTGTTCCCGATCCTGCCTCCTGCCTTCAGTGTGGGCTGATGCCACAAGGAGATACACCGGGATCCCAGTGCCGCTGGCTCCTGGAAAGATCGGATCCATCCCTGCATAAACCAGATGGCACGAGCCCAGTGTGGGACACTGAATGGGACCAAGAGTGTATCACATCAAGGCCCATCACCACTCTAACTAAGGGTTATGTCTAACTCCCTAGGAGGAAGAACTAGGAGACTGATATCAGAGCCCACTGAAGATTCTGTAGACTTTTTTTTAGTAAGAATATAGTCAGTTGTAAAAAAAAAAAAAAAAAAAAATAATCACATTTTTATGACCATTTTTTAAAAAATATATTTTATTGATTTTTTACAGAGAGGAAGGGAGAGGGATAGAGAGCCAGAAACATCGATGAGAGAGAAACATCGATCAGCTGCCTCCTGAATACCCCCTACTGGGGACGTGCCCGCAACCAAGGTACATGCCCTTGACCGGAATCGAACCTGGGACCCTTGAGTCCACAGGCCGATGCTCTATCCACTGAGCCAAACCGGTTAGGGCTTTATGACCATTTTTAAGAAGGTTAAAAAGAAAGTTATGGCCCAGCTGGTGTGGCTCAGTGGTCGAGTATCAACCTATGAACCAGGAGGTCACGGTTCAATTCCCCAGGTGGGGCACATGCACAGGTTGCAGGCTCGATCCCCAATAG
This sequence comes from Plecotus auritus, assembly GCF_963455305.1. Classification (NCBI taxonomy): domain Eukaryota; kingdom Metazoa; phylum Chordata; class Mammalia; order Chiroptera; family Vespertilionidae; genus Plecotus; species Plecotus auritus. The sequence continues at coordinate 12,490,057 of NC_137770.1, forward strand.
GAGACGTGCGAGAGTCAGCTGATTGATGATTCTCTCTCATCACTGATGTTTCTCTCTCTCTCTCTCTCTCCCTCTCCCTTCCATTCTCTGAAATCAATAAAAACATATTTAAAAAATGAAGTTATACCCAGCTGCATAAGAGAACCACACTGGCAGTGGGGATGGTAAAGGAAGTAGCTTAGTGGAACCCTGACTTGTGAGGTCGTTCTTATCCCAGAACCACCACACCCCCCGCCCACCCCTTCCCCAGGCCCGTAGCACAGAGGCAATGACCATGGATCTTGCATACACACTCCCAAGTCCCCCTGCAGAATCTTCCAGAGCAAGAGAGGCCACACCCCCACCCAACCCCACTCCGTGGTTCTTAACTGTGGCTGCACATGGGCGTTACCGGCAGAGCCTGGAAACCCACTCCAGACGGCCCACGCCCGGCGATTCTGCTTCATTCGTCTGGGGTACAGCCTCGGCATCAGGACGCAGGCATGTCCCCAGGTGACTCTAATGCGTGGCCAGAGCGGAGAACCACAGCCTCGTTCAACCGCCCACCCGCAGATGTCACGATCGCTCTCCCCTTTCACAAGTCAAATCCCCACCGCAAGCAGCTATTACTACGATTACAAATAATGCCTTGACTATAAGGTCCACCTAATTTTTAAAGTAGAGGGTTCCAATAATGATCCCTCACTCCCTATGACCTCAGGCTTTGGCCCAACATGTTATGTTGGAGAGACACGTCCACCCTTGCCCTCAGATCACTCTCTCCCCAGGCTCCTAGTCATGGATGTTTACTGAACAGCACCTGCGTGCAGAGACAGAGGACTCCCCACAGCCATCCTGAGAGGTAGGGAAGGCCATTCCCATTTGACAGATGGAAAAACAGAGGCTCCAAAAACAATGTAAGGTTTGAGAATGTCAGATCTTTATATTCCTGCACTATTTTCTATCCCAGTTGCTCTAAAACCTGAACTTGGAATAGAAGCAGAAAGCTTCAATTGCCTTAAAAAGAAACGAAAATATTTCAATGAGTTCACTCAGTTCTGGCCACACCAGCCTCCTTGCGGGTCCAGAAACAGCTTCCTCGGGGCCTTTGCACTTCCTGTTTCCTTGATCAGAAATGCAGCTCCCTACACTCCCCTTTCCTCTAGCTAGGGGTGGGGAACGTCCGGCCGCTGGCTGTATAGTGTAAGGCCGGTGAAAGCATGTGGTCTGGCCCTGCCAAGGCATGAAGGGTGAGTTAATTAAATATCTGACCAAATATAGAGGCTAATTTTTTAAAATCTTTATTGTTGAAAGTATTACCCTATTGATCCTCTCCTGCCTGCCCCCACCCCCCCTGACCCAGGCCTTCACCACCCTACTGTCTGTGTCCATATGCATATAAGCATACACGTTCTTTGGTTGATTAACCCCCGCCCCTTCCCTCCGAGTTTCCACACTCTCTTCCATAGCAGGCTCATTTTTAAGTTTATAATTTTGTATGGCCCGTGAATGGTGTTATAATATCCAAAGGGCCCTTGGCAGAATAAAGCTCCCCACCCCTGCTGCAGCACACCCTCCTCACCGCATTCAGGCCCTGTCCACTAAGAGACCCTCCCGAACACCCTATTTTAGGTCCCCGAACCATCCCGGCCACTATCCAGTTTATTTCTCCTCGTGATATCTATCCCCTGACAAGATGCATCTGCTTATTTGCAAATCTCTTTTTTGCCTCCTCCACTACAGCAAGCCCCTCCCCCCGCCACCCCCCCTCCCACCGCCCCGGCCCCCGGGGCAGGGACCTTGGGCTCCTGCTGCATCCCAGTGCCTGGCACCCAGCAGGTGTTCAGTAAAGACCCTCACAGCGGCCCTTATCATGTACCAAATCCTGTCCTAAGGGCCGTCCTTACGTTAGTGCACTAAATGCTCACTGAGACAGCTGGCCTCGATGCTGTCATCACCTTCTGGGGCACAGGAGGGTTAAGTCACTGCTGGTGAGGGGCAGGGCCAGGATTCAAACCCAGACAGACCAGCCCCAGAATCTGCATCCTTACCCACCTTGTTGAAGGAGTGATCCATGAATGAGTGATGCTATTACACTGATCCATGGGTGGGGTCACCCTGAATTCCTCCGGGAACACAACGCACCCTGCCTGGACCCCATCCCCCAGGCATTCCGTCTGTCTCCTCGGTCAGGCCCCGCCCCACCGGCCATTCACCCTGTAACAGCACCACAGTTTGGACAGCAGCAGAATTCTAGGACACGTCCAAGCGGGAAGGAACTCGAAATGTACCCAACGCCTGGCGTGTCTCCCCAGACGGCTCGTCTTCACGCAGCAAAGCAGGGCCCTGTGGACACAGGCAGAGCTGGGACACGGGGGAGCTGGCCAGACAGCACGCACGAGGTCAGCCTGGTTCTCCTGCCTGAGAAGGGCCCGGCGGGACACAGGTTCCTCCCCGGCAAGACCCTGGCCTGTGGGCCTCTTCCCGCCCTCACCCTCAGGCAGCTGCCGCGTCCTGTGATCTGAGCACATCCCAGTCTCTGAAATTGGACCCTCTCTCCACTCCGCTGTTGCTGCGCTCCTGTCCCTAACCAGTTCCATCCTCTGCCCTGAGGTCGGAGTCACCTTCCCAAAGAACACCCCCACACACCCCGCCCCGCATATCAATCCTTGTCTCAAGAGCCTTCCCCAACTCCCAATGAGAATGCAAACTCGAGCTGGACAACAGCCTGCTGTCATCTGACTCTTCCTCAGGTCTCCCCCTCCCTCGATACTGCTCACGCACAAACCACACTGCTCTGCTGCATCCTTCAGCTCCCACCAGCCGACTGTTTGCTGTGGTGCATAACACAACCCCCCAAAACAACCCCCAAAACGTCAGTGGTGTACAACACATGTATTCCTTATTCTCCTCACATCCTGGCAGTCATGGGTGGCTTCTCCTGACTTCCCATTCTAGAAGCCAGGCAGAGAGAGAAGCCATCCTCCCAGGAGAGGGACAAGAACCCTGGCACAGAGCTGGCATAAACACATCAGCTTTTCATGCTTCTGCTCTCCGTGTACGTCACGCCTGCTCCCACGCCACTGGCCAAGGCAAGTCACATGTCCATGTCCAATGTCAACGGACAGAATACCCTAAAAGGCAAGTCACGTCCCCACCTCTACAGGAAGGTCTAGAGGTGAGTAAATGCAGACAATAACACAAGCGGTCACAGAAAGTCCTGCCTCGGGGCCCAGGTCCACGTGGCACCCTGATCTGCAGGGTCAAAGGCTGTCCATACCCACACCAATTCCCCCATGAAGGCCCCCAGGAAACATCGCTTGCTTCCCTGAGCCCTGACATGGCTTCTTCTGCCTCTGAAGGTATGTAGATCGCAATGTCCCTCAATCCCCAGACAGTATTTTAATTATTAGCATTTCACGGTTCACTTTCCTGTCGGATTAAACGTTAGCATGCTTCACAGTGGAGTCGGTCCTCCTGCCGGTGGGATTCTGCACATGGCGGGCAGTTTGGCAATGTTGGTTCAGGGAGTGGATGAGTTTAAGGCGTAGAGAGCTAGATTTGCATTTGGCTTTTGAGATCCTATATAATAAAAGGCTACTATGCAAATCGACCGAACAGAAGAACAACCGGTCGCTATGATGCACACTGACCGCCAGGGGGCAGATGCTCAACGCAGGAGCTGTCCCCCGGTAGTCAGTGTGCTCCCACAGGGGGAGCACCACTCAGCCAGAAGCCGGGCTCATGGCTGGCGAGTGCAGCAGCGGTGGCAGGAGCCTCTCCCGTGTCCGCGGCAGCACTAAGGATGTCCGACTGCTGGCTCCCAGACTGCGAGAGGGTGCAGTCTGGGCTGAGGGACCCCCCCTCCGAGTGCACGAATTTTGTGCACTGGGCCTCTAGTATATATATATTTGGCAGAAACAGGGTGACTTTCCTCATTATGCCTTGCTAATTTCTGGATGCATATTTCCTCTTCCCTCCCGCCCTGCATGTGAGGGTGAGCCTTAGTTTGATGCATCCCCTCTTGGCAAAGCATGGCCCACACCTGAGGCTCTTGAATTGCCTGGATAAATGAACAAATGAGTAAATAAACGAGAGCGTAGAGAGGCTGAGCAGACTTTGACCCCGGAGGCGGCAGAAGAGGTTGAGTGGGGAAACCAAGCAGCCTGCGGGGTGGGAGAAGCTGGCTGGAGTATCTGGCCTCGAGGAGTAGCTGGACTCCAGGTGACCATTACTCAATCCCATGGAGAGAGACGTCAACTCTGAAGTCTGCAGACTGCTTCTCACTTTGTCTGCCAACTACTCCTGGAAAGAGACCACGGGGAACTACCATTTAAGACACGGATTGTGTCCGAAAGACAACTCCTAAGATGTGAATACCGAAAACGAGGTGAATGAACAGGTGCACCCTCACAAACCCTACCAAGCACCCCACGGCCCCAGGATCACACACTCCTGGGAACTCAGAAGACTTACCTTGGAGTAAAAACAGAGTTTGGGCTTGTTTTCCCAGGCCCACAATATGGTTTAAAAAAAATAATTTAAATGCCTTTAAGTCTTTCCTCCACACGATTACACATCCCACCAAAGTGAGATTGGGCAGCCAAGACTGCCAGACCCTGGGAATTAAACAAGGACAGCAGACCACTACCCAGTGGCTGCTGAGGTCAAGCCCTGCCCAGGCAAATCCCTGGCTGGGAGGGGCAGTGTTGCCCAGGCCCGGCCATCTGGCTGACAGCATGAAGGCCAGAAAGTCCACTTCTCAATCAAGCGACGAGGAGGATCAACGGATCAGCCTGGATGAGAAATACCTGACTGCCCCCTATAAACACACACTGTCCGCACACTCAGGATGCTCCATCCAGCCTGCATTTACCCTGCACTGTGGTGAGGTGGCCTACCTCCTGGCCAGGCTCCGCCCTTGAGGACAGGATCTGTGCCAGCCTCCCTCGCAGAGATGGGCAATAGCCACACTTGTCAACATGGGCTGGAGGTAGGGAAACCCAAGGCCAAGGGGCTGCCAACCACAAGGTCGCCCCCTTGCTCTCCAGTACTCCATTCTCCCACCCTGTGTCCCGCAGGCTGGCAGGAGCTCCAGGGTGGGATCCTGCTGGGCTGGGGGAGGCGGGTAGAGGGGCTGCAGCACATGACGGCCGCAGTTCCTGTCCTGGCCCTGCACTGCCGCTGGGTGACCACCGTCTGCAAGTCTCCGACCCTGGCTGCTCACTAGCATCACCCGGGAGCTTTCGGAAACCTCTGCCCAGGTCCTGACCTTAGAGATTCTTCTGAGGTAATGGCCCAGGTGGGGCCGGGGCATGGGTGTTTTTTGTAAAGCTCTCTGGGCAAGTCTAAAGCACAATGAGGGTTGAAACCTCAGCTACAGACCCGAGAGTCCCACCAAGTACTGGACCATATAGCACTGGGGATACTGGGTTGGACTGTTCGGCATTTCTGCATCCACACATCCACCTCAAATATTTGGGAAATACTAGGTTTAAAAATGCTGAACGCTCAGATACTTGCCCTCGCATATGCATAGCAGCAGCATCCACCATAGTTAAAAGGTGGAAATAAGTGTCCATCAATAGGTAATACAGCAGAATATTACTCAGCCTTAAAAAGGAGTGAAATTCTGGCACATGGATAAACCAACATGGATAAACCTTGAGGACACTCTGCTGAGTGAAATAAGCCAGTCACAAAAGGACAAATATTGTGTGATTCTACTTATACTAGAGGCCCAGTGCACAAAATTCATGCATAGGTAGGGTCCCTAGGCCTGGCCGGCAATCAGGGCTGATCAGGTTCCCCCGCCTCCCCACCTCTTCCTTCCCTCACTCCCTCAGTGCCCCACTGCCACCACTGGTTGCCCGCCATGTTCCACACCACCCCCTGGTGGTCCGCACACGTCAAAGTGAATGATCAAACTGCCGTTCTCCCGGTCGAACTCCCAAGGGGATACTTTGCATATTAGCCTTTTATATATATAGACTAGAGGCCTGGTGCACGATATTCGTACATGGGTGAGGGACCTAGAGCAGTCAAAGTCACAAAGACAGAAAGCAGAATGGAGATTACCCGGGGCGTGCAGAGGGGAGAATAGGACGTTACTGTTTAATGGGTACGGGGCTTCATTTTAACAAGATGAAGAGAATTCTGGAGGTGGATGGTGGTGATGGTTACATAACAATGTGAGTGTACTTAATGCCACAGAACTGCAGCGGCATTTAACTTTTAAATGGTTAAAACAGAAAACTTTATGTGTATTTTTCCACAATAAAATGGTTCTTAAGTGTAAATATTTCTTTACTTTTATTGCAGCGGATCTCAAAACCTTGACCATGCTGTGGTGGCTCAATGTGTGTCCACTAGAGGCAGACTTTAGTGCAGGGGTGGGCAAACTTTTTGACTCGAGGGCCACAATGGGTTCTTAAACTGGACCGGAGGGCCGGAACAAAAGCATGGATGGAGTGTTTGTGTGAACTAATATAAATTCAAAGTAAAGGAGCGGAGGGGAGAGCAAGAGAACCAGATAGAACAGCCGGATCCGGCCCGCGGGCCGTAGTTTGCCCACGGCTGCTTTAGTGTTTCCCAAACTCATTTGATCCTGGAAGCTTTTCGGAGCAGGAGATGGGGAGAGGGGCGGGCCACCGGGTGGCCCAGGACTCCTCGAGCAGCCTGCGGATGCTGGATCGCGCCGTAAACACATGAGCTCCTCTTACGTCACAGTCACGGCACTAAGCAAAGCAGCTCCCAAGCCTGATCTCGTTTCACTCTGCCAAGACTCCTGCCAGCTAAGTACTATGACCCCCTTTCTCTGATGGGGAAAACTGAGGCTCAAAGAGACAGTCATTTCCCCAAGGCCACACAGCCCCTTGGCAGGGCTGAGACCCAAACCCAGGTCAGGCAGACTCTATGCTCTCACTTCTCAACGTGTGGTCTGCAGAGAAGCGAGAGGCGGCCACCAGGAGCTGGGGAGAAATGCAGAGCCCAGGCCCCACCCCAGGCCCCATCCCAGCTGCATTTTACACGCTCCCGGGTGATCCTGGGCACTGGAGATGGAGACGCACAGCTCGAAGCTCCAACAACACACGGACCTTCCCCCATGATCTCGCGGGTCCCTCCAGACTTTATTGTGTGAGCCGAGTATTCCTTGTGAACACCCTCCCAGCGCCTGCGGTCTACAAATTAGATACAGCCCCCTCCCCTTTTTTCATTCTTCCTCCTGACGCTGAAGCCCGCAGGCCATTTAGCTCCTCGTCACACTACATTGGGGTTTTCGCCAGCTCTGGGGAAACAAGCGCGGCTTAAACAATCAAAGCCATCAGAAAGCAATTCTTTCAGGGGCTTGCTGCCTCCGAAGCCCACAGAAGACTTATCTAGAAACTAGTGGCCCAGTGCACGAAATTCGTGCACATTAAAAGGGGATTAATTAGAGGAAATAATTTAATATTGCTATTTGCCCTTTCTCTATAATAGAAGTGTCAGAGATGAAAGAAAATTAGTAAAATGTATATGAAAACCTTCCTCCTGTCAGAGTCTGGGGTACACCACAGGACCCAGAGTCAAGTCCCCGCCCACCCATATGCGCCTCAAAATCGTGTGAGACCCAGACCCAGCCAGCCCCCACCCCCACCCCCAATTGGGATAGATCCAGACATGGCTAGTCCCACCCTTGTCAAGCCCCGCCAGGCAGGGGACGTAGCCTCAAGTCCCCTGGCCCAGCACCAGGAGAGGGGCACAGCCTCAGGTCCCCTGTCAAGCCCCACTGGCAGGGGGGTGTAGCCTCAGGTCCCCCGTTAAGCCCCGCTGGGCAGGGCTGCGGCCTGCATTCCCCCAACCCAGCACCAGGACGGGAAATGCATCTTGAGGTCCCCTGTCAAGCCCTGCCGGGTGGGGGACATGGCCTGAGGTCTCCTGTCAAGCCCCACGGGAGCCGGGGAGGGCGTAGCCTCAGGTCCCTGCTGATTGCTCGTTAAGGCTCCTTATGGGAACTTGGCCTCAGCTGTGGGGGCAGCCATCTTTGTGACGGAGTGATGGTTAATTAGCATATTCCCTCTTTATTAGATAGGAGGATCAGAGAAAAGCTGCAACAGCCCAGCCAGTCCGTCCTGCTGCTGGCACAGGGCCTCTGGCTTCAGACTCTCCCACGCGCATGCACATGGCCTGGTCTAATGGCAATATCCCAGGTGATGGGTTGTCCCTCCATTGTCCCGGGGAGGCTGTTTGAGAAGCCAGGGTTTCCTTTAAGAGGCACGTAGGGGAGGGCACCTGCCCCTGGCTCTTTCTCTCCAGGGCCTGAGGGCTCTGTAGGTGCAGCCTTTGCAACCAGGTGAGTCAGTGCAGACCTGTCTCAGGTACCCCGTCCCCACACAGCCCCCTTCACAAAGGCTCAGCTAAGAAGCCAGAGCAACTCAGCGTCTCTAATCTTTGCTTAGAAGTCATTCTATCTGCTCCATTAATCGCCTTTATCAATGCTCCTGCGGCCCCCTCCCCCTCGGGAGTTTCACCTCTTTCTGGTGCTGGTTTCTCCAGGCCGCAGGCCAGCCTCTCCGCGCAGGGACTCCCACTCCTGGCTGCCTTCCACGTCTTGTGGATTGTGTCCTGCATCGCCCAGGTGCTGCCCGCCGCTCTGCCCACACCACGGGCCAGGCCAGGGCGCCTGCCGTCTCCGGGAAGCATGACTGGCCACCGTCCCGGTGCTCATCTCCAAAGAAGGTGCCCAGGTGGCGACATAAATCCTCTCTCCGGATGAGGACTCAGCCACCCCCTTGCATACAGAGAGAAAAGCAGGAGGCGGCGCGGGGTGCCGGCTGCCCCCAGAGAAAGGGCCGCGGCCTCGCTTCTGTCTGCATGCGCCGTGCTCCACATTTTGTGACTCTCCCCTATGGTTTTGTTAAAATGCCCACGCGTTGCTTATGGCAAAGCCTCTGCACTGGGACCTCTGCGCAATCCTGCTGGGACTGGGCCCTGCTGACATAAAAAGTGCAATAAACGGGGTGTCTCAACATGCCAGACAACATGCAGATGGGGCACCAGGAAGGCAGTGGCCCACCCCCTCCATCCCCCGCCTCTCACAGGACAAAAAAACGGCGTCTCTGTCATCCCCTCAGCTCCCCGCCCCGCAGGTGCCACAGGACTCCTGTGTGGGTGGAAAGGTAAGCAGCTCCTGGAGAGGGGAGAGCAATCGCTCCTGCGCCTCACACCCGACATGAGCCAGGTGGAGGCCCGGCCTCCGGAGGGGGGGCACCTGGCGCTTGGCACGATGCAGCTGCAGAGCCTGCCCGCAGACCCCGACCTCAGGCCAGCTGAAACCCTTGTCCATGATCTGTCCATGACCCGGCCAGGCTCGCTCTTTCCACCCTGCTTCTGCCATCGCCATGTCCGCGGCCAGGAATGCCTCGCGCTCCCCATCTGTCCAGCAAATACCCACACAGCTCAGATGCTGCGTGCTGCGTGCCGCCTCCCGCATGCGGGCTGCCGTGTGTCATCCGGGTCACCTGGAGACCCTAAGTCCACCTGCCCCCTAACCTGCAGGCTCTCTGGGGCCGGGATGTCTCCCTGGTCCCGAAGTCCCTCCAGTGTCCCACCCGCCGATGCCCCAGGAGGCTGTTGGATGTGCACTTTGGAGAGTGAAATATAGGGTAGAAGCCAACCCCTGTGCTTGGTGCATGCTTTCCTGGATGAAGGTCCCCGTAGAGGGTCCAAGTCTAAAGGAAAGAAGGGGTGCTCCCCGTGCCCCTCTTGGATAATGTGGCGCTGTGGACGGTTTACCTGCCCCTGTGGGCAGAGCTGAGCCTCCCACCTCAGCTCGCACATCGACACCTGCTGCTGCCTCTCTCTCGACATCTCGCACACGACCGTCACTTTTGCCTAAATCGGTAATTCCCCATTGTTCTGTGTTCACTGTATTTTGGCCTTACACAGTGTATGCTAAAAACTTTCACATATCTCAACTGAAGTTACCCCTGCGATGCCAGCAGTCACCTTCCTCCAGCACAGACCTGCCCAGCGACCAGCCACGGCCTCCACCCTCAGGGTAAAGTCCCAAAGCCTCTGGGGTTTAAGGCTCTCGGTCCCACACACACTCACTACAGGATGACTCGCCTGCCTTACCCACCCACCTGTGCCCAAGCTCACCCAGCGGCCGGGGACCCTTTATCTTCTTCCCCAAAGAGCACAGGCTCTGGGGCCAGGCTGCCCCAGCTCAAATCCCTGCTCTGCCAAGTCCCAGCCGGGAGAACTGGGGCGAGTCACTTGACCCCTCTGTGCCTGACTCACGTCCTGTGCCAATGGACGTAATCACAACCGGAATGCCTACCCCTCCGCTCATGGGACTGGCACAAGGCTCCCGAGGGCGGGCGAGGGCTGCCGACGTGTCTGCTCCGTGATTTTCTTCTCAACGTCACACTTGCCCCGCCTCGGGGGCCCCTCCGATGTGATGCTGACATTCAGGACTTCTCAGTCCCCTTCTGTTCTTACCACCAGGATTACAGCACGTCACCCCCTCCCCCGAACTACGGGTTTGCTTTGTAGATTTTGATCCTCTTGCCTGGAATGGGAGCTCCCTGGAGGCAGGCTCCATCCACACCTAGGTCAGTTTGCGTTTCCCTACAGGCCCGGCAGACAAGGCTGCCCAACCAACCTTCGTCCAGAAACCAAACAATAAACCCAAGAATGCCTTCCTCCCCGAGCAGAGCAACGGCTCCCAGGCGGCCTGCTAACTGGGGTCGTTTGTTCACACGTACCGTGCGGTTATTTTCATAAAAATAAAACTCAGGCACAGGGCTGAGCCAGCTGGTGTGGGACCAGCCCAGCTACAAGGTTGGTCCCTGAACTTGGCATGTACAGCAGAGTCAAAAGTCAGATATTTACGGTATCAATGCCCAAAGCTAAGGGCAGGGGCTCAGGTACAATGCTCCATTGGTAGGAATAAAAACAACACCAAAAATGAATTAACGGAAGCCTAAATCTCATCTGGATAGGAGACTAGTGAATGCTTTATACCTACAGCAGGTCTGTGTGCCAAGTCCCTCTCTCCTGATTTTGGGGTCTACCAAATTACAAATGATGTATAAAAACGGAAACGAAGGTTTAGGGGAAAAAATCGGTGGCATTACATTAAAAGGGGCCACACCTATGTCAAGTCTTCACTACACTCTAGCCCAGCCGTGGGCAAACTACGGCCCGCGGGCTGGATCCGGCCCGTTCGGCTGTTCTATCCGGCCCGCAAAACTGAAAGAGCGGAGGGTTCTCTTGCTCTCCCCTCCGCTCCTTTACTTTGAATTTATATTAGTTCACACAAACACTCCATCCATGCTTTTGTTCCAGCCCTCCGGTCCAGTTTAAGAACCCATTGTGGCCCTCGAGTCAAAAAGTTTGCCCACCCCTACTCTAGCCCCATCCAATGTAGTTAATGCCCCTCAACTTTGTTATCACCTGCAACAGATGATAAATAAGGGTTTGGTTACCCTAAGCCTATTCATTTTCTACAACATAGGTCTACACAAGAAAAAAGTATTTAAATCAACTTTGAAATAAACTGATGGTGAGGCCCCAGGAAAGATGGTCTAAAGGAGCCTCATCTTTCTGTTCTAGCCAGAGACACCACCACCAACAGGCCCTTTGCTGCACACGAGCCAAGCACAATGCTTTTGCCCAATCCCATTTGTGCTTTTATGATCAATTCTGAAAAAGCCCCAGATAACTGATTTTCTCCGTTTCACAAGGCCTGTTCTTCAAAGGGTTAAGCACCCACTACAGTTATGCAAACAACAACATTTGCACAGCACTTTGCTCTTAATCCCTAAAAGCCTACAGGATAAACAGCGTCATCCCTGTGTCCATTTCACAGGTAGAAAACTGAGGCTGCGCGATAGCCAAAGCGAAAAACTGCGCAGACGGTGTCAGGGCCCGAACACACACTCTGGCCTCCGAATTCAAGATCTCATTCACCAGGTCCCACATGACCAACAGAAAGAGCAGATGGAGAAAATTTTCTCTCTCTCTCTCTCCCCCCGCCCACCCTCATGATCTGGTCCCTCTCAGCATCAGTCATGCAAAAAAGTCCACAGCTTCTTGTCCTCAAAGAATTGATAACAAGCCAATGTAAGTCCAGATATGCCTTTTTAACTTTAACTCAAAATAAAGCAAGTCCTGCACTTACCGACGTTCACCCTCAATCCTTCATCAGAGGTCAGTTCCAAGAATGTGCCCTGTTAACGTTACAGTTCAAGTTCCCTTTCAGAGATCATTTCAGCGGCAAGAAATGTGTTGGGCACTCTTGTAAGCACTTGACACAGATGAGCACATTCAGTGCTCACAACCCCGTGAGGAAGGGACTGTGTGAGCTCCGGCACACACGTGTTCACATGCACACACATACGGGCACACACACCACGCACTGTTCTAGAGCGCAGATGCACCAGTGAACAAAAACAAACCCTGCCCCTGCCCTGCGGCCAGAAGGTAAAGGAACCAGTTCAACGTCATTAGTCAGGGGAGAGGCAGGCCTGGAGCCCAGGCCGGCAGCTTGGCTCCCGAGTCCATGTTCTTAACCCCTGAAGCTCTTAACCCTTGTGTCCTCCTGGCTGGGTGTCCTGACCTGTCCCAAACACCAACAGGCTAGAATGGACAGCCAGGGACACGGGAGCTGCTTTTGTGGGGGTAGAATGAGGGACCTGTCCATCCAGTCACCATTTGCTGCAAGCTGAGTATATGCCTGGGACACAGCCCTGCCCTCCAGGAGCCGAGAGCCAGTGGGGAGAGACGGGCAAATACCTCCATCAGGATCGCCGCCATCTGCCCTGAGCAATCGCGGGGGCCCAGCGTCTCCTGTGAATTGGGGTGACGGCCCCACCTGTGGCTTAGTGGGACCACTGTGAACCAGTTTTCCAACTTCATCCTGGGTCAGCATCCCCCCAGGTCCCAGACCCCTCCTTCTACTTAAAAAACAACAAAGAACCAAGTAATCTGACTCAGCCAAAGCCTCGGTGCTAAATCCCCAAAGCCTAATTACTTACTACTGTGCCCGGCAATCTTAGGAGGTGTTTGTGTTCTCTCCCCTCCGACAGCCAATGAGCGAGGTGCGGTGTTGCTAGTAAGTCAGCACAGCTCAGGTGGGGAGGTGCTGCTGCCACAGCTCAGAGGGCACTTCCCAGCGCACGGTGCTGGGCGGCGGCTCCCAATGGCCTTCCGCTGCCACCTCCCCGGCATCTCCTCCCGGGCGGGCACCCTTCCCCCCCGAACCGCCAAGCTCTTTCCTCCAGAACAGCGATGTCCAACCTCTTTCATTTCATGGCACATCAACTCGTTACTAAAATTCGGTGGCACGCCAAAAAATAGATTTTTCTGCTGATCTGACCCCTCCAAAAAATGTGTAATTTTGATTCATTCACACCGAGTGACTATTGTTGCATTGGCTGTCATTTTTTAATATATATATTGTATTGATTTTTTACAGAGAGGAAGGGAGAGGGATAGAGAGTTAGAAACATCGATGGGAGAGAAACATCGATCAGCTGCCTCCTGCACACCCCCTACAAGGGATGTGCCCGCAACCAAGGTACATGCCCTTGACCGGAATCGAACCTGGGACCCTTCAGTCTGCAGGCCGATGCTCTCTCCACTGAGCTAAACTGGTTAGGGCTGTTGTCATTTTTTTCATGTGCCCATCTAAGGGGAAGAGGTCAGAGCCCCTGACTAAACAGCCAGGTACTGCGTGGTTTGAAATTTCTTGTGGCGCACTGGTTCAAAGTCGCTGCTCCAGGGGTACCTGCCACAGGCCACACCCTGGCCTGTGTCCCCGCTTCCCCTGTGCACTCCCCATGGCCGGGACCGGGTCCCCTCCAGCTTCGGTCCTCGCACAGCGCGGGTGTGCAGGCACTGGAGGGGGCACGGTGCATTGCATTTCTCGGGCCATTACCTCGAGACCCAGGGCTGGCGCCGCATCAGCAAAGGGGGCTGTAGGCCCGCAGACCATGGGCAGCGGGATAACCCACTGGGCAGCGACTTGCTGTTCCTTTCCCACGGGGGACGGCCACTGTCCTTTCAGGAGACACTGCAATGCAAATTCTTCCCACACATTTTCTTTCTTTCTTTTTTTTTTTTTGTAAAATGTCAAGCTCCAATGACCTCTTCACTGATGTTTAATAAAATAAAAGCCTTTTCAAGCATTTGACGTTTCTGGTGAGTCCAACGGCTGGATCCCTGCAGCCCCAGGCAACACATGGCCATGCTTAATAATTTCCATTTTTAAACGCGGGGAGGAGTGTCCCTCAGAGTTCAAGAGGAAGCCGGGTGGGTGCGTTCTGGGCTGCGCGAGGCCCGCATCTCGTCACGAGCAGAGAATCTGAAGTCAGGGGTAGCAGATGGCCGGTAAGGAGGAGGGATTGCTAGCAGATGGCCCGATAGTTTGGATAAGGGGGAAAAAATAACTTCTGATTGCAAACAAATCAGAAACATACCAAGACGCAGGCCCACACAGATGTTTGCTGCTGCGACGGACAGACAGATAGCCCCTGTTTCTCAGAGGGGCGCCCAGACGGTGACGGAAGCTGGGAGACGCAGCGGACATCCTTGTCTCTAATCTGTCTTTTCCACCCCACTTATGAGTAATTATGCAAGGGCATAGGCTCCCATTCACATTCCATGTCTCCCCTGGCGACCGTTAGGGCACTGGAACTATTCTGCATACTATCACAATGGTGGATACACGTTGTTATACATCAAAACTGACAGAACGTACAATACAAAGAATGGACTGATGTCATCTATGGACTGCAGTTAATAATAATGTGTCGCCAAAACCGGTTTGGCTCAGTGGATAGAGCGTCAGCCTGCCGACTGAAAGGTCCCGGGTTTGATTCCAGTCAAGGGCATGTAACTTGGTTGCGGGCACATCCCCAGTGGGAGGTGTGCAAGAGGCAGCTGATCGATGTTTCTCTCTCATCGAAGTTTCTGACTATCTATCCTTCTTCCTTCCTCTCTGTAAAAAATCAATAAAATATATTTAAAAAAAACAATAATGTGTCAATTATCGGGTCATCCATTGCAACAGTTGTGCTACACAAGCAAGATGTTAATGACAGAGGGAACTGGGGCTGGGGAGTAATACGGCAACTCTGAATTTTCTGCTCAATTTTTCTGTAAACCTAAAACTGCTGTAAATAAATAAATAAATAAATAAAGCCTATTAACTTTTTAAGAAACCCATACCCACACCTGGCCCTGCTTCTGGTTTGGCTGGGTGACCTTGAACGACTTGCTTCATTTCTTTGGTCTTCTTTTCCTCACCTGTGACAGGAGGACACTAAGAGCACCTACCTAAAGGTGTACTAATGAGAAGTCAGTGAATTCACGGGAAGCACTCAGAACAGCGCCCCGTCCTTAATGCATCGGTATTAGCCAGGATGGCGATGAGGGCAGCCACCGTGGGCTGGGCACGCCTTACCTACTTGTAGCCGCCATGTGGGCTAAGGCGGGCAGCAGCCCGACGGGGCAGGCAGGAACTGCTGTCTTGCTCACTTTTGAAAAGAGAAGACGGGACGCTTCGAGGGACCAGGAACTTGCTCAAGGTCACACAGCCCACTCACACCTCTGCCTTCACACACCCAGCTGCCACCTCCGAGAAGAGCCCGTGCTTGCTGGGGCAGGCGCTTTTCCCGCCTACTGGACACTGTGGGCACGCCCAGTGCAATCTCCTTTTGTTGGGAGCGGGCGGGAGGAAAAGAGGGAGGGATTCCCCAAATGTCAGGCGGCATCTTGGCAGAACCGGAACTGGAAACCAGACCTTTGGTCAAGCCACTTGACCCAACGCACAGCATACCTGTCCCAAAAGCAGAGTGATCCCATCCATGGTGGCCTGCATTCATCAGCCTCCATTTGTGACCAGGTGGGCTTGGCCAGTCCATCACCATCACAAAGGGTTGGTGACCCTTTCCTAAGAAGCCTCCTGGATCCCTGGAGGTTGTCCTGCCCAGGATCGCCCTCCCCAGGCTGGAGCCTGCGTCTACCATCTGGGATAGTAACTGAACTGTGATCTCCCTGCCCCTCCCCCCGCCCACCTCCTGCTGAGCAGCAATGAGTTCAATTCCTGCTTTTCCAACTCAGGATTTGCTTTTACATAACTCTGACGCTTGGGTGTGCGGCTTGTCTCCCAAGCTTGCTGAAGGTGCATTCCCACAGACCTTGGCTCAGCCTCACCTCCACGCCCACGGGCCCTGATGTACTTTTTGCAGCTCCAGGTCTCCTCCTCCTACTCATGCTTTCTGCACCTCCGCTCCCCAAGCAGGGGCTCCTACAGAGATCCGCCGCTGCAGCGGGTACCTGCTCCACGATCTCATCCCTCTCCTCCTAGCCCAGGCCCAGTGCCACCTCCTGCACAGGCTCCACCCCCACCAGACCCACCACGTGGCTTCACACCAGCCCTGGTACAGGATGCAAAGTAAGGGTGGATCAGAACCAGGTTGACCAGGAAAGATCTTCCATCTAGCACCTGCCTCCACCTCCTCTGGTCTCCTGAAATGTCAGGAACCATCTTCATCTTCAGTTCTCTCTCAGGCACCCCTCCCTCAGCCTTTTTTTTTTTTTTTTTTTTTTTTTTTTAGTAAATATATTTTTATTGACTTCAGAGAGGGAGAGGGAGAGGGAGAGAGAGATAGAAACATCAATGATGAGAGAATCATTGATCAGCTGCCTCCTGCACACCCCCTACTGGGGATCAAACCCGCAATCTTGGTGTGTGCCCTGACCGGGAATCGAACCGTCATCTCCTGGTTCACAGAGCAACACTCAACCGCTGAGCCACTCAGTCCTCAGTCCTCTTTTCCCAGCCTTCCTTCTACGGACACTGTGATGGACCAAATGTTTGTGTACCCCCATCCCCCCGCCCCCAAATTCTCATGTTGAAGCCCTAACCCCAAAGCAATGTATTTGAACATGGGGCCTTTGGAAGGTAATGTGGGTGTATGGGTCCCGAGGGTGGGGCCCCGGTCTGATGGGATCAGCAGCCTTCTGATGGACTCTTTGCAGCTCCAGAAGAGACTCCAGAGACCTTGCGCTTGGTCTCCCCTCCATGAGGACACAGCAAGAAGGCACAGTCTGCAAGCCAGGAAGACGGTCCCTACCAGAACCCGAATAAGCTGGAGCCCTGACCTTGGACTTCCAGCCTCTAGAACTGTGAGGAAATGCATTTCCTCTGTGGTTTATGCATCTAGGCCATGGTAACGTCCCCAGCAGCCTGAGCTAAGATGCACAGCCACCAGGCATTCCAAAAGACAAGTAGAAAACCAAGCAAGATAAAACAGACCTCCCCCCCCAACACACACATACCAATGACAACAGGGGGAACCAAGCCACCCTCTGTCGCTGCTGCTCCTTTTAAACATGCGGCAGAGGATAGAGACCCAGATGAACAGGTGACCCCGGGGAGGATGGATCGCTGATCCGGTCTCAGATGTGGGGGGAAAGCTGTAAGGATGGGGGAAGCCAGGCCCACTCGAGCTAAACGCCAACATGTAACATAACACCAGCCAAGGAACAAATTCCTTTTAGAGGCAAGTTCTACAAGGTCTGCCACCCTCCCGCATCCCAAATCCTCAAAAGATTAAAAAAAAAAAAAAAATCAAACCAAGACATGTGTTTCCAGAAGAGAAGAAACAGTGTTTGGCAAGACGTTTACCTCTTAACTTGTCCTCCTGACATGTGATTGACAGTAGTTTTTCCAGTACCTACTGCACACAGACATGGTATCGTCTCTGGAGTAAGCCGTTAAAAGAACAAAAAAGTAGGCTGAAGTCTGAGCATGGGTGTGTGTATCACTTGGTGGAAGGCAACTCATTTAATTCTAACAACCCTATGAGGTGGATTCAATTATCACCCGCCTTTTACAGAAGGAAAAACTGAAGCACATACTGTGGTTTTAGAAAGCAAACAAGGCTTTCGCCTTCTATAGTCTACTTGGAGGAAGCAAACCAACAGTAAAACAATGGATAGAATTCATGCCTGCAAAGAGCTAAGCCAGAGAGCCAGTGACTCAGAGGCGACTTGGGTTGCATGACCAGGGCAGGCCTGGGGATGCTGCAATGACAAGGGGGAGCCCACCATGGAGGATCTGGGGGGATGAGCTAGTTTCCCAGAAGCTCTGAAAATTGGCCACAGAATGGGTCCATCTCTGGTTCTGATGTCACGAACTGGGGCCAGGGCCAGGGCCAGGCATCTGTATTTTTCAGAGCCCACAGGTGTTTCTCACCTGCAGGCCAGGTGTGAGAAGCTGTCCTCAAACACTCCAGGTGCCATCCCTGCGAGATAAGTGGAAACTCTTTGGTTCCTGATCTAGACTGAAGGTCTGCGTCTCCCCCAAATTCCTATGTTGAAGCCCTAACCCCCTAATGTGATGGTAGTTGGAGGTAATTAGGGTTAGATGAGGTCATGAAAGTGGGTGGGGTCCCTATGATGGGATTAGTGCCCTTCTAAGAAGAGGAAGAGATACCAGAGCTCAGGCCTTCTCCCCACAACGTGAGCTACTTGATGATAAGAGTTGCCTCTCACACTTGCTTATACTCCCCCACAGGCTGGACACACAACAGCGGGTGTGTGCTACATACATGATTGTGAAATGGGAAGGAGGCTGGATATTCTCCCAGCCCAGTGACCAGGGGCTGGCAGGGAAGTCAGGCCTCAGCCTACCTGGGCTGGGAGGAGAGCCGGGGCTTGCACAGTGGGAATGGGGGCAGGGGAGGGGTGGCAGGTGCAGTGTAGTGGGGAGAGGACAGGAGCATGGGATCTGGAGCCAGAACACCAGGGATGCTCTCAACAGCAAGAGATCTTGGAAAGTCACTACTCTTCTGAGCTTCTTGTTCCTCATCTTTGCAGAAACACTCTAAGGATTAAAGTGCTTAATATTCGAAATACACTTTCATTCCGTCATTTTACCAATATTTACTGAGTCCCTTCTGTGTGCAAGGCCCTATTCCAGAAACAGTCAACACAAGCATAACGCAAATGTTAATTATTGCAAAAGAGGTTGCCGATTCCCCTCCATTTCCTCTCTGTAAGGGGCACAAGTCCAGGTCCTCCTGCCAGGTAGGACTGCCTGCTCCACAGTTAGTGGGGTCATTTTTTAAAATATAGATATACTTTTATTGATTTCAGAGAGGAAGAGAAAGAAACATCAATGATGAGAGAGAATCACTGACCGGCTGCCTCCTGCACAACCCCACTGGGGATCGAGCCCATAACCCAGGCATGTGCCCTGACCAGGAATCGAACCGTGACCTCCTGGTTCATAGGTCGACGCTCACCACTGGAGCAACACTGGCCAGGCTAGTGTGATCACTATTCATCAGAGAATTCACTGAAGATTCAGGAACAGTCGAGCGTAGGAGACTCTAAGAAAGGGGAGTTTGTCTAAGCCAATGTGCCCAGTCCAAGACCAGGGCACCATGAGCTAGAAACCAGTCAAAACTGCACCAACCCCAATTCTTTTTTTTTTTTTTTTTTTTTTTACATATTTGTATTGATTTCAGAGAGGAAGGGAGAGGGAGAGAGAGATAGAAACATCAATGATGAGAGAGAATCATTGATTGGCTGCCTCCTGCACGACCCACACTGGGGATTGAGCCCACAACCCGGACATGTGCCCTTGACTAGAATCGAACCTGGGACCCTTCAGTTCACAGGCCGATGCTCTATCCACTGATCCAAACGGGCTAGGGCAGTGGTCGGCAAACTGCGGCTCTCGAGCCACATGCGGCTCTTTGGCCCCTTGAGTGTGGCTCTTCCACAAAATACCACGGCCTGAGCGAGTCTATTTTGAAGAAGTGGCGTTAGAAGAAGTTTAAGTTTAAAAAATTTGGCTCTCAAAAGAAATTTCAATCGTTGTCCTGTTGATATTTGGCTCTGTTGACTAATGAGTTTGCCGACCACTGGGCTAGGGCACCAACCCCAATTCTTTGCCCAGAAAAGCCCTGTGTTCTCCGCGTGGCTGGTGCTAATTAGCATCTCAGATCACTGGAGAGCAAGGACGGCCTTGTACATGCACCCATGTCAGTCCGGCACATGCACCCCCGCCCCCGCCCGCTTCTGGCTGATGAAAGGTGCACTGGGGGAGGTTAAATGACAGGGTGGGTACCGCTGCTGCTGAGTCACCAGGATAGGTGAGAATTCAAAGTTCAAAGGGAATTCTAGTTGCTTCTCTGCATGCCTGCGCTCACCTACCCTCTGTGCCCACCTGTACTTCTCAGAAGAATCCTGGGCGAAGGGAAGGAGACGGTGTAGAGAGCAGGCTTTGAGGAAAGGCCCCAGCCGCCCTATGCACATGGAACCACCAAACATGCTAATCGCACTGCCTAGGCTCCGAGGCAGCTTCACACTACAGGTTCCATGACTTAAGCATCACGTGTGTTCCACCCTGACCTGTGAAACGCAGGTGAGACCTGCCTGTGAAAATGAGCCACAGGAGATGCCATTCCAACCTGCTCCTTGGCCCTGGGGCTCCATTTCCTCTCACACACAGCCCCACCCACAGCTTACCGGATTCTCCCAACAACCCCCGAGCAGGCAAGCACTATTCTGCCCATTTCACAGGCGAGAAAGCAGAGGCCTAAACAGATCATGTGACTCACCAGCAACTCAGTGGAAAAAGCTAAGTGGTATCCACCTATAATAAAGCCTCATTGTTCTCAAAGCTTCCAAATACATCACCCTACTGGGTCCTTCTATCAGAGACCACCACGTGCTGGTGCCAGAGACACAGCCCAGGATGCCCTGCAGAGGCCTGGGCGGTTTCCCTTCGCCCCCCTGCCTGCCAGGAGCACTGTCCTCTCCCAGAACCTCCCCTCTTCTAGCAAAGCCTGCCTGCAGAAGGACAAGGACAAGTTGTCATCCCTGGGTCCCGACAGCCTCCACCCCCCTCGAGACGTCTCAGAAGGAACATGGAAACTGCCTCCAGGGCAGGCAGGACTCATCCCTGAGCTGGATGACACCCCAGGAACTCCCACTCCAGAGAAGGGGCCCAGGACCACACGTCCTCCCCCTGCAGCTGCCCTGGCTGACAGGTCTTCCCCAGGTGCCATCCGTCAGAGCAGCTGGGCTTCTGCCCCGAGCTCCAGCAAGTGGGCACAACAAGGAAAGGTGGGGGGCGGGGGGGGGGCAGGCGAAGACGCCCAGGCCAACAAAATCAAGAGAGTGGGAAACTCTGAGCCTTCGGAGCATTGTGAGAAAATGAAATTTTAAAACTCTTGAATGTGACCTTTTTCAGTTGTTAGATAAAGAAAGTACTTGAGTTGCTTTGCAGCATAACTGATTAACATGTGTACATTACCTTGAAATGCCTTACAGCTCGCCTCCCACCCAGGTGCATAAAACCAACCACCTTTCCCAGCTCTGGCTATAACTGTCCCCATCTCCATGGCCCCGCCAAATGCCGGGGCGGGGAGGGGGCGTCGGAGGAGGGTGAAGAATCTATTTCTTACCAGGATCTGTGCAGTTCTTAGCTGCCTGAGTCCCATTCAGTGGTGCCATCAGCTTTCTGTTTCTCCACGAGTCTGGTAGAGCCCGCTTGCTTGCAGAAGCTGTCTTGTGCCCTGGGTTGGAAATTAAGTCACAGACACCATTAGGTCAAGGTGGCGCCTGCATTCTCACCATGACCTCACCTATCGGTAATCGAGTCGCAGCGGCCCTATTTGACTACTTAGAGCCACCGGTACGGAGTGATACAATGACTGGAAGCACAATAGATATCACCTACAGTCATCCGTTTCCTAGATGGAGTTCATTGTTTCTAGTCCCAGGTGGGTCAGCATGTGCTCTGACCTTGGCCAAGATCTCTCCGTTCCCGGCCCCTCGCAAGGGCAACAAAGGGTTTAGAAAAGTGACCAGGAAGTTCTCTGCTAGTGAAGATGCTCAGGTGTCCCAGCTCTGCAGGGTCTACGAATGGACAGGAAGCCAGCAAGCAAGGTGGAGAAGATCGATGGCGTCTGGCCCAGGGCTTCTCACCCTTGAATGTGTAAATGACCTGGGGACCACGTTAAAAATGCAGATTCTGGTTCGGTGGGTCTTGGTTGGCACCTGGGATTCAGCACTAACCAGCTCCCAGGTGATGCTGACTCTGTTGGTCCAAGGGCCACACGGAGGAACACGTGAGATCACAGGTGTGGATGGCAGGGACCAAACGCAGTTAAACTCCTAAAGGCAATTCCTGATCCAGCAAACACCAGCGATTCTCACTACGGGACCTTTAAAAGCATTCACTTACCTCTCCCGATGCCTACAAGGCCTCAGCTGGGTGATAACCCTTCTCTAATGCTGACACCTAAGAGCCTCTCGGGGTTTTATTTCTGGTGTGTAATTGAGGGAAAAAACACATCGCTTGGCCCATTGCAAATAACCATTCTGGTTTTCTGTTGGAAACAGCCACTGCTTAACCTTACATCCTCAATCACAAAGTATGGGTTTTGAAGAGCAGTATTCTTTTTTTATTTTTTTTAACTTTAATCAAGTTCCAGCTAAATTTTACCTGTCACTCACTATAAACCTCTCTACATTGTCCCTTCCTCACTGCTCGAGAAGGTACTGCCTCTTTATCTCGTGTCCAATTTGCTAAATCACCTGCATTTTTCATATTTTTAAAATAAACCGAAGGTCCCCAGCATCCCATTAAAAATGGCAATGTGGGCCAAGTGAGTGTCTTCTGAAGACTCCACAGGGGCTCGCATGCCCACCACCACCACCACCACCACCACCCCCACCAGGTGTTTTCTTGTTTGTTTGTTTTTTTGTAAGTTTCTCCTGCTCTCCACCCCTGATTTGCATATCCTATGCGACTCTCAACTCCCTGGGCCTCTTCTTGGGTGAAGGAGGTGTGGGTTGTGCCCCAGACTCCAGCGCTCCTACCCTGGGGATGAGAGGAGTTGAGAGAGCGATGCTGAAACATGGCAGCAGCCTCCCGGGGAGGGAAGACGGAGTTCACAGCCTCTGAATGTGGGTTTTCCGGGGACGCGGAGTACAACGTCTCCGCTCCGCAGAGGAGGAAAGCGGACCTCTCAGGTCAAGGGAATCCACACCTGGACCCCCTGCTGCGCTGCCCATCCCCGCACACTCCGGAGACAGATTAGTAACACAGCCGGCAGCCGCGTCCTGAGCCCCCAGAGGCTGCACGCAGCTCGGGGAACCGGCGCCAGGGCTCAGAGCGTGGACACCAGCCCTCCCGGGTGTGCGCTACCTGCCCCGCGGGGAGGGGCCTGAATGAGCCCTTGGGACCCACCTGACGGGGAAGGAAGGGGAGATATCTCGGAGCTGCCCGAGGCTTCCCAGCCCAAGCCCCCCAACTCCCGAGTCGGCCCGCACCCCGGCACCTACCCGGGCTGCCGAAGAGGCCGGGCGCACAGCACGCCAGCGCCAGCACCGCGCACACGAAGCCAATTTGCTGCACCAGCAGCTCTCGCCTCCTGCGAACTTTGCGCGGCCGGAGGGGGCCTGGAAGCGCCATCCCGGAGCGCCTGGGTGCCGGTCCCGGGAGATGTGGAGGCTCAGCCGCCGGAGCGCTATCTGGGGTCCAGCGGCGCAGGGGCTGGAGCGGGCGCCGTTCCGCTCAGAGGCGAGAGTCTCCGGACCAAAGCTTCATGGCCCGCGAGGAAGGTCGGCGGGGAAGCCCAGGGAGAGGAGGTGGGGGCGCGCGGCGTGGCGGAGCTCAGAGTCCCGCTCGCGGCGTGCGCGCACCGCGCACCATGGCTCTGTGGCGAGAAGGCGACGCGGGCGCAGTGGCGCTGGCGGCCCTGGCTGGCAGGGCTGGCGCAGTCCCGGCGCTGGAGCCGCTACCTGGCCGCTCGGGCTCGGCGGGCTCGCGGGGCCGCAGCTCTGGCAGCCTCACCTGGGGCCGCCCCCGGGGAGCACTCAGTGCGCCCCCGCGCCCCGCGCCGCCGCTCCCACTTACAGCATCCTCCTCCTCCTCCAAGTTTGGCGGTGGCAGCTTCCCGAGGAGCCGAGCCGGGTGGTCCAGGGCGCGCAGGAGGAATGCAGGCCGGGCGCGCGGGACCTGCGACCCTCGCTGCGAGCGGCCTCGACGTCGGCCCTCCCTGGGGCGAGCTCTCCACGGGAACTTTCTCTTCGGCTGCTGGCGCCTGCGTCTCGAGGCCGTGGCGCCTCCCGCCTGCAGCTCACGCCTCCCTTCTCCTCCCTCCCGCCCGCCTCTCACCCCCCTAGCAGCACGTGTACTCCTCCTCTAGGGCGCACTCGCCCGCGCGCTCCTCCCTTCCCTAGGGAGGCTCAACTACTGACCAATATCATCACCCTCCCCCTCCCTTCTCCTCTGTCTCTCCCCCTATGGAGCCGCACCGAACCCTGCCTCTAGAGCCCTCGGAGGCTGCTGCTCAGAGGAACAGGTTATGGCTCCGCAGGGACTCTTGGAACCAGCGTTTCCATAGAGCAGTCGCTCTTGTCCGAGCTCCCCACGACCTCCGGGGTGACTCGACACCGCCCCCCTGTCGGGGGTGCAGGAGATGCTCGAGAAGATTAATTACTCAAGCAGAGCTAACAACCAGGCTTGCAGGAAGCCCACGAGCTCCTGTGCCCGCTGGGCCGACTCCCGAAGGGCTCTGGGGGCGGGGGGAGCCGGCGGCGGGGGCGCAGGGCCGACCTGCAGACCAGGCGGAGGGAAACCTGAGAGGTCGGCGGAGAGCGGAGCTTTTGATGTGCCTGAGCCTCGCCGCTCCGCAGGGCTTTCTGGGTTTTGTTTTCCTCCTCCGACCGGCTCTCTGGTGTAAACGGATTTTAAAATGGGGCAGGAGAGAGAATTTCAAAAGAGCAGCAGCCGAGGTGTAACCCAGGTACTCGGAGGTGATGGGGACCTTTGATGGAAGGGCCTCAGCCCAGAGGCTCGGAGACCACCCCTGGGACTGACTTCCTTCCCCGGCCAGTGCATCAGGCACCTGGCTAGAGCCTGCTGGGATTTCAGTCCGCTTGAAATCCCGTTTGGAACGAGGCCAGCTCTGTTTAATTAAATAAACACACACCCACCGTGTGCGGGATCTGTGCCAAGTGCCAGCTAGAGAACAAAACAAAACCCTAAAAAAAAATGTTTAAAAAGTGTAAGATCCAGTCCCTGCTTTTAAGGAATCCTAAATCAAAATGGAGCCAACCCTTCGATAAATGCCTGTTGAGTAGCATCTGTTCTAGAAGTCACGGTTTTGCAGAATGTGCTTATCCCCTCGCTGCTCACAATGTGGGCCACGGCAGCAGGAGCCTTGCCTGGGAGCTTGCAAGAAATTCAGGCTCTGAGGTTCCAGCCCACTGAGTCAGAATGTGCATGCTTAACAAGCCCCAGGTTCACGTGCCAGAAGCGTGGCCCTTCGGAGTCTGTCCCAGCGTCTCTAGCCCATCACCATCTGCGTGGTCCCTCATGGGCTGAGTAAGCAGGATCCTTTTGCGTGGGTAAGCCTGGCGGAGTGGCACGGGTAAGAGCTACCTGAAGGGCCAGGGGAGGCAGAAGGTTCACTAATTATTTATTTTCAGCAGCCCCGTTTCCGTGCCTACAGAGATACCGAAGGCATGAACACGTCTAATTGCGGCGGAAACCCCTAGAGAAAATGCAATGGAAAAGGCTGGAGTTGGCCTCCCAGAGGACAGCCAGGCCTCTGTGTTGTCTGCCGTGATGCCATACCACTGAGGCTCCCTCCACATGGGTGCCCTGTACCAAGCATGCCTGCCAGGGACGCCCAAGACGCTTCTCATACGTTTGCCGCATATCCTTCTCATTGACTAGGCTGTACAAGGATGCATTTATCAATAGCAAAGAGAAGGCCCCGGAACAGTGTTAACCGTATCCCTCGGAAAGCAGGCCAAGGGCTCTTGGCATCAAACTTAAGGCCAAGGAGAAAGTTAAAGTGATAATATGCAGTTAGGGTCATAGGCATACTGATTAAAGCAACTCCAAAGAACAGAATGGCATCTGGTTGCTAGGATTTAAATGTTTCTTAAAACTTTTTTTCCAGGGAGCTCATCTAGGGCTGGTGAAAATAGACATTTTTTTAATCCAAAACAGGCCAAAGGAGTCATCGGGCGTCTGTCTTTAAACATTCGCTAGCTCTTTCTAGAACATTTCTTTTCGTTGACATCTCTCACCTGCTTTCAGCTAATAGTTAGAACCCTCGGAATAATTTCACATGCACAGATGGATTCCTTTTGTTTGACAGTTTAAAAAGCAATTGCTTTGAAATTGTACTTTTTGCTTCATTTAAACAGTGCCCATTACCACACAGCCTCTGCCAGAGCTCTAATGGCTCCCCCAGCAGAGGGAAGAATTGGGCTGTGTGTGCTTTTCGGATGCGAAGCATTCAGGAGCGTTTTCCAAGTCAGCGAGGCCATCAGGACAAATGGAAGCAGGTTCTGGGTTCCTCTTAGGCCCGAGGTCTGGCTTCTGTGACACTGGGTTTGGAGTATCCTTTCTGCAGCAGCATTTCCTTCTGATGTAAGTAAAGGAGACAGAGGAGGGGACTGTTCACACAGCCAGTTTTCACCATCTTGGGGATGGGTACAATAATTTTTTGTTAAAAAATATTTTTCTCGCCCTAGTTGGTTTGACTCAGTGGATAGAGCGTCGGCCTCTGGACTGAAAGGTCCCAGGTTTGATTCCAGTCAGGGGTGCATGCCCGGGTTGCAGGCTCGATCCCCAGTGCGGGGGGTGGGAGGTGCAGAAGGCAGCCGATCAATGATTCTCTCTCGTCATTGATGTTTCTATCTCTCTCTCCCTCTCCTTTCCGCTCTGAAATCAATAAATATATATTAAAAAATATATATTTCTCTCCCGGCCGGCATAGCTCAGTGGTTGAGTGTCGACCTATGAATCAGGAAGTCCTGGTTTGATTCCGATCAGGGCACACGCCCAGGTTGTGGGCTCGATCCCTAGTGTGGGGCGTGCACAAGGCAGCCAGTCAATGATTCTCTCTCATTATTGATGTTTCTATCCCTCTCCTTTCCTCTCTCTCTAAAAAAGAAAAAACAAATAATGACAACATAAAAACGATTTTCTATGACATGAACACCTCGCCGTTTAATTAGTCTTCTTACTCCGTGTTTCCAGGTTTCCTAGGATGACCTTCTCCATGAATTCTAATCCCTCCTGCTTGGCCTTCCAGACGACCAGATCAGTCTGCACCAGCCAGGACAGCAGTTCTCAAACCTGAGCGAGAATCCAAATCCCCTGGGGTGGGGGTGTTCTTTAAACCCCCAGGGTTTCAGCTTCAGTAAGTGCGGGGTGGGGCCTGAGAACCTATATTTCTAACAAGTTCCCAGGTGAAGCTGATGCTAGTGGTCTAGGGACTACACTGGGCTAGGTTATGCTATAGTGACAGTAAAACAGCAAAAGTTTGCTCCGGGGTAGCGGAATATGCCACCTCCAAACAATGCCACTTCAGTATAAGGATTATTTTGAGCTGAAGGCAAATGAGAAGAAACAGTTTCAAGAAAAGCTCTCGGCTCTTCCTCTATTTGCCTAAAAGCAGGACATGAATTTGTAGAGATGTCTCCTCCCCTCTCCACCAGGGAGGAGGTAAGTCAATCACTGGTGACAATTCTGGATCCGTATTGGCCCAGAGACAGCACCAGAGGAATCTAACAAACCTTGCTAAAACTAGCCTTCATCTACCAATAGTTTCCCCATATATTTGCCTTTCCACAATTTGCTACCCCTAAAAGTTCAAAGCCTTTTTCCTTTGTTGTCAGTTCTCTAAACATGTATTATTCTTTAAGATGCTATATCAGCCCAAGTTCTAACCACCCCTTTGAGCTACTCATCACTGGGTGCTCCCATGTGTATGCACAATGCACGTGTTAATAAACTTCTGATTTTCTCTTGTTAGCCTGTCTGTTGCTGGTCTAATTTACTGGGCCCTAGACCAGTGGTTCCCATCATGGGGCACACATCCCACAGGGGGGCAATTTGATTTTTAAGGGGACAATTCGAGAATGAGTTATTAACAATGATTTTTTTGCATTTCTTATGGTTCTAGGGGCCTTATATACAGTATATATAAATATATTGTGACACATTTATGCATTTCAGTTCTCTATTATATGTTTTAAAACTTTATTGGCTATTTTTTCATATCACTTCATTTTTTAAAAAATATATTTTATTGCTTTTTTACAGAGAGGAAGGGAGAGGGAGAGAGAGTCAGAAACATCAATGAGAAAGAAACATCAATCAGCTGCCTCCTGCACACCCCCTACTGGGGATCAAACCCGCAACCAAGGTACATGCCCTTGACCGGAATCGAACCTGGGACCCTTGAGTCCGCAAGCCGACACTCTATCCACTGAGCCAAACCGGTTAGGGCCATATCACTTCATTTTATTTTATTTTTTTAACAACTTCTTAGTGATTTCTTCCTCAGTACTTCAACTGTCCTTTCGTTCTTTTATTTTTCTCTTTCATGGATGCCATGTTCTTTGGAAGCCTGTTTAGACCAAGTCAATGACCTTTTAGGCTTCCTCCACATGAAAACGGAGTTTACTTTTTGAATAATAAGAATTATATGTCACGGGGGAGGGGCGGGGGGGCGGCAATCAGGATTTTAGAGATGCTTAGACGAGGCATGGCCAAACAAAGGTTGGGAACCACTATTCTAGACAATGAACCTAAGATGGATGAGTGGAGGGAAAACAGTGTTTTCTCCCTTATACTTATCTATCATGAGAAATGTGTCTTGAGGGTAGTTACTCAGGTACCTAGAAGCAGCCACAGCTTCAAACAGTGCTGCTCACCCTGACCGAGGGAGGAGAGACCTCCGGAGGATCTCACACTGGCAAATGAGTGTTCCAGCCTGGATGTGATGTGCTCCTCGCTCCTCACTGCTCATTGCCCAAATTCAGTCACATGGTCCCATCCAACCGCTAGAAGGTCTACAAATGCTGTTCCTCCCCTGCTAGGTGAGACCTGAACTGTGCAGTGGACACCCAATGACAGCCACACCAGCGCAAGCCTTTTTCCTCTTCCTTGCGTCCCAGGACCTTTCCTGCCTGCCCCTTTCCTCCTCCCTAGGACCATTGATCCTGCTTCTTTCAAAGCCCCTGGCGTGCATCTCTGCGATAGCACTCACATCACGCGGCTTTCTGATATGAATGAGAGTGTCTGTCTCCTCGCTTGTCTTCTGCGTCAAGGACTTGTCTTATCCACAGCTCTGAACACAGTGCCCAGTGCTTAATAAAGAAAGTACTTAGGGGATGAATAAGTAAACACATTCTGGCTACAATGTGAAAAAGATAAAGAATAGCTGCCCCTGTTAGGTGGCGCCAGCTCTCACCATCACTTCAGCACCACCCCAAGTTTCCACTCATCTTCACTCTCAAGGTCACCAGTGATCTTTGGGGACAACTCCGCAGAATCTGATGCTCTGGAATGCACCCTTCTTACAAAAGCCACATCCTTAGCTTTCGTGATGGTGCACGCTTAGGGCATTCCTCTTCCTTCTCTGAGCAGCTCTCCCCTGGGCCCCCTGGGCTTCCTGGGCCTCTGTCCTAGGCCATCCTTTCTTCTCACGCCGTACCCCTCTTCCCAGAAAGCTAATCAATTCTCTGGCTGAAATTACTTGCTCTCTGGTATTGACTTAAGTCTGGAGCTAGAGCTGGAGCTGGAGCTGGAGCCTTTTCAGAGGATTGTCCAAGTCAGGAACCAGGTCTTAACCTCATCTTCCTGCCCCTCTAGTCCATCATCACCCGGACCTCAGATTGGCCCACTTCCGGCCATCCCCATTGACACCTCGGGCTCTGTTCCTCACCTGGACCCCGCAGCAACCTTCTTAACCAGTGTCTCTAACCCCAGCCTTTTTAGCCCTTTCCTTTGGCCACCCAGCAGCTGGAGTAATATTCCTGAAGAAACAAAAATCCAGTTATGTCTGTTCCTTCCATCAAACCCTCAGAGACCCCCTGTGGCTCTCAGGATAGACCTCCAGCTCTTTAGCTTGGTATACAAGATCCTGCATGTGGCTGCACATTTGTTCCACCTGGGAGCTTTTAAACCACCTGGGATGGGAACTGGGCATTAGCATTTTCTCTAAGCTGCTGCCAAGTTGGCGAACCACTGCTCCAGACCCTCTTGGCCCTTCCTCCCCAATCTTTCATCATGACCTTCCTTTCACTTCAGTTTTCTTGTTCTTCAGAGGTAACCCTGGTTTCATTTTCCTGGAACATGCCTTCCCACCTCCAAAGCCCCCTTGTGCCTGGTGGTATGGACTGAATATTTGTGACCCTCCCACTCCCCATTCATTGGTTGAAACCTATTGCCCAGGTGATGGTGTTAGGAGGTGGGGCATTTGCCAGGTGACTAGGTCATGAGGGTGGAGCCTCATGAATGGGATTAGTGCCCTGCTAAAAGAGGCCCCAGAGAGCTCTGTCACACGAGGACACAGTGAGAGAGGGATCTCACCACACCCTAAATCTTCCAGCACCCTGATCTTAGACTCCCCAGCCTCCAGAACTGTGAGAAATAAATTTGTTTTTTTATAAGCCACCCCACTTGTGGTATTTTTGTTATAGCAGCCAGAACGGACTAAGATACCTAAATCTTCCTTTTGCTTCCAGTCTTAGAAGAGATATCATTTCCTCTGAGAAGCCTTCCAGGACCATTGAAGGCTAAGTGAAGAGCCCCCTCTTTTGTGTTTTTATAGTGCCTTGTAGTGCTATCATAATTCACCATGCTGTGTTGTAATTATCATTTGCTTATGTATAGTTTCCACCGGATTCTAAGCCCTATGGGAACCAGAACCACAGCTACCATGCTCACTACCTGGACTTAGTAGGTGCTCAATAAATCCTTGGGGAAGAAAGAGACAAGCATACCTGGCCCTTTGGCAAATGTGGCTTGGCCCACCATGTTTCTCCCATTGGCATCTGCCATAAGCAGTGTTTTCATCCTTATGTAAGGTGTAATTCTCATACTAGGCCTGCAGAGTAGACAGAGGCAGAATTAGCATCCCACTGCCCCTCTACTCATTCAGCGATTGCATTTCAAGAATAAAGGCAGGTTGAGCTAACCACAGGGACAGTACAAAGGGTTATATGGCTCAAAGGTGCCTCCAATTCACCCCTGCTAATTTTCTGCTGTTGGATTGGCCTCTCCATGCGTAGTGTGAGCCATGACATTGCACCAAAGCCAGATTTGCCTTTATGGTCGGTGTAGGCACAGCCAAAGGCTACAGCAGCTTGTGCTTCTGTTTTTCTGTGAAAGCGTTCTATTTTGTTTTCATGTTTCTTTATTTCTTTCTAATGGCCCCGGCCTCAAAATCCCTGGCCTCCCTGCATCTTCAGAAGGGTCTGGATCCATGGGTAGAAATGATCATCATATCAGGTGAGAAATGACAAGTGCTGGGAGAAAGGGCAGATAGAGTGTTGGAGGAGAGAGATTCTCACCAAAGGGGGAGCGAACCTGGAACAAGGGGAACTAGTAAATGCAGCTGAGACTGCGGGGACACATGCATCTCCCACTCAGATGCGCACTCTGCAAACCACCCCACACCAGGAGCCAGTTCCACGAGATGAGCCTCCTTCCAGCCCTGGGCTTCGTCAGGGCATGGACTGTGTTTTGAGTTTTACTGAGGGAAAGTTTCCCTTTGCCCATTTTGATGGCTCCTACACAAACATTCCTGCTAATTCCCATTCAAGGGGCAGCCACAGCTGGGAAGACGGCGAAGGACCAAGATCTGAGTACTAAATGCCACCCTTGAACATGGGTGACTGCCTGGGGAACCTGAGAAGCTCTCTGTGGCATCTGGGCAGAAATGGGGTCCCGTTGTCCCGACAGCGAGGGTGGCCAGCTTGGGCAGCTGTCTGCGGGACTCACCACATTCCCGGCCAGCACTTGCTAGACATACAAGCTCTCGTCCCCAGCCTGAGAACTGGGCATCCTTTGGTTCAGTTACCCAGATAATATCAGAAACTCAGAGTCAAGCAAGTGAACAATCACAGCCTGACTCAGCCCCTCTGGAAAGATGTCTTAGTCCCTATCCAACTCTGTACCTAGCCCAGGGCCTTGCTATGGTAGTTCTCGCTGCCCCCAGATCTCTCTGGCTTCATGAAGGTTATTTTTCATTTGCTTCCATCTCGTGGCTGTGCCATCCTCAGCACCTGGCCTCAGGGGTGCCAAGCTCATCTCCGCTGGAACTGCAGAGGGGGACAGACATGGAGAACCTCAGATGGAAGGTTTTCATGACTCAGACCTGGACATGGTCACTTTGGTTCTACCCACATTCCGTGGGTTAGAACTCAGCCACATGACCACGACTGCATGGGAGATTGGAAATGAGGTCCAGCCATGTGCCCAGAGAGCCGGGAAATGGCCTGATGAGTCTTGCCAGGGCCTCAACAAGAGCAATCATATCTACATATCATGTTTCTCTAGCCTTGATCTGGGCCAGCCAGCGTTCAAAGCACTTTATAACTATTGACCCATTTAATCCTCCCAACAACTCTGTCAGCTAAGTACCAATATAACCATCAGTTCACAGGCTCTGAGTGGTTAAGTAACTTGCCCAAAGCCACACAGCAAATAAGCGACAAAGCGGGGATTCAAAGCTAGGCATTCTGGGTCCAGGATCCCTGCTCTTACCCGTCCTGCCTCAGAATGAGCCTTCCTTTTATAGATGACAAAACTGAGCCTCAGAAAGGACAAAGCGAGACTGGAGCTCAGAGCTCCAGTTCCAGGTGCAGAGCCCAGCCTTCTGCACACGCAAGTGAACACTTGCTAAATGAATGGACGGGTGGC
The DNA here is from genome assembly GCF_963455305.1 of Plecotus auritus. Taxonomy (NCBI): domain Eukaryota; kingdom Metazoa; phylum Chordata; class Mammalia; order Chiroptera; family Vespertilionidae; genus Plecotus; species Plecotus auritus. Next base: position 12,522,788 of record NC_137770.1, read on the forward strand.
TCTGCCTTTGCATACAATTGAGAGTGTTTTTAAAATACCAAGCACGGCTCTCATGAAGATACCAAATCTCACATGGCGCACCATCCTTGTGCTGAGGCGAAAGGCTGAATTGGAGGCCAGGATCCACCCAGACTCAGCCCATTTGAAAATAAATTAGCGAAATATTTTTAAAAAGAGAGAGAACTCATGGACATGGACAACATTGCAGGGAGGTGAGGAAGGTGGGTGGAGGTGAAAAGGGAATAGACGGGATAAATGGTGATGAAAAATAAAATCTACACTAATAAAAGAGTAACATGCTAATTGACTGTACCTTCGCAACACCCACAAGCCAATCAGGAATGAGTATGCAAATTAACCTAACAAAGATGGCAGGTTAATTTGCATATGCAGGCACTGAGCTGCCAGGAGCAGGATGCTTGCGTCATCGCCATAACGACAATGCAGGCATCCTGCATCACCCCAGTCGCTCAGAGCCTCTGGGCAGTGTGGGAAGGTGGAAAGGCAGTTCCGGCCAGAGAGAAGGCGCTGCCGGCAGCCAGGGGAAGGAAGGCCCATTCTTGCATGAATCTTTGTGCATCGGGCCTCTAGTAAATAAATATAAAAAACATAGTATATGCATTGGCAGTAGACACAGACAATAGTGTTGTAAGGGCCAAGGAAGGAGGGCAGGGGCTCAATGGATGTGAGCAAAGGGGGCTTAATTGGGGACATCTACAATAGTGTCAACAATAAACAATTTAAAATAAAAGAAATAATTTTTTTTTCAAGTCCTCATAACACACCAAAAAATTGTGACTATGTGAGGTAATGGATGTTAACTAGATTTACTGTGGTGAGCATTTCACAAAACAGACAAATATTGAATCATTGTGTTGTACACCTGAAACTAATACAATGTTATATGTCAATCATTTCTGAATTAAAAATAAAATTTTTAATCTGAAAATAGAAAGAAAATAAATTAGCGAACCGCAACTCTTTTTGGGAATTAAAAAAAAAAAAAGGCCCCAGAGGAGATTTGCCACTGAGTTGCATAATAAAGTGTCCCCCAAAGTCACACTAATACTTTAATGGCTGTTATGCAATGTTGATGGGTCTGTATGACTCAGTGTTTGAAATTAATTTGAAGGATTTCTAGTGAATGTCGCTGGTTAGCTTTGGGGCCTTTCTCTCTCCCGCCTTTTAACCAGGTTCTGAAAGCCAACTCTCCAACAAATTCTTACCTGCAGGGTGGAGATATTTCGGGTAGGAAAATGCAGATACTTCAGCAGATAACCAAGGAAAGAAAGAAAAGAGCTTTTGTGATCAACACACAGCACCGCTCTGCCCTCCACCAATTACTGAAACCGCCCCGCTCGCGGGACCGAGCCTGTGAACAGTAGGGGCGTTCAGCCGAGAGAACTCTAATCTCTGGGGCTGCTGGTAAATAATAATGTATAAACTCATGATTAGGATTCTGTTTCAAAGGCCAGTGATCAAAAGACAGTGAGCAGCCAGCCAGCATGGTCAGCTTCATAACCCTGCTTTTGAATTCACTCCTCATAAGCTGCCTCTGTGGACCCCGACTTCTCACTTGGCCATTCCACCAGAACCTTCTCTAGGTCACCTCATAACTGGGGAGGGGGTCCTGCACCCATGTCTCAGCATCACTCTCTGGTTTGCACGGAGGGAGTCCAAGGTGGAGCCCTGGTATCTCTGAGGGGGGAGAGAGGAAGTGTCTGGCCTTGAGGAGACACACACTGTCAGGACACTTGTGCCCTTGGGCAACAAGTTAATAAATGGAGCCCCCATGACCTGTAAGAGATGGAGCCTTGTTTCGACAGCAGTCACTTTCTCCCTGCCACAGAGCATCAATATGCAGGAGCAAAGTTCTGTAACTAAGAACCGCGTGATGATTTTTTAAAAATACATTTGTATTGATTTCAGAGAGGAAGAGATGGAAACATCAATGATGAGAGAGAATCATGGGTCAACTGCTTCCTGCATGCCCCATACGGGGGATCGAGCCCATAACCTGGGCATGTACCCTTGTCCGAATCGAACCCCGGACCCTTCACTCCACAGGCCGGCGCTCTATCCACTGAGCCAAACCGGCTAGGGCCCGTGTGATGATTTTTAGAAGCATTCACAGCAGAACCAGGGAAGAAATTAGGGAGGCCGTGGCCTGCCTGCTACAGAGGTGCTGCTGACCTCTCTGGTTTGCCCAGCTCCTGTCCACTCTCCTGTCATTTCTGTTCCCTGTCCCACTGCCCTGAATGCCATCAAGCTATCTGAGCTTCTCTTCAACTTCCCAAGACATCTGGCTCATTGCTGAAGACACAGCAATCATGGGATCATTTGCTCAGAAATCAAAGGCTGCTAGGGTTGCTAAGAAGTTGAAAGCAAAAGTCTGAGGTTTCTCTATTTTAAGAAAATCAACAATCCTCCTTGTCCTGCTTTCACTATGTGGAAAACGTGTGCATTACTATGTGTGCGTAAAGACGAAATAAAAACAGCTCCTTTGATAAAAAGAAAAAACCATGCCTTTAGTGCGCTGTCCCCCAAACAGCAGGCTGAGTCCCTGTTGTTGGTTTGTTTGTTTTTTAATTTTTCTTCCTTTCTTTAAAAAAATTTTTTTTGGCAAAGTTTGTGTTCCCACCCCTCAAATGTATATGTTGAAACCCTGCCCCCTAATGTATTAGGCGGTAAGGCTCTGAGAAGGATTCAATGAGGTCATGAGGGTAGAACACTCATGGGTGGGATTGGTGCCCTGATAAGAGTCACAAGCGAGCTTGCTTCCATCCTGCAGTCGGCCATGTGAGGATGCAACGAGGAGCCCGCAGTCAGCACCCCGACAAGGCCCTCACGCGGGTTCGGCCACCCGGCACCCTGCCCTTAGACCTCAGCCTCCAGAGCTATGAGCCACAAGGAATATGTTCCTGTTGTGTATCGGCCACCCAGTCTATGTTCTTTGTGCTTTGTTTTGTTTTTTCAAGTAGCAAGGGTAATACTTTTTAAAGATTTTATCCATCCTCCCCCACCCCTTCCTTCTAGCATCCATCGGCTTGTTCTCTTTATCTATGGGTCTGTTTCTGTTTTGTCTGGTTTACTTATTGTTGCTTTTAGATTCCACATATAAGCAAGATTATATGGGATTTGTCTTTCTCTTTCTGGCTTCTTTCACTTAACCTAATACCCGTTGGGTCCATTCATGTTGTCACCATTGGCAAGATTTCATTATTTTGTAATTCAGTGATATTCTGGTGTGTGCGTGTGTGTGTGTCACAGCTTCTTTATCCATCCATCTACTGATGGACACCGAGGCTGCTTCCATATTTCGGCTATTATAAATAAGGCTGCCATGGACACGGCGTGCATATCTTTTAGAATTGGTGTTTTTGTTTTCTTTTGATAAAATACTCAGAAGTGGAATTGCTGGGTCTTATGGCAGCTCTATGTTTAAATGTTCGAGGCATCTCCATACTGCTGTCCACAGTGGCTGCACCCATTTGCAATCCCATCAGCAGTGCAAGAGGATTTCCTTTTGTCCACATCCTTGCCAGCACTCGTTACCTGTTGAGTTGTTGACGGTGCCCTCCTGCCAGCTATGAGGTGGCATCTCACTGTGATTTCGATTGGCTTTTCCCTGGTGATTAGTGACGTTGGGCATCTGTGCAGCTCTGTTGGCCATCTGTATGTCCTCTCTGGAGAAGTGTCTATTCAGGTCCTCCCATTTTCTTCAGCAGAGAAACTGCTCCAGTAGAGACACCGAGGCCCTCAGATGCCCGTCGGGGCTGTCTCTGTCCTCTGGGCACCCTGCCTGGATGCACCAGGGCCTGGCCCCGAGGAGGAGGCCAGGTACCAGTCTGTGCTGCCTCAGGTAACATTCCTGCAACTAGCAAGCCTAGAAGAGGCAATTCTCAAGACAAGAGGCACAAAGACTGTCGCCCCAAGTCAGGCGGCTCTGGACAACCAGTGTCACCCTGGCACTAGACCCCTGGAGAAAAGAAAGCACCCTCACTGGGTGCCTGTCTCCCTAGGGTGCCTCTGCTCCACCCCTCCTCTCCCCACTTCTGTCCATCAGCCGTACTTCTCCGCAGACCCCAAACCTGCATGCTGCCCCTCCACCTATTTCTCTCTTACTCGGAAGCAGGAGAGGCAGTGATGCAGAGCCGAGAGCAGGGCTAGAGTCTACAGACTTGAACTTCCATCTCACAGGTTTGGTGCCCTGAGACTGTCATTGAATTTCTTTGTGCCTCCGTTTCCTGGCTGTGAACACAGGGATGACCTTGGCTTAAAGGTTTGTCGCTGTCCACCGAGCCCTGCGCACCTATAAGAGCCTCTCCCATGTATCACGTGCCCGGAAGCACACAAAGGGGAGCCATGGACACTCTAGCTGCAGGATGCACTCCCAGGGCCCACGTGCAACCTTGGCTTCCCCCTTTCATCCCGCTCAGCACCCAGCCCTGGGTTGGTCCTCCAGTTTGGGCCTCACGGCTGTCCTTTGGGTTTGTCTGTGGGTCTTGGTTTCCCCACGCATGCCTCAGAGCTCCTCATGAACTTGCTGTGTCTTACGCCTCTGGCTGTGTCCACGCTGAGTTTCTCTCTAACATCCTCCACCAGGCTCTGCTCCTCTGTTTGGTTGTCATGCAGACTGAGCCCACCCTTGGCTCCAGTTGAATGGGAGTTGATGAGTTTCACACGTGAGACAAGACCATGCGTATGGAAGCACCAACCTCAGTTGGTATCGGGCACACAGAAGATGCCCAATGAGCTGTTTGCCTCCTCCTCTATCTTCCTATTTCCTCGATCTCGGGGCTCTGGGCACCTGTGAGAGACCCATACCAACGCTGTTCCCTTTGCAGTGCTGGGCCTGGTGCTGGTTATGCCAGAATAACGACTGAACATCATCTCACGTGTCTTTCTGCTCAACGGGCAGTGACTTCCCAGAGCCTGGTGCTAAAATTGAGAAACACGAGTCTAGGCCAATGGGAAAGAGTACCAGGGCGGACCCACAAGGTCTGCCATGAGCACGGGGTGCTGAGGGACCATGTACTGGGTGAGCATGTGCAGTCTCTGCACATGTCCCAATTCAGGCCCTCACTCTTCACCTACGGGGACAATAGGAAAGTCACTTCACTTCCTGGAGCCTTAGTTTCCTCATCTCTAAGTGATGGAGGAGTCCCTGCCAGTTCCATAAGTCACCCAGAGCCCCTCCTATGCTAAATGCCCACTGATGAAGGGGCAGAGTACTTAGTGAGTGGCCTTCTGACCCCCAGTCCTTCTGACCTGGCTCTGGCATCCCTCACACCGTGTCCCCCCAGCCTCCCCTTCTGGCAGCTTCCTAGGGTTGGAGTCTCGCTTTTATCCCTAATGGCAGGCCTGCTGGCTATGGCTTCAAACCCCTAAATTGGGAAATGTTCAACTGCAGATTGTTTACATTGTGTATGCAGAGTATGAAGTGGTGTTTGAGAAGCGTCACCATGGAAACAGTGAAGTGAGGAGGCAGCTAACTACGAAGAGAAATAATCCAATATTAACACGCGCAAGCTACGCTCTTGGGCTGCTGTACAGGAAAGATCACGTTATTGGACCAGCAGCCACTGTCCACGTGCCTACCCTTCGTTCTAGAAACTAGAGAAGCTGTCTCTTGGGTCCAGCTTGTTGGAGAAACCGTGGCAAATTCAGAGGCTCCCTGACATTGGGGGCCAGGTCCCTCCCAGCTCTAAGAGCTGATACCTTCAGGCCAATGGTGCTCAAATTTGGTTCCCGGTGACCCACCGGGTATAAGATCCCATGGTCCACCTGTCCCGACCCGTCCCAATTACCGATGGAAAAGGACTGGCTGACACATGCATTACCGCCATCCGAGCCAATGTGAGGGGGTCAGAGATGCGTGTTCAAATCTGCCTTTGCAACAGGGGTGTGGATGGTTTGCAAGCGAATCCTAGGGTCCAGTTATCGGAAACTTACAGACCCCCAGGCGGTCGATGTAAATAGGCGTCACGCATACTGCAGGGCTAACCAAACCGCTGCCCCCAACTCCCTAGAGACTGGTGAAGCCAGAAAGCACCACAGCCAGCTGGAGGCGGCACGGATGGGGCTCTGGCAATGCGACTCCTCCAATGTCGCAGGACCCCAGCCAGAAGCCGGGTGCGGCCAGATTTCCCAACAGGATGCTGAATTCGAGTCCTCGGGACTCTCTAGCGATAGGCTCACTTTATCCTATAAACACCAAATACGAGAAAACCTCAACACTCATTTACTAACTAACCTTGGTCCCATGTGACAATGACAACCTTCGAGATGGCGTGGCTGCTGCCTGGGGAAGGGTTTACATGTTCGTGTCAGGAGGGTCCCCGAGGCCCTCCGAGGGGCTGCAGGTCACTGAGAGTCATGAGTGGGTCAAGTCCAGGAGGCAGGTTTGCCTGTAGTTCTGCAGCTGCGCCCCCTGCCCTCCAGCCACTTGGAGTGGCAGAGCGGCAAAGTGCTGGAAAGTTCTAGCCCCTGACCTCGGTCTGTGGGCCAGCTCCATCAGTCACCTGGGGAGTTTCGAAAAAATGTCTTCCTGGGCCCCAGCTCTGAAAATGCTGATCTGCAAGGTCAGGGGCAGAGCTCAGGGATCCACATTTTTAAAAAATATATCTTTGTTGATTTCAGAGAAGAAGGGAGAGGGAGAGAGAGATAGAAACATCAATGATGAAAGAGAATCATTGATTGGCTGCCTCCTGCATGCCCCCCACTGGGGATCGAGCCCGCAACCCGGGCATGTGCCCTTGACTGGAACCGAACCCAGGACCCTTGAGTCTGCAGGTCGATGCTCTATCCACTGAGCCACACCAGCTAGGGCAGGGGATCCACATTTTCAAGTGTCCCCAGAGGCTGTGACGGGGCCAGGTGTGGACGCCCTGGGCTCTGGGAACTTCAGTCGCCACGCCTTCCTTGGCCTCAGTTTCTCCACCTGCGTGCTGAGGAGGACATGCCCGCTTCCAGGGGATGTGAGAGTCACGGGACAAAACTCTAAAGCTCACAGCTCAGCTTGGTTCCTGGCAGGTCCCTGAAGTGTGGCCCGCGGAGGGCCCGAGAGGGCGGGTTCCCAGGGGCATTCACTGCCTCCCATTGTAACCTACGTGTACGTTACGTGCGCTCTTTCATAAGGAACAAATGCTGCAGCGTTTTCTCTAAAAAGTCTATTAGGGAGGAAAAGAGACCACGATTTGGAGCCCAAAGGACCACTTTTCCAACCCCAGCGCTGCGCCCACTGGCCGTGCTGCGTTCCCTCTCTAAGCAGCAGTTCAAGGTCTCTAAAATAGAAATACTAATCCTTACTCACAGGGTTTTTGTGAGGGTTGAAAAACAAATTTACCTTAAAATCCTTTTGAGATGAATGCGGATATGAATAAAACAAATGACTGGATCAAAACGGGAGAAAGTGCAGAGAACGGCTGGCTCGATGCCCGGGGACAGAGGAGGCGTTCCACAGGCCCCTGCTCCCGCTGCTCCCGACAGGGCCGCCAGCCGGCCAGCACGGGGATCCAGCACAGGGATCGGCCGAGCATTAGACACCCCGGGTGCTGAGGTTCTGCTCGGTGGACAGAGGATCAGCAGCTCCCCCCTCCCGATCAGGGTGGCCAGCACCCCAACTCCGAGATGAGATCCCTCTTGGTCCCATCAAATGAGCAGAGCAGAGCTTCAAATAATTAAAAGGAATGAAGTCTCGAGTCATTAGCAGATCCTGCTTCATGGGCTCAGGGATGCAAACAGCATCCCTCCACAGCTCACAGCATCCCTCCACAGCTCACAGCATCCCTCCACAGCTCACAGCATCCCTCCACAGCTCACAGCATCCCTCCACAGCTCACAGCATCCCTCCACAGCTCACAGCATCCCTCCACAGCTCACAGCATCCCTCCACAGCTCACAGCATCCCTCCACAGCTCACAGCATCCCATGCCAACGTGACAAGGCGCCCAGGCCTCCGCCCTGGGAGCCCCACTCTGCCAGGTTCAGGGGTTTCGCAGAGGTGCTTCCATGTACCCAGGCCTGAGGTCCAGTCCCGGCTGTCTCCACCTCCCACCCATAACTCGGGCACAACTCTCAAGGCAGAAATCCTTAAGGTGTGGTCCACAGGCACCCAGTAGCAGCAGCTGCATCACCTGTTAGAATCACTCAGACATGCAATTCTCAGGTCCCCTCCAGAAGCCCTGGGAGTGGGCCCAGCCATCTGCGGTTTAACAAGCTCTCTGGGTGAGTCCGAGGAGCTCAAGTGTGAGAACCATGGCCCTAGGTTCTACTGAAGTCGGGTCCCTGCCACATCCTGTATCCCAGATGGTGGGAGGGAGGGGAGAGGAGAGCATGGAGGAGCCCCGACCAGTTTCCTGAGGCCCAGACCAGCAAGTGGCTCACAACACACTGGCGAGAACATCACACGGTCACACTTCTCTGCCAGGAGGGCTGGGAAGTATCATCTCTAGTATGTGGCCACCTGGCCAACAGGCACTCTATAGCTAATGGCAGGGAGAACAGGGTTGGTTGGACCACTAGCAATTTCTGCTGTACAGGTCCTCAGTCACCTTGGCAACCACAAAATGAGGGATTGAAATAGCTTAGTCAACAAATGCGGTTTCTGAACTTGGGGCCTTGCAAGGGAGGGCAGAGAAAGAGGTTGCCACGTGGCTGATCCAGGGCCCTCTTTTCCTAGTCTAGCTCTGATTGCCCTTTTTAGCAGCCCCAGCCCCTCAAGGTCCTCACCATACTGTCCCCAGGGTAACCTCTCCACTGGCATTTCGTGCTTTCTTGATTTCATCCTATCAAAACTCACCTGTCTTGTGTCTCATTATTCTAGGATCCTTTTTATCAAGCCTTCCCTGCCTTATATCCCATTATTCTACATGCAAGTTAGAGAAAAGAAATGAAGCAGGCTCTGGTGGCATTAATACAAGCACAGGTGCCAATCCAAGTGGTGAGAGGACCAGTTCTGTTTCTCAGGCCACAGGCAGAATATCATGTTAAGTTCTCACGGTCCCATTTTAAAAGGAGCGCTAACAACTTAAAACATATTCAGAGGTGGGTAACAATGACAGTGTTGGAATCTCGAAACTTTGGGGAATTATTTGGCTTGAAGAAGAAGACCCGGAAGTCAAAGGCATAGAAATTATCCTCAAACATATGAAAGATGGTCATACCGAAGGACTCAACCCATTCCATGTCGTCAAAGAGGATCAGAGCACTGGATGTAAGCTACAGAGAGCAAGATGTGGGTTCTGTGATATAAAGAACAAACGTTGGGGGTAACAAACAGTGGGATGGAGCGGCTGTCTTGTGAAGAAGTAGCCTCATTGCTAGAAGTATCTGGCTAGACAGGTAACTGTCTCTCTAGGATACTGTGGAAGAGATGCCTGGCACTCAGCGAACTTGGAGTCAGTCTCAGCCATAAGAGTCTTTGGGCCCTGGCCAGGTAGGTCAGTTGGTTGGCATGTCATCCCACTACGCCAAGGTTGTGGGTTTGATCTCTGGTCAGGGTACATACAGGAACCAATGAATGCATAAATAAGTGAAACAACAAATCTCTCTCTCTCTCTCTCTCTCTCTCTCTCTCTCTCTCTCTCTCTCTCTCTCTCTCTTGTCAAATCAATAAATAAAAATTTTTTAGTCTTTGGTTCCAAAGCGTGTATACGGACTCTGCGCTAGTCCCTTAACCCAACTAAGTCTCTGTTTCCTTATGCATAAACGTGGGAGTCTCTGCCTCATGTACCTCAACAGAGGTATTGCAAGGGTCAAGTGACAAAATAGCAAAAGCCCTTGTGACTGTAAATCATAGTCAAAGGCACACCTGATGATGACGATGAGGAGGAGGAGGAGGAGGAGGACAAGCATGTCTGCTACTTCTGTAAGTTACAGAGAAGTTTTAGGGACCCAGGGCCTCTAATAATCTTAAAGAGTGGCCACTCTCTACGTTGAACACTCCAGGCATGAAAGAGGATTGCCGGGGGAGAGAAGACGGTATTTTCATCTAAACATGACATTGTGAAACATCTCAGGTCGCACGCCTACATGTGTGACCAAGTCTGGGAGAAACCCTTCCAGTTGGAACTCTGCAAGGCCGGCGGGATGTGGCCTCCAGGCTCTGCTCCTGAATCTAAAACTCACCTGGCATTTGGGTTGATTGATTGAGAGTCTGCTGGCCTCTGGCTCGTGCTCAGGAAAAGCCCCTTCTCATTATAGCCCGGCTTGGTTCCACTTATCTTTTCAAGTCTCCAGCGGGGCTGGGGCTGGGAGGACACATTAGTATGTGCGTCCAGGTGCGTCTATTTCAGAGTGGGCTTTGAATGATGCTGCGGGGCAGCACTGAGCCGTTGTCGGTGGTAAATGCCGGGCTGACGTGTGTGGGCCTATTACCCGAACTGTTCAACTGCCCAGGAAGAGCAGGCTTGCTGACCCTTGTCAGGACTCACTTGAACAAAAAGCAAAGGGGAGAAGAGGTGGTGAGCCCAGCTCTCTGCTGACTGTGATATGAGGGGCCTCGACTGGCACAGGACATCTGTGGCAGAGTGAGAGCTGGTAGGGCTTCTGTTCTTCCTCTGGCTCTTGAAAACCCTGCCAACAATGGAAGAGAAAATAAAAAAGCAATTACTCATTCTACATTTCACTGTCTGTTCTATTGGATTCCCGATTTTCCCTGTTTCTAGCATCAATTAGTACTATCTGGGCCCACAGGGTGGATGGTGACATTTTAGAAAGCACGACGTTTATAATATTTTGTTAGATTAGTTTCTCCCATTTGGAAAGATAAAGATACATGAGGACATGGCACGGAATTGCACACTCTCAATATTATTAGGATCAAACCCTTAACTTTTAATAGGTTAAGCAAGTCTTTTTTACAGATAAAGAAACTGGTTTGCTCCTAATCAGATGCTAGGATTCAAACCCAGGTTTCTTTCCATTACAACATAATGCTTTTGTTCCTTTAGTCATTCATTTGGTGAATATTGGTGATCCCCGACACTATATGCTGGGTACTGTTACAGGGACTGGCAATAGAGCTGCGACTCAGACAAGCAAAGCCCCTCCCACAGAACTTGCATTCTAGCGGGGAAGATGTGTTTTTCAATACACTTGAGTACATTTCCTCATCCATGTTACCTGGTGCTGAGCACTTAATTTGTTGTTAATAAACAGTTAATAAGTGAATGAACGAATGCCCTAACAGCGTCCTTGGTCCATGGTTCTTCATTTGTTTCCCCAAGGCCACACCAAGGGCGTGTGCCAGCTAATAGCATGCCCAGACGCAGGGTGGGTCGCTCGCGGATGATACATGAGCTCCGTTCCAGGGAGCAATTTGTAACTTTTCTCACGAAGCATGAACTTGGAATAATTTCTGAAAGGCAGGTGCGCAGATTATTTCTCCAAGGAGAAGACAATTGCATCTTCCCACTTTTCATCATGCAAATCTTCCAACTGCAGTTGGTAATAAGCAGACAGAGATCAATGAGATCCAAGATTCACATTTAACTGTTTGGAGGAACAGTCTTAGTTGAAAAAGCAGCTGAACAGAACAGGGGGCTGGTGAGGGTAGGGCCTGTTTCTGAGATAAAACCAGAGATGAAGCCGAGGTACATGTCCCAGCAGAGAAGTCAAGGGGACCAAGTTTTAGATACATATTTTTTAATTTTTTAAAATGAGAGTTTAGTGTCGCCGGTCTAGAGATCAATGGTTAGTTGCCTCTGTCCAGGCCTCTGTGCCTTCAGAATCAGACTCAGTGGTCTTGGCTGGGAATGCAAAGCCCTCCACGGTCTAGCCCCCACTTGCCTTTCTCATCTCATCCCATCTACTGTCCTCCGGGCCCTCACGCAGTCGGCTCCAGCTCTCTCTCACCCAGCCCCTTGCTCTTCCGAACACACAACTGTTTCCTCTTCCTGGGGAAACCCTCCTCCATCCTTCAAGGTCCTATTCACATGTCACCCCCTCTGCAAAGCCTTCCCTTAGACCCGTCAGAACAGGGCGCTCCTTCCCCTGTGTTCATCGGGCCCTTGGTTCATGCCTCTCATGTAGCATGTTTGAGTCCCTCTTCTGGCTAGTTAGCAAGTCGATCTCTTCTACTAGATTTTGAGTTCCTGGAGTCTTTATGACCTTAACTACCAAATTATCCATGGTCTCTAAACTGTGCCTGGCATCCGTGAATGTGATAGCAGGAGGACGTAAATACCAATTGGAAGTGAGGTTTAGGTTGGGGACATGCTTGTTGGGTAGAAAGGACTGACCATTGCATCCATGACTCAGGCAGGATTACGGCACAGCCTTTTGGGAAAATCTCAAAGACGTTCATTCGTTTGAGATCCATCTATATCTGGAGGCAGAAGGATGAGCCAAACTTGGGGTGAGGATGGGCGACAGGGCACATATCAGCTCCGGAGAAAACAGACTGTGGAGAGAGGTCAGAGTGCCTGTGCCCCTCCTGCCTCCCTTCCTGACGTGGTGCTCGTGTCCCACCACAGCACCGCTTCTGCCTCGCGGCTCCTGTCCCAAGGCCACGCTCTTACTTGGGCTCCGGAAACACCACTTCCGCCCCTCCCCGCTTCAGGCCCTGGGGTGACGATGGTTTCCTGCTGCTGTGGGTCCCCAGGGAGGCTCAACATCCCTTGTCCGTTCCTTTACTCCACTCACACCTTTATGATCAGGCCCTTGAACTTCAAAATGTCAGTTGAGGACCCTGACGGAGAGTCACTGCCCCAACCCTGGATCTGAGCTGCTCAGAATTCAGGTGAAGAAAATGCTGGGTACCACTCTGCTATAACCAGGGCCGGCAAATCATAACCCACGGGCCATATTGCTTATAAATAAAGTTTTTTAGAACACACTTGTTACTTATTGGAACACCACCTATTTTTATAAAGTTTTATTAGAACACAGCCACACCCTTTCATTTAGAAACTGTCTCTGGCTGCTTTCACACTGTTGTACTGGCCAAGTTGTGTAGTCGTGACAGAGACAGAAAGTCCTGAAGAGCCCAGAACACTTACTCTCTGGCCCGTGGAAAAAAAGGTTGCCCTTGTCCTGCACTAACTGTTCAGAAACGGGTCATCATTTCAACATCCATCTGTGAAGCGCCTTCTACAGATTTCTCCCTCCTATCCCCTTCCCTTCTCACTGTTTTCCAATCCCTCTTCACAGGCTTTCCAGAAAGATCTTGCCAAAATGCAAATTTGAATCTCCCCATCTGCTTTAGGGGGCTCCACTGAAGTCCGAAGTCCAGAGTACAACATCTCCCTCCGTTCCCTGCCGGACTCGCCAAACGGATTGTTGCCTCTGCCACTGCTATTCCTCTGATCATACGTGTTATTGATTAGATGATGCACCAATGATTACTAACACTTCCTCAGGGAGAAAACCAAAACACTAAGCCTCCAGGTCAGTTTTAGACATGTCTGACTTTCCGAAATGTGACACAGAGAAGCAATGAGGCGACCCCTGATTGAGAAACGACAGTTCCATGGCAGAAGGCAATGCTGGGGGTGGGGGCGGGGGGCGAGTGCTCCTGAAGGAGCCAGCCACGTGGCAACCAAGTTTGGGCTTTTCCTGGAGACAATCACAGGCTCCTCAGGGAGTCTGCAGTGGGTGAGACACCGTCAGATTTGCTTTTAAAGAGACCACTGTGTAGCCTGCTTGGAAAGATGGGTTGAAGAGGGCCGATTAGGAAGGACAATGAGACAAAGGAGCCAGGGGTGGACTGAGCTCTGAGAGTGGGGACAGAACCCAGGGCATGGGCTCAGAAGAAATTTCAGAGGCGAGTTGACTGGAGTTGCTGACTGAAGAGGCCAAGGCAGTGGAAGAAGAGGGCAGAGTGGGGATGACCCAGGCTTCTGTCCTGGGAATCTGGAAGAATGGGTATGCGCTCTGACTGAGGAGCCCAAGGGAAACCTATTTCCTGGATCCTTAAGTTCAGGTTCAATTCCTGATCCCTTGAACAGGTTCAAGTGTGATTCATATGCCTTATCTTTTTTTTTTTTTAATCCTCACCCGAGGACATTTTTTCCATTGATTGCAGAGAGAGTGGAAGGAAGGGAAGAGTGGGGAAGAGAGAGAGAGAGAAACATTGATGTGAGAGAGACACATTAACTGGTTGCCTCCCCCACACACCCCTTTTGGGGCTGGAGAACCTGCAACCAAGGTACAGGTATGTGTCCTTGACAAAATCAAACTTGTGACCCTTTGGTCAGCAGGCCAACACTCTAACCACTGAGCCAAACCATCCAGGGCACATATGCCTTGTCTTGACTTGATGAATTTAGTAACAGAAGTCACAGTCTAGAAGAACTGCACGGGGAGGGGTGGGGCGGTGGCGGGCAGGGGGCGCGGGGCAGAGAAGACTGGACCAGAGCTGCCCATAGAGGGGAAGGGGTTCTCCCTTTTGCTGGAAGGATAACCTGAACCTGGAAGCGTATAGGTGAATGCAGGAGTGAAGATGCTTGACTCTCCTTCTGAAGGACTACCTGCAGAATAGTCACCCCAAATCTTCCTAGGGTCACTGTGTCCCCGTCGCTTCTCACCCACCAGCTCCAAGAATCAGGGTGCCAATGAAAGAGAGTGAGGGCGTCTGCCGATGGGCAGAGCACCATGAGGAGTGCTCCTTCCATTCATCCTTCCAGGGAAGGTCGTGCCCGAGCCCCAGAGCATCCTTCCTCCCAGAGCCAGGCACAGCCCCCCTTGTCTCCTCAGCCCTCAGAAAAGAGCATCAATTTGACAAGAGTGAAGCTTTGTCCTGGGGTCGAGCTTAGTATAGTTTGGACCTTCCTGGTGCAAGGTGGGAATGGAGAAGAGTAGCCGCCATCCCTGGGAAATCACAGTAGAGTCGGTGGGAGTGGCTTGGATGCAGGTGAGTTTCCACCCATGTCTGGAGTAGCGACAGGTGCCAAAGGTGCCAGAGGCGAGGGCAGGCTACCCCTCACCTGGTTCTCTAAGGCTTTGTCTTCAGCGAGCAAGACCAGAGATGCCATGGGAGCAGCAGACCCCCAGGGAGATCGAAGGACTAGGTTTGCTGAGGGAGACCCTCACTTTCATTGGGGGTGGTGTCAATTAATGGGGAAGGGCACGTCAGGAGGATGGAAAGGTCCCACTGGATCAGAATGTCAAGGCCAGCTCCTGACAAAGGCTTGAGCTGGGGGCTCATTTGAAGTTTAACCCAAAAAAGCAATATTGCAGGGATATCCCTCACTCCATTCAGTTCTCTCTAAGGTCATACTGCACTGAGAACAGCCCTTCCCATTTCTATAGAGCTTTGCAATTTGAGTTCAAGGTTGTTCACACTCATTTTCTTATATGGATGGCACAGGCAAGGGCAGGAATTACTTCTCTGTCCCCCTGTTGAGGGTCTCTCTTCCCCAGTGACCCTCACACTTTTCTGAAGTCCCACAGTTTGTAAGGGACGGAGGGTTTCCAGCCTGAGATGATGGTTATTATCTCCATGGAGATAATATGACATGATCTGATCCAATTGTCTCTGCCTGATACCTGTAATCAGGTCTTGAAACAGGTCCCCCAGAGACAATCAAGCTTTTCATTGCATTACAAGAGGCCTCAGATGAAAGAGATGCTCCCCTAGGTTGGAGTACCTGCTGTGACCATATCTACCATGAAGGGCTGTTGGCTCATGTGTATGCTGGTTACAAACCCACCGATACAGGCATTGTATAGGAAAATGTTTTAACACAGCCAAGATGTCTTTTTTAAATCAACACAATATTATAGATGATAATTGCCTCCCTCCAAACATTGAGACAATTATTCTGGAATATTTGATTAGTCCTAATAACCAAATGCTATTAAAAATTTATTTAAATTCACCCAATTAATTAAGCCTCCAATTATGAAGAAGGTAAAGAGAGGCACTTGCAAGATTTTCTCAGTCCTACTTAATAAGGCTTTTAGTTTGAAGAGTACCGTGTCATTTTGTTCTAACACCACAGAAACCTGCCTTGGAGGAGATTAAAGTAGAGATTCTTCAAAGGAGATAATTTCTGTTGAAGTGCATAGTAAGCTCTTTATGTACAGGCTTGTCTGAGAACACTGAATTCATTCTACTTGAGACTTTTCAAAGGAAAGATGGGGTCTGAAAGCAAGAGAGAGAGGGTGGGGGAAGGGAAGGACAGAGAAAGGGACAGGCATTGAGAGAGGGAGAAGTAGAAGCAGAAATTTTCTAAATTATAAATGTAATTTAGAGAAGAAATGTGTAGGGCCAGTTGGGGTGGGGGGAGGTATTGCAGTGAGAAGATAGGAATAGGGCAGAGCGTTCTGTTTTAGAGACACAAGTTCTAGTTCTGGATCTCTGGTTGTACTGGTTGATCCTGAGCAGATCCCTTCATTCTGAGCTCTGCCTGAGAAACACGCTGGTATCAGATCCCAGTAGCCTCTCCCTCCTTCCCTAAGCAATGGGTTCTGTGGCCACCCTGGTAAAACGGTGCCTTAGATCTGTATGCAATTTCTATTTCAGACTGATTTGCTCACATTCTCTCTCATTTGATCCCCAAACAACCCTAAGAAATTGGTAGGGCAGGAATTATAGACCCATTTGACAGATGAGGAGCCTGAAGTTCACAGAGCTTCAGTGTGAATTATATTTCAGAAGCAAGTCTTGGGAGTCAATGTGCTTCTACCAGAACATGTAGATTTTGGGGGGGGGGGGGGGGGGCTCGGGAGTTAATTCATGCCCAGAAGATCAACTCCTATATTGTTTCTCTATCCAAATATCCCTTTAATAAATTGTGTTGTCTGGTTGGTGAGACTTAACTCGGAAGGTTGGAGGTTCTTCAGTATTGGGGTCAGAAAAGTAACACGGTGACTCTGGCAGGTAGCCGTGGCAGCAGAGCTGAGTATCTGTGAAGTCACTTCGCGTCACTCTGACAACTTAGGACCTGCGTTTCTCTGCAGAGCCAGGGAGGGAAGGGAACTGGGTCTTGCTCTGTCTGAGAGAAGACTTTACGGCCCACGTGGCTATATGAGTTTTCTTGGGCTACCATAACGAAGTACCACAAACTGGGTGCTTGAAACAACACAAACCGATTCCCTCATGGCTTTGGAGGCCAGAAGTCCAAGATCAAGATGTTAGTAGGAACATGTGCCATCAGAAGGGTCTAGGGAAGAGTCCTTCCTGCCTCTTTCTAGCTTCTGGATGGTTGCAGGCAACTCTTGGTGTTCTTTGGCTGCACCACTCCCATCTCTGCCTCTGTCATCCCATGTTCTCTCTCCGGGTCTGTCTCTGGGTCCAAAGGATCTCTTCTTATAGAGACACCAGTAGGATTAGGGCCCACCCCAGTTGTCAGGACTGCATCTGAGCTTGATGACATCTGCAAACACTTAATTTGCAAATAAGGTCTCATTCACAAGTTCTGAGGGTTTGGACTTCAACATATCTTTTTGGGGAATACAATTCAACCCATAACAGTAGCAGTCCCCTCTTCTACCACTTCTCAGAGTTTCATCAACAATTGTCAGGAGGGCTTCCCACAGCAGACACATTTCAAATGTTTTGGTTTTGAAAAATAGCTTGAGCGACTTCAAAGAAAAATGTATTTGTGCATTTGTGCAAAGAGGGAAATTCAACACGTGCTAACCAATTTTTCCCAGCACCACATGACTTAAAGAAAACTGGAGAACCCCAGGGGAGCCCCTCCAGGTGTGACAATTACTTAGACATTAGTGGGGTTTATAAGGCTTTCTATGTAAAGTAACTATTTAATGGAATTTGTGGGGCTGCTCTCACTCCACACTTAAGATGCTCATGACAGCCCTGGCCGGTGTTGCTCAGAGGTTAGAGAGTTGGCCCACCCACCAGAGGCTCTTAGGTTGAATTTCCAGTCAAGGGCACTTACCTGGGCTTCAGGTTCATTCCTGGGCCCCGGTTGACACACGTGCAGGAGGCAACCAATCAATATGTCTCTCTCACATTGATGTTTCTCTCTCTCACTCTCACACTCACTCTCTCTCTCTGTCTCTCCTTCTCCCTCCCTTCTACTCTATCTAAAAGCAATGGGTTTGAGAGAAACCAAGATGGTGGCATAAGGTATACACCTGTACATGCTGCCTCTCACAACCACACCAAAACTACAACTAAAAGACAAAACGACTATCACCCAGAACCATGGGAAAGCTGACTGAGTGGAAGTTCTACAACTAGAAGGAAAGAAAAAAGCGCATTGAGACCGGGTAGGATGTGCAGAGATGTGGAAAAGCAGAGGTACAGAGGCACGCATGGAGAGGGCTGGCAACTGAGGACGTGGTTGTCTTTTTCAAGCGGGAGGGAGACACAAGCTCCCAACTGCTCTGAACTCCAGTTTCTGGCAAGACTCTGGGGACCCAGACTTCTAAGGGGAGAAACTGGATTGTCTGGCATTGGGTCGGAAAATGAGGGTGGCTTTCTCGCAGAGGTGGGCACAGGAATCATTGTTTACTGTGCTGGGATACAGGATGCGGGGACGCAGACACGCGGAGACGCAGAGAGGGCTGACTGGCAGCCATCGCTGGTTGCCACACCCTAATGATTCCCTGAGACCCCGCCCCGCCCAATTTACAAACCCACCCAAATTGTGCACAGTGGCTTTTGCATATGAATGGCCTGCCCTTTCACAGCTTATCCTAACAAATTTGCAGCTGGGTGAGACAGATCTCAAACTTCCAATCCCCAAACAAAGAGGAGAAATTTGCAGATCTTGCTGTAGCTCCTGCTGGGTGGCCTCAGGCAGTAGCTGACCTGCACCTCCTTGAAGATCCAGAAGCCAGTGAACCTAGTGGTCAGTGTGAGACGACACCAGATTTCAACTCTTCACATCCATAAGCGACACACTCAAGAGGCAGACTCAGTGAGCACCAAAGCCCCACTGAAGCAAGTCCTGCCCCATAAGGGTGTCTCCAGAACAGCAGTTCTTCCATTATAGACACAGGTGATCCTCACAGCCAACTGACCTGGAGGTCAATTCCTCCCAGTGTACTGACAGCAATCAAGGCTTAACTACAACAAGACTGTGCACCTAGCCCACAAAGGGGTGTACCAAGAGTGTCCAACTCAGGTGATTGGGAAGGCTGAGCCACTGGGCCCTATAGGTCACCTACCACACAAAGCCACTCCATCAATACAAGGAAGCAGGCAAAATGCGGATACAAAGAAGCATGTCATGAATGAAAGAAATGGAGGAAAGCAAACTACTGAATATAGAGTTCAAAACCACAGTTATAAGGTTACTCAAGAATCTTCTAGAAACTACCAAGAAACTTAGTGAGACCACCAAGGAACTTAGTGAGACCTTCAAGGATCTTAATGAGAATGCCAAAAAAATGGAAAAGAACCAGTCAGAAATTAAACATACACTGTCTGAAATAAAGAGTAATATACAGCCAAAACCGGTTTGGCTCAGTGGATAGAGCGTCGGCCTGCAGACTGAAGGGTCCCGGGTTCGATTCCGGTCAAGGGCATGTACCTTGGCTGCAGGCACGTCCCCAGTGGGGGGTGTGCAGGAGGCAGCTGATCGATGTTTCTCTCTCATCGATGTTTCTAGCTTTCTATCCCTCTCCCTTCCTCTCTGTAAAAATATCAATAAAATATATTTTAAAAAAAAAAAAGAGTAATATACAGAAATCCAATAGTAGACTAGAGGACCCCAAGAATCAAACCAAAGATTTGAAATATTAGGAAGCAAAAAACCCCCAATCAGAAAAACAAAAAGAAAAAAGAATAAAAAAATATGAAGATAGTGTAAGGAGCCTCTGGGACAACTTTAAGCATACCAGCATCTGAATTATGGGGGTACCAGAAGAAGAGAGAGAGCAAAATATTGAAAACCTATTTGAAGAAATAATGACTGAAAACTTTCCTACCTGGTGAAAGAAATAGACTTACAAGTCCAGGAAGTGCAGAGAACCCCAAACAAAAGGAATCCAAAGAGGACCACACCAAGACATATCATAATTAAAATGCCAAGGGCAAAAGACAAAGAGAGAATCTTGAAAACAGCAAGAGAAAAAATAGTTAGTTACCTACAAGGGAGTACCCGTATGACTGTCAGCTGATTTCTCAACAGAAACTATGCAGGCCAGAAGGGAGTGGCAAGAAATATTCAAAGTGATGAACAGCAAGAACCTACAACCAAGATTACTCTACCCAGCAAAGCTATCATTCAGAGTTGAAGGTCAGATAAAGAGCTTCACAGACAAGAAAAAGCTAAAGGAGTTCATCACCACCAAACCAGTATTATATGAAATGCTGAAGGGTATTCTTTAAGAAGAGGAAGAAGAAGAAAAAGGTAAAGATAAAAATTATGAACAACAAAGTGACAACAAATACATATCAACAAGTGAATCTAAAAATCAAATGAATAAAAAATCTGATGAACAGAATAAACTGGTGAATATAATAGGATCAGGGGCATAGAAAGGGAGTGGACTGACAATTCTTGGGGGGAAGGGGGCGTGAGGGGTGCGGGAAGAGATTGGACAAAAATCTTACACCTATGGATGAAGACAGTGGTGGGGGTTAAGGGCATGGGGGGTGGGAATCAGGTGGAGGGGAGCTATGAGGAGGACAAAGAGGAACATCTGTAATAATCTGAACAATAAAGACTTATAAAAAAATAAATAAATAAAGTTAATAAATCAAACAATAAAAAAAAGCAATGGATTTTATGTTACTTACACCTGAAAGGTTTCTCTTTGTCACTCTTGCCATGCACACCACTATCCTTCTGATAATCTGTTTGAGGCATGATGAGTTTGAGATGCTGGTGGAATACTCAGGCAGCCATATCTAGAACGGCGCTGTCCAATAGAACCTTCTGCAATGATGGCCGTATTCTCCAGCTGCACTGTCCAACATGTAGCCACACCCAGCTCTCAAGCCCTTAAAATGTGGCTTATGTAAACGAAGAACCAAATGTTACATTTTATTTTAAGATTTTTAATTTAAATAGCCATGTGTGGCTAGCGACGACTATGTTGAACAGCACAGTTCTAGAAAGAACTTGAAAACGTGGAGCTAAGACAGATTGGGTGAAGACAGAAACATGGGACTCTCAAAATTGCTCTGAGTATGTGGAGTGAGAAGACAAGAGAGTGAAGGTCAGCCCTTGAGGGACATCAACATTCAAGGACAAGGGGAGAGAAGGAGCCAGCAAAGGATGCTGAGGACATGGGGATGAGAAGTGAACAAAAGCATGAGGTGCAGGTATCCTGAAAGCTACGAGGGGCACATTTCAAGGGAGGAGGGGTCAATAACAGTACCATATGCAGCAGGAGATCAAATAAGACACGTGTTCATTAGCAGAACAAGGAGGTCATTGGTGGTCATCAGAAGAGTAGATGCATGATGGGAGAGGAACCCAGATGGTTTGAGGCGACAGAACTGAGACACTTTCAGTCATGGTCATCAATGATCATAAAGAGGTCAGACCAGGAATATCTAGGAGCCATTATCCAAGTGGGGACTAAATTCATACTTCAGTGGGCCTTTACCATGTTTACTTTGATTTGTTTCTAGGGCACACAGAAACATTTCTTTCCTCAACTACCCCTTTGGGAAGTTTTGTTAAATCAAACACAGCTCCCTAGGAAACATGGCGATGTCCCCCATGGAACCTCTGATTCTAATTTCTATATTGTCCATTTAGGCCATCAAGCAATTCATTCCAAATCATTTTCTCTTTTCTACCTCTGATATAATATTTATTTGGGGCTTCTATTTTTAGCCTGTCTGGAAAAAAAAAGTAATGGGAATTCACAGGATTTATTACACAAATTACTTCTCTGGCTCCCTCCCACCTCCATCAAGGCTTCTGACAGTGCGATTGCATTTCATGTGTATTCAATTTTTAAGTGCTCTGTTAGGTAGCTTACAAGCTTTCCTTGATGTCTCTGCAACCCAAGTGCACAACAGACACTGAAAATGGACCACAGGTCAGACGTGGCCCGTCTTTACATTTGAATCATACATACTCTCCAACTCGGTTCAGGCTTCCAATGAGATTGTTGTGGGCCTTACAGAAAAAACAAGGGGACTGTCTTCACAGTTATTTATAGTATACACACCAAGCATTGTTTATCCTTAACACTAATGGTCAAAGTCAAAGCCAAACAATCTAAATAACCTCTGCACAACATTGCATTTCCCATAACTAGTTAGAAGACTTGTGGTTCACTCTCCCTAACTACTATGTGATAATGAGGTTATCAAGGAACTTTCCCGCAGATGGACTCATTTTTCGGCTCTCGCTGAGCAGCATTTTATCAGGACACAAGAACAAATAATCATGGAACTGCTAAAGCCATCCTACACTGCCCTTGGGCCTTAGGGGAGCCTGAGAGCTGTGGCCCTGGTCCACAAGTGGATTGCATTCCAGACTGCTTCTCCCACCCTGTGGCTGATGCTGGGCCTTTCAAGCTTCTTACCTGAGTGGCTTTTCTCTCTTTCAAATGCCTTCCTCTACTTATCCATCGGCAAATTCCTACTGATCCTTCAAGACCCACTCCTTCCTCTAGGCACTCATGCCCATTTTATAGCTTGAGTACATTGCCTTTTGTTTGTTTGTGGGTCTTTCTCCTCTGCTACATTGTTCCATGGTAGAGGCCATATCTTCCCCCCGCCCCCAATATTTTATTTTATTTTATTTTATTTTTTAAATTTCTTTATTGATTAAGGTATCACATATTTGTCCTCATCCCCCCATTTCCATCCCAAACCCCTCCCCACGCATGCCCCCACCCCCCTGTTGTCCGTGACCACTGGTTAGGCTTATATGCATGCTTACAAGTCCTTTGGTTGATCTCTCCCCCTTACCCCCACCCTCCCCTACCTTCCCTCTGAGGTTTGACAGTCTCATCGATGGTTCCCTGTCTCCGGGTCTGTTTTTGTTCATCAGTTTATGTTGTTCATTTTTTCCCCTAGATGAGTGAGATCATGTGATACTAGAAATACACTTATAAGAACCAAAAATGAGACAAGCAATAATGGTTATGCTGAGAGGCAAATGAATCAGTCTGTAGTGAGTTTCTTTCTGGGCCAACAGTTCTTCTGAGCCCCAATTTCAATGTCAAACAGTTCCTTATAGAGGCCATATCTTATTCATCTACCCCAAAAGCCTAGCATAGGGCTTGATGTATAAAAAATATTCCCCAAGTGTGGCTGGATGTAGAGTGAGTGAGTGAATGATTTCTATGAAATCCAAAGCCATCCAAGTTGGCAAGGTTAATGCAAAGCAGTAAATACACAAGAAATGTGGATTAAAACAATCTCTGAGCAAAGAAAGCATATTGGAGAGCGGTGCTGGGCAGGGGGTGGAAAGACAGGGCTTTCAGGATTGGCTATGGCACTGCCTCCTTATGTGACTTTGATAAGACATTTCAGATCCAGGCCCGCAGTATAAAAGAGTGGGTTCGACCAATTGATCACCAATCTCTCTTCCAGCTCTAACTTCTTCTAATCCTCAACCACAAGATGAAATTTCTACAAACCAAGTTTATGCTGCTGATGACTTGCTATATAACAGATGCCAACAAACATCAGACTGAGAGAGGAGGGAAACTATTTTCATGGATTTGGGTCCAGCTTATTTCCACATTAGCACAAAGATTATAACTATACTTTTTTGTAAACACATTTTTGCTCCAGCACTTTTTTCCGCTACCCAGCACAATACTGGTATAGAAGAGGCTCCATAACATTGATTAATGGGTCTAAATATTTCCAAGTTGGCTTCCTCTATTTATTGAGCCATAATTTCATTCATCCATTGATCTATTTTTCCAACCACCCACCTGTTAATCCATCATGTATCCACCTATCCTAGTATCCACCCAATAAACATTTATTGAGTCCCCCTATGTGCCCAGCATTATGCCAAGTAGTGAGGTAGTGACAGGCATCACTTCAATGTAGATGGCTGTGGATGGCCATTGTGTGCCCATCTTGGGGAGAAGTAAGTGAACTGTGCCACTGGGGAGCTCTCCCCAAATGGCTCATTATCAGAATACCTCCATTGTGTGGAAAAGGGGTACAAGTAATGTGGGCCCCCATCCCCCCACAGAGACAGTGTACGGGCACCAGGAATGGTTAGCCTGAACCAGGAAAAACCTCAAGTCTTTGAAGACTCTCTGCATGACACAAGCAGGCACAAGCAAGGCCATCCCCTAGAGATTACCGAGATGGGGAGGTCAGCTTGACCTACGAGGAAGCTGGCGAGCGGAGCAATCTGGAAATGGAGCAGGCTGCCTGAGAAGGTAATGAGCTCTCGGGCGCTGGAAGCAATTGTACGAGGGCTAGGTGATCATTTGCTGAGAATGTCACAAAGGCAGCGCAAGCCGAAGAGGAGGAGGTGGACAAGGTGACCTCAAGTTCCTTCTCCCCCAGAAGTTGCAGAATTCAAGGAGCAAGACCTTATTGTTGGTGTCCAGCTCGGCCCCCACCAGTCCATTTAGTGTTGGCTATCCTTCCCTCCTTCAAGTCTCTTACTCCTACCGAAGATTGGCAGAGATTACAACAGCCTCTCCACCAGATCAGCTGCTGTGCATCTATGAAAACAGCTCAGCCACAGGAATCCTTAGAGAGACACAATTCTCCACCAGGAAAAACAGAAAGGAAGAGGTCTGTGTCAGAGACATCAGGTGGGTGTCAACCTCACCTCTTAAGACTGAATTTGTACCCAAATTCACAATGTTGGGCAGAAATTCTCCAGCAGTCTTGGGCCACCAGAAACGTCCCAGCCTGTGTTTCTGGAGTTTGGAGTTTGGAATCTACTGTGTTTGCTAACAACCACACCCGCCATCTCTCCATGCCCTGATGCGTTACCCACCCTTTCAGAACACAAACCTGCGAGGACTTTTGTTCATACTAAACATTAAAGCAGTCAATAGATCACAGAAAGGAATTCGGAGGTTTTCTTCCCTCTCAGGCATCTCATTGAGCCCTGCCAACACAGGAGACGAAAGCCAGGGGAGCGACCTTGAGCAACAGCCTGCAGTGACTTGCAAGAAGGTTCCCTAGGCCTTTTTCCTGCATCGCCAGCACGGGGGTTCGGTGCATCCTGCCACACCCTCTCGTTTCCCAGCAGAAGCAGCAGATGCATGTGGCTGTCTGGAGAGCAGGGTTTATTGGAGAAATAAATCTCTTTGGCTAAATATGAACCATGCAGAAGAAACAAAGGAACTGCTTTCTAATGACCACCGTTTAAATGAAGCCCAGCAGCCCGAGGCAGAAGCCCAATTAAGAGGAGATGGGAAATTAGTCCAAGAGACCACTTAAAGTTACATACAGAGTTACTGAGCACTCACGATGGACCAGGAATGGTGTTCGATGCGGGGGTTTTAAAGATACAGAAGACACTCCCCCTGCCTCCAGGGGCTGACAATGTGGGGTGGGGGGTAGGGTTGCCAGTGGGGTTAAAGGGAAGCAGCCAGAACGGGGCTACAACAGAAGCGCTATAACTGCGGTATGACGTTGAACGTTGGAAACAAATACTTCATCGGGAGGAGGCCTCCAGAGGGGTTGCTGTTTGATCTCATCTTAGAAGATGTGTAGGAGCTTGCAAGGGAGGAAGGAGGGAGAGTTCAAGGCAGGTGGAAGAGCAGCGTAGAGGAGCTACAGTAGGAAGAGCATGTGAACAATGACAAGTTCAACGTGGATCTGGTTGTGAAAAATGAGGCTGGATAGGTAGACCAGAGCCCAGCTATGAAGGCCATGGGGGCCATAAAGGCATTTGGCCTTTATTATCTAGATCAGAGGTTCCCAAATGTAAAGGGCACAGAACCATTGAGGGAGCTCGAATGAAGACAGATTCCAGGGCCATACCTCGAGAAATTGTGCTTCTATGGCTCCAGGACGGACCTGGGAACCTGCATTTGACATGCACTGGTGCAGGTGGTCCACACGTGGAGGACTTTCCCTGCAGATGCTGAGGAGCTGCTGTAGGTGGGTGGGTGGGTGGGTGGGTGCCAAGGAGGAGCATGGCTTTGTGTTTGGGGATCCTCAGCTGGAGGCCTGCAGAACCCGACCTGGAGGAGGGAGTGGATGATGGATCGTCACAGAGATACGGGCCACGCAGAGCTGCCTCGTGATGCCCACAGGACTGCTTTGGGCATAGTGCCCCGGAGGCCCCTCTCTGGTGGACGTTCCGTGTCACCTGGAGCAGGAGGCCAGGAAAAAGTAACCTGGGCCAGGAAGGGAGACTGGGCAAGATCTGCCTGCTCCGCGGCAGCGCCTGGGGAAGGGTGGCGGTGCCAGGGGAGCCAGACCTCATTTATGTTGAGCTACTAATTAAGCCCGAGGCCCCAAGACTGGGAGGAGCTGGTACCCAGGCTTGGAATGAACCTGAACACAAACAAGTGGCAAGGCAGCAAGTGGGCCTGTCCCAGGGTGCACACTGCACTGATGCCCCGCCCCACCCCGCCCAGGAACATCGCAAGTGACAGCCCAGTACCCACAGTTCTGTCCCAGCCTGGGCCTCAGGTGACCAGCTTCTTGGGCTGTTGCCATCTGCCTGGCACATGGGGCCTGGCTCAGAGGGGTTGTTCTTTCAGCCATGCCCCCTACACCTACAGAAGTCCAGAGGTCTCAGCCAACACCGTTGTCTACAGTAATGAGTAGTGGCCCAGGGCTGATGTGAGAGGCAGGAAAAATGACAAAAGCCAGGAAGCTCCCTTCCTCCTGAGGGTGTGTCACTGCCACCGGACCCCCCTGGGCTGTGTCAGGGGCCACTGTGCCAGGAGGCTGAGAGATGTGAAATCCCCAAACTGCCACCCAACAAGAGGTGGCACTCAAATGGTACCTTAGAGAATTTCTCAACCCCTATGTTTTAGCCCCACTTAAAAATATTTATCACTCCCTTTAATATCATTAAATGAAATTCAGAGGTAGGATAGCCACCCAGCTCCCCATTTCAAGATCATAATGGATGAGGCAGACACCTGCACCTCTAACTAGAATAGACAGACAGCGCCATGTGCAAACTGGTGTGTGTGATATCGATGCCGAAAGTGCTGCTGTGAACAGCATTGCAGAAGAGACCTGTTTTCGAAATGTGTGTCACAGAAAATGTGAGTTTTCTACAGTGGTGAATATTTTTAATTTTTTAATATACTTTTTTATTGATTTCAGAAAGGAAGGGAGAGGGAGAGAGAGATAGAAACATCAATGATGAGAGAGAATCATTCATTGGCTGCCTCCTGCACACCTCCCTCACCACCCCCTCCACTGGGGATCGAGCCCACAACCGGGCATGTGCCCTGACTGGGAATCGAACTATGACCTCCTGGTTCATAGGTCAACGCTCAACCACTAAGCCATACCAGCTGGGCGGTGAATACTGCTCCTATCTAATAAAAAGGGAATATGCTAATTGACCATCACTCTGTCACAAAGATGGCTGCACCCACAGCTGAGGCCAAGTTCCCATAAGGAGCCTTAATGAGCAATCAGCAGGGACCTGAGGCTACGCCTGCCCCCACCCGGTGGGGCTTGACGGGGGACCTCAAGGTGCGCTTCCCATCCTGGTGCTGGGCTAGGGGACCTCAGGCTGCTCCCCTGCCCCAGCGCCAAGCCAGGGGACCTCAGGCTGCGCCCCCCACCAGGTGGGGCTTAACAGGGGACTTCAGGCCACGCCCCCCACCCCGGCACCAGGCCAGGGGACCTCAGACCAAAACCCCTACCCCAGCACCCGGCGAGGGGACATGAGGCTGTGGCCCCCTGCCTGGCTGGGCTTGACAGAGGACCTCAGGCCGTGCCCCCCACCCAGTGGGGTTTGATGGGGGACCTCAAGGTGCACCCCCAATGCTGGGTCAGGGGAACTCTGGCCACGCCCTCACAGGGTGGGGCTTGACAGGGGACTTCAGGCCGTGCCCCCCACCCCAGCATCAGGCTGGGGAACCTCAGGCTGCACCCCCTGCCCCAGCACTGGGCCAGGGGACCTGAGGCTGCACCCCCCTGCCTGGCTGGGCTTGACAGGGGATGTGCCCCCCACCCAGCAGGGCTTGACAGGGGACCTCAAGGTGCACCCCCAGTGCTGGGACAGTGGAACTCAGGCCACACCCCCCACCCAGTGGGGCTTGATGGGGGACCTGAGGTTGCGCCCCCCTCCCGGTGCTGGGCTGGGGGACCTGAGGCTGCGCACCCCCGCCTGGCGGGGCTTGATGGGGGACCTCAAGGCATGCCCCCTGCCCCAGTCTGGGCTGGGGCTTGACAAGGGTGGGACTGGCTGGGTCTGGATCTAGCCCAGTGGGGGGGGCGGTGCGGACGGTTCTGGGTCTCACGCGATTTTGAGGCACATGTGGGTGGGCGGGACTTGACTCTGGGTCCCTTGGTGCGCCCCAGACTCTGACAGGAGGAAGGTTTTTATATACATTTTACTAATTCTCTTTCATCTCTGATATTTCTATTATAGAGAAAGGGCAAATAGCAATATTAAATTATTTCCTCTAATTAATCCCCTTTTAATGTGCACGAATTTTGTGCACTAGGCCACTAGTTTTATATAAGGTTCCAAACAAAATAAGATACAACCTTCCCTTGATGCCTGGCAGTACCTTGGTAAAAAGCACACATTTAAAAGTTGCAAAAAGGAGTATTTTGAGTTTATATATAAAACAGAATTCAGTGCTAGGTTTGGATGATGTTGGGTTGTTTTTTTTCCACCTAATTGAAAGCATGAAGGATATCAGAAAGTCATGAGTGACAGAGGACTGTTGATGGTGTGGGACCGTCCCTCCCAAAGCAGGACTTCTCCCTAGTTCCTGCCCACTCAATGCCATGGGGTCCCCCAACTATGGTGACCACCCAAAGGACAAGCCACAGATTTCCAAAACACCTTCCAGGGATGGTGCTGTTGCTCCTAGGACCACTGCTGGGCAGTTGACAAAGCACTTTCTTGTACATTAACTGATTGCACCTCCCAATTGTGGGGGGCAGAGCAGATGGGAAAACTGAGGCCAAGAGAGAATGTCATGCCCAGGTTCATGGGGAGTTGGCAGCAGAGGGGATTCAGAACCTCTGAATCTTGGGATTGGATGGACTCATGGGCTGAATTTGTGTCCCCACAAATTCATATGTTAAGTCCTAACCCCCTGTATTTCAGAATGTGACTGTATTTGGAGATAGGATCTTTAAAGAGGTAATTAAGTGAAAATGACCTTATTTGGGTTAGGGCCCTAATCCAAAATGACTGGTAACAAGAGAGGGGACTAAGACACAGACACACACAGAGGGAAGAACGTTTGAGGACACAAGAAGGCAGCCATCTACAAGTCAAGGAGAGAGACCTCAGAAGAAGCCATACCAACACCTTGAACTTGGACTTCTAGTCTCCAAGACTATGAGACAATGCATTTCTGTTGTTTAAGTCCCCCGTCCTGTGGTTCTTTGTTATGGCAGCTCTCACTGACTAATACAGCTGTGGTTTGGAAGATCATCTAGCTAGCCTGACTGCCTGCGCCCTGTGTAAATTGCCTTGGGATTACCACGAGCCAGTCTTGTGGCTTCCTGTCTACCATCTACTCTTCCCCACACAGCACAGGGCTGAAAATGTAGACACTGCGTTTTACTCTATAAACCAGATGAAGTCATTCACATCCCACCAGGTAAACTCAGGAGGAGTCTCCCGCAAGTGGGAGGGTCAATAGGGAAACATATAACAACCTCTAATTGTATCTCAAATGTTAGCAAGACCTGTATAGTCCAAATGAGACCGAATCAGGCCAATTAATTACCCGAATTACATTAATTACCCACATTTCTGAATTGAGGCTGTCTGCTTGGCTGAAGGGAAACTTAGTCATTGTCTGGGGGTTGGAATCACCAGGTGTGCTGACTCATGTCTGGAAACCAGAAGTTTTGTCCTCACATCTTGCCTGTCCTAAGGGTGGGGCAGAAAACCAGGGGCCCCGTGGTGGCCAGACTCCCCAGAGGTAATCCCTCCCCACCCCTGGCAACCCATTCCCAGCTGTGTGGGACTCTGGCCCAGTCGTGTTGATCCCCCTGAGCTGGGACAGCTCTGGGTTGCCTTCTAAGTGAGAACACCTTCTCTTTTATGCTTGGGCAAGGGGTCCCACAGCAAAGTGACCTGAGCCCCCATATGTTCCAGCTCCTTTCATCCCACACCCCCATAGACATATTTCCCCAAAGTACATAGCTTTTCAGGAAACAGCCTCCAATGGGCTCCTTGACCAGCTGCTCTGTTGACCCTCCTTCCAACATTGTCACCTTGGTGCTGAGGCCACAGGCAAGTTCACAGCCTTGTTCCCCTATGTTGGTTCCTACTGGGTTGAGGGGCAAGGGGAGCACTGCTGGGAAATGTGGTCTTTCCTAAATCTGGCCTCAGAAAGGGGCCACCCCAGTGCATCTCATGGTGGCCAGTGGCTCCCATACTGGCCAATGCAGCAAGGCAATGAGAAGCCAATGGAAAGTTTTAAGTGGGAGAACATGACCAGAACTCTGCCTTAGAAGCAGTGGCCCTCAGAACTGCCTACAGAACTGGGTACATTTATCTCCCTGTGGTTGATTAGGAAATCAAGTTTCAGAGAAGAGAAACTGACTTCTTTAAGGTTTCAGAGGTAGTAAGTAGCTGAAGTGGTTCTTGAGTCAGGCTTCTAGCACCAAACCTGGGAGCCAGCCAGGGGTACTGGTACCAAGGAGGCAGGTCCAGGGGGTTTATAAGCATTCTGTTATTGACTAGAGGCCCGAGGCACGGAATTCGTACAAGGGTAGGCCTTTGTGGCCCTGCCCCCCGCCCGCACCCACCTTGGCCTGGCGCGCTGCCCACTCCACCCCCACACCCCTTTCCTCACTGCCCCCCCCCGCCCGGTTTCCCGGTTCTGCAGAGCCACCTCCCAGCCCCCCATCCTGCAGAGGATGGCCTGCAGAGGATGGCCTGGGCCTCCTTCTGCAGGGCGATCATGGGGCAATGGCAGAGCTCTCACCACCACCAATTGCATCACACCCAACTTGGCTGGCCTGGCGCCAGTGGATGTCATAGCATGGTTGTCCCGAGGGTTGTTCCGCTGTTTGGCTGTTCGGTCAATTTGCATATTACGCTTTTATTATTATAGATAATTAAGACTGTACAGATACCATTTGCCAAGCGAAGTACCTGTCTGTCCTATACTGGACACACCCCAAATTCTGCTTTAGAGATAATAGCCAATATAATTGTACATGAAAGATTTATAGTTGTAGAGTTTCCTCAACAGGAAATTTTCTGCTAAAATTTCCGTCTAAGTCCATACAGTTGCTTTTCTGAACTCATCCACCATGGGGTCATGATTAGACATTAAAATTCTTATGCATGTAATCAGCTTTCCCTGGTAATAAGTCTGAGGCAAGCAGTGGATTGGACTGCAGTCATAATCCCATCTGATATTATTCATAGTAAATCATGCCATCTACCAACATCACTGCAAACCACAGGGAAAGTTCTTCTCATCCTCACATGGGGCCCTTAAAGATAATTTCCTAATGAATATTTTCTTTTTTTCCTGGAAGATAAAATAGTAAGGTGGGAAAAGTTTTTCGGACTCATCCCTGAACCATTAAGCTGTCTTGCTTCCTCTTCCTCGACTGTTTTCTTGTCCACCTGCCTCAGAAAGGAAGCTCCTGTGCTGGGGAATGGAGTCCAGTTGGGGAGGGGAGGCAGAGGACGTACAGGTTCTGCATCCCAAGACATCTAAACTAGTGCAACATGAATTTGTACAGACATTCACATCCATTGTGTATTTCCAAGGCTTCTTGAACCCAGAACATTGCCCACTGGAGATGGGAAGGAAAGACCCAGCTAGACTTCCAACTAGGCATTTTGTGCTTCTCGCTCTTGCCAATGGAAGATTAATGAAAGTTGCTCAGGGGAAAGTAAGCACATTCTCCACTACTCTTGACAGAATCTAGGTTTGTGTAATAGTCAGGACATGCAAGGTTATGCTGCAGTAACAAGCAACCCCCAAATCTCAGTGACCTAAGCCAACAAAGGATATTTCTCTCTCATATTGCACGTCTATCTAGGGTCAGCTGGAGTCTTTGCTTAACATGGTCATTCAGAGACCCAGACTGACAGAGCAAATTTCTTCTCAAACATTGTCAAGAGCTCTCAAGGGTTTCCACTGTCACCTAAATGCTCTGGCCTGGAAGTGATGTACATCTTATTGGCCATAACTAGTCCAACCACATTGGGCCCATCCAACCACATGGGGTCAGCAGGTACAATCCCACCACTCACCCGAGAGGCAGACCTGAGGTTTGTTCTGCCTATGCTTTTCTCACTTTGGAATTCTGCCCTCCTCTTGATTATCAGCAGCAGAAAGTGGGTTAAGAAAGTGGCAGGTGATGCAAGACGCAATAATCATCAGAAAGTCTTACTTGAATGAGTGTCCCTACCCCCAATGTTTGTCAAATCACAACCTACTGTTCAGCACACACCTGTCCTTGAGGGAGCTGCCGAAGAACAGTGACCCAGCAAATGTCAGGGAAGACAAAATGCCTGGTCAAACTCGGAGCTAAAGGGGCCTCAGAGGTCATCTAATCACCCTGTCATCACAGGGACGGGAAATTGGGGCTCACAAAGAGGATTTCCTAGGGTCACTGGGCAGAGGTAGGACTGGAACCCAGATATCCTGGCATCTAGGACTGAAAAATAAATTTTCCCCATGGGTTACCACCTGCCATCTGTACACAGACCCTGATCTGCAGGAGTAAAAGGAAGGAGAGGCTGGAGCATCATGAAGGTGACCCCAGCCCAGGTGCCTTTCTTCAGCAGACCCTGGACAAACATTCTCCTCCTGAGGTCGCTTGATCAGGCCTTACTCACCCCTAAACCAACATCGTCAGTGGGCCCCTTAGGAGTTCCATTTCGTGTTGGTGCAAACTGCTGACCCAGATGTTTCTAGCTTCTTGTGACCTTCTGAGAAAACTGGAGCTGTGTGTCCAAGCAAGAGAGGTGCAGTTAGACTACATTCCTTCATTCACTTGTCCATTCATTCACTCACTCAGCCCACGCTCACTTCCCTGGAAGGAGCAGTGAGGATAGGAGATGGCATATATGAAGAAAACTAAAAAAATACTGTCATCTCAAACCCCGTTGTGTATGTTATGGCTCTGCCATCTCCTGATCTTGTAGATGAGATTGTGCGGTGGGTCAGTTTAAACTCTGGGCCCCATTCCCCCTGCACAGACCTGCTTCACCCAGTTACTCCTGGAGGAATTGAGCCAAAAACAGAAACTTAACAGGGACCGAATAATCCCTGAACTGGTCAGACAGGCTAGCATAGCGGAGAGCTTACAGGGAGCATTGTCGAGATCATGGGGCGGGGGGTGCCGGGGGGGGGGGGGTGGTGCGGGGGGAGGTCTTTGACTCAAGGTCAGAGTTCAGGCTGACAAGACAAAGCTATGGTTCTGGAGACTGAAAGGACATTCCACTAGGCTGGGGATCTTTGCTCTGCACCCTAACCTGAGCCCCATGTGCTCACCTACTCTCCCCTCCCCATCCCAGCCCACTCCTAAAGCCCCTCCGCTCATTCACTCACTCATTCACTCCTCATCTCTCCACGGAGCCCACCAATCTCACTCTCTCCTTTTAG
This sequence comes from Plecotus auritus, assembly GCF_963455305.1. Taxonomy (NCBI): domain Eukaryota; kingdom Metazoa; phylum Chordata; class Mammalia; order Chiroptera; family Vespertilionidae; genus Plecotus; species Plecotus auritus. The sequence continues at coordinate 12,556,355 of NC_137770.1, forward strand.
GGGACTGTTTGGGACACATGCATTTTCTCTTTCTGAGTCAAGATCTTCTTGATCAACAAGAATAGTCACTGGAGGTATTTTTCTACCCTCTGTGTGGTTTAAGAAGACCCACTTCACAGGTCACCCACAAAAGTTCTGGGAGCCCCAGCAACTTGTCGGGTCCCCAGGGAGGCCCAAGCACACAGCACTCCTGGCCTCAGGAAGAAGATGAATGGCATCAGGAGAGACATGCTGCAGCCTTTGCAAAAGCTTTAGAGCACCTCTAATTAAGCCCAGTCCGTAATTAGCTCCATTCCCCACATTGAGGCAAACGAGTCTCTTTGGGTAGACCAGAAGGAGAAGTGCTTTCAAGGTGAAGGTCTCCCAGACATGAAGCAATAAAAAAAAAAAAAAAAAAAAAAAAAAAAAACACCCAGCTTGAATAACATGTCATAAAAAATAATCTTGCTATTTAAAGCGAAGGTGCAGGGAGAATCCGATTGAAGCATTGCTGACATTCCCATTAATTCCAAGAGAGTTCATCATGATTGATGGCTCCAATAAGCAGCTGGGAATGAGAAGTGATTGATTAGGCCATCTCTGTAAAATGTTGCCAAAAACTGCCTCGGAGAGCATACTTGGTTTCCACCAGTGACAAATGCATGTTCACATCATGCCGACGTGTTGCCCTTCTGTCCGGGTATGTACAAATCGATCTGCTGGTACCTGGCTGAGGTGTGAAGTGGGGAGTTTGGGGATGTGTCATCTATGTATATCTGTGTACAAGTGTCCATGTTGTCACCCTTTGCGCCAGCAGGTAGCTCCGGTGGTTAAAGTTGGGGGCATGAAGTTGAGGTCAATGTTAGCATCTCCTGTGTCCAGATAGTAATGCTTTGGCTGGATGCACAGCCTGAAGCCGGCCATGGCCAACTGACCTGCATGACCACGGCATGCTACTGGTCCTAAGGAGGACCTTGGGAGGGGTGTGGGGTTCAGAGTGGTGCAGGGACCAGGGGGGTGCGGGGATCTGAGGGGTGCCTGGCTGTCTCCTTCCCATCACAGCCTGGCTTCATGGAATTGCTCCTGTATTTTCACGCTTCCTCCACCTCATTAGCTTCCCAGCCACTTGGTGTCCCCTGCACCTCACTCCCTTTGCCACTGAAAAATGACTAACGTGGCTGGTGACCACACCCCGTGGACAGTGCCCACACCACAGGGCATGTGATTCTCTTTCTGCTCTACATCTTGACTCCCACAACAGCACGTTCTCCTCAAGTTCAGGTGGCTGTGCTGTCCTCCCTTGGTGCTTGATCTTGGTTCTCCTAGGGTTCCAGCATCACCTCTGTGCTGGGTGGACATCTGCAGCCTCCCCTACATCCCACAGATGCCAGCGCTCAGCATGTCCTGTGCACAACTCAGGACTCTTCACAGGACCTGTGCTTCTCCCCATGTCCCTCGTCTCAGGAGTGTCCACTGAGGATATCTGGGGGTCATCCCAGTGCCCCCAGCTCTGTCAACCACCCTTACATATGCTGGTGTGAGCCCACATGTGGTAATCCTACCTTCCACATCTCTCAACAAAAGATCTTCTCTCCACCCTCCTCCATCAACACCTTAGGTCTGGCCCTCATCATTTATGACCAGACCACTGAGATTTTCTCCTAAATGGTCCCTCTGCTCTCTGAACGATCTCTGCACTGTTGTCAGAGTGATTTGTGCAAAATGCAAATTGAACCACACTCCATCCTACCTCATCTCTCAGTAGGACTTAGAAAGCTTTCAGATTCTGCTCCCCCCGCACCCCACGTCCCAGCCATAGAAAACGACCCATGGGGAGGCAGCTTATCATGCTGGCTCCCACCTCCGTGCCTTCGCACACTTGGTTCCTTCTGCCTGGACGGTCTTTGATTTTTGATTGGCAGGCTTTTATTTACCCCTCCCTCCGGCTCTGTTCAAGCTTTCCTTCCTCAGTGAAACCACTGACGTTAGTCCCTGGAAGCAGAGCTGAGACAGGGCTTCTTGTTCAAGTGGTTAACTGGGGTGCTCTCAAGAGAAGGGTGTGAGGGACGCAGGACCAGGGAGGGAACAAGCTGAGCAAGGACATGGACTCAGCTGGGGACAAATGCAGTCCTGGATCATGCCCATTCCCCGCCTCCCCCCCACCCGAGTTAGCCACTGACCCAGAGTCGAGGCAAAGCCGCAGCCCTTAGTAGCCTGTGCCCGTGGGGGTGGAGAATGGTGAGGCTGCTTCCAGGCGGAGGGCAGGTCTCCAGAGAAGGGGGCAGCTGCGAGGGGTTAGCAGCCAACCCTTGCAGCAGCTGGGGGCTGCTCGCACTGACCTGTGCGGGCCTGGGGGACAGCGCCCACAGCACCCACTGCCGCCGGTGGCTCTCAAACAGGAGTGGTTCTAAATTCCTCTGCACAGCTTCTTAGCACCCAGACTACTGGGCCCCAGCCCCTGAGATTCGGATTCAGGACGTCTGGGTTGGGCTGACAATTTGCATTTCCAGTGAATTCCCAGTTGATGCTGATGTGAGGGTCCAGACACCAGCCTTTGAGAGTCCCGGCACCACACCTCCTCTTCGCGGCCCCCCACCCCAGCGCCAGGCAGAAATGACCACATCCTCAGTCAGTGCACCCAGCAGCGGGCAGACTGTACCGTACGGAACCCTGGCAGTGTCGTACCATGGCTGCTATTGCTGTTCTTACTGGCAGAGAACTGTCAGAGAGCCAGTGTTGACCGTGTTGGCCTTGTTCATCTTTGCGCTCAGGGCCCAGCACGTGGCAGGTGTCCATAAATGAATCCCAAGTGAATTCATAAATGAATGCCTGCAACAACGATGCAAACCCATTTTCTACTGCCCTGGGGGTCCGGAGCGGGATAAGCTGCACTTTCAGAGCTGCCTTGCTCCGGGAAGGGCTGCAGAACCAGCCGAGGGAAGGAAGCGCTGACTGTTTTGAGAAAACCGGGCCAATGGATCTTCTCACTGTGCAGAGGGGAAGCCAGGCCGGGGAGTGTGAGAACAGCTGACGGTGCTGTGTTATAACGTTAGAGCCGGCCTTCACTCAGGGGAGCACCTTGGGAAAGATCAGGCTATTGAGTGGGAAGAGGGAAGGCTGTTAGCCATCTGGACTCCAAGGGCAGAGGGCCGTGGTCAGGGTCCTCTGGGGAGGAAAGGGCGGGGGGCGGGGATCTTCCAACATGGGCCACATGCTGACCCACTCCAAGCAGCAGCAGGCTGGGGGCCAAGGGGAGCAAGCCAGCCATGAGCTAGGGTCCCGGGCAGCCAGGAGCCTTGAGACCCACTCAGATTTTAGGTTGCTCTCTTTCCCACAGTATAGTTCCCAAGTCTTCAGAGAAATTGCCAAGCAAGAGGCATCCTGGCTCTAGCTGGGCCCTGGAGAACCGTGAGGGCGGACAAACAGAAGGCAGCCTGCGCGGGCCCATACTGAGATGATAGGAGGTGACCTGAGGGGAAGGAGCAGCTGTCCAGGCAGGGAGCTGACTGGAAGGGAGGCCAACCAGCCCTGCCTGTCCAGGATGGAGGGGACTCCCCAGGGCGTGGGACTCCCGGTGCTGACAAGGGGAGAGTTCCGGACTCACCAGGATGACTTGGTTGCCCTAGAACCGTGGTCGGCAAACTGCAGCTCGCGAGCCACATGCGGCTCTTTGGCCCCTTGAGTGTGGCTCTTCCACAAAATACCACGGCCTGGGCGAGTCTGTTTTGAAGAAGTGGCGTTAGAAGAAGTTTAAGTTTAAAAAATTTAGCTCTCAAAAGAAATTTCAATCGTTGTAATGTTGATATTTGGCTCTGTTGACTAATGAGTTTGTCGACCAATGTTCTAGAAGAGGGGTGATCAGAGAAAACTGGTACCATTTGTGAAAGCATTCCTCCAAGACCCCCCGAATAGGTCAGATGGGAAAGCAATTAAAAGCCGGCCTTGCTTCCATCTCTCAGGAGGGGGACGAGGGTAGTGGTGAGGGAGGGTCTCACCACCCTCACCTCTGAGTGTGCAGTGGGCCAGCTCTCAAGGGTGACCTTAAAGGCTACATACCTGGGGGACATTCATGGTACACGAGTGACCTGAAGGTGTTGCGAAAATGTATAGCGTGGCGAATGGTTTCATTCACACCAGCCTTCATCAGAGGAGAACAGGCAGCAAATGTGACAGAGTGGACCAAGCAGGGGACCAGGAATAAGACAGCCCAGCCCTTCCACTAACCAGCTGTGCGACCACGGAGACGTGAATGACGCCCGCTGGGGCCCGGGTTCCTCCCTGTAAAAGGGAAGGTTTGCACTAGATCCAGGGTCCTTTTAAGCACCTCGGGTCCCTTTAGCAGTTTGATGAGGCTCACCTGGACCGCTTCTCAGAATAATGTTTTGAAGTACATGAGTAAGATTGAAATTACAAGGGAGATCGATTATATGGTCATAAAATTATCAACACATTGAAAAAACAACTCTGTTATATAATAACATACGTGCTTCTTAGTAAATGCAATAAAGAATGAGACCCAACAGTGGGTCTAACACCGTCATTTTGAAGTCGTGATGAGCATGGACAACATGTCAGGGTGTCTGTGACAACTTTTATGTAAACGAATGTGTGATTTTCAGTGGAGACAATGTCACAGGTGCTGCTAATACACTGGTTTATTGCTCACACTTGTCATGTAGAAAGGAAACCTGCATTTCAGTCAAAGGTTAGTGCAAAAAAAAAGGTACCTTTTCCCTTTCCATTTCCCCCGTTTTATCCCCAGACCTTGTTGTGGACTAAATTGCATCCCCTCAAATTCATATGTTCAAGCCCTAAACCCCAGTACCTCAAAGAGTGACTGTCTTTGGAAACAGGGTCTTTAAAGAGGTGATTAAGTTCAAATGAGGTCATTGGATGGACCCTAATCCAATCTGTGTCCTAATAAGAAGAGATCAGGGCATAGACACACACAGAGGGAAACAAGGAGAAGGCAGCCATCTTCATGCCAAGGAGAGGAACCTCAGAAAAGGTCAGCCCTGCTGACACCTTGATTTTAGACTTCCAGCCTCCAGGACGGGGAGAAAGTACATTTGTGTTGTGTGAACCGCCCACACTGTGGTGCTCTGTGATGGCAGCCGACCTGACTCATACAAACCTCCCGTCCATAGACCCCAGGCCAAACACTCCAGACGGGACAATGTCCAAGGTGCCTTCGGCCCGGCCCACGCCAACACCACGCTGGGAAACAAGGACTCTGAGAATCAGATAAACGGGCATATTCTTTGAGCCACTGCAAAACCAGCCCAGATGGAGAGGAGGCCCCTCCGTGATCTCCAGGCCCCTCACTGCCTGTGGCCCCTGAGAGGTCTCACCTCTGAGTGTGCTGCGGGCCAGCTCTCAGGATGGCCCTGTGACTTCACAGTGGCTCTGAAGAAGTCTTCGGCCCCGAGGGCTTGCCGACTTTGATCCTGAGGCTCACTGGATGGTGCCTCCAAACAAAAGAACGTGGTTTGAGAGCATCTCCTGTCGATTCCTGGTGAGAGGCTGAGGATGATTTTCCCAAATGCTCACAATTTTGCCAACACCATTGGGCCTGCCGGGGGTACCACCGCTCAGCAGGGGACATGTGCCAGGTGGGTGGTGAGGACAGGTGGGAGCTTCCTGAAGTTCCAGAGGAGCAGGGATGTGGATACAGGAGGAGGGGGCAGAGGAAGCAGAGAAAGGGAAGACAGAGGAGAAGGGGGTTATGAGAACAGAAGGAAGAAAGGAAAGGAAAGAATAAGAGGAGAGGAAGGGAGAAGTGAAAGAGGATAGAGATAAAGGAAGAGAAGCAAGAAAAGGAGAGTGGGTGGGGAACAGGTAACTCTCCATCCTCGGGCAAGGCTGCCCTGGGCTCCTGGCCTCCCCAGGGACTGCCAGTGACACAAGGGACAGTGAGGACTGGGAGGAGGATAGAGAGAGGACCCGCCACCTCACACCAAGCTCTCGATTCCTAATGATGGGAGCCCCGGTTTATGGGTCAGCTGTTGCATCAGCAGCTGTGACCAGACACAAGACATTGACCCGCAGAGCCCCAACTCCTCATTCTGGGGGTGCAGAGCAAGGAGGGGCTGCCTCTCAGCCTAATCTGTGTCTGTTTCCAAGGGGGGCTGCCTCCATTCCAGCAGGGAGGCTGGCTGACCCCACGGTTGGCCCACGGCTCCTCCTCCCCAGAAGCCCAGCCCTCTGCCTTCTCATGGAAAATCATGGACATGGTTTATTTTCCGGAGGCTGGTTTGTTTTTCAGTCCTGTCGGCCCAGATCTGATGCTTAATGCTCCCCCCGGGGAGCAGGGTGAAGCTGTTGCAATCTCGGAGGTAAATACCTAATTAGGATGCTTCTGAAGAAAGTATTATTTACTTGGCATAATGTATCTTGGGTCAGTGTGCAACCAGGAAGGGTATTATTTTCTCAAGAGCGGGAGATGGTTCCGGCAGGTCCTGTACTTAAATATGTCATTAGGTGCTGCTTAAAGCATTCGGGGTACCCGCAACTCACCCTTCCTTTCCTTTTAAGAAGCATGCCTATTGCAGCATGCGTACAGCTGGGCCACTGGAATGAGGAGAGACGAGTTCTCATTCTAACTATGTAGCTGAGGGAGGCAAAGCCAGACTCTGGGTCACCATCCCACTAACCCGGCAGCAATGAGTGATTTAGAGCCAGATAGGCCCATCAGTTCCACCAAGAACCTGGTTTGTACCAGCACCGTGCTCCGTGCTTTCACTTACGATTTCATTTAACCCTCAGGACTGCCCTACCAGGGGACAGCATCATTCTTATTGTATGGTTGTTGCATCGGGCTCAGTGAAGGGACATGCCCCAACGTCACAAAACGAACAAATAGCAAAGCCACCACACTGAGAGAGCGCCGATGTAATAATGGTGGGTTACCGTGGAGAGAGCTTCCGGCCACAGACTCACACTGAGAAGTGATGCTATATATAGATATATATAATATATAAAACCTTTGCTTCCTATGCAAATACAGGAAAAACCTTAATAATATATATAAAACCTTTGCTTCCTAGGCAAATACAGGAAAAACCTTAATAATATATATAAAACCTTTGCTTCCTAGGCAAATACAGGAAAAACCTTTTTTTCCTTCCTTTTAGAAACCCAACGCAAGAAGAGGCAGAAACAAAGCCACTGGCGGCATCTGAGGCCTCTGGGACTCAGCTGTGGCAAACACTGAACACACCCCTGGAAAGACTGATGTTCACGCTGAAGGCCTGTTTACCTCAGTTCCTATTACCCAAAACACGTCGGACTTTCCACAAGGAATCCCAAAGCATGGCAGAAGGCAGGCGAAGACAGTGTGAAGAGACGAAGCAGTCATCAAAGCCAGGCTCAGCTACGATGCACATGCTGGAAATCAGACAGAGCGTGAACATAAATGTGGCCGGTACCCTGGAGCTGTCATGGGAAAACATATAAGAACGTAGGGGTAATGGAAGCAGAGCGATGAAACCTCTAAGACAGAATGGATGAAACTTCTAAGACAGAATGGAAAGGAAATGCTAGAAATCAAAAACGCATAATGTGGGGAAGCACGGGACTTGATTGGAATGTCTATAAGGATTCTCCAAAAGATTGGGGGCCTCTGGGAGGACCTTGCCGAAGGCGGCAGCCCCTACCTTGACTTTTCCAAACAAGTCCGAGCCCCCGGGGTGTTTTTCTACAATCTCGACGTTTTTAGCCTTTAAAGACCCGACCTTGTAGAAGCATGTGCTTTCTCAAGGATGCTTACCCTGCTGATTGTATCTAGAGGTCAATTTCAGTTCAAGTGGTTGTGACAATAAAAACCGAAGGAGGCAGGCCAACAGGGCTACTTGGCGGCGATAGCCACGTTGTCCCTTCCCTTCTCTTTCACAGAAACGTGTGTCAGAGCAGTCTGTTCATCGGTCGCAGGTCGGCCCTGGCAAAGTGGTGCCCTGTGTGAGCAGGAACCAGGAATGCGATGAAACGTGATGGAACCCTCGAAAACTAAGAGTAAGAAAAATGAAAGTAACTGCGCAGTAAGTCACTGGAGCCCGCCTGGGATTTCCAGGTTCGAGGGAATTGTTTCTCAGCTAAGGAATTCACTGTCTCTGTTATGCTTCTTAAGAATGGGAATATGTTTTCCATTAGAAAAATAAGCCTATTTCTAAATGTAAGGAAAGAAAGGTTTTTCCTGTATTTGCCTAGGAAGCAAAGGTTTTATATATATTATTAAAATAATTATATTATGTTAATCAGAAAGTTGATTACTTTAAAGGAATAGATTTAATACTGTTTAATAATAATAATATACAATAATATATTTGACTACTTTCCCAGAGTTTAAATTTTAAGATTTGCCTTCTCTCCTTATGAAGAAAAATTTTATACTTAAGGTATATGAGAAGCTCTGTCAAATAAGGAAATAATAATTATATTCTATTTATATATGCATATTAAATAGATTCTACTATGCTTTCATTTATAACTAATTGTTATAAGTTATCATATAGTGGAATATTGTGTTTTACAGAAAGGACAAGATTCCATGTCATTTATATTACTCTATAAAGTATCTAGATTTATAGGAAAACTGGCAAGAAAAATCAAGAGAAAAAGAATTTAATTATAGGATTGAATGAACTAAAAATAATTATAGTTTTGTTAATTATTATTCTCATAGCAATATGTTTGTTTACATGAATCCAATAAGAATCTAATCTACACTAATAAAAGAGAAACATGCAAATTAACCATCACTTCGCTACGCCCACTAGCCAATCAGAGCGAGTATGCAAATTAACCCAACGAAAGATGGCGGTTAATTTGAATATGCAGACAGAGTGAAGACTGAAGACAGCATAGAAGGAAGAGGGAGGGAAAGTGGAAAGCAAGGGACAGCTACGGGAGGGAAAGCGCGGCGGGGGGGGGGGGGGCGGTGAGGGAGCGGCGGCAGGAGGAAAAGTGCGGGGTGGTGGCGGGAGGGAAAGCACGGGGCAGGGGCAGCAGTGATGGCAGGAGGGAAAGCGCGGGGTGGGGGCAGAGGTGGCGGGAGGGAAGGGAAAGCACAGGGGGCGGGAGGGGTGGTGATGGCGAGAGGGAAGCCCGCTGGAAGCCCTGTTCTTACAGGAATCTTCCTGCAACGGGCCTCTAGTTTCTTCATAACAGGATATAAGTCAGTTTCCAATTGCAGTTTTATTAACCAAAACTTTACTGGAATGTCATGTCTGAAAGAGAGACAGGCCAGGTCCGGATGTCACCAGAAAGCTCTAAGGAATGAAGAGTGACTTGAAGCCGATAAGCCCTTTGCATAAATAGCCTGGTACCTTGCTTGGTCACGTGGCTCATGGCAGTCTTTCCAGGTAAGGAACGAAGGTTGCTTTCCTGAGAGATGGCATGAAAGAAACCTCAAGACACTTGTAGGGACCTCAACCTAAGGAATGCACCCCAATTCTATAGGAATTGCAGGCACAGCCTGATAGCAACTATATAACTTGACTTCTTTGCATTAGAAGTAAACTTTCTATCTAACAGAGCACCTAAATTAATCTAAAAAATAATCATATTATTTTAAATCTTAGAACACATATACTTATATGTGAATAGGGGGTTAAACTTTTCTTAAAGTTTTCTTTTCAAGGCCTGTGCAAAGTAATTAGGGAGGTGACTCAGCTGTGAATCCAGCAAGCAGAACTGATAAGCGCGGTCAGACCGACCCACCAGGAGTCAAGATCATCTCCTCAGCATCATCTCACCGCCTAACAATAGCTGATGTCTATAGACCCCAGGCCTGCACATAGCTACATTCCTCACCCTCGCCCCTTCCCCTTTATAATCCTGTCCCCTACACCTTGCTAGAAGGCAAGACTTAATGCTTATAAATGCCCTGTCTTCTTAATTAGACTAACCATTGCTGTCATTGTAATTCTCTTTGTTTTTTGTTTAGTCTACAAAATCAGAACTCGAGCAGTATACGCGCTTCGCAGATCCCGCCATTCCAAAGCAGAAAGTTTGCCGCCTCCCTCTGACTTCTGCAGCCAGCAAAACAAAAAGGGGGGAGATGTGGGGAAGCAAGGGACTTGGTTGGAATGTCTGTAAGGAGGCTTCTCCAAAAGGTTGGGGGCTTGAGAGAAACCAAGATGGCGGCATAGGTAAACACCTAAACTGCTGCCTCGCACAACAATTTCAAAACTACAACTAAAAGACAGAACGGACACCATCCAGAACCGCAGGAAAGCTGACTGAGTGAAAATTCTACAACTAGAAGGAAGGAGAAAAGCTCACAGAGAATTGGAGGTACAGCAAAGGGTCTTTGTGCGCGCAGAGAGGAAGGGCGGCGGAGTGCCTGGCTGGCTTTCTCTGGCGGAAGGGGGAAGGGAGCCCCCGACCGCATTGAACCCCAGTCTGACTGCACTGAACACCTATTCCGGGCGAGCCCCTGGGGACCCACGCTCTTGTGGGGGGAGTCTGGACTCTCGGGCGGAGACTCGGGAGCCGGGGAAGGCGGAAGACTGAAAGTCCGCTCGCGCCAGTGCGCACAAAGGCTGCGGGAGGCTGCCACAGGCTTTCCCTAGCGGAAGGGAGTGAGAGGCTCCTGACGGCACAAAACCCCAGTTCTGACTGAAGTGAGCCCCAGTTCTGACTGCAGTGAACCCCAGTTCCAGGCGAGCCCCCGGGGACCCACGCTCTTGTGGGGGGAGTCTGGACTCTCGGGCGGAGACTCGGGAGCCGGGGAAGGCGGAAGACTGAAAGTCCGCTCGCGCCAGTGTGCACAAAGGCTGCGGGAGGCTGCCACAGGCTTTCCCTAGCGGAAGGGAGTGAGAGGCTCCTGACGGCACAAAACCCCAGTTCTGACTGAAGTGAGCCCCAGTTCTGACTGCAGTGAACCCCAGTTCCAGGCGAGCCCCCGGAGACCCACGCTCTTGTGGGGGGAGTCTGGACTCTCGGGCGGAGAATCGGGAGCCGGGAAGGCAGAGGACTGAAGGCACACACGTGCTAGCAAGGGCAAGGCTGATGGGAAGCCAAGACTGAGACTCCACCCCATCCAAGCTGAGCACAGAGGCTATTGCAATTTGGCAAGTCTAATCCTATAAGGCTGTCTCCAGCACCGGACTTCTCCCAGCATAGACACAGCTGATCCTTACAGCCAACTGGCCTGGAGGTCAATTCTTCCCAGTGATACCAACAACAATAAAGACTTAATTACAACAAGGCTGTACACACAGTCCACAAAGGGGTGCACCAAGAGTGTCCACCTCAGGTTAACTGGGGAGGCAGACCCACTGGGCCAAATTGGAAACCTAGCACACAACTCTACCAACTCAGGGAAGCAGTGAAAATGCGGTGTCTAAGAATCAGACCACAAACGAAAGAAATGGAGGAAAACAAACGACTGGATATAGAATTCAAAACCACGGTTATAAGGCTTTTTAAGAATATCCTAGAAAAGCCCGATAAATATAACGAGACCCTCGAAGAGATGAAAAAGGACCAACTAGAAATTAAACATACACTGACTGAAATAAAAAATATTATACAGAGACCCAAAAACAGACAAGAGGAACACAAAAATCAAGTCAAAGAATTGAAATACAAAGAAGCAAAAAACACTCAACCGAAAAAGCAAAAAGCAAAAAAAAAAAATCCAAAAAGTTGAAGATAATGTAAGAAGACTCTGGGACAACTTCAAGCGTACCAACATCAGAATTATGGGGGTGCCAGAAGAAGAGAGAGAGCAAAATACTGAAAACCTATTTGAAGAAATAATGACCGAAAACTTCCCCCACCTGGTGAAAGAAATAGACTTACAAATCCAGGAAGCCCACAGAACCCCAAACAAAAGGAATCCAAAGAGGACTACACCAAGACACATCATAATTAAAATGCCAAGAGCAAAAGACAAAGAGAGAATATTAAAAGCAGCAAGAGAAAAACAGTTAGTTACCTACAGGGGAGCACCCATACGACTGTCAGCTGACTTTTCAACGGAAACTATGCAGGCCAGACGGGAGTGGCAAGAAATTTTCAATGTGATGAATAGCAAGAACCTACAACCAAGATTACTCTACCCAGCAAAGCTATCATTCAGAATTGAAGGGCAGATAAAGAGTTTCACAGACAAGAAAAAGCTAAAGGAGTTCATCACCACCAAACCAGTATTATATGAAATGCTGAAAGGTATTCTTAAAGAAGAGGAAGAAGAAAAAAGGAAAGATAAAAATTATGAACAACAAATACATATCTATCAACAAGTGAACCTAAAAATCAAGTGAATTAAAAACCTGAGGAACAGAATAATCTGGTGAATACAATAGAATCAGGGGCATAGAAAGGGAGTGGACTGATAATTCTCAGGGGGAAAGGGGTATGGGGGGGTTCATAAAGAGACTGGACAAAAATCATACACCTATGGATGAGGACAGTGGGGGGTAGGTAAGGGCAGAAGGTGGGGTGGGAAATGGCTGGAGGGGAACTATGGGGGAAAAAAGGAGAAATAATTGTAATAATCTGAATAAAGATTTATTTAAAAAAAAAAAAAAAAAAAAAAAAGGTTGGGGGCTTGTAGAGGGGCCTTGCCGAAGGCAGCAGCCCCTACCTTGACTTTTCCAAACAAGTCTGACCCCCCAGGGGTTTTACTAGAATCTTTATGTTTAGTCTTCAAAGTGTCCTTGCTCAAAGGACGCATATACTTTCTCAAGGATTGCTTACCCTGCTGATTGCAATTTTAGTTCAAGCTGTTGTGACAATAAAAACCTAAGGAGGCAGGAGAACAGGGCTACTTGGTAGCAATAGCCAAGTAGTCCCTTAGCCTCTCTTTCACAGAAACGTGTGTCAGAGCAATCTGTTCATCGGTCGCTCAGGGTCTGCCGGTCAGCCCCGGCAACGTAATAGAAGTGAAAGATGCCTTTGATGAGCTCACCAGGAGACGAAGCATGGTCAAGGAAAGAATCCGTGAGCTTGGAGACAGGTTGATAGAAATTTCCCAAACTGAAATGCAAGGAGAAGAAAACATGACACACACAGAACCAAACATCTAAGAGCGGTGGGACAACATCAAAAGGTGTAGCATATGCATACTTAGAATACCAGCAGGACGAGAAAGAGAAAGTGGAGCACAAGAAACATTTGAAGTAATAATGGCCAGGAACTTTCCAAATCAAAGATCTAAGGAGCTCAGAGAACATCAAGTAGAATAAATACCAAAACAAACAATAGGAGTTACAGGGGACTTCTCAACGTAAACAGTGCAAACAACAAGAGAATGGAGTGGAATTTCTGAAATGTGGAAAGAAAAAACCCACCAACCTAGAAGTCTATAGCCTGTGAAGTTATTCTTCAAAAGTGAAAGAGATATAAGAAGTTTTTCAAACAAACAAAAACAGAGGGGATTCATCACCAGCAGACCTGCCCTGCAAAAAATAATAAAAGGAGTTCTGCAGGCAGAAATAAAAGTACAAAGGTCAGAAACTTACTTCCATAAAGAAAGGAATAAAGGCAGAGAAGGAATAAATAAAGGTGAAATATTTTATTTTTCTTATTCTACCTTGATCTAAAATATAACTTTGTTTAAAGCAACAATAGTAACCATGTATCCTATGATTATAGCATATGGATAAGTGAAATGAACAGCATTGTCACAGGGATAAAAGGGAAAAATACTATACCACGTGAAGTGGTATAGTTTTATTTAAAAATGGACCTACAATTAATTAAGAGTGTATTTTTTTAACTCTAGGACAACCACTGAAACAAACTTAGAGTTATAATTGACATACTAAGAGGAGAGATAGAATAATTAAAAATGCTCAATTAAAACGGGGGGAGGGAAGGAGACAAAATCACAGAGTCAAGCATGAGAAGGGCCAACGCGCCGATGTGGTCTGACCACAGAGGAGGCCACGTGAGAGAGGGTGCAAGAGTCCCGAAGAAGCAGAGAGGTCCCTGGTGACGTCAGCACAAGCAGGGACCTCAGTCCTACAACCACAGCAAATGCTTTCTGGCAAGAACTGTAGTGAGCTTGGAAGAGGAACCCGAGCATGAGATGGAAACGCAGCCGGCTGACCTGGATTTCGGTTTCATGAGACACTGAGCAGAGAACCAGCCAGTTCCTTCCAGACTTCCAGTCTACAAATGTGTGAGATAACAAACATGTGTTGTTTCAAACCACTATTTTTGTAAAACAAACAAACAAACAAACAAAAAACACAAAAACCGGGGCTGGCATGTAAGAAGCTTGGAAGTCACCACTCCGTCCCATCAAGTAAAAAGCTGAACAGCCCTAACCGGTTTGGCTCAGTGGATAGAGCGTCGGCCTGCGGACTGAAGGGTCCCAAGTTTGATTCCGGTCAAGGGCATGTACCTTGGTTGCGGGCACATCCCTGGTGGAGGGTGTGCAGGAGGCAGCTGATCGATGTTTCTCTCTCATCGATGTTTCTAACTCTCTATCCCTCTCCCTTCCTCTCTGTAAAAAATCAATAAAAATTAAAAAAAAAAAAAAAAGCTGAACAAACTAAAAAATGAACAACGTTCCCTACAGACAGAAAAGTAGTGAGGTCACAGGGCAGACCACTGCCCCGCAAATTGGAGACACCAACAGATAAATACAGGGACTCACAGCTTATCAGGGCAAAAACCCACAAGCAGCAACCTCAGAGGGAGCCAGGGCTGGGGTGGGGAAACCTAAACGGTAATTAGCAAATTGCTGAAGGCTCAGTGTGGGCAAGTCTGGAAGTGAAAAACTCCAGGGCAACCCAGTCACAGGGAGTCCCCCCAACTTCTGCATAGCATTAGCGTTCCACACGGGAGAAGGGAAATACTCAGCTCCAGACCCCTCCTATCCCACCTGAGGGGGAGGAAAGAACACCTGAGAAGCATGTGTGAAGTTCACAGTCCCCAGGTACAGGCTCAGTAAGGGGGGAGCCCTAATCATAGGACTGTGGAGTGCTTCCATGCGCCCTCCACGCACCTTACCACCATGTTACTGAAGTCCTGCTGCAGCATTACCCACTATGTTGTGTCCAACTGCTAGGAAACAATGACAAGTCGTGCTAAAAACACAGTTTGAAGAGACAGAGCAAACATCAAAACCAGATTCAGATAAGGCAGTGATGTTGGAATTACCAGACCAGGAGTTTAAAACAATTACCAATATGCTAAGGTCGCTAATTGGTAAGTAAACAGCATGAAAGAACAGATGGGCAATGTAAGCAGAGAGGTAGAAATTCTAAGAAAGAACCAAAAGAAATGCCAGCCATAAAAAGCACTGTAACAGAAATGAAGAATGCCTTTGATGGTCTTTTATTTTTAAATATATTTTTATTGATTTCAGAGAGGAAGGGGAAGGGAGAGAGAGATGGAAACATCAATGATGAGAGAAAACCATGGATCGGCTGCCTCCTGCACGCCCCCAACTGGGGATCAAGCCCGCAACCTGGGAATGTGCCCTGACCGGGAATTGAACCATGGCCTACTGGTTCAGAAGTCGACACTCAGCCACTGAGCCACTGTGGCTGGGCAGGAATGCCTTTGATGATCTTATTAACAAACTGGACACAGTTGAGGAAAGCATCCCTGAGCTTGAGGATGTGGAAACAGATACCTCCAACACTAAAAAGCAAAGCAACAAAAACTCAAAAACAAAAAACAAAAAAAGAGAATATCCATGACTGTGAAACAACTACAAACGGTTATAATGGGAAACCAGAAGGGGAGGGAAGAGGGAAGAAAACAGAAGGAATATTTGAAACAATAATGACTGAGGAGTTTGTGAAATTATTATCAGAAACCAAACCACAGATCCAGGAAGCTCAGAGAACACCAAGCAAGATAATTGGGAAAACAAAAAACAAAAGCACACCTAAACCTAGGCATATCGGTTTTAAACTATAGAAAATCAAAGATAAAGAAAAAACCCCGAAAAAAGCCAAAGGGCAGAAAATTTACCTGCAAAGGAACAAAGATAAGAATTAACAGCTTCTCAGAAACCACACGGCAAGGAGAGAGTGGAGTGAAACATTAAGTGTTGAGAGAAAAAACCACAACCTAGAGCTCTGCTCTTCAGAATTAAAGTGAAATAAAGACTTTGACAAACAAAAATTGAGAAAACTGGTTACCAGTAGAATTGCCTTGCAAGAAATGTTAAAAGAAGTTCTTTAGAGAAAGGAAAATGATATAGGTCAGAAACACGAGTCTATGCAAAAAAAGGAAGTACATTGGAGAAGAAATAATTGAAGGGAAAAACTTGTTTTTCTTATTCATAATTGATCTAATAGATAACAATTTGTTTAAAATAATAGCAATAATGTACCCTATGATGTATGCTTACATATATGTACATATATACTTATTTATATGGACTTATGTACCAGTATATGTGAAAGTAATAACAGCAATGGTACAGGGCCAAAAGGGGGAATTAGGGTTATTTTGTTGTTAGAATATACTCGCACTATCTGTGAAGCATATTTGACAGTGGATTTGAATTAGTTATAAATGTACATTACATACAAACTCCAGGAAAATCAACTAAAAAAAAAAAAAACTTTTTAAAAAGTACAACTGAGCCCTGGCCAGGTAGTTCAGTGGGTTAGAGCAGTTGTAGGCAAACTCATTAGTCAACAGAGCCAACTATCAACAGTACAACAATGGAAATTTCTTTTGAGAGCCAAATTTTTTAAACTTAAACTTCTTCTAACGCCACTTCTTCAAAATAGACTCGCCCAGGCTGTGGTATTTTGTGGAAGAGCCACACTCAAGGGGCTAAAGAGCCGCATGTGGCTCGCGAGCCGCGGTTTGCCAACCACTGGGTTAGAGTGTTGTCACTCTACACCATGGTTACAGTTTGATCTGGGTCAGGACACATATAAGAATCAACCAATGAGTACATAAGTGAGTGAAATAACGAATTAATGTTTCTCTCTCTCTCCCTTCCTCCCTTCCACTCTCTCTAAAAATCAATGGGAAAAATATCCTCTGGTGAGGATTAACAACAAAAAAATATACAATCAAATCAATCAATACATTTAAAAAAAATTTTTAAGTACAACTGATATGCCAACAAAGGAGAGAAGATAATCATATACAATGTTCAATTAAAACCACAAAAAGCAGAAAGAGTGGAAGGCAAAAAATATGAACAAAGAACAAGGACAGTAACAAATATAGTAGATATAAGTCCAACTATATCAGTCATCACTTTGAACATCGATGGTCTAAATCAGGGGTGGGCAAACTTTTTGACTCGAGGGCCACAGTGGGTTCTTAAACTGGACTGGAGGGCCGGAACAAAAGCATGGATGGAGTGTTTGTGTGAACTAATATAAATTCAAAGTAAAGGAGCAGAGGGGAGAGCAAGAGAACCATATAGAACAGCCGGATCCGGCCCACGGGCCGTAGTTTGCCCACGGCTGGTCTAAATACTCCTATTAAAAGACAGAGATGGTCAGAGTGGATCAAAAAACAAAACCCAACTATACATTGTCTACAAGAAACTCACTTTGAATATGTCAACAAAAGGCCACTGCCACCAATCCAATGCCAACATGAGTCCCAAGTCTGGGGTACAGTAGAGACTTTATTCAGGTGAACAGTTTGCGAACTGGGGAAGGGCAAGCCATATCAATTTTAGATGGAACAGACTTCAGAGCAAAACAAGTTATCAGAGTTAAAGACGATCACATAACAATAAAGGGATTCATTTCTAACAGCTGGACACGATACAGTGGGTAATGCTGCGATGATCCTTAATGTGAATGTGCCTAACACAGAGCATCAAAAGGCGAAGGGAAATAGTCAGTTATGCTGTGACACGTTTGCACAGTGACCAGTGATTGCTAGACATCGTGGGGTGTCACATTAGGAGGTGAGGCGTTAGCCAGCCCAGGGGACAATCGCGGGAGACTGGAAAGGGAGAAGCAGGGGTATTTCTCCTCCTTCTTCCTCACTCAGGTGGCATCCTAGCAAGGGCTGAGTCCTCTACGGTTTCAGTCCCAACCCTGTGACCTGACCCCTGGGCTGCGGTGCCTCTTCCCGGGGGCCCTCCAGCCCCGGTGGTCTTGTGCTGATTCCTGCATTTCCTCACCTTCCCCCAATGGCTTCCTAGCTCTGCCATTTGTGCACTGGATCCCCTGCATGGAAGTTGCTCTGTTTCAGTCCCCCAGGTGCTTCTGTTTCCTCATCAGACCCAGGACTACCTCTATGCTACACGAGAAAGCAGAGCTGCAAGGATAAGTACATTGCCCTGGGGTGAAACAGCTAGCAAGTAGCAATGCTGCATTTGAACCCAGCTCTGTCCGACTCTGAGGCCACGTTTCATGCACACACTTCCTCCCATTACCCTTGAACATCCCTGACCCACTAGAGACACTGGCCTCAGTTCCACATGTGCCTGCGCTGTCTCGGGAAGGCCTGGTGCCCTCCCTGGATGGCAAACCCTGGGCAACTTGGCATCCATTGCTGGGCTCCCTGTTAAGGTCAGAGGTGTGGCAGCAGCCCTGAAGCTCTGTTCCTAATATCGAAAAGTGTCCGCCCCGCTCCTTTCCCAGAAACAGTGAGAACAGACTGTTCCAGCGAGACTTGAAAAGCTGCCTCTGGCCCTGCCGCTGTGTGGCTCAGTAGTTGAGCGTCAGACTATGAACCAGGAGGTCACCGTTAGATTCCCAGTCAGAGCATATGCCCGAGGCAGCCGACTGATGATTCTCCCTCATCATTGATGTTTCTGTCTCTCTCTCCCTCTGGCCTCCTCTCTGAAATCAATAAAAATATGTTTTAAAATAAATAAAAGCTGCCTTTGGTTGGCTCACTTCATTGTCCTCTCAAAGGATGTCGATCCTGAGAATCCATATCCTTTCGCTACCAAGTTATTCGGTTCTTTTTTGCCAGAGTGTTTCCCGCCCCTACCCCCACCCCTCGGAGGGACTAGATGTTTTCTCTCTGACTATACGTTAAATGGCCTAGAGCTTTGATGCTCACAGTGCAGCCTGCTGTCCGGCCGTGTCACATGGGAGCCTGTGGGCAGCGCAGCACCTCCTGAATCAGGATGTGTGCTTTAACAAGATCCAAATCCCCAGATGACTCCTGCGTGTGTTACAGCTGGACACGTGCTGCCCTAGATGCGTCAATACTTATTTACCGGGTGCCCGTTATGCGTAATTTCATAACAGCATCACGTACCTCGTGGGAATGCAGTAAGAATGAAATGAATTCATACATTAGAACAGCGCCCAACACATAATAAATGCTGGAGGTTTTGGAATAATCATCATCATTAGGGTAACTATTTGCTGGATTTCAAGTCAGGCACTCGGGGGCCCAGAAATTAATGGATGACTAAGACAGAGCCCGCCCCAGGAGCTCGTGGGCTGTGGAGAGGTGTGCGTGCAAACGAGTCACTCTGGCCGGAGACAGCCAGTGCTGTTGCTGTGACACACCAGCTACAGGGCCTGAGGTTTGGTCAGCACTCTGAGATTTATAGACAGAATTCACACATTATACCACTCGAGCATAGAGCAGCTTCCTAAAGTAGGTAATATGACCATTGCTATCCCATTATTGAACTCAGAGGGGCAATGGCCACGGTCACAAAGAGACTTGAATCTGAATCTTTTAACCCCAAATCCAATGCTTTTCTGTCCACTGCCCACCCCATGGCCTCTCCCAACGAGGAGGTGCCAGGTGCCAGTGCGTCTTGAAAAGCTGAAGGTGGAAAGAGAACCACAACCAGGGACCAGCATCTTAGGTGACACTGGAGTGGCCTCTGGTTTTGTATCATCCTTAGAGAGGCCAGCGGTCAGCGTGGGAACTGCAGGCGCCCCTGCTCAGAGCCTATGACAGATGGAAACGTGGTCCACGGGTGAGGATTATTCTGGTGGGTTTTGGGATGTTCTTTTTTTGGAAAATCCAGAAATGCACTCCACTGTCCCACCACTGTTTGACCTTCTAGATGCTCTCATCTGAGGGGGCTGTGTCCACTGGACACTCCTTCCCACGGTCAATCCAGATCAGCACCTGGAATCTTCGAAGCAGGCTTTCTCAGCGGTGGGTGAATAGCATTGGTTCTCAAAGTGTGGGCTCCAGACCAGCTGCTATGCAAGGATGGGGAACATCCAGCCCGCGGGCTGTATAAGGCTCGTGAAATCATTTGGCCCGGCCCTGCCAAGGCATTAGGGGTGAGTTAATGACATGTTTGACCAAATATAGCAGGCTAATTTTTAAGATGATAATTTTGTATGGCCCATGAATCCATATATATAAAATCCTAATATGCAAATAGACCCAACGGCAGAACAACCGAACAACCGGTCGCTGTGACATGCACTGACCACCAGAGGGTGCACACGGAACATGGTGGGCGTCTGCAGTAGGCGGCAGAGCACAGAACATGGTGGGCATAGGCTGCGGTGGGATGGTGGAGCAGGTGAGCGGGGGCACCTGACCAAGGCAGGGCACCCACAGCTGTCATCGGGGTGAACCGCTGGTGTTTACTGAAAATTCTTTGCTCCTGCATGCTGCGGTCCTGTTGGGGGTGCTCGCACCTGCTGCCGGTGCTGGCTCCTCTCTTACCTGGAGCTGCTGCTTGCACCCACTGCCAGCGCTCACCCGGCGCCAGTCCCGATCACTCAGTGCCCACCCCGCGCCAGTCCCGATCACCCCTGAGGGCTTCTCCACCTCCCCCTGCTCCTGCGGGGCGATCAGGGCCAGCAGCCGCTCGCACCTGCTGCTGGTACAGGCCCCAATCACTCCACGCCTGTCAGCAGGTGCAAGCGGGGCTGATGCCGTCAGCATGTGGTGGCGGCGGTGGCGGGAGCGCGGCTGCCGGCAGACAGGGGGCCAGGGGCTGTGGCAGGAGGGGCCAGGCGGGGCATGGAGGATGGGCTGAGACCTGCCCCTGTGCCCACTGCAGCCTCGCAGCCCACAGTTCCTTTAGCATCACTGAGGAAATGGTTAAAAACAAAATTCTTCCAACTCACCCCAGTTCCACTGAGGCAGAGACTGTGGAGGCGAGGCCTTAGCATTAGGTGTTGTAACAAGCCCTCCAGGTGGTTTTGAGTTTGAGGACCACAGGGAGTACTGGCCAATAGAACTGCTGTTGTGGGAAATGGTCTGACTCCGCGCTGTCCAGCAGAGAAGCGCTCGCCACAGGCGGCCATCGAGCACCTGAAACGTGGCTGGTGCAGCCAAGGACCTGGACTTTACTTTTCATTTACTTTTAATCGATTGACACAGCCAAGGCTCGTGGCTGCCTTCGTGGGCAGTGACAGTCTGCAGGACAGTCTCCCCACCCCCAGTTCACGTATTGGAAGGTCACAGGACTCCCCAGCCAGGTGGAAGGTGGGGGGTCTGGGAAGTACAAGGAAGATGTGGGGAAGGTGGCGCTTCATTGCCAGGCCGGGGAGAAGCCAGATCCTGCTAAAGCTCAGCTGAGACTGTGGCAGGAGGGGACGTTGCCCGGAGACCCCGGTCCATTTGTCCCTGAAGGTGGCACAGGAAAGCCTCGGGCACATCTTCAAGGAGAGGCCCTAGTGTGGGCATTAAGGACACACCGGGCAGAGCTGGGTGGCAGAGCTGGGTGGCAGAGCTGGGTGGCAGGTGGGAGGGCTCATTGACTCATGAGCTAACTATTCCAACAGACCAGAAAAAGGCCTCTTTGGAGATTCAGCAGAAGACACTGGGCATAAATTAAAGCAGGACAGATTTTGGTCAGACACAAGGAGGAACCGCTTGATGGCCATGGTGGCTGAGACGAATCAGCTATGGGATCCTGACGAGCCTCTGTCCCTGCAGGATGAGGGGAAGAGAGGTGATAAAAGGGTCCCTGCAGCCTAGCTCCCATCGCATCGACTAGCAGGGTAACCATGAACTAGGGGCTTGACCTCGCTGGCCTCCATGCTTTATCTGCCGTAGAGAACCCAATGAGGAGAAGTCACCAAAGTGCTGCTGAGAGAGGATTTCCTCGCTGATACCAAAAGCCCCACCAGAGAAACGGCCTTCCCTGAGGATACTCCTGAGGCCTGGGACTACTGCAGCCACCTTGTGGCCGTGAGGAAGAGCCAAGAGAATCACAGAGAAGCTGAGACCTGGCATCATGGAGCCCCTGAACGAGCCAGCCCCGCAGCCAGCAGGATCACGGGGTTACTTTTCACGGAGATCATGAATCTGTTGCTGTTTAAGTCATTTTGGGTCCAGTGTTCTCTTTCTTGCAGCCAAATGCATTGTAACTTACACAGTTAGTTTCCTCCTTTGTCAGATGAAGATGATACCACCCGGGGTTTGCGAGGATAAAACGAGATGAAAGACGTGAAGCGCTTAACAGCATCTATGAGAGCGCCCCGTTTCAGTGGCCTGAAAGCTTACAGCTTGAAAGATGGGAGTAGGGGAGACTGTTCGTCCCATTGGAACCCACTGATCGGTGATTTAAAGCCTAAGGGGCTTTTCTATGGGGGAAAGAAACCCCTACAATTGTGTGGACTTTCCTTAATGCTTAATTTGTTACCTGTACAGCTAATGAACAGAACTCAGAAAACCAATTTTCCTCAATTATGAATATGATGAATTAAATGTTCGTCAGCAACTTGAAATGCAGTGACAAACATTGCATTGGATTCTTTCGAATACTTCAATAACCTCAAGTGTGGACCAAACATTCAGAAACGCAATGGCCACACAACCATGACCCGCTCTCCTAGGCCCACTAAAAAACAGACCCACCGTGGCCTTCATTCATTATTCTGCACTTGATATATTACCTTCCCAGGATTATTGCTACATTTAGTTGTTCTTTATTGCGTTTTTATATCATCCTAGGGTTTCAGTAATATTTTACTCCCTCCTGGGAAGTCATTAGTCTTACCAGAGCCAAAGACAGATGACACTTTCTCAGACAAGATGAGGACATAGAATTAGGCTATTGGCCAACTGATTCTTGGCTGAGACCTGGGACCTGGATGTACAATGTAAGGTGACTCAAACATGAGTCCCAGGTCTTCAGGCTCAATCTCTTTTGATTGGAGGGAAAAAAAAAAAAAAAAAAAAGCTTTTACTTGTGATGAAGGGAGTTTTAAGCATCTGTCTTTTTAAAGAACTTTTTTTTTAAGTTTTAAAATTTGGTGTATTTGCTGAGATGATGTGATGAGAAGAGCGCTTCACCTGTGAGGTATTCTTTCCTCCAACCCATCACTCTCGGGCAAAGTGACTTCTTCTCCTCAGGGCACGTGACGCATTTGTCGCTGGGGAGCATGCTGTCGCAGAGTGTCCTCTCCTTGCTCTTCGCGTGTGCCCACCGGAGCCCATCAGCTTTGGGTCCCTCTGCCCGGATTTTGTGTGACCACAGTGCTCATCGCCCCTTCCTGCCCTTTCTACCGTGTCTGTTTATTCTGGGATTATTTGGTTTACCTACCAGCAGTTCCTGGGGATTATTCTTTCCTGCTTAGGCAGCTAGAAACAATGACATAGCCTATCCGATACCAACCAGGAGAACAGAGGTCATTTAGTAAGTTACATGGAACCTGTTGAAGGGCATTGGTTATATAGCTGAGAAGCTATGGGGCGGGGGCGGCGGGGGGAAGTAACCAGAGATTAGCAAGGAGTGGACACTGCTGGCACCTTTGGGCTGGTGGGACAAAGAGCAGAAGGTGTTTCCGGGTCCCAGAGAAGGGATGCTACTGATGTTGGAGACATAAGCTGGCTCCTCCTTTCCTCCCACTCCCCAGGCCACACCTGAGCAGGATCCTGGGAAATGCAGCCTGTGGGGGCTGGCCACTGCATGAGGCCAACAGGGAATGTGAGGCTCACACACACCCTCAACCATGATAACCAGTCACACGCCTTACAGAAGACACACACTCCTCATATACACTAACACTCCTTGCTTATTAGAATACAATGTATGTATACCCTACTAGTCGTTCACCTCAAATCACTCAACTACCCTTTTGTTCAATGCTAGACTAATTTTTCTCATTTGAGTATCTTTCTGAACTCATGGCCTTTCATGAGTTGGCTCCAATTAACCACATCGCGAGATGGTCAACTTGTCAAACTTGCCCATAGGAGCGTCTTCAGGAGGCTCTTGGTATCCTTGAAAGCATTCTTCCTTTCTGGCAACAACAAGATGACCCAGAACTTTCCATCCTGATTTCTCTGGCCCCGATGCAGCTACCTTCCAAGGAGTCCTGATTCCAGTAGCGAAGAACAACAACCTGCACCCTACAGCTAGCCTGGGGTCCCCAGACAAAACCCCTCCGAACCACAGCCAGGCTCTGGGATGCTGTCTGCTCTACCCCCTATGCTTGGGATCCCCTTGACCTTCACGTTCCAGCTACATCTCAACACACATTAGAGCTGTAGCTGTGTGCGCGCACACGTGTGTGTGTGTGTGTGTGTGTGTGTGTGTGCGTGCATAGGTGTGATCCCATTATACCGTGACCCCTCAAGGGCAGGTTCTGCATTTCATTCACCCTCATATCCACACTGCACAGTGCTTGACATGTAGTAGGTGCTCAGGTCACTCTTAGTGATGGAAGAAAGAGGGACCCTGACTCTCAGGTAGCTCAAGGAAGTGCTCCCACACCTGATGTCTGCTGAGGGGTCCCCCTCCTCCAAAGTCATTTCCTATTTATTAAAAGGCCCTCCCCACCTACATCTTAAATATGCACCAATATTAGATGGCTGCTTTTCTTAAAATGAGCAGTCTTTATCTGCTAAGGAAAATAGCCTGATGTGCCCTGGCTTCAAGGTTTTAGGTAACAATCCAAGAGGCCACAGAGGAAAACTGGCCTGGGGACAGGACTAAGGACTCACAGTCCTCTCTCCTCTCAGAGCTTGGGGCTTGTGAGAAATCGCCACAGGTCAAGTGGTGATCCTGCCAGCTGGCCTCAATCTCTCTCTCTCTCTCTCCCTCCCTCCCTCCCTCCCTCTCTCTCCCCCCCCCCCCTCCTACCCATTCTCTCTCCCTCTCCCTCTCTCTTTATCTCTCCCCCTTTCTAAGTGCACACACGCTGCCTTGGTAACCAGTGGTTACTAAAAGAGCCCACATGCAACCACATTCCCTACAGTGAGAAATCCTCTGACAATGCTCAGGGCACAGGCCAGTTTCCTCTGACGTGTCCCCATGCGTTGCTTTGGAGCCGCCCACGAGCATGTGATTCCTGGTGCATGCACTGCCGTCCAGTGCCTGTGCCACGGAGCATCGGAGCATCCGCCGTCAGGATTCCTCAGATTGGAAATCAGTGAACATTCGGGCAGTGCGGGGTTGGGCTGAGCCTGCTTCCCTGAATGCATAATTAGCACTGGGTTGTTCTGCCAATGGCCACTGCTGAGTCCTTGAAAACACTCTGTTCCCTGAAATAGGTTAACCCCCCACCGCCTGTTACCTCGGGTACACTATTGACTTAGCCACAATGCCATATATGTGAAGAAAAATCCCCAAAGAAATTATTAGTGTTGGCATGGCAACAATATGTTAATTGTCTTCCCTTAAGTGGTCCAGCAGGACCTCCAGCCGGTGTTGAGTTACTGCGAACTCCAGAATAATAGCACTGCATTCCTTTGAATAGATGCCGAATTTCAGACTCTCCCCTGTTTAACCCAAGTTAATAAGACTTAGGTGATTTTCAATGCGTCCGTGCTAAAACAGAAAAAAAACTGAGACTTAGTCCATAAAACTGTCAGGGCGTTGAAGAGAAAAGAGTCCACTGTCTTTTCCACCTTCTTCCTTTCCCCTCCCCCCCCCAGAACCTCTCTACACCCCTGAAGTCTACCTAGTCAGCAGGGCCCCTAAGATGAGTGAGGGGGACAGCTTATCACAGTCACCGTGTTTGGGACCACAAATAGTAAGAGACCCAACTCTAACTGAATTAAACTGAAGAGAAGATCATCAACTTCATGGGAAGATATGCAGGCAGGGTGGGCTTCAGGTGCCGATGTTGTGGCTCAAGGACAGAATGAAGGACGCGGGTTCTTTCCAGAGCTCCCTCCTTAGGACTGAACTCATTCCAAGTCTGGCCCCTGTGGTCATGGCTACTGGCAGCCCAATAATGGGGAGAGAGACGAACACAGAGAGACAATCAGAGACAAAGAATGGTTCTGGCTTGTCATTCCTCCACAAAAGATGGAGCATTCTTCCAGAGACCTTCAGCAAACCGCTTCTTCTGTCTCATTGGCAGAATCAGGTCATGCCCGTCCCAGAATCAGTCAGTAGCAGGATAAATGGGATTCCTTTCAAGGATGACCCCATGAGCTTCGAATAGAAGTTCTGGAATGCGCTGTGGGAGGGACAGATGGACAGTGGGAAGACCGTCACTACGCCCACTGCTACAATACAAGTGAGCGCTACTGGAATACAGTGAGCACCCCTGAGACACGGGTAATCACGCTAGGACATGGGTAAGCACTCCCAGGATGTGGGTACCGTACATTCTGCCACCACTGCCTCCTCTTAGCCACCCTCACGCTTGGGTTGGCTCACGAGACCTTGCAAAGCAATGGGAACTGGAGGGTGGGCTCTAGCAATCCTCCTCTCACTTGGGAAAGAGCCACATCCTTCCTAGCTCATCTCTCTTTCATCCTCAATTGTGACATGTCAACAGGAGTGCTGGGCTCTGCTCACGGTCACCAGGAGAGCCTGTGTCCCGAGGAGCTTCTCACGCTGGCGGCTCACCCCCTACCTGACCTGGAGCACCTTCCTGGCTGAGTCTTCAGGGCTCTGGGAGAGGATATCGTGCTCCAGGTTGTGACTGAGATCAAAGAGTATAGCTTGTCAGCAAAAACCATTCCTCCACACATTTCCCCTTTAACCTGAACTTTTTTAATCTGTCAAGTACAAGCTTGGAAGGAGCATAACATTATGCAAATAAATACTCATTAGTCACAGACCATTCACAGAAGAACCTGGGTCATCCAAACAGCAGTGGGGTCGCTTCCCAATTTCCAATGTTCCACGGGCCTTTGTCATTTGACCCTCAGAGCAACACTGGGAAGCAGGTAGAGAAAACCACATTATCCACATTTAATAAGAGAGGAAGGCTCAGATGCTTAAGTAATTTGCTTAAGCATTCATGGATCTCAGATCTGACAAAGGACTTGTATCCAAAGATATAAAGAACTCTTAAAACTCAACAATAAGAAAACCAACCTTTAAAAAAATGACAAAGGACTTGAATAGACACTACATCAAAGAGGATATAAGAATGGCAAATAAGCATATGAAAAGATGTTGGACTTCCTTAGCCATTAGGAAAATGCAAATCAAAATCACAATGAAATTCTAATTCAGCCACTGGGATGACTATAATAATAATAATTTTTTTAAAAGACAGACAATACCAAGTGCTGACAAGAATGCAGGGCAACTGCAAATTACTGGTGGGAATGCAAAATAGCACAGCCACTCTGGAAAATGATTTATAGTTTCTTATAAAATTAGACATATAGTTTCCATATGATCTAGCAAACTCACTCCTGGATATTTACCTTAGAGAAATGAAAACTAAAGTTCACACAAAAATGTAGACACCAATGTTAATAGGTAGCTTTGTCTGTGATAGAAGCCCAAAGCTGGAAAATCCCCAATGTTCCTCAACAATATAATGGGATTCTACTCAGCAGTAAAAAGCAATGAACTTTTGATAGCTTCAACAACGGGGATGAATCTCACAGACGTTATGTTGAAGGAGGAAAACCAGTCTCAACAAGTTACAAACCATATGACGTTCCCGAAAAAATGAAACTGTAGTGATGGCGAACAGGCCATTAGTCGCCAGGGCTTCTGGGTGAGGGAGAGCATGGCCACACCAGGAGTCATCTGGGGCCAGGGAACTGCTCCGTACCCTGACTATGGTGGTGCTTACCCAGATTTACACACGTGCTAACACTTAGAGAACTGTACGCTAAAAGGAAAAAGAGTCCAATTTACTGTATGATAATTTTTTAATAAAACTTTTTAAAAATCAGTGATTTGAGACCAGGTCGGCTCCTTGCCCACTGCTGTCTCTACCACAGTACACAGCCTCCGCCAGCTCGAGGCTTTGCTCATGGCACAGCCCTCAGGCTCTCACTCAAAGCCTGGTCTCTTCCAGGAAATGCTAATACGTTTTACCCTCAGGTTTCCCAGCCCATGGACGCAGGAAATGAGCAGGAGGGGAGCTGCTGGAAGCAGGCACACTGGCAATAACAGCAACCAGCCACTGGCAGGAAGAGAAGGCAGGAAACCATGAAATGCAAACATTCACATTCCAAACACGCTAGTGTCACGGCCATTTTGTTCAAGGGCTAACAGCCCCAAACACACACCTCTGGGACGTGTGAGAACTCAGCTGCAGGGCAATCCTGGTTCCTCACGAGGAATGTGAACCCCAATAGAAAGGTCCTTTCAGGCTCCTGGCGCTCTTTGCTGCAACAGGAAGTACCCAGTAGAGTAGACCCTCGGTGTCTACTCTATTCACGAGCAACCCTAAAAGGTTGGACATGCGGTGATTTTCTTTTTAGTTGGGATGAAGATTTAGCACAAGGATGCCCATGAGTACACCTGTCAATGGCCAGAGTCCGCCCTCAATATGCCTTGTTGTTGGCCGTTATCCCTATTACCCGTGATCATCAATTTTAACATTGATTGAGCACCTACTATGTTCCAGGCACTTTCTTAAAAGTTTTATGTGGGCCCTATCTGGTTTGGCTCGGTGGATAGAGCGTCGGCCTGCAGACTGAAAGGTCCCAGGTTCGATTCCGGTCAAGGGCATGTACCTTGGTTGCGGGCACATCCCCAGTAGGGGGTGTGCAGGAGGCAGCTGATCGATGTTTCTCTCTCATCGATGTTTCTAACTCTCTATCCCTCTCCCTTCCTCTCTGTAAAAAAATCAATTAAAAGATATATTTTTTAAAAAAAGTTTTATGTGGGTTGTTCTGTTGAACCCTCTCAACAGCCCCATGAGTAGAACCATAATAAGCCCCATTTTACAGATCAGGAAACTGAAGCCAGAGAGGTCCAGTGACTTACTTGAAGCCATACATCCAATAAGTGGTAGAGCCAAGCCTGTACGGCTCCAGAGCCTCCCCTCGCGACCGCTGTGCCCACTGCCTCAGAGAGTGGGTGCACAAACAAAGCTGGTCTCCAGAGCGGCGACAGAAGTGAAGAGACGGAGAGGATAACTGAGAAAGTGGTGCTCCTTTTGCAGGAAACAGACGTTTGGAGTAACCTACAGAACGAAGTGTTTCCTTTATACCACAGCATGTTTATACCTTGTCCTAACTTGGTTCCCGCTTCACATTGGAATTTTTGTCAGTTGTATCATTTTTAGACCTTTTAGAATCTATTCTCCCATCACAGTCACTGCCTGTGTTTTCTTGATCTACAGTGACGTGGGGACCCTACTCAGAGTACGCCGGATGGTCAAGGCCAATTGGATTCAGAAACAAGACAAATTGACTCCTCGATCTATTTCAGCAATTGCTCCAACCAGCACAAAAGTTGTTAATCAAGTAAGAGAGATTTTAGCACACATGTTGGGGAACTTGACAAAGAAACAAGTGACATGAGATTCTGATGCCTGAGCAATCCAATCACATATGTACGCCCTTCCTTTTGTAATCTAGGTATTCTCCGTGGTCTCGGGAATCCTACGCCAGAATAACATTCTGTATAGTATGGAAAGAATGTGGGTGCTTAAAGGGAAACGCCCTCAGTAGTCTGAAAAATCTACTCTGTGGAATATTTATCCCAAAACCATGGAAGATTAAAAACCCTTTAACCACTGGACAGAATTCCCTTTCCAATGCCAAGACTTAGACCCCTGAGAACCCCTTGCTGAGGAGTGTGTGTCTGAGGAAGTTCTAGCCTTAAAGAAAAAACTAGTAGGAACACCAGGTTAACAATTAAGCCAGCCCAGCCGGCATGGCTCAGTGATATGAACCAGGAGGTCACAGTCTGATTCCCAGTCGGGGCACATGCCCGGATTTCGGACTCAATCCCCAGAGTGAGGTGTGCAAGAGACAGCTGATCAATTATTCTCTCTCATCATTGATGTTTCTCTCTCTCTCTCTCTCTCTATTTCTCTCTCTCTCTCTCTTCCTCTCCCTTTCTCTTTGAAACCAATAAAAAATATTTAAAACAAAAATAATAAAACAATTAAGCAGAAGGAATGAATCCCTGAGGCATTTGTGATACTTAGAAAAAAGAAGAAGATAGAAACTGTGGAAGACAGCCTTTGGCGTGGCCTCCTGGCTTTCTCCCCTTCCCTTGAGTGGGGGCTGGATGGAATAACTTATTCTAACAAATAGAATGTGGAAGAACTAATGGGACACCACTCTCAAGATTAGGTTATAAAACGACTGTGGCTTCTGCCATGGACCTGTCCCTCTCAGAGTACTCACTCTGGGGAAGCCACTGTCAGGTCACGTGGCAGCATGGTGGAGAGGCCCACAGGTGAGGGACCACGGACTGCTAGCCACCGTCATCGTGAGCTTGGACGCAGATACCCACCTTGGTCAAGTCTTCAGGTGGCTGCAGCCCTGGCCGATAGGTTGACTGAGCTAAGCCACTCCTGATTTCTGACCCACAGAAACTCTGAGCTAATAAGCGTTGTTTTAAGCTGCCGCTTTTGGGGGTGACGTGTTACGCAGCAATAGATAACTAGTACACAAATTAAATAGATTGCCAGTGACAGGTTACACATTTTCAGCTGGTGATAAAGAATACCATACCATTATATTCCATTTACCATCCCCTGCAAGCACGCCAAACTCTCAAGAGCCTCTCACTATCACATTTTCAAAAAGATATTGTCAGATCTGGCTGAGCAGCAGGTTCAAAACCCAGTCAGGGCACATACAGGAATCAGTCAATCAATGCATCAATAAGTGGAACAATAAAACTCTCTCTCTCTCTCTCTCTCTCTCTCTCTCTCTCTCTGTCTCTCCCCCTTCTTCTTTTTCTAAAATCAATTAAAAAATTTTTTTTTATTTTAAAGGTATTGGCATTTGTAACTGGATATGCACAGAACATTTGAATGGACATCTGGGGGCAGGAAAAATAAATCTTGCCTGATGAGAACTTTGTGTAATAAAAGTTTTCCTGGGCTGTGGTGCAAGACACCCCAAGGCCCCATCTCCCAAAGTATGGTTTAATTTTTACTTTTATTGAAAGTAAAAATTAAACAATAGCACAGAATATTATACCTTACTAGAATTTTCCAAGAAGGTGCGTTAACTTCAAAAAACTTTGTGTTTGGTGACTGGCAGAACATCTTGCTCCATCAGGGCCTCGGCCTCCCTCCCACACACACTCAGGGGAAGGCGTCTGGGCTTACAGGACCCAGGGTCCTGAGTTTACTTCCGTTGGACTAAAGAAGGGGTGAAGGGAGGACCTTGTCCAGGGCGGGTGGAGAAACAACCGCAGGAGCCTTTTCCCTAGGAATGCTGCCTTGGGGAGCTTTCCTGGGCCTCCATGTCCACACTGCAGCCTCCTCTCCTGCTGCCTCAGGACCTCCGCAGAGCAAAGACCCTCTGACGCCTTAAGACTCCGGGAAGGAAGGCGGCTGGACCTTGGACAACCTGACACTTGACTGAGTTGCCTCACTGAGTCCGACCCCCGGATTCCTCAGGTGACCTTGGTAGAAAGTACCACCCAGACTTCTCTTCTGTCCTGAGGGTTTGGGGGCCTGGGTCAAGGAGGGAACAGGAGGTGGGGGAGCAGGGGTATGATGAGTCCCCGGCCCCATAATCCTGGCCAGGAGAAGCCCACTTCCCGCAGTTCATAGACATGGAAGGAAGCCATCTCTTGACTTGGCCCATTCATTTCATTTGTTTGGGAATGTTACTTATTCTCCTTTTTGTAGTTCAATTCCTTTAAACAAGACGGATTTCTAGAATGGGCTGAGGGCTGATTTCCTGCTTTAAAAACAACAAAAGTAATTCTAACCATCATGAGTCTAATAACGATGAAGGCCTCTGTGTCAACTGTTGCCTGGATTCAGGTCAGCGTGGTGGGAGAGGGGAGTAGGCAACCCAGGCAACCCAGGGCTATTTGGAACAAGTCAGCCCTCAGAAGGCCATAATGAATTGTTAGAGCAGATGGTTCTAGCTGACACAGTGTTCCTGAGTCCCAGTCTCAACCCAAGTCTTGGCATCTTGCAGGGCAGGGCCCTAAAGGGCCAGCAAGTGGAAAAGAGGGAAGGGCCTCTAAGGGGCATATCAGCTCATAGCTGATTACAAAGGATTTTGCCCACCACGGTCGGCCCTCTGGCAGGCTCAGCCCTCTGCGTTGCAGCCCAGACCTACAGGTGGAAGGAGTTGACCACCTACACATATAAAGGAAAGAGAGCGCTGACTAATTTTTATTGAACCCCATGTGTTCAGAACTGTGCCAGACCACGTGTTATAAGAATAGCTACAATATGATAAATATAGTCTATGTGCCACGCACTTTGCATAGGTGCTTGTGAAACTACCGTATCAGCCCTGTATTACCCACCTTCAGGGTTTAGGTGAGAGAAACAATTCTCCACTGTATATGAGCCAACGTTATTGCAAGTTTCAGTCAGCAGCAGCCAGAAGGAATCCTAAGCAATACACCCCTTTTCTTGCTTAAGTTAGAGACAGTAAATTTGCTTCTCGTTAGAGAGGAGACCAACCCCTTGAAATTAAAGTGTAACTAGCAGCCCAAGAAGCAACAGGTATCTCTCAAAAGCTACTAAGGTAGTTTCTCTCAAAAGCTACTAAGGTAGTTTCTTTCTTTCTCTCTCTCTCTCTTTAATATATTTTATTGATTTTTTACAGCGAGGAAGGGAGAGGGATAGAGAGTTAGAAACATTGAAGAGAGAGAAACATTGACCAGCTGCCTCCTGCACGCCCCCTACTGGAGATGTGCCCACAACCAAGGTACATGCCCTTGACCGGAATTGAACCTGGGACCCTTCAGTCCGCAGGCCGACCTTCTATCCACTGAGCCAAACCCATTAGGGCTAGTTTCTCTCTCTTGAATAATAAATACCTCTGCCCTTGGCCCTGTCTTGATGAATCCCCCATTGGAAGGTGGGAGACGAGGCAGGTGAAGGAGAGACCCAGAGCTTGTGGGTGCGGAAATAGGTGTGTGTATATGGTGATCCAAGATAGAATCCTTAGGGCTCTGCTCACTGGGGTTGGTTTTAGAAGACATTACGTAGGCACCGTCTTGAAATCAGCAGACCAGGTTCAAGCTCTTGCCCTGTCATTGCTTCTATAGTCTTTATTCCCTTAACCTCTCTAAGCCTCAGTTTCCTCATCTTTAAAATGGGGAGGAAGTAAAAATTACTGAATATAGAAATGGTTTGTAAACCATAATGCTCTTCACACACGATGGCTATTACTCGTTATTGTTGTTGGACTTGAGCTATGTTAAGAGGTAAATGGGTGTGTGACCCAGGGACTTAGACAACATTCACAATATTGGTTGCATTGGTTGTGAAATGGGAGCTAAATTCCAAACCACTCACTTGCTTTTAAAATCCTGCTGATTTTTAAATTGGACGAGGCCTGTGCTGTTACATAGTACTCATAGCTGTTGCATGAGCTAATGTACACTTAACAACTTGGACAACTTCTAAGTTGTTTACCCAGCTGGCTTCTTTTGAAGGTGGTCAAAATTCAAAGGGTTTGCAAATTTCTGGTTGGATTAAGTTGGGACCAACACCAATATATTTTACTGTTTTTATTGTTCTCTGCATTCATCCCACTGTGCCTATGGCCAAGGCCCACGTAAAATTAGTTTTTCATAAGTCAACACAGAAAGTTTTCCCCCCAGCTTCTCTGTTTTTTTTTGTTTTTTGGGGGTTTTTTTATGATAATCCCTTGCATTTACAAATTTACAATTTCCAAGCTGCTTCTGGACTGGGTGGGTCATCCAGACTCACAATGGACAGCTATTATTTTCCCTCTTTCACAGGTGAGCAGCTATTTCTAAAGAATGAACTGAAAGTGAAATGATTCTCCCGGCATCGCCCAGGCAGCATGTGGTAGCAGTGGGACTTGGGGGCCCTTCTGCTTCCCTCGACATCCCCATGACAAGGGGCAGGGTTGGTGTGTGATGTTGACCTCTCCCACTGTTTGGGCTGTAGCTGAAATTTAAAAGGCAAAAGATTAAGGTTGCCCTAGCTCAGGGGTCGGCAAACTGCGGCTCTGTTGACTAATGAGTTTGCCAACCACTGCCCTAGCTGGTTTGGCTCAGTGGATAGAGCAGAGCGTCGGCCCACAGACTGAGGGGCCCTGCTTTCGATTAGGGTCAAGAGCACATACTCAATACCTGCCCTGATCAGAGTGTGTGCGGGAGGCATACCATGTGGTCTCTCTCACATCAGTGTTTCTCTTCTCCCTCTGTCTCTCCCGCTCCCTTCTACTCTCTCTAAAAATCAATGAGAAAATATCCTCAGGAGAGGATTAACAACAACAACGAAAGATTAAGTTTAATCTTCCTTAGAAATGCAAATTCTCAAGCCTCATCCCAGACCTACTGGATAAAAATGGGCATTCAGACAAGGTCCCAGGTGAGTTGCATGCACGTTCAAGTTTAAGCTCTGCCCTGGGTATTTCAGAGGCCGGTCTTTTAGATCCCGCTTTCCCAAACAGTATCCTGGGAAAACAACAACCCACTACGCATTTAGTTCGTTTACTCAATTCCACGAAAAGGTAAGTCAAGCAACGAAAACCTTGTAATTGCTGTAACAGCAGCAGACAGACTCCGGGACACAGACTAAGGAAAACGCAGCGCGGGACGGCCCTTGCAAACCTTCTCTCTCATTGGCTCAGCAACCCAGCGCAGAGCGGTGCATTATCACTGATTTGTAAGGTGATCACCCTGTTACAGGACCCACGTGGTACCCTGGTTTCAGCGACTCTGCAACAATGGTTTCCAAGTCTGGCCCTCAGACCTGCAGCATCAGCATCACTTGAAATGCAGATTCTTGGGACCCACCCTGACCTATGGAATCAGAGGATATAGAGAACAGGGCCCAGCGAGCTGCGAGGCTTGAGAACTGCACGCTCAAGCTTGAGACCCTCTGAGCCACAGATGCAAGCCTGGTGAGATGCAGGGGAGGAGGGTGGAGTGGCGGGGGGGGAGGGGGGATGTGACAGGGGCCTGTGGTACTCAAAAACACTCCAGCCTCCCATGGTAGTCGCAATTCCAGCACAAAGTTCCCCTCCTTTATATGAGGGGTGGGGGCGCTTTCTATTCAAAAGGCATGAACAACAGCACCTGTATCACCTGAGAACTTGTTATAAATGCAGAAACTAGGGCCACACCCCACCAGAATCTGGTCAACGTGACCACCCGTGCCCTCCCGGCACACCTCTCTGGGTTCTTCTCCATCCGGTAACTCTCTGAACCCAGGGGATGGCAGTTTGGCTACCAGACAGGACACCCACAGACTGTGTGTTTTCAACAACAGAAACGCATTTCTCACCGTTCTGGAGGAGGAAAGTCCAACATCAAGGCACGGGCAGGGTGGGCTGGCAGGCAGCCGTGTTCTCCCTGTGTCCTCAGAGAGCCTTTCTCCTGTGCGCACACAGTGCAACCCAGAGAGCGCTCAGCGTCTCCCCTCCTATGAGGACACCCGTCCTCTTAAATCAGGGCCCACCCATAGGCGCTCACTTTACTTCAATTACCTCCTTAAAGGCCCTGTCTCACTAGGGGTTAGGATTTCAACGTGTGGATTTCGGGAACAGAGACACAACTCAGTCCTAACCCCAGGGCTGAGACACGAGGCTCCAGTCACTCAGCAAGAAGCTGCTCGTGGGGTAGGTGCTGCCCCAAAGGCGACAGCCCTGCGTAGCAGAGGCGAGTGTCCTGGCCTCCCCCCTCGGCTTCCTCCTCTGTAGGGAATGAAGTGGGACAAAGCCCTGCTGTGGCCCTGGGCCCCCTGGTTCTGACTTGGGCTCTGCCACCACCCAGCGAGTGCCTGTGGATAAACACAGTCTTTCTAGGACCCATTTTGTGATATATATAAAAAGAGGAGTCACCTCAATAAGAAAAAAAATCCCATTTAAAAACGGACAAAGTACATGGAAGTACTCCAGTGAGGATATACAGGTGGCCAATCAGCGCGTGCAAAGATGCACAACATCGCTCATTGTCAGGGAAATGCGATTTAAAGCTATAGTGAAATAAAAAATGTCAAACGGCTATGCTGTAAACCTGAAGCTAATATGACTAATGTAATATTGTATACCAACCATGGTTAAATTAAAAAATAGCCGAAACCGGTTTGGCTCAGTGGATAGAGCGTCGGCCTACGGACTGAAAGGTCCCGGGTTCGATTCCGGTCAAGGGCATGTACCTTGGTTGCGGGCACATCCTCAGTGGGAGGTGTGCAGGAGGCAGCTGATCGATGTTTCTCTCTCATCGATGTTTCTAGCTCTCTATCCCTCTCCCTTCCTTCCTGTGAAATATCAATAAAATAACCTTTAAAAAAATTTTAAAAATAAAATAAATTTTTTAAACTATGGAGAGATACCATCTTATACACATAGAGATGGGGGGAAAGACAATATAACAAGTGTTGGTGAAGATGTAAAGAAATTGGAACCCTTGTGCTCTGCAGGTGGGAATATAAAATGGTGTGGCCAGTGTGAAAAACCTTATGGCAGATCCTCAATAAAAAAATGCAGAATTGCCGTATGACCTAGTAATTCCACTTCTGGGTTTACAGCCAAAAGAATGAAAAGCAGGGACTCAAACAGGTATTTTACTCTGATGTTCATAGCAGAATTTTCCAAAAAGGGGGGAGACAATTCAAATGTTTGTTAACCGATGGATAAAAACGAACTGTGATATATACATGCAATGGAATATTATGCAGCCTTAAAAAGGGAGGAAATCCTGTCACATGCTACAACAGGGATGAATCTTGAGGACATCAAGCTAAGTGAAATGAGCCAGTCACAAAAGAACAGATATTATGATTCCACTTATATGAAGGACCTAGAGTAATTAAAATTAAAGGGATTAAAAAATAGAATGGTGGCTGCCAGGGACTGAGGTGGAGGCAGAATGGAGAGTTCCTGTTTAATGGGGACATAATTTCAGTTTGGGGAAGATGAAAAAGTTCAGAAAATGGACACCACAGACTGCTGTCACCCAGCTCTGAAGTTCGATGCCTCTTGGTGCTCACAGCATGAAACGAGATTCCTCCCTCCCTTTGCCAAAAGGCAAAACAAATCCCCGGCCCTTCAGCCTGTGCTCCGGGGCCTGTTTAAAAACTAGCGCCTGGTGAGTCTGTGGGTTTGGCTGGTCCAGTGGTCGGCAAACTCATTAGTCAACAGAGCCAAATATCAACAGTACAACGATTGAAATTTCTTTTGAGAGCCAAATTTTTTAAACTTAAACTTTTTCTAACGCCACTTCTTCAAAATAGACTCGCCCAGGCTGTGGTATTTTATGGAAGAGCCACACTCAAGGGGCCAAAGAGCCGCATGTGGCTCGCGAGCCGCAGTTTGCCGACCACGGGACTGGTCTATCATCTTGCCAAGGGGAGGTGGGAGTCCCTAAAGAAACCTGCATTTGGAGGCAGCTCAGGGCAAGTATCTGGTGATCCATAAAAATTCTTTAAAAATCGGGGTGTGGCCTTAACCGGTTTGGCTCAGTGGATAGAGCATTGGCCTGCGGACTGAAGGGTCCCAGGTTCGATTCTGGTCAAGGGCATGTACCTTGGTTGTGGGCACATCCCCAGTAGGAGGTGTGCAGGAGGCAGCTGATCGATGTTTCTCTCTCATCAATGTTTCTCTTTATCCCTCTCCTTTCCTTTCTATAAAAAATCAATAAAAAATATATTTTAAAAATAAAAATCGGGGTGTGTGTTTTTTGTGTGTGGTGTGTGTGTTAACTGAATAGTTTAAAGCAAGAGCTTCCTTTAAAAAAATTTTTTTTATTGATTACGGAGAGGAAGAGGAAGATAGAAACATCAATGATGAGAGAGAATCATTGATCAGCTGCCTCCTGCACACCCTTCACTGGGGATCGAGCCCACAACCCGGGCATGTGCCCTGACCAGGAATCAAACCATGGCCTCCTGGTTCATAGGTTGATACTTAACCACTGAGCCACCAGCTGGGCAAACATAGGTGTTTTTATACTTTGGGGTGCGTCCTGCTCATTGTATTTCTGAGCGGGGTGAGGTTTCTGGTGCCCAGACTCAGGAACACGCGACTCAGAACCCATCTGTTCAGTTTCTGGAGCGAAATCATGGACAGGGCTCAGGCTGAAAGTGGCCTTCGGTTCTGGTGGTGGTCTAAAAAAAAACCCCCAAAATTCCTTCAACCGCCGTGCAGATGAGCATAATGTCTTAAAACACACCGCCTTATGGAACCCCACCAAATCTCATCTGCTCTCCTGATCTTTGGGTATTCTAATTTCAGATGTCTGCCCTTTAACGTGATGTGTGGCTGTCACTTTAAATACCAGACTCTCGATTAGGATAGCCTTAAGGGACCGGCGGGCTCTGTGGCTATTTGAAGGGATGCTGGCCTCTGTGGGTGCCAATTCCACGGAACTCCCAGGACAGAATACATGTTGAAGTGTGTTGGGCGTGTATGTCTGCAGGTTTTGGCTGCTGTGAGGTCACGGGAGGATGCAGCGTGATTCCCCCTCCCAGGCAGCTGAACGGTGCCCGCCTGGCCAGCAGCCACACGGAGCGGAGCAGCTCATCCCTGGGTCTCTTCCCACGTCCTTGAGAGCCAGCAGGTCTCACCAGACTCTGTCCTTGGCCAGCACACAAGCTGTTCCAGGCATGGCACACCCCTCCTCCCCTCTGCTAAGTGCTCCCCTGCACAGTGTAGGAACTTTCCCGACCGGCCACCATCAGGTCTTCCCGTGTGTAAGTAAGAATGGTTATGTCCTTCCCCTCAGGTCCCCAGCGTGGTCTTTTCAGACTCTCCAAGGACAGCATGGCGCTCCCGGGATTGGAGCTCCTAAGTGCAGCAGGAGCTGAGGCTGGGGCTGATCTCCAAGAGCCTGTATACAACTGAAGGGTGAGAGGAGCCTATCCCACTCACCTGTGTGTCTCCAGCTTGGGAGCAAAATAGAAACTCAGTCCGTCTCTGCTGAGTTGAGTTGAATGTCATCTTGGGAGGCAGAGAATGGAGCCCACACATCAAACTCCCGCCATCCCAAAGAAGCCAGCCTAAACGAAAATCCTTCGTCTTCCCAGCGTGCAGAACAAGAAGGAAACACCCAGGATTTGTTCTTTGCACTAATTAATGCCCACATTTTAAGCTCCGAAATCATTGTACTATTTTTATGACCTAGGATTTATTAGTCCCGAGAAACAAAGGCAACCCTAATGAGAGGCTGATAATTGATTTTTCTCATTGGAGCTTATCCTGTCTAGCTAGTGTCCTCTTTCTATTAAATAACAAATCCAGAACCCGGGGGGCGAGGGGGAGTCTGTAGGCAGCTCGAACAGATCAGCCAACCCTGCGAGAGAAGTAAGACCTGGCCCGCGTTCTCCCTAAAGGTGGGAAGGCCTGAGGCTTGCCGCTAGGTGTGTGTCTACGTAAGCTCCTTTGTAAGTCAACTTGGGTAAAACCCTTGCATTCTGTATTAACACTATACTTTCCCAAGCATTTCTATAAGTATCTTATTCTCACAACCGCCCACTTAAATGAGAAGGAGTCCCATTTTGCAGAGGAGAAGACTGAGGCATGGAGAGGTCCAGGGATCTGCTGGCTTGCGTTCATAGCCTCGTTTGGATCCTAATGACTTCCCTACTCCTCCGGTTCAATGATTTCTGATTTTATTGCACATTTGTAAGTTTAACATTTGGGAGGGCCTTGCCAGTGTTTTAAATCGTCTGCCCCCTTCCCTTCCCTCGGGCACATAACCACCAGTGCCGACACCCAGAACCCGGCCAGCTGCCAGTCACCTCTCTTCTGGGGCGAGGGCCTTTTTCCGACTTAGTCGGCTTCTTAGACTCCACGCTGCCGTCCAGCTAGGTCTTCGGTTGCTAGGCACAGGATCCGTCTCAGGAGTTAGAGAATTTAGGGTCAGAATTCAGAGGCAGGGTAACTCAGGACATGCCGAAGAGCTGGACCTCGGGAACAACAGGGAGTGATGACGGTTCTGGGTCCAAAGTGGCCCACGTCCGCAGCAGCAGAAGTTAGCAGCACTCCCCAGCCTCGCACCCTGCTGTTCATGAGCCCCAGCTCTCAGGGAGGCGATTCAGGGGGTCGCTCTCTGTTCTGCCTCCACGTACCCAATGCTTTACTGCCGCTCGGAGCATGTGGAGCTAATGTGCTGAGGTCAGCACATTAGCTGAAATTCCAGTGGAGTCAAAATTTGCCCTTGAAAATATTTTTAGGCCTCCAGAGAGTACAGTTGGTGTGGTTTGATGCATAAAGCCCTGTTTAGTAATACGTGGTACATGCAGAATGGATGAGGTACGATCCTTACAAACACTTAACATTTTGTCTGGCACCGTTTCTCAGGGACCCAGGCTCGTGAGCTGATTGGCCCAATGAAAATAGTTCCACAGAAGCCCAGGCGTTTCTAACATCTGACTGATGACTTGCTGCAAGGAAAGAACGCATGCGCTACTATGCCGACGTATGTTTTGAATACTCCATCAGCTCTATCGCAGTTACTCTGAGTGCAGATAAAAATATTTGTCATGTTTCACAGCCGCGGCTTCTATTTCAGTCAGCGGAATATCACAGCTGCTTTGGATGAATTAGCAATTACATGTGCATCCTAGCCAATTCCAAGGTCACTGTTACTTGATAGTTTAATGTAGTAAACACATCATTTTTATCATGAACCTGTGTTTCACCGAAATACATACTTGTACTGAGACCACAAGAATTTTATCTTCTATGTTGGATATTTTAACTCAATGTACAGTACTGGTTACATGCATTTAGGATGTTTTACCTTTGCTAGAAAAAACTTCCTAAAGCTTTATTTTGATTTTATGAATGGGTTGAAAACACACACACAAATTCTCAGTGGAGTTATGGATCTACTTAAAACATCAGATCAGATTGTCATCATTGAACTGTTTGCAAAACTGTTCTGCCAGTGGATCCCACACATGACGTTGCCACTTCTCTTTGTTTGTGCACAAAAATTAAAACAAAAAAACGTGGAATGAAAAATGAGCAAGATTCGCCGAAACCGGTTTGGTTCAGTGGATGGAGCATCAGCCTGCCGACTGAAGGGTCCCGGGTTCAATTCCGGTCGAGGGCATGTACCTTGGTTGCGGGCACATCCCCAGTAGGAGGTGTGCAGGAGGCAGCTGATCGATGTTTCTCTCTCATTGATGTTTCTAGCTCTCTATCCCTCTCCCTTCCTCTCTCTGTGAAATATCAATAAAATATATTTCTAAAAAATCAATAAAATATATATTTTTTAAAAATGAGCAAGATTCATTTTTTATTGTGGTAAAATGTACATAACATAAAATATACCCATTTTTAAAAGTACTGTTTAGTGGCATTCAGTACATTCACATTGTTGTGCAACCATCACCATCATCCATCTGCAGAATTCTTCATCTTCCCAAACTAAAACCCTGTACCCCATTAACCACTAACTCCCGTTTCTCTCTCCCTCCAGCTTCTGAGAACCAGTTTTTATTCTACTCTACCCTGTCCTATGCTCTATGAACCTCACTATATTCTAGATCAGCCGTGGGCAAACTACGGCCTGCGGGCCATATCCGGCTGTTCTACCCGGTTCTCTTGCTCTCCCCTCCGCTCCTTTACTTTGAATTTATATTAGTTCACACAAACACTCCATCCATGCTTTTGTTCCGGCCCTCTGGTCCAGTTTAAGAACCCATTGTGGCCCTCGAGTCAAAAAGTTTGCCCACCCCTGTTCTAGATACTTGTGTAAATAGGGTCAGACAATATTTAGATTTTTGTGTGTCTGGCTAATTTCACTTGGTATGACATCTTCCAGGTTCATCCATATTGTAGCATGTGTCAGAATTTCATTCTTTTTTAAGCTAAATGATATTCCATTGTAACATTTTGTTCATCCGTTCATCTGTTGGTGGACATTTTGTTTGTTTCCGCCTTTTGGCTGGTGTGAATAATGCTCCTGTGAGCATGGCAATCCAAATATCTGTTCAAGCCCCCGATTTCAACTCTTTGGGGTTTATACCTAGAAGCAGAGTGGCTGGATCATACAGCAATTCTATGTTTCACTTTTTGAGGAACTATCACACCATTTCCATAGAGGTTACACTGTTTTATATTCCCAACAGCAGTGCACAGGGTTCCAATTTCTTCATATCCTCGCCAACGCTTGTAATTTCCTGGTTTTTTATAACAGCCATCCTAATGGAGTGTGAGGTGGTGTCTCATTGTGGCTTTGATTTGTATCAGAGTGCCACTGAGTCCAGATGGTGTGGCTCAGTGGTTGAGCGTCAACCTATGAACCAGGAGGTCACAGTTCGATTCCTGGTCAGGGCATATGCCCAGGTTGTGGGCTTGATTCCCAGTAGGGGACATGCAGGAGGCAGCCAATCAATGATTCTCATCATTGATATTTCTATCTCTCCCTCTCCCTTTCTCTCTGAAATCAATAAAAATATATTTTTAAAAAAAGAATGACACCCAGCATCTTTTCATGTGCCTTTTGACCATTTGTATATATTCTTTGAAGAAAGGTCTATTTAACTCCTTTATTCCAAAAATGAGCAAGATGAATTTTAATGAACAGTCATTTGATCGGAACAAAACATCCTGGTCCACAGAGTGGCATGTAAATGCACTTTTCCGTAGCTGCGCGTGCTAAGTCATCCTCTTTGGGCATCATCTCCTGAAAAGATCCACTCCCTTCCCAAGGATGTGGATGTTCTTCAGCGGATCGGTGTCTCTGGTTTCTTATGGTCAGTAATGGTGGCCCCGGGCATCTTGGTAAACATCAACATTATGCGCTAGGTACACATTGATCATCAGCTTTCCAGAGGAACAGAAACCTGTCGCTCTGTGTTCATTAAATATGCACACAACCGTTTTTGAGCTTTTGGCTAAAAGAAACAGACACCTTAGAGCATAGGAAAGGGGACTGCGGGTGTGTGGGGACAGAGCTGTCTCCTGTATTTCTCAGGTACCTTGTGACTTCCATTCCCTGTCTCTCAGAGGCCACGTGGACTCCCACAGCCTGCTGCTCTCGGACCCATCTTTCTGTTAGGTTGGCTTCATGCTAATCCCTGCCCCACGCAGCCTCCCGCATCAAGTCTTCATCACCTAGGACAGTGGTCGGCAAACTCATTAGTCAACAGAGCCGCGAGCCGCGGTTTG
This sequence comes from Plecotus auritus, assembly GCF_963455305.1. Lineage (NCBI taxonomy): Eukaryota > Metazoa > Chordata > Mammalia > Chiroptera > Vespertilionidae > Plecotus > Plecotus auritus. The sequence goes on from NC_137770.1 coordinate 12,599,591, forward strand.
CCGACCACTGACCTAGGAGATCCATCTATCTTAGTGTGGGTTGCTCCATATGTGTTGTTTTCATTTGACCTTGACAAGAGGATTCTGGGTAAGTAGTTGATTTGGGAGGCACCCTGTAAACACTGTGGGGGTGGGAAAGTGAGACAGGGAAGAAGGAAGTCAATAAAGAGGCCATAATCAAACAAGTTACCACCATGAGCAACTGAACCTGCATCCTGCAGGGAAACTGGCAAACAGAGTTACCAAGAGAGGGCTAAGGAATCTGGCCATTTATCTCATTATATCTGCTCGTCATGTTAAGGGCTGCTCCTGGGACCATTAACTCTCCGGCACTTCCGACTTGTCTTGTACACCAGCTAAGGGTGCTCCCACTGAGGGTGGAGGAGACATGCGTGATGCAAGGGGCACTGGCAAAATCTCCTGCCTGCACCCACCCTGGCTGAGGAATCTGTCTCTCAGTATAAATTCTCCAGGGAGGGCACCTGATTGGTCACTGTCCAGCCAATGGGCTGGTTGGCCCTAGGTCAGGTGGTGACCCTCCAGTCATCCACCACTGGGTGGTCAGAATTTGGGAGTGTCAGCACCTTCTCCTTCAGCAGAGGCATTGGGCTGGGGAGTTATCACAGACATGGGCAAAGGATGGGGAAGCGCTCCATGCACATCTACCACGTTCCGAAAGTTAATCGTGTTTGTATTTACATATGAAGCTGAACTCTGTCTCTTGACTCTGCCCCCTCTGCGTCAAGAACCTCTCAGTCCCGGCCCAGTCAACCTTAGGCCGTTCCTTTCCCATCTCCGAGGCTGCGTTCACAGGCCCCTGTGTCTTCTCCTGTCTGGGCTAAATCAACATCCCCGGTTCTTCACCTCGTCTTTGCAGCGTGCTTGTGTTTTCATTTGATCAGAAGAACCCTCGGTCCAAATAGGCAGCTGTGAGTGAGGAAGGCAGAGGCGGGAAGCTGGGCCCCGTGTTTGGACTCAGGCTGAGTGTGTGGGATGGCTGGCAAGGCCAGCTGGTAAGGAACTCAGGGGCAGAAGGCCTGGCCTTGGTCTGAACCATCGTGTTCCAATCGTCTCCGAAGCCAGATGGTCCTGCTCCCTTCTGTCTCCAGGAGGAGCCGCTCGGCAGAGAGGTGAGGAGCTTGCTCTGGGCCACCCACGCCCAGCCAGCTGGCCAGGAAACTGAAATAGATCCGTCTGCTGGTGACTGAGAGGACTAAGCCACGGCCTGCGGGACCCCCGAAGGCAAAGGAAGTAAGGAGAACGCCCCCTGAGATGGACCTAGAAGAAGGCCATTTCCCTCCACTGGGACCTCTTCATTAAACAGAGGACGTTTTCATCAGGGATGCTAATAGTATTGGACAGATAACAAAATAGGATAAACAGACCAAAGGAACACAAGCACCCAGGAGGCTTGGCGGATCACAGTTTCTGTCTGAGTTCAATAGCTCTAACTCACCCTGGCCCTTCTTAGAATTAAACCCTCCTGAGTCCAGCCAGTGACTCAATGCCACCCAGAGGCTTTCTTGAGTCGTTCGTGGCTTCTGTCGCCATCAGAATTGGCTTTTCCTTTAGTCACCAACTCTTTTGGCTTACTGAGATTGCCATAACCAGTTACCACAAACTGGGTGGCTTAAAACAACAGGAATTTATCCCCTCACAGTTCTGAGGCCAGAAGTCTGAGATCAAGGTGCTGGCAGGGCTGCACTCCGCCGAGGGCTCCAGGGGAGCATCTGCTCCTTGCTCTTCTAGTTTTAGGTGGATGTCAGCATTCCTTGGCTCATGGCCACATCCCTCCAGTCTCTGCCTCTACCTTCACATCACCTTCTCTTCTTTGTTTATTTCTTCTCCTCTCCCGTCTCTCATAAGGACACTTGTCATTGGATGTAGAGCCCAGGAAGATGTCATGTCAAGATCTTTAACTTAATTACACCTATTACACCTACAAAACCCTCTTCGCAAATAAGCTCACAGTCACAGACTCCTAGTATTTATGCGTAGACATATCTTTTTCTTATATATATTTTTATTGATTTTACAGAGAAGAAGGGAGAGGGATAGAGAGTTAGAAACATCGATGAGAGAGAAACATCGATCAGCTGCCTCCTGCACGCCCCCCACTGGGGATCGAGCCAGCAACCAAGGTACATGCCCTTGACAGGAATCGAACCCGGGACCCTTCAGTCCACAGGCTGATGCTCTATCCACTGAGCCAAACTGGTCAGGGCGTAGACATATCTTTTCGCAGGCCACCATTCAACCCATGTTACCAACTAATTCAAAAGTTCGGCCGAAACCGGTTTGGCTCAGTGGATAGAGCGTTGGCCTGCAGACTGAAGGGTCCCGGGTTCAATTCCGGTCAAGGGCATGTACCTTGGTTGCGGGCACATCCCCAGTGGGAGGTGTGCAGGAGGCAGCTGATCGATGTTTCTCTCTCATTGATGTTTCTAGCTCTCTATCCCTCTCCCTTCCTCTCTGTAAAATATCAATAAAACATATTAAAAAAAAGAAGTTCACTCATGGAGTATTTACTGGATGCCAACTCAGTGTCAGGCTTGTGTGGGGCTGGGTCTCCTTTGCAACACCCCTCACCTGAGGCCTCGTGGGGTCTGGGGGAATTTGTACTCTACCTTCATCTCAGTCCGCACCTGGCCAGCCAGCCATTGAACAGTTGTGGTCTCCAATGACCCAGGGAGGGCCAGGGTTTGCCAAGCAAGGGCTCACCTTTTCCTGGTCAGTCTGGCTGTGACATTTTCACCGGCACCCAGGAAACAGACCCCCACCAGGAAGCCAGCCCGACGTAGCCTGCATAGCACAGCATCCTGCTAATGCCGACTCCGGCGCTGGAACTGGGAGGGTCAGGGCATTCGTTTGCCTGGCCGCTGTAACAGAGAGCCACACCCTGGATGACAGAAACTTATTCTCCCACAAGTTCTGGAGGCTGGAAGTCTGACGTTCAAGGTGTCAGCAGGGTCACGCTCTCTCTGAGTAGAACCCCTCCGTGTCTGTTCCTGGTTTCTGGTGGTGGCCGTTGATCCTGGGTGAGCCTTGGCCTGCAGAAGCATCACTCCAGTCTCTGCCTCTGTCGTCACCCGGCCTCCCTGTGTGTCTGACTTCACGTCATCTCCCCTTTTCTTATAAGGATGACAGTCATACTGGATGAAGGGCCACCTACTCCACCCTAACTAATTACATCTGCACAATCCTATTCCAAATAAGGCTACCCTCTGAGGTACCAGGGGTTGGGACTTCAGCATATATTTTGAGAGGACACCGCCATTAACTAGAAGCAAAGGGCAACACAATCAAATGCATCTTACAAACGTCTGTATTTGGTATGTTACTTGTCTATTTCCTCTGCCACCAGAACAGAGATTCCTTAGGAAACATGTGACTGTTTTGTTTGTTCATGAATATATTTCCCCAGTACCTCGAACGATTCCTGACATGTATTAGGCATTTATTCATTTATTCACTCAAGAAATAGTTATTGGGTATCACAATGTGTCAGGCACTCTCCAGGCACACAAACACAGTCTTCACCCTCTTCCTGGTCTTGTTTCCTTTCCCTTTCCTGGCCTCTGGCTCACTACTGCCCAGACCCTCCGTACGCCCTGCATTGCCATCCCAGGGTGCCAGCCCTCCAGGCCCCACGGCTGGACTGGCAGAGAGAGCAAGGGGCCCCTTCTGCGCGGCCTGATCACAAGCGAGTCTCTCCCGACTTCTTCCGCTGCTGTTGGCGGCTGAGCTGTTTGAAGCCAGAGTTCCTGGGGTGGCTCATTTTTAAACAACGGTGCAGTGTACGCACTCAGCACTTCTGCCCGGGGCCCTTGGCAACCGCGGGAGCCAGCTTCCTTGCAGCGCTGATAAATCGGCTCCTGAGCCAGCCTCTTTCGGTCCAGCCGGAGCTTGGCAGAACCTCCCCTTGGAAGTCACTTCATCGGAACGTAACAAGACCAGGTCTGCAGAGGCGCGAGGGAGGCTCTGTGCACCATCTCTCAGGACTAATGACCACGCTGTCGACCAGACATTCTCTCGCAGCTCTCCCTCAGAGTTCTGGAAGTGTAGCAAGACATACGCCCTAAAGGAAACCGATGCACGCAAATTAACCTTGTTAGCAGGTATGTTGTGTCTGCCAATTCGGAAAAGCAAGGGGGCTGCCGATGGAGGGAGAGCGGGGTTTGTGCCCGCTGAGGCCCTGGAGGCAGAGGATGCTCCCGGAGGGGATCGAGATGACGGGTTATTGAACTTGTCTCCAGCTGCCTCCACTCTTACTCCGTACAGTCCAGTTGCCACACAGCATCCAGAGAAACCCATCAAAACACATAAAACAGCCTGGCTGCTGTGGCTCAGGGGTTAGAGTGTCAGCCCACGCACCAAAGGGTCACTGGTTCAATTTCCGGTCAAGGGCACATCGCTGGATTATAGGCTCAATCCTCAGCCCCAGTCGGGGTAGCTGTGGGAGGTAGCCAATCTAGGTGTCTCTCTCACATCGATGTTTCTCTCCCCCACACACACACACTCTCTTTAAAAATCCATGGAAAAAATATCCTAAGCTGAGAATTAACCAATAAACAAACAAACATAAAGCAGGTGCTTCTCCGCTGCTTAAAACCTTCCAGTGATTCCTCACTCAGAATAATATCCAACCCTTCCCCACGACGTCTGAGGCCCCAGGAGGGAGCCTCAGCCTTTCTCCAAGCTTAGCCATCTCTGCAATCCCCGCGCAGGCTGAGCTCGGTCACAGCGGCCTCCTCTCAGCACCTCAAAGGCCCTGCTCTCTGCTGCCTCAGGGACCTGGCACCTGCCTGGAAGGCCCTTCCCTGGGTCTTCACATGGTGATGGCAGCTCCTTCGTGTCCCTCGAGGCTGAGTTCAGATGTGACTCCTCCACCGAGCCTTCCCCAGTCACCCCGTCCAAAATGCCCCCTCCCCTCCAGCACACACTGGAAACCCATACCCCTTCTCACCGTATGGCCCTATTTATTCCCTTCTTAGCAGTCATCACTAACTGCCGGAGCCTGCCGGCATCAGTCGAACAGTACCTGCAAGGGGGGGAGAGGATGAGAAAAGACAGACAGAAAACAGAATGGGATCGGGAGGACTGTAGCACTTCGCGCTTACAGTCCCGAGTTTATTTCTCACCATACATTTATACAGGGTCAGTTACATTCCACACAACACATCATTCCTGGTATGTGGTAAACATAATTATACCCCTTTGCTTTAGGTTTCCTACTGATCTTTACACAAAGTTCCTTATCTTGGCTAAGATTCCAATGGCTAAACCTGTACAAACACCTTTGACGCCACCTAAGTTCCTTTCCATGAGATAGTCTAGCTATGCTTCTTGCTTAAGGACAATTACGCTTATAAATCAACTGTGCTAGAAGATTAACTAAGCTCTAGGGGGCAGAATGTGTGATTACTAAACTATTGTGCTTAAGGGTCTCTAAGCCTAAAAGGGGGGCAGGATGTATGACTAACCTTGGGAACAGGCAGGCCACTTTGTGAAACCTGCCCTCTCAGGACTTTGTCAACTGAGGTCGCTCCCAACAATTCCCCCCTCCTTAAAAATTAAGTAGGTTGGGCTTTTAATTTTAGTTCATGTAGCCCAGTGCGCAGTGCAAGAATGCCTTTACCTACTCTACGCATTAAGATAGGAAATAAACAAAACAGTATCAGAACTAAACCTCCTAATCCAGAAATTCCTAAAGCTAAATGCTGAAAATCTCCTACAGAGGGAACAATCTTAAGAAATTGATCAAGAAAATTTCTAGTGGTATCACTGGCATCAAAACGCAAGGGTCCTGCTTCTTGCAAAACTTGAATCTCTTTATGCAAAGCTAATAAGTCTAAAGAATCATCCGCACTATGCCATATGCCTTCTAAGTGGTTCTTCACTCTATTCCAGGTATGCACACTCTTATTATATTTCTTAGAAGTAACACAGATCCAACTATAATCTGCGTGACAGTCCAATCTAGATCTTATTTGGAGACTCTGTACCTTTTCTCCTAGGTACAGTACCATGTCATGTAAAGCATTCAGTTTCTCCTCTATTTTCCTATCAATATTTTCCTGAGTGCCCAATGCCTGGGAGACATTTTTTGACAAGTTATTAACAAAATGCGCTGTTTGTACTTGCTGAGTTAACGCCACTGCCGCTGCAGTAGCAGAGGCAATCAAGGTGATGAGGGCTGTGATACCTGCTATCAGTAAGCCAATGAATCTCCTTGGCCTGGATAGTGCCCCTGTGATCTCATGCCAAACCTGTAAGCCCTTGTCTGAATACCAGGGGCCTGTAAGATTGACAGGCACCATTACAAAGGATGGTTGGTGTACCACAGCAACTTGTTTCCCATTTTCTAAATTCTTGACACAGTTGGTCAAATTGCATTGGACACACTGTAACTGGTATCTATTTCCAGAAAATGTGACATTAATCCTTCCTACTAATAGAGCATAAGGTTCAGGCACACAGGCAATGACAGGTCTTTTTTCAGGCAGATTAGTATAAAGTAATGACTCTGGTCCAAGGCGAGAGATGTCCTTATTATCTTTCTGAACCAGAGGAGTACCCATACTTGCTCCTAACTTCCATAACCCATATTGGAATTTCCCATTACTTGATCCCCATATTCCCTTATACATTCCCAGTTCTAAGGAGTCTGTCCTATTGGGTTGAGACCAGTCATAAATGGAAAAATTAGTTCCTGGGAGTACATACTGTACTGCCTGAGTACCATGACAGCGTTTCCATGGCACAGCGTACGTGGCAGTCAGGGATTCTTTTTCACAAGGGGGCAAGTCCTGGGGTGGAGTGATGTTGATTACCTTTCCCTTCTTTCCGCTCAGTCCTTTAAGAAACACTGTCCAGCCGGGAGATGCCATTGCTACAGAGTCCATTTGTAGACATCCCGTTACATCACCCTCTAGTGACAAACAAATAGGCATTCCATTCCCTTGTCCAAAATAGTCAAAACCCATATGTAGTTCTGGTCATATATGTCCATTAGAAGGTATCCCCAGGGTGTGAGTGTCATTCACATATACCGGAACTGACGGTCCGCCCCATTCAGCTGGATGAAGTAAAGGAGGGTCAGGAACGTAGGCCCAGTGGATGTCTCCTCGGACGCTCGGTACTTGGCAGCTTAGGATAGCCATCATTGCCAGGAACATTGAGATTCCTGTCTTTGGAGTAGAAGTCTGTATCAGCGTCTGTTCTGCTTCAACCGCCAACTTCTTCATCTGTCCCCAGGTGGGGACCGCTGCTGTCCGCGTTGTCTGAGCCAGGTTGTAGGGTTGCTCTTGGAGAGTCAGTTGTCGAACTCCCTTGACCAGCTCGCCCATCTCCTGCGAAGCGCACAAGCCTCTCCGGAAGCCACCTTGCACTTTCGGCATCCTGGGGAAAAACACAAACATGCCCTCGTCCCCAAATGAGCACGGGGTCTGGTCCATGCCATTGTCCGGTTAAAGGGTCCTTCCACCTGACCTGAGCATAGGTGGATGCAGTTGCTGTATTCCAGAAACGCTGTGCAGCTGATCGCCCATGCACATCCAAAATTAAAAAATTAAGAATAAATAGAGTATGATGTAATAAGTTCTGTGGTGTCAGGGGATATAACTCCCCCCTTTTTATTTTTTGTAATTGTAGCTTTAGAGTGCTATGAGCTCTTTCTACTATCCCCTGTCCTTGGGGATTGTATGGAATTCCTGTTTTATGGGTAATATTTAGCTTCTGGCAAAACTGTTGAAAACTTTTTCCAGTATAGCCTGTGCCATTGTCAGTTTTAATACATTTTGGCTGTCCCATAACTGCAAAACACTTTAAACAGTGGGCTATACAGTGCTTACTTGCTTCACCAGTCTGAGCTGTAGCCATAATAAAGCCAGAAAAAGTATCTACAGTGACATGTACATACTTTACCTGCCCAAAACTGGAGATATGAGTCACATCCATTTGCCACAAATTATTAGCTTTTAGTCCCCTTGGGTTATCCCCATAATGAGGCACTGATTGAGTAGTAGGACAATTTGTACATTGTTTTACTATTTGTCTGGCAGCTTCCCTGGTAATTTTAAATTGCTGCCTGAGACTATTACTATTTTGATGATGCAGCGCGTGAGATTGCTCAGCCAATTGTTCCTGGGTATATAATATTATTCTGGTTGCAATGTCTACCTGTTCATTCCCTTTTGATAACGGTCCAGGCAGTCCAGTATGAGCTCTGAGATGACCAAAGAAACATGGCTGGATGTGCTGCTGTAGGGCGCGCTGTATGTCCCTAAACATACTTTGTACTATGGAATTAGTTGTCCCAATAAAGGGAACAGTTTCAATTACTTCCATTGCTTTTACTACATACTGACTGTCTGAATACAGGTTAAATGCTTGATTTGGAACACATTGTAATACTGCTAAGATGGCACACAGTTCTACTACCTGCGCAGATGTATAGGTAGTTAGAAAAGTTGTTACTTTACCCTGAATACTGTAGGCTGCATTACCATTAGATGAACCATCAGTAAAAATTAACAAAGCCTCTGTAATAGGTTCTTTTTGTACTATTTTGGGAAATACAAAAGCATGCTGGCTTGCAAACTGCAAAAGTTTATTGTGAGGGTAATGATTATCTGTTTGACCAGGGTAATTAGCCATAGCCGCTCCCCAGTTGTCACTATGTTGTAACAACCAATCTACTTGCTGTTTAGAGTAAGGAAGACAGATATAAGGCGGCTCACGTCCAATTAATTTGCAAGCTTCAGTCCTTACCATGTGGATAAGAGTAGCTACTTGATCATAGTAAGGTGTAAGTACTTTTGCAGGCGATACAGGCAGGTGAATCCATAATAAAGGACCTTCCTGCCATAATACTGCCGTGGGGGTGTGTTGAGTAGCAAGAAAGTAAGCTCCCCATGGCTGAGAATAGTCTAAATATGAAACCTGCTGTTGACCAATAGCTGTTTCTACTATATGTAAAGCCTGTCTGGCTTCTTCTGATAGCTCTCTGGGAGAGTTAGGATTAGAATCTCCCTTGAGGACTTCAAAAAGAGGCTTAAGTTGTCCTGTGGTGATTTTAAGATAAGGTCTTAGCCAATTAATGTCTCCTAGCAGTTTCTGAAAATCATTAAGTGTTTTTAACCCATCCTTTCTTAGCTGTATTTTCTGAGGGGTAATACAATTCTGATGTAAAGTATATCCCAAGTAAGAGAAAGGAGACTGTCTCTGTACTTTCTCAGGGGCAATGACCAGTCCCTTTTCTTTAAGCCCTTCTTGTAGTTGAGCATATGCAGCTAGCAATATGCCTTCATTCTGATAAGCTAACAGAATATCATCCATATAATGTATAATATAAACTTGAGGAAATTTCTTTCTAGTACTAATAAGAGCTTGAGCAACAAACTTTTGACATAACATGGGACTATTGGCCATCCCTTGAGGGAGAACTAGCCAATGATATCTCCTCATAGGTTCCTGAAAATTAGTGGATGGTATACTAAAAGCAAATCTTTTACAATCTTGAGGTGCTAGGGGAATAGTATAAAAACAGTCCTTAAGATCAAGAATTATTTTGTAAGTACCTGCTGGAATGGCAGAAGGTGAGGGAAGTCCTGGTTGTAAGGCTCCCATAAGTTCCATTGTCTCATTAACCTTTTTTCCTAAAAGGTCTTATCGCAGCCTGGCAGGCCGTGTTAGCATTCTCAAATGCCAGTTGTTTTACCAGTAACATTCCTGATTCTCCATCACCAATGAGCCGTCCTGCTGTTTGCAGCAGGCGGGATACAAAATCCTGAAAAGGCTCATCAGGTCCTTGCCTGATTTTAGATAAATCTTCTGTTTGCCTTCCTGTAGAAGGCAATTTTCTCCATGCCTTAGTGGCAGCTGTATTGACCTGAGCATAAGCCCCAGGAGGATACTGAAGTTGGTTGTTCAGTCCTCCATAAGGTCCTTCTCCTGCTAGCATCTCAAAAGTAAAAGGAATATTTTGGCCTCTGTTTATTTCTGCTGTAGCTTGACACTGTTCTATAAATTCTGATTTCCACAACAGATAATCTCCTCCTCCCAAGCAAGCTCTTGCCATGTTCTTCCAATCATTAGGAGGCAGAGCATCCGTAGCTAAAGTGTCCAGCAGCGCCTCAGTAAAAGGTGCTGTTGGCCCATACTGGGAACAAGCTACTTTAAGTTCTTTTAGTTGTTTAAATGGAATGGGAGAGTGATATCTCTGCATTTGTCCCTGATCATCTGGCCGTTCCAGTATGGGAAAAGCCATATGAAATCCTCCTGTGTCCTCATCCTTTTCTGCTGCTCTCTGTAACGTCTGCTGCAGAGGGGAATTTAAACCTAGCTTGCTAGGTCCCCAGGATAGCTCTTTATTTTCTGACGGAGGGACCCGTATTGGGCGCGGTTCCCCTTCATCCAGTTTTTCTACTTTTAGGATGGAGGGCTCCTGAGGCGTTCCTCTGCCAGAGGAAGGCGTAGAACATCTACTATGCAGCTTAATTGTTTTTTCCTCAGGTGGTGACATTAGCTCACAATTCTTTAGCTTGGAGGCCAGTCGTAACAGTTCTTCCTTAATTCCTCTAAGTCCCTCTTTCATTTCTACCTCTTCTCCCAATTTCTCTGAACAGTTTAGCCGTGTTAATTCCCTTTTTATCTCAGCTAATTCCTCCTCCATTTTCTCCGTACGACTGGGGGCTGGTTCAGTTACTGTTGCCAACACCCTCTGAAAGAAGAGCCAACCGTTATCATTATCATGATAATGAGCTGCTGCATCTTCTAGAGCCTGTTCTTCCTCGGGAGGAAGAAGATCCCAAGGCTCGTCCTCATACGGGTTTTCCTCTTTCTGTGCTAGCAGCACTTCCTGCTCTTCATTCTCTGATTTTAAGTGAGGGTTTTCAGACAGCGGCCATTCTAGTGGTGCTGAAGGCTCAGGAGATTTATTAAGCCCCTCAGGAAGGGATAACTTTTCTAGGCTGGGGCAAGAAAGGTTCTTGTCTTTTAAAGACAGCCTCTCTAGACTAGGACATGATGGACTTCTTTGCCTCATTCCCTCATTCCACCTTTTCCCTTCATGGCGGGGGTCAAGACAATCCCGAATAAGATTCCACAAAGAAAATGTATCCACAGGCACCTTCTTCGGGCCATGAGCAGAATAATAATCTTGTATTCTTTTTCCAACCCTAATCCAAGTCTCAAGATTCACAGTCCCTTCTTCTGGAAACCAAGGACAAACTTCTACCACAAAAGCCAGAAAGCGCTCAAGCTGTTTATGCCCTACCCTAGTTCCCCGAGCGCGAAGCATATTTTTAAGCACATGTACAAACAACTCTTTACTATTACTTTGTCCCATAATTTATCTCTCCCGACTATAAACTCACTGCTCCACTTACCTTACTCGGTGCACCTTCTTCTTAAATTGCAGTGTCCTTCTCCGTTTCCCCCTATATCAGGTCTCCTGTTCGGGCGCCAGAAAATGCCGGAGCCTGCCGGCATCAGTCGAACAGTACCTGCAAGGGGGGGAGAGGATGAGAAAAGACAGACAGAAAACAGAATGGGATCGGGAGGACTGTAGCACTTCGCGCTTACAGTCCCGAGTTTATTTCTCACCATACATTTATACAGGGTCAGTTACATTCCACACAACACATCATTCCTGGTATGTGGTAAACATAATTATACCCCTTTGCTTTAGGTTTCCTACTGATCTTTACACAAAGTTCCTTATCTTGGCTAAGATTCCAATGGCTAAACCTGTACAAACACCTTTGACGCCACCTAAGTTCCTTTCCATGAGATAGTCTAGCTATGCTTCTTGCTTAAGGACAATTACGCTTATAAATCAACTGTGCTAGAAGATTAACTAAGCTCTAGGGGGCAGAATGTGTGATTACTAAACTATTGTGCTTAAGGGTCTCTAAGCCTAAAAGGGGGGCAGGATGTATGACTAACCTTGGGAACAGGCAGGCCACTTTGTGAAACCTGCCCTCTCAGGACTTTGTCAACTGAGGTCGCTCCCAACAACTAACCTACAACCACCTTGCTATGCGTCTACCTGTTGACTGCCAGCCCCCTCTACGGGGATGGAACCTGCAGGAAAGCTGGGTCTGCCCCTTTCCCACCGCAGCCCCAGCCCCTGGAGAGGCCTGACGGGTGGCATGTGCTCATGTGACCCTGCGCACATGGCCTCGGTTTCCTCTAATGGAAAATGGAGATAATCCTATATAATAAAAGGCTAATATGCAAACTGTCCCCTCGACTGGGAGTTCGACTGGGAGTTTGACCAGGGGGCAGGGCTAGCTGGCCAATGGCCCTCGGCCCTTCCCCCCAGCTGGCCTCACCCACAACCAGCACCCCCACCCTGATCAGGTTGAGGCCAGTCCTCCAACCACCCATAGCAGGCCCAGCCTATCACCCCCAATCAGGGAGGACCTGCTGGACCCCACCCGTGCACGATTTCGTGCGCTGGGACTCTAGTTACCGTATAAAAGCTCCCAGCACAGTCCCACACGCTGGGGAATTCGGCACATGCTGGTTAATTTCTGCGCCCCTCTGAACACTTTCAGCTGTGCAGACCAAAGTTCAGCAGTAAGGGGCTTCCTGGTCTCACGTGATTAGAACAGCTGCCCAGGGTGGTTCTCAGCGATGTCATCTTTCCACATAACAGCTTAGTCCCAGGCTTGTCCCCATGGTCACAGGTGGCTGCCACAAGTCCAACGTCACAAGTAGACGTGACAACATCTGCCTGGAAAGGAAGAGCATTTCTCCTTGTGCGTCTCCTGTGAATTAGGGAAGACTTCCTTTCCCAGAATGCACCTCCTCTCACTGGTCCCCTTGCCAGGCTGGAGCCTATGCCCCTACGTCTGTTGCAAAGGAGGAAGGTGAGGTGCACATCTTCCCATGCCTGCCTCTGTGGGAGGAGGGGAAGCGGTGGAGAATGGTGGTGGGTGTGCATCCAGGAGGTTCCCTGCCCTTCCCTCCCCCTGCTCTCTGCTCTTCTTGTGTGTTTTGAATTAGGGGGCCTATCCCCCCTCTCCGCTGTGGTAGGCCCTATTTGAAAGGAGGCCTGCAGGTGTCGTCTGGCCAGTATGGGGGTGTTTTGAGGCTGGATTGCAGAGAGTTAGTGAAAACCAGGCAGAACGAGAGCAGATGTGGCTGGAGGTGGGTAGCAGACGGTGCTGAGCAGCCTGGGAGGGCCAAGGAGGCTGAGGCAGAAGCAGGCGGTTGCCTGGCTGCCTTGAGCCCGACATGCTAGCCTTCCAACATCCGGCAAGTTCCGTAATAGACTAGAATAGTCTGAGCCTGGAGAGAGGCCCGGTGACGGAAACGCACGTCCTTATACTCCACCACCTAAAGAAAACAGCTATGATCACCGGTAAGGCTATTCCCTTGCACTTAATTATTATTTTCCTCCCACTCCACTCTCCAATAACCTTGTTGATTGTATGTAATTATATAAGTAACATATACTCCTTGTAAAGAACCTGAACGATCCATGGAGATATAAAGAAGGGAGTAAATGTCGCCTGGATGTCACTGTCCTGGGGTAGCCATCATTAGCAGTTTGGTGATCATCTTCCAAGCCCCTCTTTATGCATGTCCACATATACATAGATGCTTTTACATGCGTGCTGCTTGATCACGGGCATGCTGCCACCACCCCTTCCTCCTATATCAGCACCACTCCCCACAGGCCTCTCTCCTGGTTCTCAGGATCGCCTGGGCTTGCCCGCACAGTCTCTGCTGGAGGTGCCATCGTAGAGTAGCTCCTGAATGCTCCCCTCACATGAAAGTCCAAATTGGACCAGCAGTTGGCGCTGCCTGTCACCTGTGAGCCCAGCTGGGGCTGTTGACTGGAGCACCTACACGTGGCCTCTGAGTGCCTGGACTGCTCAGAGCAAGAAGGCCAGGCTCCAAGCAGGAGCGATCTGGGAGCAGGGCCTCCGAAAGCCCCAGGTGGAGCCTGTGCAGCCCCTGTGTCTGAGCTTCAGAAGCCCCGAGCATCCCTCGGCCGCGTTGTGCTGGTCCGGCAAGTCGCTAAAGCAAGCCTGGGTTCCAAGTGAGGAGCATTAGCCAGGAATTTAGGTCATCTTTAATCGACCACGTTCATTAAACAATAAACAAATCGAGCACCCACTATGTGCCAGGAGCTACTGTAAGTGCTGGGGATACGGAGATGAGAAGACCATGTTCTTGCTCTCACGGAAATTACCTTTTTCTTTTTAATCCTCACCCAAGGATATTTTTTTCCATTGACTTTTTTAGACAGAGTGGAAGGGAAGAAGGAGGGCGGAAGAGAGAGACACATCAATTGGTTGCCTCTGGCATGCGCCCTACCTGGGACTGGGGATTGAATCTGCAACTGAGGTAAGTGCCCTTGACCCAGAATCGAATCCCCGATCCTTCAGTCCATGGCTGACGCGCTGACCACTGAGCACCGGCCATGGCTGGAATTGACTTTCTAGCATGAGTACACAGACAATAGACAAGCAAGCTAATAAATAAAGCTAAACGAAAAAAAAAAAGTTTGCATTGATTAAATCAGTACATCAAATGAGAGGCCCTCTTCCCCTGAGGTCCCGGGAGCTTTATCAGGATTTTGCTTCCGGCTCCGTTGCCTCTGTGCCTCACACTCCGGGGGCTGATATTCCCGCTGGCGTCTTTTCAGGGGAGGGGCCGAGTCCACTTCCTAGGGCTGCGCGTGGAGCAACATTCAACAGCAACTGTACAGTGTGGGTTACTGTGAGAACTGACATTGACGAGCCACTTGCAACAGTGCCTGGAGCATAGTAGGTGCTTTGTCTGTGTTTGTTGGACGAAGCACATCTCCTCAAGCCTCTGAGGAATGGAGTCAGCTCTTCTGCTGCAGTGGCCCAGCCACCCCCCACACACACACACTGACCTCCAAGCCACACTGACTTGTTCACACATAAGCCTTTCATGGGGTGATGAGCATGCCCGCTCTAACTGTCATTTCAGGAAAACCAGCTGGGCATTCCCCGCAGGGGCTGCAGCCAGGCAGTCACTCATCATCAGCACAGCCACAGAAAGGCACAAGCAGGGCCTCCTAAATAATGGACGCCTCCCAACGGAGGCCTAACCTTCCCCCAGTCAAGCTTCCCGGTGCAGTGTCAGAATTCAAATGCCATGGCTGTGCGGCCTGGGGCTCCCAGCCTGCAGACCCGAGGGCCAGCAGCCACCCTTGCAGGTGGTCTGTGCTAGTGACATGCTGTGGGCTCGGAGCCTGGCACTCTGTCGTTAAGCTGAGTGGCTTACCTCCTGTGCCTTCTCGCCCCGGGTAAGTAGGCTAAGGCCAGCCTGGGAAGATTATTTGCAGGGAATTAGAGCAGGGGGAGCAGGATTAGGGCAACCTTCCAGCCAGAGGCTCCTCTGTACCTGCCATCTGCAAAGGACAGGTGCCACCTTTAGCTGAGGTAACACGGACAGGAGAGTCGGTCAGGAGCCGGGGACCCACTGAGGAGGCGCCTTATGAACTTAGGGCAGGTGTTGCCCTGCCCCCGCCCCCCTGCCAGGACCTCTGACCAGCTGCACCGGCTGGCTGTGCAGAGATGGGCAGGTGGCAGCTGGGAAGGCAGGGGTCTGAGTGGGTCCCGGGCCTGTCACTCACTGTGTGACCTGCGCGAGCCACCTTTTCTGTTGGGGGCTTCTGTTTTCTCACCTGTCAGACCACTTAGCTCGAATGGTCTTGAGATGCCATTCAAATCCAAAGGGAGGCGATTAGGAAGGAAAGATAGATTTGGGATTCCTACTGGGTTTGAAGGCAACAACAGCAGAGAAAGAGACCAAACGATCACCTACAGGGAGACAGAATTTAATGCATGAATAAGTGACGAGTGAGTGAGAGAACAAATGGGAGACATAGTAGGTGTGGATGGTATATAGGGCTGTTAAAGGGCAACAGAGTTTCCTCTCAAGGATGTGGAGACAATATAACTAAATAGACTTCTGAAGGTAAATTATATAACCCACCTGAAATCAATTATCCAGGTAATCTAAATAATATGAGTAGTAGCATTCATGGAGCACTTAGTGACAGCATTGCTCTTTGTTTCGCATCTTCCTTCAATCCTCACAATAATATCTATATATATAAAAGCCTAAGCGACGCTCACAAACGGACGATTGAACAGGCTGCGTGGGGCAACCAGGCCGGCAGGGGCGGGGCAGTAAGGGGCAAACAGGCCGGCGGGAGGGGGGGGCAGTTGGGAGTGACTAGGCCGGCAGGGGGGGCAGTTGAGGGTGACCAGGTCTGCAGGGGGAGCAGTTAGGGGTGATCTGGAAGGCAGGCAGGTGAGCAGTTAGGAGCCAGTGGTCCCAGATTGTGAGAGGGATGTCCGACTGCCGGCAGTCGGACATCCCCGGAGGGGTCCCAGATTGGAGAGGGTGCAGGCTGGGCTGAGGGGGACTCCCCCTGTGAATGAATTTCATGCACAGGGCCTCTAGTAAAGTAGATAATGTTATAAACCCAAATCTACAGGTGGGGGAATTGAGGCACAGAAATGTCCAGGCCAATCTGCTAGTCTTGCTTCAGGGCCCATGGACTCACTCTCCCTAGAGTAGCCCGAATGGCTCTTAGGCCAGAGCAAGCCTTGGCCACCATGTCACTGAGGTGGGTATCATTTCCCCTGATCAAGGGGAAGAGTCCTTGGCAACAAGTGGGGCAGGAAAGGGGCTGAGCTTCAGACTCCCTGCCTCATCCAGGCAAAACCCTGGGGTCCCCCATGTCCTGTACCAGCCCTGCCAAGCGCCAGGCTCACAACTCAGCTGCTTGCAGCTGAAGCCTGGCCACAGCGCCCCCTCCCCAGGCACTGGCAGAGTTGGGGCTGTGAGACAGGAGCACCCCCACACACACACCTGCATGCTCCCGTGCCACACACAGGCCTGGCCTCCCTCCAGGTTCCTTCCCCACCTCCGGCAGGAGTTTTCCTCCAGATGGATTAATCAGGGGCTGGGGGCTGGGCCCTGCAGCATGACAGCATTGGCAAGAAGCCCCCAAGGCCACACAGTGGCACAGGGCTCAGCACATCGGGGAAGAGCATGTGGTGGGCTCGGTCCTCAGGCTGGTTCCACGACTTAAAACTGACTTCAGGTGGGTCATGGCCTCTGCCTGATTACCAGGAGCCCCGGTGACCGCACAGGGCTGAAATAACAGATGCATTCTTTTTCTGTCGCAAACACTTGATTTCTAGCCCACAGAAGTAAGCGCTACCTTGGTCCATCAACTCTAAGACACACTGTTTTGTGGGTTGTTTTTAAAGAATAGTTTACTGATTTTTAGAGAGAGGGAAAAGGAGAGAAAGAGAGAGAGAGAGAGAGAGAGAGAGAGAGAGAGAGAGAGAGAGAGAGAGAGAGAAACATTGATACATTGATGTGAGAGTGCAGCATTGATCAGCTGCCTCCTACAAACCCCCACGGGGATGGAGCCTGCAACCCAGGCATGTGCACTGACCGGGAATCCAACCAGCAACCTCCTGGTGCGTGGAACGACACCCAACCAACGGAGCCACACTGGCCAGGGCCACACCGTTATATACCACTAAGAAAGGGGGGAAGGGGGAGATGCAACTTGTCAACTTTTTTCCTACTTGTCAAATTTTGACATGCAAACAATTTTAAGACTCAGCCCCATTTCAGAGGTGGGAAAATGTGCTTCTTGGCATTGATGAAATACGGCCTGATCCCGGTTTTATAGATTAGGAAACCCGGAGCTTCGTGTGGGTTATGCTATCAAGGCCCCATGGAAATGAGAGACGTGGTGGCCCAGACTGGTTCTGACAACAAAGCCCACATGTTTTGTGCGCTGTGACCCAGTCCCCTGAGGGCTGTGTCAGGAGAGGGAGAGGGAGGGCCAGCCTCGCAGACGGAGACGCACACACCCATCAGTCCCTGTTTGCGGTGGGCCAGACACTGCCTGGCGCCCCTATGGGATGCTCTGATTGCAGTGACTCGGAGAAAGATTGCAGGGGTGAGGAAGGGATGCTGGAAGGTCAGGGATGAAGGCAGGACCAAGCCGTGGTGAGGGGAGAGAAGCAGGATGGAGATCCCCAAATCTCAACCCTCCTGCTTGTCAACTGGGTGGTCCTGCCCTGAGACGCTGAATAATTTGCACTCTGAACATTGCGGAGCACCCTACGAATTTAAGTTTGTTAGTATTACAGGAAAAGCACAGGCTGCTGTGTGAGGCCCATCTCAGCACACTGGCCCAGCAAAAGAACCCCCTCCCCAACAAATGGGGGGGTGGGAAGGGAGGAGAGGAGGGGGAGGGAAGGGAGAGGTAGTGCAGGAGGAGGGATGGGGAGGGGAGGAAGAGGGAGGGAGGGACCAAGGCTAGCCACAATGGCCTTTGCCCTTTCTCTCAAATCTTCCCATTTCAGGATCTACCCTTTTTCTCTTGCACACAGATCTCTGCCCTTTTGGAAATAACTCCGTCTGTTTTCTTTGTTCTTAAAATTCTGCAGTTCTACCCCTATCATTATTAGCACGCCAGCCTCCCAGGCCCAGAAGTGCCCACACAGTGAAGGATCCTTTCTTGTGTGGGCGGGGGCGTGGGAGCATGTTAATACCTTTTGTTCCTGTCATATAAATAATCATCAATGATCTCTTGACCAATCACGTAGCTGCTGTTGGATTCATGATTGGCAGGTAAATATAATGCAAACTGTAAGTTTTCCTGGTGACTAAGCTGTTACTATAGACACACAAGCATAGGTCAAGAATCCCCCCTCACCCTCAGGAGCTGCCTTATATCCAAGTCCTCACAAAATCTAGCATACTGTAGGAGGCTTTCTTGCTAGTTTGAACATTAAAGGAGTGTTTTGAAAAGATGCATCAGTCTGAAAAAAAAACAACAGTCAATGCTAATTTGGAAAGCTCAGAAAGATCCCGATCATCGCCTGAAGGAAACAATAACACGGGGCCAAAGGCATGTGACACAGTGGTTGAGCAACATCCCAGCACCAAGAGGTCGTCGGTTCAATCCCCAGTCAGGGCACACCGGGGCTGCGGGCTGGTTCTCCGGTGGGGGCCGTGCAGGAGGCAGCCACTTAATGTTTCTCTCTCATCAGAATTTCTATCCCTCTCCCTTCCTATTGCTCTAAAAATCATTAAAAACATATTTAAATAAAAACACTTAAGGATAGCCGAAACCGGTTTGGCTCAGTGGATAGAGCGTTGGCCTGCAGACTGAAGAGTCCCGGGTTCGATTCCGGTCAAGGGCATGTACCTTGGTTGCGGGCACATCCCCAGTGGGAGGTGTGCAGGAGGCAGCTGGTCGATGTTTCTCTCTCATCGATGTTTCTAGCTTTCTATCCCTCTCCTTTCCTCTCTGTAAAATACCAATAAAATATATTTTTTAAAAAAAACAAAACACTTAAGGACCACTAAAAGGCAATGTATTTAGCAGCGTTGGGCACCTCCCCGGGCCCCGCCAAGCGCAGGCCTCCTGGATGCCTCTCTCCACTCCTCTGGGGCTTTCAGATCCAGCTCAACCCAACCCAGGGTCTCTCCACTGAGGTGTTGGGGCCCCTGCACTCGGTCTCTGCAGTGGGTAGGACAGTGGCCCACTGAGATGTGCACGCCTGCACCCCCAGAACCTGTGAATATGGTACCTCGCATGGCAAAAGGGCCATGGCAGGTGTGGCTCCAGTGCCTGGGGAATGGGGTGGGAGGGGCACAGGCGTGCTCCACCGAGAGCCTCCTGGGCAGTGCTGCGCTTAATGACAAGACAAGAAAAAACTTTCAAAAGAATTTTGGTGTCCTACTTTGAAAAAGTAAAAAAAAAAAGGGGGGGGGGGCTTTGATTTGGCAATATTTTCACTCAGAATTTCCCAAAGAATTTTGATTGGAGAGAAAATCAGATAACTGAAAATTATTCAGCGACACAGTGGAGTTCTGCTTTTCACAGCCTCGTTTCTCCTACTTGATGCGCCGCCCCCACCCTGCAAGGTAAGCCAGCGTCTCCTCCAGTTTGCGGGTCAGAGAAGCTCGGGTGGAGAGAAGAAGGAAAACGTGTGCATGGCTCACATAGTCGTTTGGTCTGTGGGGTGGGCGCTCTTTAGAACTCTTCTACTGCAAGTTTTCAAAGCATCAGCCCAAACTGGCTTAAACAATTAAACCAAAAAAGGGGGATTTGTCAGCTCATATAAGAAGTCAAGGGTGCGTTCAGAGGACCTCAAACAATATCAGCTTGCACACCCGCGCTCTGTTCTCTCTCTCTCTCTCTCTCTGTCTGTCTGTCTGTCTCTCTCTCTCTCTCTCTCACACACACACACACACACACACACACACACACACACACACAATGTTTCCATCTTTGCCTTTCTTCTGTGTTGGTTTTCATTCTCAGGCAGGCTGTCCTCAAGAAGTGGCAAAGAGGCAAAGATTTCCCCCCTTCCATCCCCACCCCGTGTCCTCTCCCCACCCCCTACCCCCCCCCCCCCCGCAGGATTGGATCCTATCAGCTCAGCAGCCCAGTTTTCAGTGAGCCTGGGCCTGGGCCTCTGTGGCCTGGCTGGAGTCACATTCCCAGCCCAGAACCGTCACTGTGGCTGGGGGCGTGGTCATTCCCCTTCCGGTCCATGACCTGAGAGCCAGGAGGGAAGAATCTCTGACAGGCACACCAGGTGCTGTTACTAGAAGGGGGGTGGTTGCTGGGTAGGCAAACGCACATATAGAAGTCTATTCCACTCGTCGTTCTCATGATTCAGGTGAGAAAACCCAAGTAGAGAGCCAGGGTCCGGGGTCCCGTTAGCCAGGTCTAGACGCCAGATCCCGTGGCCTGTTAGCACACTGGTGGGGAGAACCCCATTGACAGGCCTCACAGTGGCTGGATTAGTACCACAACGCCGCCCTTCTGCTGTTCAGCTCCAAACTCAGGTTCACGGTCAGAAATCCCAGCTGGGACCCATCCCACCATGCTTCACACGGCTCGCTACTCTCCCAGCACCACCCCTGCAGAGCAACACCTTAGTTTGGGAAGAATGTTTTCTCAGGTACAAGTCCATGGCCAAGCCTCCTCCTGTTCCTCCTTTAGACTTGCTGGGAGGCAAAGGGAAAGCCATCTGGGCCCCGCCTGCATTTCGTTCTGAGGTTGGCCCCACCCCATCCCACCTCCCCGGCCAGTAGGAGGGGCTCAAAAGTGCTCCCCCACTTCCCTCTTCCTCTCCATCACCCTGCTCTTGGGCATCTATCTAATCAGCACAGTTCTGATCTCTTTAAGAGGCTGCTGGGCCTGTATGCTTACACATTCAACTGTTCAATGCCAGGGGCTGTGCCCTAGTTCCTTCTCCCCGGGAGGCACTAGTCCAGCACCCTGCACAGAGTCAGCCTTCAGTACCTGAGTCTGACTTGCACTAGGCACAATTTTGGCGAGACTTGAGGGTAACAGACAATAGACTAGAGAAGGCATAGTGGTAGGCAGGACTCATTTCTATTCCTATTTCTAAATGTTCTGATCACAGGTTATTTCAAGAGCCACAGGTTGTTCCAGGGTGGATGGGAGCAATTTCAGAAGGTATGAATTGGTCTGAGGGTTATTTTTCTAATCAAAGCATCTTTCAGTTGCTTCACAGTGTATTTTTCAGAAAACAATTTCTCCAAATGGTGTTCTAGTTCCTCACAGTGAAAGAGCCCCTCTTTCTCATTTCTCTTTCCATTCTTTGGCATTCTCGTTCTTTCTAGAAGTGGAGATTTCTATAGGAGATCTGTAGACACAGATAAATGTATAGATAGATATATTTTTGTTTCCCTCAAATGTTTATGTCTTCTCTGGATTCCATTCCCTACTTCAGACTGAGCATAGGGAGTTAGATGGTTCAGAGCATCAAAGATTTATCAACTCCATCACTCTTCATAGGACTTTCCCTCTTCCTAAGGGCTATCTCATTTGTTTAGGTTATTTCCCAGAAGAAAGGAGAATTAATGTTTTCTGAAGCCCGGCATGAGTTTTCAAAAAATCTGTAGGATGGTGAGTTTTTAATAACTCCAACTAACTACCTCTTAAGATTAGATGTTAGGTTGAAGCCTTTATGTGGACCACCAATGAAATGAATAAAACCAATTTATTATGAACAAAATGTGGTTTCAGTGGGAAGATGCCTGCAGGGAAGAGCTATCTGTACAAGGAAGATTTTCCCCAGTTCAGGTTTGAGGAGATCTATAGTAATCCATCCAGCAAAGGAATGTTGGCTGAAAGTGCTAAAATTACAGCACAGTTTTCCCCTTTGCTGGAAGCAGTGGGCTGAATTCATGTACTATTTGTTTTCTACCTACTCGCTTATAATGGTAGTGAGGAAGGGGAGGGCTAAGTGGAGGGGACCCATTTATTTGCTAGGTTTTGGGGGACCCAGAAAAGCATTTATTTGCTAGGTTTTGCTTTCCTTACCTATTCCCCACAGTGTCTTGGATCTAAAAAAGAGAATGCCATGCCCTAAGTACCACAATACAGTATATTTGACTTGGATGGTAGGATCATCATGTTGAAAAGGGTCTTATAAGTTATCCAGACTAACGACACCCAGGTCCATTTCACAGATAAATAAACTGAGGACCAGAGAGGAGCAGAGACTTGGCCAAGCCCCCATAGAAAGTAGCAGTCTCAAACCTTCCCAATCCCCAGTCAGTGTTCGTTCCAAACAGAGATGCTCCTTTGTTCTCACATGTTCTCAGTCCATTTGGGGTGGCTAAGCTTGGGACAAGATCCAAAACACCAGTGCCAAGCCAAGTGTACTTGTTCTTAAACTCCTCACCTGAAGCCATGTTAAATGTCAGAATTCATCCGGACTCTACAGCTTTTAAAGGGCAATGAATCCTATATTGGACATGAGGTGGCATAGACTGGACTACACGTGATGTCTTCAAAGGCAGGGTCTATTCTGGGTAGGCAGCGGAGGGCAAGGGCAGCCAAGGGCAGCCTTCTCTGCCGCCTGCTCTTTCTCCCCTCCCCTCTACCCCCACCCTCCCCTGCCGCCTCTCTGTAGCTCTGTTATACACAGGCACTAGGATCACCGAGGAAAGGGGAGGTGGACATTTTCAGGTGACATCCATAACAGGGTCCTTTCAGACTAAGTCCTCACTGAGGCAAAAAGAACTAGTAAAAGTCATGAACTGAAAACTGGGACATTGTTCATCTTTCATGCAGGCCTGGGTTAAAATCGTCCCTCAGCCATTTGCATAGATGGTTATAAAGAAATGGAATCATACCTTACAGATTCCTCTGCAACTTAGCTTTTTGTCGTTTTAATAAAACATAAGCATCATGGATACAGACAACAGCGTAGTGTGACTATAGTAGGAGGAGGGGGGCGGAGGGATGTGAGAGGATATATGGGGGATAAACGGTGATGGGAAAAATAATAGATATACATATATATTATATACTAAAGGCCTGGTGCACGAAATTCGTGCATGGGTAGGGTCCCTAGGCCTGGCTAGCAATCAGGGCCGATCTGTGGGGGAACCGGCGGGGCAATTGGGGGGCCCCTGCTGGCACCCACCTTGGCCGGCCTGGCACTGCTCACTCACCGGCCCCGCCCCCCCACTGCCAGTCACCTCCCTCTGCAGGAGGCGACCGGTGGAGCAATCAGAGGTCTCTGCTGGCACCCGTCTTGGCTGGCCTAGGGCCTGTGGGCTGGGGGCAGCTCCTGCATTGAGCATTTGCCCCCTGGTGGTCAGTACGCATCATAGCGACTGGTCGTTCCACCAGTCATTCTGCCGTTTGGTCGATTTGCATGTTAGGCTTTTATTATATAGGAGTATATATTTTCAGGTCAATATAGAGTATCAATCTGGCAATCAAAATTATTTTTTAAATAGATGCAACATATTCCAGCCTGGATAGACTATCATCAGCTCCCTATTCATGGATGTTCTGTGTTAATCAGATTTGCTGTTGCAGGAAGTGCAGTGATGAAGCACCTCGCTCAGTGTCTCTGGTATAAAAACCCACTGTCCAGTTCCCTATCTTCCTTAGCTGTCGGTGCCTTCACAGCTGTTCACAGCCAGGAAGGGGATTAGAAGTGGAGGTCAGCCATTCCAAAGACCCACTAAGCATTTTGTGATCTCTCCTTGGCTGACGTCATAGGTTTTCCTTCGTTTCTGAATTTGCATTTGACACTAGTCCTTCCCCTGCTTTATTTCAAAGGCAGAGATCTCAAATGTTAACTCCATCTAGAGTGGCAGCACCAGCAGGAGAAAAATGCTCCAAGGGGGACAGAGGAAGCAGCTCGCTGCGAAAGCGTTAGAACAGGGGAGACATCATGTGGTTCCAGGTTAAACACCAGCTTTAACTAGGGTGACCACGGTTTCTATTTTGAAATGGTGATGAGGAAAGCATGCTGAAGCCCTGAAGTTTCAATGCAATGGACAGAGCCTCATGAAGGCTTCCATCTCTGAAGGACAGAAAAAAAAAAATGCTGGTTTTGTTTTATAAATGTCTTCATGCCCTTTCAAGCCATACAACTGATTCCCTCCTCTTTCCTGAAATACCTATATGTTGTTGCAATGGGATAGGTCTACAATCACAGCCACTCCTTTGATGTCTTTCATCCCACTGTGTATACTTTGGAATACTCAGAAATCGGATTTGTATCCCGACTACAGCTCCTAATTACTGGCAATGGACAGAGAAATTCTTAGCCTCTCTGAGTCTTCACTTCATCTATAAAAGGGGACTAAATTGTTAGATCTGCAGTGAAGGAGCAATAAAGTAACACATGCAAGTATGAAATACATAGTTAAGTGTTCAATACCAGTCCTCTTCATTCAGCAACTAAATGGAAACACTGACCCTGCCCCTCCCTGGTGTAGTACATAGTGTATAACATACTCTACGGTTATGGTTTATAATCTATTTCCGTTGTCCTTCATTGATTTCCACAGATTGCAAGTGGAAGGAAGCCCTTTCTGAGCACTTGGAAGCAAAATATGCTTTGGTCTCACTTTCCGGCAAACTAAAATGACAGAATGAAGAACTCACCTAAGATTTAAGCGTTTGGTGCTTCTCGGGATGGCTGCCAGAGGCCAATGTCTGTGGGGGAGTTTTGTAGTTGTCACACTCAATAGCCTCGCTTTTTCCCACTGTGAAACATATCTATATATATAAAAGGCTAATATGCTGTGTCCAACCATCTGACTGGTCGCTATGACAGGTAGTGACCACCAGGGGGCAGACACTCAATGCAGGAGCTGCTGTGACGTGCACTGGCCATTTACAGAGAAACTACACTGCGGACCTGGTGCCCACAAAGCAACACTTGGCTTCCCCCAGGTGGGACACAGGCCCCACCACCACCCCAGAGCGACACCCCACCAGATCACAGCCAATGCTGCCAAGACTCCAAGGCACAAAATGTGGCCCACAGCCCAGCCCAGCCTGGAAACAGTGGCTGTGGGTGCCAGGTAATGACATCACGTAGCAACGCCCGGCTTCCTCTCTCTAATGACTAGCCTCCTTGGAGTTTCTGCAGCCCAGGAACATGACTTGCTTTATAGCCAGGTGGAAACATTTTACACTTTAACCAAATGTCTGTGAAGTGCTTTCCTGTGCCTCATCTCATTTGATCCTCACAGAAGTCCTGGAGTAGGTAGATAGGAGACTTTCTGGAATCCTGTTTTCTTTTCATTAGCTGGAAAACAGAGATTTAGAAAGCTTAGAAACTTGGCCCAACTGAAAAGAAGTAAGAAATGGTGTTTCTTGAAAATGACTTCAGGTTTTTTCACTGCACAGAATATAGTCAAACACTGCTGCAGTTACATATTTTACCCTTTGTTCTTCCTGCATGATCTACAATAATAATCTGCTTCATGTTGATATTTACTGCTGTGTTGTTGACAATTACCAGAAAGAGAAGTTGGGGTGCTTCACTGGGCTGGGAAAAGTTTAGCTAGTAAATCAGAAAGCAGTTCTAATTAAGCAAGTTTATTCTATATATATATATATAAAAGGCTAAGTTGACTCACACATGCGTGATGCATATAAAGCTTCCCTGGCACCAATCGCACGTGTATTTCAATCTGTCATTGTCGATCATGAATTTGGTTGACACTTCTATTATAGAGAAAGGGCAAATAGTGATATTAAAATATTTCTTCTAATTGATTTCCTTTCAATGTTCACGAATCTGTGCACCAGGCCACTAGTTTTCAATAATTACTAGCAACAAGGTAATGGAGTGACCGTTCTAATAAACCTTTAATTATCCTGGCTCCACTGGGATGGTCAGGGTCAAATGTGGTCTCACAATTTTGAGAGAAACCTTGGGGGGGGGGGGGAGAGATAGCAAAAGAAGGAAAGATAAATCTAGATTATTCACATATAAAATGCTGGCACTGGAAGCAGATTCTTGGAACAGTTACGTTTGGGGGTTGGATTAGGTTATTGATGCTCTCATTTCGTTGTTGAATGTTGATTTCACGCCTCTTCTCCAAAGAAAGGTTTTCTGCACGTGGAATACATAAAGCCAGGTCACTCTTGGGAACCTGAAGAACCCTGGGACTTACCTGAGACTCGGCTTCTTAGCTGCTTTTAGTGAGCTGTTGGGAGCCCTCTTTTCCAAAAGTAAGCCCTATGGCTACACCAACCTGTCCTTAATCCTGTTTGCTGTGGTTTCCAGGTCATTCACCAAGCTGGCTCCTCTCCTCTGGACCTAATTCAGACACTAATGTCCTTAAACAGTGGTATTTCGGCTGTTTTGTTATGTGCTAGCATTAATATAACCATGATGTGTGGCTTTGTGAATAAATCCGTCTGCATTTCAGATTACAGAAAAAAATGAGAATCCATCCAACAATTGGAAAGAGCTAAATAACTAATGATACCCCCATATGATGGGCTATTTGTAGCCATTAAGAGATGTTTATAAACATGGGGAAATTTTCTCTAAAGGCACAATGAAAAAGTATATCTATCAATTACATGAACATCTCATTGAAAAAAAAAAATAGATGAAAATAGGCCAAAATGATAAAAGGACTCCATTTAGTATAGGGCTTGGTTCTGTTTCTTTATGTTTGTAAATTTTCTATAATGTGTACTGTTTATTAGAGGGAAAAGTAAAAAGAAAATAAGGAGGTATGTGTGGGGGGAATGTTTACCGAATGAAGGCTCTAAGCGGGGTTTACCAGAAGAATGAGACAGGACCATCACCGTCTCCATTATACCAGCAAACAGTCTACTAGGAATTAGTCCATTAGCCTATTAGTCACCTGGCCTCAAGTCATTATCTTTTTTGGCAACCATCTTTATGGCCCCGTAAAATGCTCTTATTTTAAACCTAGAACTCTAGGATTTTCCTCCCCGTTACGTATTTGTGTCATTGCTTTAGAAGGACAGGTGAAATGTCATTTCTTGGATTTTGCCCATTGTCCAAACTTGTCAGAATCCCTGTGGGTTCCAATTCTGTCGTCTTGTACAGGAGCTCCTTCTTCCAGTTGGCAGGTCATTTGCATATTTCCTCAGCCTGCCACCAACATCCTCAACCGGAAAACTTATAAAAGTGTCAGGTAGGGTGAGATGAGGACAGCACCTGCTAAATCAGAGTTACACGTGCCCCTCAATGAGCCACCTTTAGAAACCCGCTTTGGAGGGGTTAGAAACCCACTTGACTAAATCGTAACACAACCCCCATCCCTACCTCTTATCCATATTTTATGGCAAAGTGCTAGATGGTTTTTTGGAATCAATATATAAGCATTCCTGGATGAGTATGGTCCAAGATTCTCATGCAGCCTGTGGATTTTCTCATTTTCAGCCAAGGGATGCCTGTTTTCTGTACTTCTATGAGAATAGCATAAAATTGGCAGTCAAGACAAGAAAAGACTCAGGATATCCAGATTCATGCTATCCCTTTGACCAAACCACAAAATCTGCTGCATTTAAACTGTTCTAGAGAATGTCTTCAAGATAAAAATGTCTTAGGTCTACATTAGGTCATGGTGTGAATCCCTCCATTAGAAGAAATTATGAATGATACAGCAGAAATTACTTCGAGAAGCTAAAAGGATAAATATTAAAGCGCCTGTTTGTGGATCACGTGGCTTGGCCTAAGCACCGATCACTACTGACCAGCTGCGTGACATTGAAAAAGCCACTCAGACCTCCCAACGCCCGTTTCTCCACGTATAAAACCGGAGGGGCACACACAGCCTTTGGGATGGGAGTAAATGAGGCCATGTATGAAAGGAGCACCAAATAGCTGTTTACACGTTTTGAGGTGCTTACTATGTGCTAGACACTCCAAGTGCTTTGCGTGGTTCACGTCATGTAACCCTCATGCGACCCTAGGAAGTGGTGCCATTAGCATCCCCGTATCTGTGAAGTGCTGATATGAGAGAAGTGTCCAGTCCACACACAGTGGTGGCCTTGGCCTGTGAAGCCCTGGACTCCGGAGCCCGTGCTCTTTACTGCACCGTCCGTAGAGTGGGCATCGGTGGTGTCCCTGCCTCCCAGGACCCATTCTTCTACCTTGTGGTAAAAGCCCCTCAAATTTCTGGGCCGAGTTCTGTGTCTCATCCTGGTGAGACTGATTTCTAGCCAGAGTCGGCATGTAACAAAACCAGGCCAACGCCCGATTTCCCTCATGACTTTGTATGTTGAGACCCGTGTTGCAGCGGACTCACGCCTCCGTGGTGCCTGGGAAGACTGTCGGGCCTGCTGCCGGGACCCCCAGACCTGGGGTTAGTGTCCCAGGAAACTCCCTCTACCCAAGTCAGCCAGAGGCAGTTTCTTTTGCTCAAAACAAAAGGACTCTGATAATATACCGAAACCAGAACCCGGCAGTGCCTATCATGTGAGAGACCTGGAGGACCAACAACAGACGGGAAGCTTCCGTACCCTCTTCAGTAAGATGGGTGACAGCAGGGCCCACTCTGCCCATGAGCATTATGATTAAGGAAACAACGCATGTCAAGTACTTGGCTCAGTAACTGATACACAGAAAATACTCAGTGTCAGCTACTATTGCTAGGGGCTCAGTTATTTTTTAGTAAAAAAAAAGCACTTGAGCAATTTAGTCCGTTACGTGAACCGAATCTCTAAAACACCAATAGTGGTCACAAAGACCCCATGTTCCCACATCCTATATAATAAAAGGCTAATATGCAAATTGACAGTGGAACGACTGGTGGCTATGACATGCACTGACCACCAGGGGGCAGACGCTCAATGCAGGAGCCGCCCCCTGGTGGTCAGTGCGCTCCCACAGGCGGAGCACAGTTCAGCCAGTAGCTGGGCTTACAGGTGGTGAGAGCAGTGGCGGTGGTGGAGCCTCTCCCGCCTCCACAGCAGCACTAAGGATGTCCGACTGTGACTGCCGGCTTAGGCTGAGTGGTACTAAGCCATCAGTCGGACAGCCCCCGAGGGGTCCTGGACTGTGAGAGGGCACAGGCTGGGCTGAGGGACCGCCCCCGCCTCCGAGTGCATGAATTTCGTGCACCAGGCCTCTAGTGTAGGAATAAGTTCTAATAAGTATTCAGGTGCCCACATTTGTTACATAACTGGACTCCATCCTGAGCTAAGGAATCATTTGTCCAGGGGCAAATTATATTATTCCTCCCACCTCAAATGGTTAGGATTGAAGAATAACTGTTTAATAAGTGAACACCTCAGCACTCAATACAGTGAACCTGGTCTTGACACTCCTAAAACTTAAGACGTAAGGGGGTGGCTGATCCAAATGAACTGACAGGCCAAGTTTTCGCAAGGACGGTTATAAAATAACACAGAACTTGAGATTTTTACCTGCGAGTGTGTCTTAGTTTAGAGGCGATCGCAACTGTGTGGTACCCTCCCACCACACCCATTGCTCCCTCCGGACTGGTTCCCCTCCTCCCCTTCCTTTTATACCCTCCTCCAACCCACTCCACTGCCATGGTTACTTTGTCTGCCTCAACTATAAAGGAGAAAGTACTGAGGAAAATACGGTAACAACATAAGCAAGACAAACACCCAAAGACTACACAGTCCCAATCAAAGTAGAAACCTTTGGAATCTTTTTTTCCCCCACTACTGCTAGACCATGTAAACTGGAAGGAAACATCTACCATGGCACTGCCCTCTGAGCTAGCAGTGCCATCTTTAACCTGCTCTGGTTCAGTTGGCAAGTGCTGCCATGGACTGAGGGATGGGAGGAAACTCAGTCCTTGCAGCCAAGCCCATGGTCATGAGATTGGTTAATCACAGGGAGTGAACAAGTGAGTATACTGAAGATTACGGGAGCCTGTCTTTTACTATACAGGAAGTAAAACATGGAAAGGGGGAAGACAGAATAGGCTTGTGGAGCAGAAGAGGAACTGGAGATCAGTGTGAACTTGCGGCTTGTCATGTACATGGATGGACGGGTGAGGAAACAAGCACAGATGTACATATTTCCACTCTGCCCACAGAGAGCACCTACTAGCAACGATAGGACAGTGGCAATGAGCACAGCCTGCACCCAGATCTTGGTTCCAACTGCTGCTCTCCACTAAAGTGAACCAGGACTGGGAGGAAATACCAGGTGGAGCCCGGAGCCTCTTGTGGAAGTGCTCAACGAACCCTGGGGATGCGCAGCCATTATGGAAAACAGCTGGGTGTTCCTCAAAATGTGAAAAACAGAGTTAGCATAAAACTCTACTATCCCACTGGATATACATCCAAAAGAATTGAAAGCAGAATCTCAAAGAGGTATTTGCCCACCCATGTTCCTCACAGCATGATTCACAATAGCCAAGTGGTAGGAGCAACCCAAATGTACATCAATAAATGAATGGATAAAGAAAATGTGGTAGATCCATACAAGAGTATTATGCAATCTTAAAAAGAGAGATCCTGCCCCAGCCAGCGTGGCTCAGTGGTTGAGCGTCGACCTATGAACCAGGAGGTCACAGTTCAATTCCCAGTCGGGGCATATGTCTGGGTTGCGGGCTTGATCCCCAGTGGGGAACGTGCAGGAGGCAGCCGATCAATGATTCTCTCTCATCATTGATGTGTGTGTGTCTCTCTTTCCCTTCCTCTCTGATATCAATAAAAATATTTTTCCAAATGAAACAAAAATAATTGACCTTTCTCATGTACTTGGTAAATGAATGTGAAAAGAGATGAAACAAGGACAACAGCAGCACCGCTGGGATCAAACAGCTTCCCACAGAGATTCGTTTGAAGGACTTCACTCGTTTTGAAAATAGTTTAGTAGCACCTTTTTAAAAAGGATAGCAATCGTGTCAGAAAAAATGGAAATACATACAATAAATTGGATATTGAACATGAAAATCAACAAATCCTAAAAAAAATGATGTAGGAAGTCCTTCTGAGTCATTTGTATATCCTCCACTTGAGATTATCACTTAAAATTTGAGTAGCATCTGTGGAGACCATCAACAATTTCACAAAAGCAGCATATACACTTTTGATTCCCTTTCACTACGGTGAAGAGAGATGTAAACTCTCCAAACTTCTATTTTGCACCTTGAAATCACATTTTGACTTCAATAACTAAAACGAACTAGGTACTGAAATGAAAAGACCAAAAAATAGAGCTGTGTGTGTGATGGTGGGGAGGAGAGGAACCGGAGAGAGAAGCAAAGATACCCTGACGTCCAGCGAAGTCCGGGTTTTTAACTAATTTTAGTAATTGGTGGTGTTTTTCTCATAAACACAACTGAGGTGGTTAAGGGAAAAACCTTTCCTGGGTCCCTGCCCAGGTAGGCAGATCTGAATGCTCCTTCTCTAGTTCCGCTGCATCGTCACTTACGCACTCACTCTACTGCTACTGAATGGTTGAATAAAAAAGGGGGTCAGGCGAAGGGGGACCACCACCACCCCAAACAAACCAACAAAAAATCAACCTCTCAATCACTGAGTTACTAACCACCTTGTATATCCTTTGACTTAAGTGGTAATCAACTCATCAATGTTTACTTTTTAGATTCCACACTGCAACTAGTTTTTGTTAATCTTCACCCAAGGATATTTTTAACACTGAATTTTTTAAAAAGAGAGTGGAAGGGAGGGGAAGAGACAGAAAGAGAGCTACATCAATGTGAGAGACACATCGATTGGTTGCCTCCCACACTTGCCCAGACTGGGGATGGAGCCTGCAAAGGAGGTACATGCCCTTGACTGGAGTCGAACCTGGGACCCTTCACTCTGCAGGCCACGCTCTAACCACTGAGCAAAACCAGCCAGGGCAATTCATCAATATTAAAATGACAATAACCTTGTGATAAAACCCTAGGACCTTACAACCAAAGAAAACCAAAACACAAAAAAAACAATGTAGAGGGTGACTTTTATCTTTTCTCCCCCCACCATATAGAATGGATATCAATCTTTCAGCATGCTATTGTCCTAAGTAATGGTTTGCCAGGCGCCATTCTTAGACAAGATAATAGAACATATTATTTTAAGCAAAATGAACATAAACTAAGCAATTGAAAAAAAAGCAGTGCAGGAAAAAAAAAAGCTGAAATTTATAGCTTAAAATCTCAGAATGTTATGACTGAGAGGGACTGTAGAACTCATTTAGTTCACCACATGTTAGTATTGAATGACTGGATTCTGTAAGGATTCTAGACTTATTCATTTAGTATTGAATAAATGGACTATGGAAGGCTGGGTTCCAATTCCAACTCTGTCTCTAACTGGCTATTTGGCTCTCAAGCGAATCCCTTCTCTTCCATTGGCCCCGTCATTTATTACTAAAATTAATGTGCTGAACTATATGAATTCCATAGTCCTTCTCAGCCATAACATTCTGATTTTAAGCTGTAAATTTCAACCGCTTCCCCCTGTCCCCATGGCTCTTTTTTGCATAAATTTCTAAGCTGATCTAAAATTCACATGGAAACGCAAAGCAACCAGAATAGCCACAACAATCTTGAAAGAGAACAAAGTTGGAGGACTCACACTTGTTGATTTCAAAACTTAATCCAAAACTACAGTAATCGAGATAATGTGGTACGGGGATAAGGATACATATAAAATGGAATTTAGAGTCCAGGAACAAACACATGTATTTATGGACAACTGCTTTTCAGCAAAGGTGGCAAGAAAACCTGATGAAGAAATAGTCTTTTCAACAAATGATACTGGGACAACTGGATATCCACAAGCAAAAGGATAAAATTGGACCCCTACTTCACACCCATATAAAAATAAACTTGAGATGGATCAAAGATCTAAATATAAGAGCTAAAACTATAAAACTATTAGAAGAGAAAAACAGTCATAAATCTTTGTGACCTTGGATGAAGCAATGATTTCTAAGATAGGATACCAATAGCATATGGAACCAAAGGGGGAAAGAAAGATAAATGAGACTTAATCAAAATCAAAAGCTTTTATGCTTCCAATGACACTATCAAGAAAATAGACAAACACATAGAATGGGAGAAAATATTTGCAAATCATATATTAATAAAGAGTTAGTATCCAGATTGTATAAAAAAACTCCTATAATTCAATAGCACAAAGATAAAAACCCAATTAAAAAATAGGCAAAGGTTCTGAACAGACATTTCTCAAAAAAAGATACACAAATGGCCAATAAGTACAGGAAAGATGTTCAACATCATTACTCATCAGGGAAATGCAAATCAAAACCATAATGAGATACCTCTTCACACACACGAAGATTGCTAAAATAAAAAAGATGATGAATGACAAGTGTTACTGCAGACGTGGGAAAAATGGAATTCTCATACACTGCTGATGGGAATGTAAAATGGTGCAGCCACTTTGAAAAACAGTCTGGCAGTTTCTCAAAAGTCTAAATACAGTTACCATATGATCCAGCATTCCTACTCTCAGATACAGGGTTTGGCAATAGGTTTACAGTTGTGAGTACGTGAAACAGAGTTCATTCTTATATTACTATTTATTAATTATTGTATTATTTTCCATAAGCCTTTTGCCCCATCCTGTATATACCCAAGAAAACTTAAAACTTATGTTTATACAAAAAACTTGCACGCAAATGTTCACAGCATTATTCATAATAGCAAAGAACAACCAAAATGTCCATCAATTGATGAAGAAACAAAATGTGGTATGTCCACACAACAGAAGATTATTCAGCCATAAAAAGGATACTGATGCATACTACCACATCAATGAATCTTGAAAATATTATGCTAAGTGAAAGAAGTCAGACAGCAAAAGCCACATATTTTGTGATTCAAATTTTTTCTTTTCTAAAACATCCAGAACAGGCACATTCATAGAGACAAAATAAATTAATGGCTGCTGGGGGTTGGAGAAAAGGGAGAATGGGAACTGACTGCTAATGGGTATGAAGTTTTTTTTGGAGGGTGATGAAAATATTCTGGAATTCGATAGTGGTAATGGTTGCACAATGCTGTAAACATACTAAAAAAACAATGAAATGTACCCTTTAGAGGAGTGAGCTTTATGGTATGTGCATCATATCTCAAATTTTTAATAAAAGGCCAATGGCCCTTAGAAAATTTATTTCCTCACTTCTGTTTGAGACCGCCTACCGGTTCATAGGAATATTTAAAAGTTTGCAATGATGTTTGACATTTATAATACCACTGTAACAAAATACTACACAATTTATTTTTAACCTAATTATGTATAGATCTCACCTGATGGTCTACTTATATTTATTTTGCTTCTAAACAATAAAGATCTAAAAATTCCTCTGAGTTCATGATTTATGTCATAGTCCTTTTTAAAATTTGTGTTTTTCTTAAGTAAATGAAGCTAAACAAATGTCTTCATTTTAGAAATTTTAGTAATATTGTCATCTAGAAACAGGTAAAAATACTGCTCCTGCAATGACATCAGTTTATCTTCAAGCAGTACTTTAAAATTTCATTCCTGTTCATCGGACAATAAAAAGGTTAGGCAAGCCCTGCCGGTGTGGCTCGGTTGAGCTTCCCGTGCACCGAGAGGTTGCCAGTTCAATTCTCTGGTCAGGGCACGTACCCAGGTTTCAGGCTCCATCCCCAGTCGGGGTGCATACGGTAGGCAACGGATCAATGTTTCTCTCTCACATTGATGTTTCCCTCTCTCTTTCTCCCTCTCTCTAAAATCAATAAAAAAACATTTTTTAAAGCTTAGGCAAAAAAACAAATTTTCAATATCAGTAATACAATGTAATATGTATAACCCTATTATTAGGCCATGAAACAAATGCAGCCTCCCCCCCACCCCACCCCACCCCCCGGGGAAAATAAATAGAATTTTAGGCTTACTTACTCTATGCAGGAATAAGAGTTTAAGTGAATTTTTTTCAAAGCTCTGGAAGGAAAACATACTCTCGATCTTCTGTCACATTGTTGTGTGTATCAGGTTTTCAGTATCAGAAGGCAGTAAAAATATAATCCACAAGAAAAACTCTGTACGCATTTGCAATGGAATGAAATGAATTCTAGTCTGATAGCACTTGTATGGAACTATACACAGTTAAATAAGACTGATCCTTCTAAAAATGCTGAGTATAAAGAGGAGGGCTTAAATACTTACAAAGTAAGCGTAAGACCTGCCATGATCAAGCTACATGCTAAAAAGGCAGCAACAGGTTACAACAGGGCGACATGATTTTCATTTTTGAAGTTGAACGGAAATTGCATATATTCCGTTTTTATTCTTAAACACAGGTGGTGTATACTATTATTGGGGCTGCCAAGGTATGAGTACAGAAAGGATGACCGTCTCCAGTTTCAACATTGTTTTGTAGTAATGTATATAAAATCTAACCACTGCTTAGGCAAACTTGGGAGAAAGCAAACCTAAAAGATGAAAACGTTTACAGCTTGCAAATCAATGATACTATTATCTTATCAAAATGTGAGGTTCAAATTTATTTCCTTGAAAAGAGCACTAAACGGTTTCTAACACAGTCATCTAGCTGGTAAAGCTGTGTCTAATGTGTGCACAGAACCCTTAAGACTATAACACATTGAGGAATTCTTTTGAATTATGTGTATTCAGATGATGGTGCTATAATTCAAACTGAACAACAACAAAGTCTTGATAAAACAAGAAATGGAAGAAATAAAAACTGATTTCTGAACCAAATGTGTCCAACCTCACGCTAGTGAATCTGGGAAGTACAGCATGGAGCAGATTTGCTGCATGTGAAAACAACCGCATATTTTAATTCAAGAGAAGAATTACAGCACATACTCTACCTTTTCTTTTAACTAGGTAGGCCTCAAAGAACTTTTATCACTTTTTTTCTAATATCCCATCTTTCCTAAATAATTCTCAGTTTGCATTCCAGAAAATATAAGAAACAATTTGCAAGAATTCATACAAATATGTTTCTCTAAGGCCATGAACTGGTTTGCTAAGTTGCATTGTTTTATTCAAGTAAAGAGCCAGCCCTTCTAGAGTTAGATTCTGTAAAGGAAAGCAAGTACCTTCACCTCTCGGGCTTGCACACACGTTAGGTCTCTCCCATTCAAAGCCAAAAGGTAGAATGCTTATTAGAGCATTGCAAAATATTTACATTGTAAAAAATCTAATGCATGTTTAGTTTTTCTGGTAGATTCTTTCTGTATATTACAAAAAAAAGCACAAAAGCTTAGAATAAGAATCTTTTTTTTCTTATAAAGGTCAAACAGATACTTCTTGACATGCTGTCCTTTACACAATGGCATACTGTTCATATAAAAGGTCTCTGATCCTATAAAAATCTTGACAAAGGCAGCCTTCTAATCCGATGCGTCCAGTTTCCGTCTAGAAACCAAGTGAAAAAAAAGTTCTTTAGTACATTCTCTACCATTAATATGCAGACATAATAACCAAAATATGTTAACTAGATTACTTTAGGATTGGTCAGGAAATGGATTGCTGTGATTCACGGAATATGGATATATTATTCAAGTCATGAATTTTACATACATATAAATGTCAGAGAATTCAAATAAAAATTTACAATAAAATTATCAAGTCTTTGAGAGTCACTTTTTAAAGCCTTCAAGGTCATCATTATGAATATAAATTACTGATTTTCAGTTTTGTGAAATTACCAATCAGGAATTATAGAAGTCAAAATGACAAAACATCAGAAGCAGCTGTTCAATTCAACCCTTATTAATTAATAAACACGCTTACTCTACGAACTGCTACTTGATTGTTGCAAACAAGGACGCCTCCTACAAATTCAGCTTGGATCCCCTCCCGTAGGAGAACTTGCTTGAAGTCGGACAGTCTTGGTTCGTTCATGAAGACTGACTGGT